>NC_077232.1:96773550-97477927 GCF_027887165.1 Monodelphis domestica
TAGAAAGGCTAATAAAGAAGACTAAATGATAGTGTGAGGTTGAAGAGATACTTTAGAGTATTGCAAAATTCCACCAGAATTTCCATCAGCATTTTTGTGGAATAAAACGTGAAAACTTGATTTTAGTTCTATAGAAAAAGACTGCACTTAAAGGTATCTGAACCCAGAGGGATTTGGGGTTTGGCAGATCATCCCAAAATAGTGTTCAAATATTTAGAGAGGTCAGTAGAATCCAAAGCACATTTCACCAAGGATTATTTTCCCCTTGATGTGTAAAACTGTATATTTCAAAAGCAATGAAATCCATATGTTTCTGGTTCACTTTCATAGGCCTCTTTAAAATATCACCAGGCAAAGTTCTTGTTGATATCTAAGAATCTGTATGAACTTTAAAAAATGTGTATCTTCTCTATTTAACCGGATGTTGTAATTTGTTCTTGGTGAACAACTGAATTCAGAAAGATGTGAATCAGGATGAAGTAAACTCAAGTGGACTTAGTATTTTACAAGATAGATTCCTTGGTTCCTTCATTGAAAGATATGCTTTTGAGGTCCACTTGGAACACATCCACTATAACGTCTTGGTTCTCTAATGCTATATTGTCAGGTAGGTGGCATAACTGAGGAGTACAGATGAAAGTAGTTAAGTATCGACTTCAAGTCAGCTTAGAGTAATGTAGAGCTGGTAAAGACTTACAAGTTATTTCTCTATCGCTTTCATTTTACAGAAGGGTAAAATGAGGCTCTTGAAGGTTAATAAAGGGCATGCCCATTATCACACAGCTAGCAAATGCCAGCCAAAATTAGAACCCAAAGCTTCTGATGTCCAGTTTCAGTTTTTTTTCATTGCATCCTACTGCAAACTGACCAAACGTAATTGAACTTTTACTGGCAAGGAGGTGGGAGGGAAGCAAAGAAGTAACCTTTATAAAGTATCTTCTATGTGCCAGGAACTGTGCTAAGCACCTTACAAATATTATCTATCTTGATTCTCACAACTCTGTGAGGTAAGTGCTATGATTATCCCCATTTGATAGTTAAGGGAACTGAGGTTAAGTGACTTGCCAAGGGTCACACAGCTAATAAATATTGGAGGTGGAATTTGGGTCTTCTTAATTCTAGACTCGGGTTTTATCCACTGGGACCACTTGGTTGCTCACTCTGTGTCTGGTTCCATACAAGGAAGAAAAGAATAAGAATGAAAAAAGAAAAGGCAAAAAAAAAAACAAAAAATAAAACAACCTCCTTCCCCCTTCCCCCCCCCCCCAAAAAAAAAAAAACACATAGAGAGTGTTTTTTCTTTTTCTTTTTACTTTTTACATCAGGGCACTTATTCAGTCCTTTAACCAGAGTCACTGATACTGTCTTGCTAGAGGAATGGCTTGGCCAATTAGAACAATAAACTGGCCATTTTCATGCCAGTAGCCCAGGGATTTGGATAAGGGATCATGAGGCTGAACTGCCATAATGGGAAGGAATGTGTGATAAATACTGCTATCTCACAAAGCCAGGAACTGTGCTTTCCCCTCTCTGATGTTCTGATCATTTTATTTCAGATTAGAAATGTCAGTGTGTAAGTATCATGGTGTCAAGACCCTCCTCTTATCCAATTTTTTTCTCCCTTGCACCTAGCACTGTGCTTTGTACACATTAGGTCCCTGATTAAGTTAAATTGAACTTAATTCAGCAAGTGAAGGATTAGTCTTCAGGTATTAATTTGTAAGGGTTTTACCTAAGCAGGATATTGTCAGTCATTTAACAAGCTTGTGTAGGAGGCCTTTGGCATATGCTTAGCTTGCTTACCCTCTCTATTACCAATCTCCTACCATGTTGGTGGTGGGGTGGGGTAGATTCCTTTGATTGCCTAATTTCTTTAAAACTGGCATAAGCACACAGACTTTCTGTATAGCAATGAAGAAGAATGGACATTTCTTTTATTTTTTTTTAAACCCTTACCTTCCATCTTGGAGTCAATATTGTATATTGGCTCCAAGGCAGAAGAGTGGTAAGGGCTAGGCAATGGGGGTCAAGTGACTTGCCCAGGGTCACACAGCTGGGAAGTGTGGAATGGACATTTCTTATATCTCCCCAGAGAGTTCAGAGAACTGTTCTGAATTTGGTAAAAGGACTGTCATAAAAAATGTGCCCCTGCCCATTTGGTGGGGACTGAAAACTTCAAACAGAACCTTTGGAGCATGCCCAGATTTCCTAAAATAGAGGTGCTCTGTGTCCCCTACACTCCCATTTGACTGGTAGCATTACGAGAACATGCTTCCTCTTTAATGTGAAGAGGGTAAAGTTCATCCACTGTTGGGTGGAGAAGGGTCTCCTTTTATCCTAGCTTCACAAGCAAGCCTGGGAATATTTCTGTTCTGGGCCCTTTCAGTTTCTGGTGCCAACAGTGATTGCCACCAGAACTGGGAACTAGAGCCACAATGAATGGCATAGCCAGTCAGTCTAGCAGGGAAGGCCCAAGAAACCAGGTTGCCTGGAACTCTGGCCTGTCAGGGAAAGAGAAAAGTGTGGATTTTGCACCAAAAGGGGAACTAAATTAAGCTAGAGAATAATAATTCTACCTCTCTCCCTAGAGTCTGAGGGAAAAGTAGAAGAGAGGAGTGAGGATTATGCTTCCCAAGGATTGAGGGAATAAATTTGCACATTGTGATTATCATTTTTGAAGTAAACATTTCTTTGTAAAAGCTAATCAGAGTATTAGTCGATAAATGAAACTGAGGTGTAGAGAATCCTGCCTCTATTTGGAGTACCATGATTAAAGATTGGAGTCATTTGCAGAGAGCCCAAGCACACCCAAATACCCTTAAAACCACCAGAGAACTCTGGAGTTAGGGTGAAACAAATGAATGTAAAAGAAGCCCAATTTGGCAGTGTGGTGAAATGTAACATGCATGGCCTTTCCACCATGGGTGCCAAAGTATTAGTGTTATGTATTATTATATATTATATTATTATATTAACTTATAATAATATCATATCATATGACATAATATCATATTATACCATATTATATCATATTATGCCATATTATACCATATTATATTATACCATATTATTATATTATATTATATTATATTATATTATATTATATTATATTATATTATATTATATTATATTATATTATATTATATTATATTATATTATATTATATATTATAATATTAATGTTATTTTATGCTATGCTATGTTATGTTATATTATATTATAAATTATATTATATTAATTAAATTAAATTATATTAATTATATTCTATTATAGTTATATTAATTATATATTATTATATAAGTGATATACATGTACTATGTGCCAAGCACTGAGGTGTAAAAGAGCAAAAACCTCTCAGTAATAAAAAGAAAAAAGGTCACTGTTCACTTCTTCTGTGGTTATTACATCTGGTATATAATTCTTTTTTTTTTTTTGAGGGGTAGAGAATTGAAAAGGTTGAAGAAAGTCATCAATCTGGTGATTACCTAGAGGTATAAATGAATTGAATTAAGCTTCTATCAGAGTTGAACCAGACTTTGGGATCCAACTCCTTCTAGAAAAAATATCAAAAGGAACATTATAAAACAGCTCGAGAAGCTAAAGAATGACAATGTCAGTTTCTGACACAATTAGGTCAGTCAATCCTGTCCTTTAGCTTCACTCTGACCTCTAAGTCTTTCCTTGGAACTATTCCTTAGCATCTTGGCCTTGGGAATTCCCTCTGATCTTCTCATACCCTACCTTGTCTAGCAGCTTGGATCTCTGAAGTTGTGTGGCCTCTGTGCCATATCCAGAGCCTTAACTAGAAACTCAATGGCAAATTCAGTTGATTGAGTATAGTGTTGGGAAGATTTCACGGTGACTAGCCAAAGGACATCCTGACTCTAGCTTCACTCAAGCCAGGATCACCTGGCCACTGGAGAACCTTAGAGGAGCCATATTGGGGCAATCCTAGGGTTATGATTCTGTATTGAGGTGTGGATTTCTGGAAGATCACAAGAGGAGGTGTGAAAACAGCCAACTCCATGAGGAAGAAGCACAACTCCTCCAAACAAAAGAAGGCACACATGTTGCCTAACTGAGACAAAGACCAGTTTACCCTGAACTTGCTACAATTCTCTACTCTTGACTAATCAGCCTTTTTATCATGTCTTTTGTCCTCAAGGGGCTGGCCCTGAAGGAGGGAATCCTCTGAAGTTGCTCTTTATATTTTTTATCTTTCATTGAACCTGAATGAAACACGTAGTTATCAAAGAATACTTCCAGGGAGGTGTTGGTGAGCTGGATCCTGGTATAATATGTGAGTTCTAATACAGGTTTACTAGATATCCTGAGAAGGAACAAACATACTACTTAGCTGCTCTTCCTGGAAATATGGAATGACTGGCCAGCAAATAAATGGCACTTACAGATGAAAGGGAAGTATCTGGAGATTTAGAGCCCTACAGCCACATTGCTGAACTGTACATTTAATCCTACCTGCCTCCTCTAGATTTGGCTCTCATTACTTCAGATTCAGAATTTGTGCTATTTGAAGCATAGAAATACCTGTTTCTACCAGCAAATGGCTTCATTAATTCTCCCATATAAATATCACATTTGGGAATATAAAAGTTGAAATTAAATCTCAAAAATAATATTATATTTTAAGAGATTTATTAATGATCATTAGAAATCAAGGAATAAAGAAGATACAAAATAAAGACAACGTGCCCATGGCTGGTTAGCCATTTTTTAGTCAACCCCACTCACCACCATTAATGCTGATTCTACATTCAAGAGAAGGAGTCTCCAAAGCCATCAACCTTTATCCTCTGTCTACAGGAAGTATGTAATGACAGGAAGTCAGTGGGCTCTTGGGATATGTAGTTCTTTTTTAGGGTAACAGATTTTCAATCATACAGGAAGAAGCATTGACATGAAGAAAATTCTAACACTTGCTTAGCATTTCTGATGATTTCTTTAGCCCTTCTTAGTTCTGTTATACTTCTCTCTTGTGAACTAATCCTTGAATTTCTCCTGACCATAATGCCCACCATAGAACAAGAATAATAAAAATAAGTAGGTGAAAATCTGCCTTAAATACATAGATTCTCCATTTATAGCTTTGGAATTCTGTTACCTTGTCCTTGATGATAGTGAACTTACCCTAACACTATCTTGAAGCCTTAATTAACAATTTAAATTGTCCTGTTCAATTTAACAATCACAAATACTTATGTGCTAACTTGTACAAAAATGTAATCATCCCAGCTCTCAAAGGCCTTAACTTTTATTGGAGAAAGGGGGAGAAATAAGAGAGATATAGAGAGACAGAGAGCTTAAATTAGTGAGTATATATGTAAGTATATCCAGAATCAATATATTGAGAATAAATACAGTGTAGTTAGGGAGAAGGGCAATGGCAGATGGAGGGGGATCAGAAAAAGCTCCATGTAGAAGGTAGTTCATGTAGAAGCATCAGTTAGGTGGCCCAGTGGAAAGAATATCTTCCTTTTTAATCATGATATTTATTGTCTTAAAAGACATGCTGTTGAAAATGAATAAAAAAGGAAAAATGCTAAATCCCAGTGATTACCTACAGATTAAAGACAGACTAAAAAGAACAAGATAATCTTGAATTTCCTACAAGTCACTTTTTTTCCCTTCTTGTTGCTTGACTAGATTTTTAATAAAAAAAAGTAAACTCCCTTTCCTCTAAAAATGTCCCCAAATGGTCACAGACCAACATTGGTCATTTGCTATTTCTTTTTCCAAATCATTCAAGTGACTTTAGAATCCACTCAAAAAAGATTTCATACGTAAATTAATGCCTTGCCCTAAACCACAGAACGCCCAAACAGGGTTTGCTCTATAAATAGGAATTCTCTCAGGGTATTTACATATACTAGATTTTATATAATGGTGAATAATTCCATTCAACAAGGATTTAATAAGCACCTACTAAGTGTGAATACTGCTAGGTTTTGAAGATACAAGAACAAATAAAACAAGTTCCTCCCCAAAGAAGTTTATGTTAGCATGAATGTACTCTCAGGTTTTTTTTCTTTCCGATAATAATTTAATAGTGAAGTTTGATTTGAAAGGACTCATCTATTAATAAATTGTAGAACTGGTCCATGCAAGGTCAAATGGAATTGAGCTCTTTAACCTTTGTAGCACTGTTTTCTAGGCTGAAGTTCTCCAATTTTTAAAAAAAAATCACATACCCCAAATAATAAAATAATTTAAAGCACATTCCAATGTAAAAATTAAATTAATGTACAATAACTTCAATATTATATTTTGTACACTTTATTAATAATCACTAGAAGTAACAAAATAAAACCATGTGCCCATGGCTAATTTATCTACTCAAGCAGCCTGCTCTACCAATGTCCCGACTCAGGGAGGAAAGAGACCTAAACATGGAACTCCACCCAGTTTATCTTTTTTCTACTTAGCACATAATGACAGGAAGTGAGTGGGCTCATGGGTAATGCAGTTCAAAGGTACAAGATTTCTAATTACACATTCCCTCAAAGATCCTTTGGAAAACTAGTCTCTCCAGTGGATCTTGTAAACATAACCAACTTTTAAATTACAATAATTTGGGGATAAAAGGAAAAGAGAATAAAACCAATGGTTGCTAGGTTTATTGACAAAAAGCCAATTAGGGGGCAGTCCCTTTTGGCATAAAAGTATGCATATAAAACAAATGTGTTCAACCCCCCAGAGTTCAAATCACCACATCCCAAAGGTCATTCTGGATCTTCTGGTGCAGCATGTGGTCTGTGCAGGCATCTTCATGGTGCCTCTCCAAACAGTTCACTTTCTGGATTCAGAGAGGTAGCAACTTTCTTATCCTGAAATTGCTCTCAAAAGAATTTAAACTTTGCATTATAGCATAATAACACATTCCACCTGAGGAGGATGGTGACAAACACAGGGATCACTTAGGGATGCATGGCTGAGTTATGAGGTATATGAATCAATTGGCAAGAGAAATCAAAAACAGCAAAAAATCCAAATAGAAGAGAAAAAATAGCTTCTAATAATAGGTCCTTGAATCAGGGTCCAATTAAAGTGATTTATGCAATTATGCACTTACCCAGTTAGTAGCCAAGAATACAGAAAGTTTGCCACACTATGAAAGACAGAAAAGGCACTAGATTATGGGAGCCAGGAAGGCAGCCAAAGTGAGGTGCTTGATAAAATGTGGGACTCAGGGAAGACCTGCCTCTGACATGTCAAAACTTGCACCACCTTGAACCTCAAACAAATTAAAGTCCTCTTTTCTTGTCTCAAAATTGGTTGGTCTCTTTGACCATGTGTTCTTTGTCATTATGCAGGTTAGCTTTTGTTCTTCTTTGGCACTGTAAAGTGGCTCTTTTTGTATTCCCTTCTCCTAGAATCAGACAGAACCATTAAGTAAAGTCCCATAATTTTTTAAAACACTCAATGACATCATTTTTATAGTCTAAAGCTTTTTGGGTATGCATTGACATTGGGGCAAATATACTTTAAACTTATATTACTACAAAATCAAAAAAGTTAAAGAAAATCTTCTCAATACTGGTGACGTGCTTCAAGTACAAAAAGGAGAGAAAAAATAAAATTCAAATACTATATATACTGCACATGCAAGGAAAAACAATAATAAAAAGTTTTAAAAATAAAAAATACAATCAATGACACACTCTGTCAGACAAGGAGAGGTAGAACACAAAGGTTTCTTACCCCAAAAATGAGATCCATTTCCTTTTTTAACTTGGCCATGAACCACAACGTGAGTGTAAATGATTTTTTTTTACAAAGTAACAGCTTTATAAAATAGTAGTACAGTAGATAATGCATATTTAAAGAAGGTAACAAAAATTCCCAAAATTCACAATAGCCCAGTTAATAACAATAGCAGACAAACTCACTCTCATATAGGATTAAGAGCCAGGCTTAGAGTTGGGAGGTCCTGAGTTCAAGTCTGACTTTAGACATTTCCTAACTCTGTGATCCTGGGCAAGTCACTTAACTCCAATTGCCTATCTCTTACTTTTCTGCTTTGGAAACAATACTTAGTACAAGATATAAGGTAAGAGTTTTTTTTAAAAAGTAGGAGTGACATAGTTATACCTATGTTTTAGGAAAAACATTTTGGCAGCTGGCGACACAGTGAATAGAACATTAAGCTTGGAATCAGGAAGATTTGAATGAAATCTGGCCTCAGACACTTTCTAGCATCATGACCCTGGGCAAGTCATTTAACTTATGTTTGCTTCAGTTTCCTCAGCTGTAAAATGGTGATAACAGTAGCACCTGGCACATAGTTAATGATTGTCTCCTTCCTTTCTTCTTTTTTATGTAGAAGATAGATTGGAGGGAGGGAGAAATTTAAATCAGGGAGACTAATTAAAAGGTTATTGAAATACTTTTGATGATGAAGACATGAACTAGGGTACTGGTTATATGAATTATAGGGAAAAGTATAGATGTGAACTGTATTGTGTAGGTAGAAATGAAAATATTTGGCAACTATTTATATATATATAGGGTTAATGTGAGGAGCCAGGAATAACTTGGAAATTATGAATTTGGTTGGCTAAAAAGATAGTAGTATCCTGGGGAATAGCAAGGAAGTTCAGAAAAGAGGTAGATTTACCTGGGAAAGATAAAGTAATGATATCTGTAATACAGATTATAAATTATTAATGCCTGCTTGTTCTGTGCTTGTGTGTGTCCAGTCTTTCCTACCCCAAAAATAAAAGTGTGGATTAGGGTCTTAGTGCCTCAGGAAGCTGAATCTATCCACTATGCGATGCTTGTCATGGCCATGAGGTGATATCACTACCTTCATGGTGGCTTTCCTTATTCCTTAGTTGTTTGTGCTTTTCTTACCATGCAATATTTTTGTGTATTCACATTGTGTATTCAAATAGATTTTTTATCTCATTGCTGTAAATATTCAATCAACATATCATTCAATCAGGCAGAATTTACTAAATGTCCCTTATGTGCCAAGTACTGTGCTAGGTATTAGAGATAAAAGGACAAAGAATGAAGTTATCATTTCTCTCAATACGCTTATAGTCTAGTGGGAAAGACTATAAGTACATTTAAAATATCAACAGCTTAAAATAAACACAAAATAAAGTGAATATATACCTATATTATACACACACAACTGTTAAATACAAGGTATAATTGGATGGAAAACACTAGCATTTGGGAGGATCTGAAAAGACTGCATGCTGAAGATGGTGCCTTAATGGAAGACAGGGATTTTATGAGGTAGAAATAGAGAAAGTGCATTCCAGGCATAAAAGGC
Source organism: Monodelphis domestica (assembly GCF_027887165.1). Classification (NCBI taxonomy): domain Eukaryota; kingdom Metazoa; phylum Chordata; class Mammalia; order Didelphimorphia; family Didelphidae; genus Monodelphis; species Monodelphis domestica. Next base: position 96,782,851 of record NC_077232.1, read on the forward strand.
TAGCAAAGGCAATGGAGGAGGGGCATGTAGTATTATGATTGAGGAACAGAAAAAAAATCCCATTTGATTGGATCAGCAAATATGGGAGAGGGAATGATGCCCAATGAAGTTAGAAAGACAGATTAAGGCCAGATCATTCGTGGCTTTGAAAGCAAAATGGATAAATTTACTTTTTTCTCCTTAAGTGGGTTGGAAGCTCCTGAAATTGTCTGAGCAAAAATCAGATCTATGGCCAGATCTGAGCTGAAGAAAAATCACTTTGGTAGCAGTGTGTAGATTGGACTGGAATTGTGAGATGTTTGAGGCAAAAAGATCATTTAGGGAGTTATCTGGGCAAGAAGTAATGAGGAACTGAATTCAGGTAGTAGCTAAGTGAATAGAGAGGAAAGATTAAAATGTTGAGGGAGAAATGGCAAATTATGAGTTGATATATGGGGCACAGGAGTGTGAGGAATTCAGAATAATGTCAAGATTATGAACCTGAGATATTGGAAGGTTGGTAGTGCTTTCAACAGATCTAGAGAAACTTGGAAGAGAGGAGGATTTAGAAGGAAAGATATGTTTACTTTTAGACATATTCTCTTTAAGTACACCTAGTCCTATATCCAATAGGCCATTAGTGATATAGTTCTAAAACTCAGGAGAGAAACTGGGAATAGATGTATACATCTGGAATTCATCTGAATAAAGATGATAGTAAAATCAATGGGAGCTGATCAGATTATCAAGATAGAGAATACAAAGGGTGAAGAGAGGAGATCCTGGTTCAGAACCTTGGGAAAACACTCGTAGTAATGACTATGATATAGATAAGAAGTGTTGATCTCCTTACTAGAAGACTGCAAGTGACCAAGGAAAAAATCTTTGTCTCTCTGACAAAGACTTCATTTCTCAAATATAAAGAGAACCGAGTCAAATCTATAACAATACACAGAATTTCTCAATTGACAAATAGTCAAAGGGTATGAACAAGCAATGAAGGAAGTAAAACTATCTTTGGTCATATGAAAAAATGTATCAAATCACTATTAAGGACAGGTAAATTAAAATAACTCTGAGGTACTGTATCACATCTATCAGACTAGCTAACATGACAGAAAAGGATAATGGTAAATGATAAAGGACATGTGGAACAATCAGGACACAAATACACTGCTGGTGGTGTTGCTTAATCCTGCAACACTACTGCTTGGTCTGTATCCCAAAGAGATTAAAGATAAGGGAAAAGAATCTACCTGTACAAAGATATTTATAACTACTCTTTTTCTGGTGGCAAAGAATTGGAAACTGAAGGGATGTCCATCAATTGGGGAACTGCTGAATAAATTGTGGTATATGTTTGCAGTGGAATACTATTATAATACCACAAGAAAAGACCCATAAGATAATCACAAAAAAAACCCTCAAAATTGGAAAGACTTCTATGAAGTGATGCAAAGCGAAGTAAGCAGAACCAGGAGAACATTGTACATGGTAACAATAACAATGTATGATGATCAACTGTGAATGACTTAACTGTTATAAAAAAGGCAAGGATCCAGGACAGCTTCAAGAGACTCAAGAAAAAAAGGATAGACATAGAAAGGAGACAGATATTCTGAACACAAATTGAAATATACCATACTTTACCTTATTTCTTTCGTGAGTTTTTACCAGCATAAGCAATATATGTTTTCTTTGCCTACTTCTGTGGGAGGGAGATGTGGGAGGGAGAGAGAGAACACAGATTGTAAAATATCAAAAAATGAATATTAGGAAATTGTATTGATGAGTAATTTTTAGAAAAATAAAATTTATAAAAATATAATTGGTGGATGTTTAACAAAAGAAAATACATTTGTTGCTCATTTGTTTTAGTTGGGTCTGACTCCTCATGACTCCCATTTGGAGTTTTCTTGGCAAAGATAACAGTGGTATACCATTCCCTTTTCCAGTTCATTTTACAGATGAAGAAATTGAAGGAAACTGTGGCAGATATAGTAAGTTTCTGAGGCCAGATTTTTATTCAACCCTTTCTGACTCCATTCTCCATGCTCCATCAATTATACCACATAGTGATGGAGAGGAGGGGAAAGATATGAGAGATACTAAGATGGTAGAGTTAGCAAGATATGGCAACTGATTAATTAGATGCAGGAGGAGAAGGAGATAAGAGAGAAGGAAGAGGCAAAGATGACTCCAAGTCTGAGATCACAAAAACTGGTCTCCTTGTGCACAATACAATATAGATAAAGTTACTTTATAATTTTATAAATCAATATATGGCCTGGGTTATATTTGAATTTTATACCATTGATATGCACCATGAATCAGCCAAGGAACATAATTATTATAGGCAATTCTTAGAAGTAGAACAAGTAGGAGGAGAATTAGGAGAGAGTATTGTCATTAAAATTCAGACATTAAAGTAAATTCAGAAGATCAGAAGTGTCAAATACTGCAGATTCAGATTATGAAGAGTTGAGTGAGAGGAGAAATGGAGTCAGCAAGCATACATTTTCAAGGAATTTGAGAAACGGAGGAAACAAGACAATAGCTTGAGGGAATAGTAGAATCTGGTTATGGATTTTTTTTAATAAAGGAGGTGGTTTGGGTATTTTTTGAAGGCAAAAGTAAAAGAAATAGTTGGTAGGAGGAGGTTGGGAATTGTAGAGGGAATAATTATTATGTATACAGTTTTCTGGAGAAGATAGGAAGGGATGAAATCAAGAAGACAAAAGTATGGGGATTGGTCCTGGAAAGGGACAGAGCTTCCTCATTTTCAGTGACCAGAGTAAAGTTGGAGAAAAGTGAGAAATGATCTCAAGGCATTTTGAGGTTAAGAAAATATGACCAAAGAGAACTCTGACTATACTCATTTTTTTTCAATAGAGGCAATTTCTACATATAAGAGGGTAAGAGAAGAAGGAATTTAGGTGGTTGAAGAAAGAGAAAGTTTGAAATTGATTCTGTGGCAAGTGAGATAGGGAATGGATTAAGGATGAATTAGAGAAGTGCCTTGCTGCATTAAGGGTCCAGTAGAGGTTGAATAACTTTCTTAATGCAACTGATCAACAAGACTGAGGAAAATCCTATAGCTTTATTCATCAGCTCATGCAGGGCACAACCAATGAATGCCAGCCTATGCTGTGTGACTTTTATAAGTGGCCTCCTCTACATTCCACCCAAGTACAAGACCCAATATCAGAGTATTTCATCTACTTTGTCTTGTTATGGAGAGGATACCAATGGATAATAGTCTGTGATTCCCTCCTTTTCACTAGGTTATAAATAATATGTCAGTTTACTTAATCTATGCTTTATATCTCTTCATCTATATGAATGTTGTTTACCCAAGTAAATATTAACTCCTTGAGGACAAAGACTATTTCATTGTGGCTTTGTATCTGCAACTTCTAGTATTGTAATTCACCCATAGTAGGAACTCAATAAATGTTTATTCAATTAAATTGAATAAAGGATTCTCAGAAAGTTTCCCAATAAGATCTCTGAATTAATGTCTGTAAATAGGTTTCTCCAAGGAGCTTATCATTCCAAAATAAATGGAGACTAAGATGTATTTTTCAAAGGCCAAAATTGTGATAGGGATCATATATCATATGGCAATATAATTATCAATTTTATCTCAATAATAAAGAATGGCCACAAATAACAAAGATAATTTTGTTATCCTAGAAAAGTTGACAAAAATTTAAATATCTCTTTGAATATTATGAAAATTTGTGCATGTTTATCTCTAAATCTTAAATTTTTATTACTCATGAGATGTTCTTTGTCCTTTTTCTAAGAGGACCAATGACATCATGGTATGATGTTTTGACTTATGTGTAAATTGATTTAAGTGAGGCAGAGTAACTGCACAGAGGCAGCAGGCTTATTTTTCCCCCCTACAATAATAAAAGTCCAATGGCAAAACAAAAGTTAGGATGAATGGCAATGGCCCAGGATGCAGGGATGAATCTTTCAATCTTCAATGTCTGATCAAGCTTTAAGTGTTCCATAATATTTGCTTCTGCAGCCTTTATGGCAATGGGAACAAATTGTTCTCACCTGCCCATTCTGCCAGGAAAAATCTTCACATGATTGCAGTAGACATTACCCTAACTCTCTAATGGGGTAGTGTCAATTACTTTCAACTTGATTTAGAGATGATTTTCCTAGGTGTGAAGATTAAATTTAAGTCTCCCCTGATTGTGAAAATGAAATTAATTAACTCTCCCCTGATTAGAAAAATTAAATTAACTCCCCTGTCCATTTTTAGATTTAATCACCAAAGGTATAAACACTCCATTCACACTTGAGTTGGGGAGGTTGGTGACCCACATATGCAATAGTGGGTGACGAATCAGAATTAAACTGACTGCTCCAGGGCAGTCCTAAAGCAAAGCTTCAACTGTGATTGGTAGATATAAAATTAGGGGAAGGTACAGGAAATGCTGCAAAACAAAGTGTCTTTAAAAGGGAGTTACAACTTCCTGAGTGCAGTTTTTACTTGGAGTTCTACTTGGAGTTGAACTTCCTATGAAAGACAGTTCTTCATTCTTTGGAGTTGAGACTGGAGAAGAGTCTGCTGACTGGACCTGAGATCCTTTCCAAGTGTGGCTGTTCTTAAATCTCTTCTTTGGACTGATTCATGGTAAGTGAAAAAGCTGACTCCTTTCCTGGATTTTCTGAAAAAACTAGCCTCAGGAGAGACCTGCCTCTTGAGAGGGACTTCCCCAGGTCCTCGGCTTTGCCTGCCTGGATTGAGCCAGGAGCCAGGAGTAAGTTACTTAGTGTTTAGGCTAGATATCTTACCCTATCCTCTCTCTGATTTTCTTACTTCACCCTTTCTATATTTTGTAAATAAATCTCTTTGGAATAAATTAAATTCCTAGCGACCCTATTTTAAATATAATCCAGTCCAACCTTTTTATATAATGTAGCCCTTTTCCCTCCTTATATGGTATATGGCCTCTTTGCATGCATCAGCCTTTTGGAGTCACAAGTGAGAGTTGGGTGAATGATGGACACCAAAGGTAGATGAGCAGTCTTGAAAAGGGCTCAACAAATCCTAATAACAGAGGTGTTAGTCCCCTCTGAAGACTCCAGACTATTTACATTATCCTACAGAGTTTTGCTATTCTACTTAGGCTTAAAAAGATGAATTTGGTAACTTTCAGAGAAGAACCTCCCCAAAGCGTAGTGTAGTCTTGTGGAAAGAGCAATACTTGGAAGTCAACTTTTTGGCAGTTTAGTAGTAGACCATGGTCTCCACCCATAGAGGCAGTGTCTTGGGATGGTAGATGACTTATAGTTCCTAGATGATTTGAGGATGGTGACATTTGGGCTTTTTGCCCTTGTTGACAAGATTTACATTTCTGACTTGGTTTTTGATCAGCATTCTTGCAAGATCTAAAAGTATCTTCATTGAAAAAAACATGCAACTAGTGTCTGAGTCAAGTATACCTTTCCAGAGGGTATTGACTACAGGAGAAATAGCAGCTTCAGCAACCCTGTAGGTCATAAGCTGGGTAGAAAGCTGACATTGTGATTGATTATTCTATTAAATCAACTCTTTTAATTGTTTCATGATGTACTTTAATTATATGACCTCTCCAGCTGTTGACAAAATCCTTTCTCTTAAATGTTTCTTATCAATTCGGCTGATGGAGTTTCCAGAGTGAGCCTGGACACCCCTGAACACCCCTCACTATCGAATTACATATGCAGCCCAGCCACCAGAAGTGTTGCCTGGCAACAGCCTCAGCCTTTCCACTTAGGAGACAGGAGGGAGAAAAATAGACAACCCGTAAAACCCCAGCACAGTAATTTCTCATCCCATTTGTGGCAGAGAACAAAGTGAATCTTCGGCTTTAATGGTATCTCTAAACTGCAGCCCGAAGATATTTTTGCTACAAAAAGAGAATCATTAGTATCTATTGCACTTAAAGTCACAGGCCTAGTTAGGGCTTCTAGCTGCCCTCCTTTGGATACCATTTCATACTCAGGAGCTAAAGAAGTAATCAATAACCCTGGTAACAGACTGGTTACTTAAGGAGATGTGAGTGGGAAAAGATCTGACAGCCCCTGAGCTTGTATAGACTCATGAGTAAGTTATAGATGCTCATAGTTGGAAGGACCCATAATCCAATCCCATCATTTTTATAGGTATGGAGAGAATGGAGGAAGAAAGAGAAAGAGAGAGAGAGAGAAACAGAAATAGACACAGAGACAGAAAGAGAGACAAAGAGGGAGGTGGAAACAAACAGAGAGGCAGAGATGAAGGAGTATAGAAAGTCAGAGACAGAGAAATGGAGATGTAGAGAAAGAGATGCAGAAAAAGACAGAAAGACAGTGATAGAGAAAAAAAAAGAAGAGATAGAGAAAGAGGCAGAGACAGAGAGACACAAAGACTGAGATTGACAATAAGGGACAATAGCCTTTTGTTTGGACTATCTGCTTCAAATCCCTACCCACTCCGAGTCTATCTTCCACTTAACCATTAAAAGCACCTTCCTAAAATCAGCTCTGACCAAGCTTCTTATTCAATAAACTTCAGTAGTTCCCCTACTACCTCCAAGATCATAGCTAAAATTCTTCATTTGGCATTCAAAGCCCATCAAATGCCTGCCACAGTTTGTTTCCAACTTCCTAGTCATCTCATATTTTGCTCCCTTACATCTACTTTCCCCATGACACTGTTCTCCTTAAGGTTCCTCAACTACAACCTTCCATCTTCCATCTCTATTTCCACTGGTGTCCCCCATGCTAGAAATTCTTTCCCTCCTCATCTCCATCTCCTGACTTGCTTGGTTTCTTTCAAGTCCCAGTCAAAATTCTACCTTCTACAAGAAGACCTGTATATTTCTTATTTATCAAAACTTGTTTGTTTTCTTTCCCATTAAATTGAGAACTCTTTGCGATCATGGACTTTTATTTTATTTTATTTTTTGCCTTGTGTTGTATCTGCACAGTGCTTGGCACATATTAAGTTTTGATAAATGATCTTTGACTGGCTGAGAGAAAATATGGGCTTAGAGACCAGAAGACCTGTATTTGAATTCCAACTTTGGTATTTATTCACTGAGTAACCTTGGGCAAGTCTTTTTCTATCCGAGTCCACCTTTCCTCATTTCTAAAATAAAGATAATAATAATTTCATGAATTACCTCCCATGGATTTTATTAGGAATGAACTTGATAATGCATGCAAATTGCTACAGAAATGGACATTTTTTCCCTTTAGTAGATTGTTGTATCATATATTGTGCCACCTTCCTAATTGTTAGTATCTTCTTCCTCCTCAAATTTCCTTGCCTTCTATTATGTTTGCATATATTGTATTCCTTGCTCCTTCCCCTAGATTCTCAGTAGTATAATGAATCATAGGATGACACATTTAGAGAGAGAAGGAACCTCAGAGGCCATCCAACCCCCTCATTTTATGGATGAGGAAATGAACACTCTGGGTGGCTGTGACTGCTTCCAAGTTATACCAGTCATATCCACCCATTCTGTCTGGTTAGGTCTTACTATCTAGGGGTAGACATCCCCCTAATCCACTGATAGGTTTGAGGTGTGTCAGGTGGGAAAGGAATTCCAGCAACCAGGAGAGGATTGCTAAGAGCCATGAATGTTCTCTAATCTTGAGCCCAATTTGTCCTGGACACTATATACTCCTGGGAAACTGTGTCACAGACTGTGACAGAGCTGGAACTTGATGTCAGGTTCTCTGATTCCAAATTTTTCTGGTGTGCTACAAATGTAAGTTATTCAAGGATGAATTTTTTTTGCCTTGAAATTTTCAGTCAAGGGATCTTAAAACCCAGAAATGCTTCATGATTTTTTTGTTGAATTATTTCCCTGAATGGGATTTAGAATAGAAAGGAAACTTACAGATCAACTAAACATCTCTCTCCCCAACCCACCCCCTGCCCATATTTCATAGGTAAGAATACTGAGATGAGTGAAGTGAATTGTGTGAGGATACCCAGCTCAGAAGAGGCAGCACTAGGACACAAACCCTTTGGACTCCATGTCCAACTCTCTTTCCATTACTATATACTATTTCACTCTAAAGGATCACTCTAGTGCAAATATCAATGGTATGGAAATGGGTCTTGATCAATGACACAAGTAAAACCCAGAGGAATTGTGCATCAGCTACAGGAGGGGATTTTATTATTTTATTTTTATTTTTTTATTAATATAATATATATTTATATATATAATATAATTTTTTATTAATAAAATTAAGAAAACCCAACAACAATATATTATTTTATGGTTGTCTCCCAATAACACATGATGTAGGTAGTATTGACATTTTTATTCTTAATTGATCAAACTGATTTCAAGTGAAGCACTACCCAAAGAAGGTAGGTGGTACAGCAATTGAATTCTGTGCTTTGGAATCAGGAAGATTCATCTTCCTGAGTTCAAATATAGCCTCAGATAGTTATTAGTTATATGAAGCTGGGCAAGTCACTTGACCCTGTTTACCTCAGCTACTCATCTGTAAAATGAGCTGGAGAAGGAAATGAAAAACCACTCTAGTATTTCTGCCAAAAAACCCCACAAAATGGGGTTGTAAAAAGTCAGACATAACTGAAATAACTGAACCACCAGTACAACAAGGTCACTCAGCTAATAAGTGGTGGATTACAGATTCAAGTGTAGATATTTTGAATTAAGACCTATTAATATCCCCATTATATGCTGCTTCATACTTATTCCATGGAGAAGCCTTTGAGATCCTTTTCATTAAAAATGGTAGGATGGCTTCAAGATCTTTAAAACACATGTGGGAATCTGTTTATGTATCATAAACTTCTCAATCCTATTTGTGAAAAGGTAAAGAATAAAATGGATTGTAATTGTCCCTTTCACTATTTTGGACTTTAAAGGCTCAGACTTGGCAGTAATTCAAACATGGATTCAGGATGGAGTGGAGGGAGGGTAGGTGAGGCAAATGGAGTACCTTAAAAAGAGCAGCTGAGAGTGTCCTGAGCCTGTGCCTGGAGAGGGGCCAGTTCATTCCTGCCCACTTATTCCCTGAGTCTTCAGGTTCTTTCCTCTGGAGAATGGGGATAATAATATCTATAACTATCTAATTTACCAGGATGTTGTGAAGATTAAATGAAGTAATGCATTTAAGAACTCTTCCAAACTTAAAGCAGTGTCAGGAGCGCTAACCATAGTATCATAATAAATTCAGAATTTCAGAGCCACAAGGGATGTTGGAGGACAAATTATATCTGACTAGCAATTTCTTCTATACCACTATGTGGAAGAGAATAAGCATTTACATAGCACCTGCTATGTGTTGAGGACTGTGATAAATGTTTTTACAAATAAAATCTCTCTTGATCCTCACAACAACTTTGAGAAGTAAGTATTATTATGATTCCTATTTTACAGTTGAGGAAAGTAAGGCAAGAAAAAGTTAGATGACTTATCCAAGTCAAACAAAACCAGGTTTGAGATTGGTTTTGAACTCAGGTTTACCTGTTTCCTGCCATTATGCTCTATTCATTATACCTCTAGTTGCTTCTGCCATTGCTGACTTTGGGCATAAATCACCATCAGCCTTACTCTTTCTTTCAGGCATGGAAGTCTTGTGGCAAGACAAAGAACAAAAATGATCCAAATAAAGTGGTCATCTGGCTTATGCTTGAATAGCTTTGGTGAGGGGAAACCCAGGACCACCTGAAACAACCCATTCTTTACCAGGGTTTTTTGAACACTCTCTGCAAAATCCACTAATGGACCAACAAATTACTTCGCTTCTCTCAACTTGTACTAACTTGTCAAGTTGACTTCTGTATCCAGTTGCAGAACTTTATATGTATTCTCATTCCATTTTATTTTACTATATTCAGCATATCATTGTTAACATATTTTGGGGTTCTGTTCCTGTAATCCAAAATGCTGGCACTCCTTCCTAGTTTTGACACATTTGCTAACTGAAAAGCCCCCCACCCCAAATATGAAATAACACTTGGTCAAGGACAAATTCCCTGGGGTGTTCATTAGTGACCTCCTTTTACATTGATATCAACCCATTAATATCTTCAGATCTGATTATTCAATCACTTTTTAATCTGCCTAATTCAGTTCCTGGGACTCTTTTTCCTAGGTGAGGTTTTACTTTTTTTGTCCAGAAACAAGTCATCCTACCATCTTCTAGTCATTCCCAAACCATTTTGGCTGGTGAGAACTTGCTTGGTAATCCTACTTTGTAAGAAGACCTTAGTTAGTGTCCCAGTCTCTTTACCACTCTGAATCTCTTTTCTAGAAACCACAGTCAAATCAACACAACAATTTACATAGAGTAGTATTCAATCAATTTATTTAAGAATAACTCACTATGATTTCCCAGACCCAAACACTCCACTCTGTCTACTACTCCTTTTAGAATGTAAACATCTTGAGGTCAAGGACTGTCTCCTCAGTTTCTATTTCTAACTCCAGTGGTTAGCATAATAAGCACTTGCCATATAGTAAACACTTGATAAACACATTTTCATTAATTTCTGAATTCATTTATTCTCATTTAATCTGTGCCTCTTTACTCTAATTTCTATACCAAAATATTATATAGCTCAAATTTTTCCATCACAGCTACAAGGACAGTGTGAAAGATATTACCAAATGCTTTGATAAAATAGATGCAGGGGAAAATCTCTAATTTGCTAATCTGTAGTTCTGTCAACAAACAAAAGGCTTTGAAAATAATTTTTTATGACCTTCTCTTCATTGAAGCCATTCTGGCACACAGTGTAATATTTATTGGGAAAGGAAATGGGATTGGAAAAATAGGGAATAAATAGGGAGGTTTGTATGGGTAAGTAGGAGTTAAGGGGAGAAAAGGAACACTGCTTGGTGAGGCAAGGGAGGGAGATGTCCCCTGCTGAGAGGAAACAGCAGGGGTCCGATAAGATCTTTTTGTCCTGGAATGATTGAGCTGAAGTTTAGCTTCCTCTATGACCAGAAAAGATAGTCCACTTATCTGAATGCGAATTCAAATAATATAAAGTTTAATAATCCAGTCGGAATTGGAGTTTTTCCTTAGCTTCAGAGTATAGGGCCAGGCCCTAGAGGCTGGCGGAGGGTTTTCCCACTTCCGTCTCCTCTATATCAGTCCAGTTGTGTATAATTCAGAATCTTAGCAGTAGATAGAAAGCAAACAAGAACAAATCTAACCTTCAGAAGCCTGTGTCTTCGGGCTGAACCAAGAAGGGCATGCCACTCCAGACTGGGCTGAACAAGCTCCTCTCTCCTCCAACACCTGGAAGCACATGCTCCCACATGGCAGCAAGGAAGTGCTAGTCACAAGACCCAACTGCCACTCCCAGTTGGGCCCTTCCCTCACAAACTGTCAGTCTTGTTTCCTTTCCACAACAGTGATCAGTTTATGATCTTAGTGATAACTGCTTCCTTTTCAATGAGGTCATAACATTAATCAAACCAAAAGCATTTATTAAGTGCTTTTGCTTTAGTAAGATATTCTAGAATTTTGCTAGAATTAGAAGTCAAACCATTAGTCTGTAATTTGCATCATAAACTGAGTTCCTATTTAACTTCAGACACTACTAGCAGAGTTTTGAACCTGGGCAAGTTTCTTAACTGTTTGTCTCAGTCTCTTCAACTGTAAAATGAGCTGGAGAAAGAAATAACAAATCATGCCAGCATTTTTGCCAAAGAAACCCCAAATGATGTTACAAATAATCAAATAAGACTAAAATATGACTAAACAACAATAAGAGACACAAATGTAATGTATCCAAGCAAATATAATATAAGGTAATATGTGATGGAGTAAGAAAAATCAAATAAAGATGCTAACCTTCGGTCCATCATTCACAGGAAGGTACAAATGTCTGGAAAGTCTTGATCTAACCATATGCATTGAATTCTAATGAAAATCTTAAATGGTAGGAATGAAGCCCTAGAGGGGAAATTTCAGGCATCATTCAGAAGGTGAAGAAGGGAAAATTATTTTTCAATTCTTAAACTTTTCTGGTGCTCCTCAAAGCAAATCATATAGGCTTATTTTATGTGTGTGGAAGACCAGGCCCAATTCTGTATAATTCAGACCATCATTTCAGGGAAAGAAATTGAATTGTCTTAGAAGAAGATACTTGGTATTAAATAAACCCACTCCTTTCAGAGACAAGTAAATGGAATTCTTTTTTTCAAAGTGGTAATTCTGTTTTCACTAGGGTACCACTTAAGAAATAACTATATGAATAAAAAATAATAAATCAACACAGCCTCTAAAGGTAGGATGAGTATAGAGATGAATTAATACTCATCAGTTGGTATTGAGAAATGATAAGACAGTTATTGACGTGGACCAGTCAAAAATTCCAAAAATAACTCAAATTCGTATAAAACTTTAGGTTTTGGAAAATACTTTCCTCACAATAACATATCACAGATTATCACAATGAGTTTCAGAAATGTAAAGCCAGTTGTCCTAGGACACAAAGCTAGTCACTATTAGAGCTAATTTGAACTCAAATTGTTTGAATCCTACTTTATTGCTCATTCTACTATTCTAAGCCCTACATCTCTGAAATAGCTATTGTAGTCAATCAAAAAATAATTTACCATCCAAAATTAGGAATAAAGTGATTCAATTATATTGGATATGTCCAATCACTTTTGGAATATTGTGTAAATTTCTGGCTTTCTTATTTTGCAAACTGGAGTAGATCCAAAGGAAGATGTGCAGAATGGTGAGATTCTGAAATGGGGACTGTTTGACACAATGGGCTGCTTAACTGAGAGAAGGGAAGATTTAGGTAGGCAATTGATAGCTACCATAAAGTATCTGATGAGTTATCACATGGAAGAAGAATTTTGTTGTTATGTTTGACATCAGAACACAGAACTGAGTGGAGAAAAACTTCCTAACAATTAAGGGTGTCCAGAAGAGGAACTAGTGGCCTCAGAAGGTAGTTGGCTATTAAGATCTCCCCCCTCAAAGAGTTTCCTATATATTTTGGAACTAGAACATGCATTTATTAAGGTATTATAAAATAAGCAGATGTTTATTTGTCTGTAAGATAAAGTTGAAACCTCAGGAAAGGGAGAAATCAGAATAGTCTCATGTAGCTAAAAGGAGATTTTGTAGACTATGTGCATTTTGAGATGAATCTGGAGAATGAGTGTGGTTTTGATATGAAGAAAAGAAGCATTCTTCTATGTAGGATATATGATGGCTATGGCCACCCAGGAAATGAATTAAAAAATGGTTCTCAGTCTTATTTAGAATCCTATAATTCTACAGTGACAGTGTCTCAGAGTGGCAGAAAAGAAGGCAGAGTACAATAAATGTCAATGAGCTTGTAAAACATTTATGAAATATTTTTTGTATTTTAAATTGAGATTCTTATTCAATCAATTAGCCAATCAATAAGCATTTATTAAGGGTCATTTCTTTAATAAGTGATCTTAGAATTTTACCAGGAATAGAAGTCAAACTACTGCCTTATAATTTATAGACTAAATATCAAATAAAACCAAATAAGAAAGAGCATTTGTAAATGAAAGCACAGATATCTATTAATAAAATTTCATTTTTTAAAATTATAACACATTCATTAAATTTCTGATTAATGCCATAACCAATAATGATTCCAGAAGACTGAGCATATAACTTTTATTAATAGAATTTACTTACAAGTGTCTCAGCCGCTCCCTATTCTCTCTGCATCATAAAAGGGAATTTTATGATTCATATCAGAATTATTTTGGTTTGCATTTCATCAGTAGTAGTTTTTTTATATGTCTTTGATTTCTTTATCTAAAAATTGTTCATATCTTTTGGTGATTTATCAACTGGGTTCTTAAACATTTGAAAAAAAAATTCTCTCTATATTTTAGATATGAGACCTCTGAGAAGCTATCTATAAAATGTTTTTTTCCCCTAAATTTCTTTCCTTCTAATCTTGGTAATATTTATTTGTGCAAAACCTTTCCAAGTTAATGTAATCAAAATTATCCATTTTACATCTGACAATGCTCTCCATCTCATTGACTCAAATTCCTCTTTTATTCATAAATATGTTTAGTATTTTCTCTGTTCCAATTTCTGATATCTCCTTTTATGTCTACATCATGTATCCATTTTGCTGTTATTTTAGTGAATAGCATAAAATATTAGTCTATACTCAGTTTTTTCCCAAATGCTTTCCAGTTGTCTCAATAATTTTTACTAAATATTGATTTAAAAATTCTTACCTTCTTAGAATCAATACTAAGTATTGGTTTCAAGGGAGAAGAATGGTAAGGGCTAGGCAATGGGGGTTAAGTGACTTGGCCAGGGTTATACAACTAAGAAATGTCTGAGGTCAGATTTGAACTTAGGACCTCATGTAAATAAAATATTGATTTCTTATCCCTCAAATCTAGATTTTTTTTTGTGAAATACAAAGTTACTATAATCTTTTACTATTGTTTGCTATATGTCTGTTCTATTTCACTAATCTAACTTTTTTTCTTAGCCAGTACTAGATAGTTTTGATTAACTACTGCTTTATAATTTAAAATGTGATACTGCTAAACCTTTTATATTTTTCATGACTTCTTTTGATATTCTTTATATTTTGTGCTTCCAAATGAATTTTGTTATTTTTCTAGCTCAAATAAATTTTGAAAATTTAGTTGGGATTGTACTGAAAAAGTAGATTATTTTAGGTACGACTGTCATTTTAGTTCTATTTGGCTCTGCCCATTCATGAACTATTCTCTATTAAAGTCAACTGTGTAAAAATGTTTTATAATTATGTGCATGCTAGTCATAAAATCCAATTCTCTTTAATTCCACTGAGAGAGGTAGAACGATCAGGTTGAGGAAGGTGATTATCTTGTTCTCATGCTTATTGTACTATATTCAAATCTGGGCACCCCAGTTCATGATCACCTAATAAACTATAAAGCTTACAAGAAGAAGCAAGGAGCCTGGGAGATGGAGTGCCACAGATGAGAAACTGAGAGAAGATCCATGTGGCTAGACTAGAGTGGAAATTGGGTACAGTTGGCAGGAAGGAATTCATGTGAATATAGGAGCTTTAATAAATGCTTATTGGACTCAATCATCATTCCATTAATACTACCTGGATGACTCCATCCCTACCCATTCATAGTAGAGTTCCTTTTAATTCCACTGGTAATAAAGAGTGTTCTGAGAATCCAGTTCTGCAGGATAGAGAATTGATACATTGCTTCTCCATCCTCCTCCACCCGGCCAATCCAAAATATACAGTAAGACAGACCTCATCCTATCTAAATTGAACAGATAAAGGATTCCATTTTCTCCTAAGAACCCATCTATTCTACCCCCACTGTAGTTGAGTGGAGAAACCCTGGGCCCTATCCTTTTGAATCCCTTGGCCCTAATTCTTTGAGTACATTCATATTCCTCAGACAACTAGCAGTGGAGAGGACCCATTAGTGATTCAGAATCACATCCTGACAGACTCAAATCACAGATATCAGCTATGGCTATTGCTTCTTGGGGTCTCCCAGGCTTGCTTTGACTCCTGAGGGCTGGAGAGGGATGGAGGGAGGAAGGGAGGAAAGAGGTGAGCTAGGGTAACAAGGTACATGAGTTTTCCCCCCTGGAGAACTCTCCCCCAGCCCTGCCCTGCCCCACCTTGCCCTGCCCTAACATCCCTAATTTCTTGATCTAAGATGATGAACTGAGAAGAAGAGAGAGGGGAAGTCATGCTGGGCCAGCTTGGGAGGGAGAGAAGAAATCTGACTTTAGTTGTTTTCACTATTTGCCACCCCCCAGGAGAGAAAAAAGTTTAGGGCTCAGAGGCAAAGAAAAGCCCTCATCATCCTGTTCCTGTACACAGGTTGGGGCTTTCCCCTTTGGGATAGCATCCTCAACACCAAATAAGCTTAAGCCCTGCCCCAACTGTGACATCAGTGTCGTGGGTCAGTCATGGTCCTGGAACAGCTCTAGTCCTGCTCCTGCCAAGTGAGGCCCAGCCCATACCCCCTTTTCACCTATACTCAAGTGTTAGCTGATTCAGCTAGAGGCACAGAGAAGCACTGGGAGGAAGGCAAAGAAAAGGGCTTAAAGAAAGCCAATCATGAGGGCCAAACAAGATTCTTTAATATCCGAGCCCGCCGGCTTTTCTCTGTGGCCCTGGGTGGTTTGGGTGGGTGGTTTGGCTAACGCCGGGGTGCAGAGGGGATGAGAAGGGTTGGTGCAAGCCGTTGGGGACCCTTTGCGTCCATCATCAGGACCAGCTCCTGGTCATCCTCCTCTGCCTGTGACACCAGCTGTGTGATAGTCTCCATATCCATCATCTCCGCATTCTCCACGATGGTGGTGCTCAGGGAGATCTCAGTGGCTGAGGCCTTGGAGGTTTCCACTGTGTCCTCCATGCTGGTGAGGACTGAAGTGCTCTTGGAGTTTGGGATAGAGTGGGAGCGGGAGAAGTTGCGCAAGAAAGAGGCGATACGGCTGGGTTTCTTAGGTGGGGCAGCAGGTGGTGTGCTGACTGAAGTCTTATTCTTCCCCATTTTATGAGAGGTCCTGGAATTCTTCAAGTTTGGGCTATGGGTGGTGGCTTTGTGGGCAGACGGGCTGTGACGGCCTCCCCTGGACCGGTGGCCAGATTTCTGAGAATCCTTGGAAGACATGCCTCTCCTAGATGTCTTCTGACCAGTGCTGGCTGCCCTCTCACTCCTTCTGTGGCCCCTTTCTCTTTGCCGGGAGTGCCTCCGGGCCAAGATTATCCTTTCCTTGGATGAGTCTGGGCTGCTTGGGGTCACCCTCTGGCTTCCATCTCGTTCACTCATGTAGCCCTCACTTTGTAAGTTTGACACAAGGGGGTTATTGGTCCCCATTGTGGTGATGGCTCCCACGCCCGCTATGGCTACGACTTCATGTCCAGCGGTAGCACCTACTAAGGTCCCACTCACTGAGTCTCCGGACATGCTGGCAGCTCCAGCCAGTGCTAGACTCACACCAGCAGAAGATAGGGCCTCTTTTGCCAGGCCAGTTGCAGTCCCAGCCAGGGCTACACTTAGGCCAGGCCCCTGACTGGCTGCGGTAGCTGTCCCCATGCCCAGGGGGACCCCAACCATAGCCTTGCTTACAGGGCCCCTGCTGGCAGCAGCTCCCATTGCAATGCTTGGGACAGATGGTGTGCTGGGGGGTGACATACTAGGCACCCCCTTGATGGTGAAGTGCCGAGTTGCCAAGTCCTTCTCAGTGTCACCTTTGCCACGAAAGCCCTCCCCAGCTGCAGTTGCCATGATGACTTCTGGCTTTTCCCGAATAGAGGCCTCGGGCCCCATGTGAAGACTCTTGATACTCACTTTATCCTGTTCTCCTTCGCTATGTAGAATAATTGGCTCTTGTGACGGAGATTTATCTTCAGCCATGAACACTGGAGCTTCAAGGCCGTCTCCAGCAGGTATGGCATGGGTGCTACTGTAGCCCTCGATGGGTGGCCGCAGGAGGTAGATCAGCTTCTCCCAGTAGGAAAAGAGATCTTCTCGGGCATCTGAGGGTGGGCAGAGCTGGAGGTAGAATGATCGTCCGCTGGCCAGCTTCAGCCGAAGCTGCTGCTTCTCACGGTCGTGAACTGAGATCTTCACAAACTTCAAAGGGAGCAGCCTAGTCAGCTCCAGGGTATTAGAAGGGTGAGGAGAGGGGCGCATTTTGCGTTTGTAGCTGCTGCCCTCCAGAGTGGACTGATTATCAATGTATGAGACAGGCCGGGCCAGCAGCATGACATTGGGCAAAGGGAGAATCGGGCTGGTGGATACGATGCCCACAGTCACCATGCGTACCCGGTTATGCACATCGATCACCTCCCCTCTCTTGCTGATCTGAATGAAGTCGCTCTCGAACATGGGGGCATACTTGAAGGCATCATACTCCCCCTTGTACAGCTGCTTCTGCAGCTCCCCCATGGAGGTGTTGAACATGCCCACAGCTCGACCACTGGCTGCTGTATAATAAGGGAGCATGGACTCACTGCTTACCGCCCTCCCTCCCTTTTCTTCCTTCAGAGTGGACATCGCTTTCTCCTCGTCTTTGTTCGCTCTGGGGGACAGACAAGACTGGTGGCAGACCGGAGTGCAACCGCTCCACTGCCTCCTGGCCGCGCTCTCGCTCGACGTCTCGCGCGGGTGTCAAGGGAGAGGGACCCGAGATCTGGCGTGAGGGGGTGGGGCGGCGCGGGATGCTCCCTCCCTCCCTTTCTCCCAACGGTCCCGCGGCCAGCCTGGCCTGAGTTGAGTCTTGAGGAAAGGTAGAAACGCTGTTAGGCAGAAATGAGGTAATTCATTTGCAGACATGGGGGATAGCCTATAAAAAAGCACGAAAATAGGAGATGAAATGCCATGAATAAGTAATAGCTAGCAGTCCTATTTGGCTGAGAGTAATATGCTATCAGCCTATACAGGTAGGCTAAAGCCATTTTTAAATCCCCTGCATCACCTCAAAATTTGTGCTTTTCATTCTAGAGCAGAGCTTTTTAGCCTTTTTTGTGTCATGGACCTCTGGCAGTCTGATGATACCTATAGAATTCTTTCTGGAATATTTTTTAAAATATATAAATAAAATACATAGGATTACAAAGGATATGAAATGTTAGTGAAAATAAAGATTTATTTTTTCCCCATCCAAGTTCACAGACCCCCTGAAATTTATTCATAGATTCCTTGGAGGTCCACACATCCAAAGTTAAGAATCCCTGTCCTAGAGGCACTGAGAAGTAGTGGTTTCTTGATCATATGTGAAACCTGGTAAAAGATATACTTTAGATATATTAGTTTGTCAGGTGTGCCATGACTGAATTAGCAAGATACAGAGATAACCCAATATTTATAGGACCAAAAAGAGTTTGGAATCACCCCATCCTCACATGCTTTTTTTCAAAATATAAGAACCATTTTTTTTTTGGCCAAAGCATTTTGACCATAAGAGATGCTTGATAGATATTAATTGAATGGAATGGAATTTCCTTCCTCTGGATGAATATATAAACAAAAGTTGTTGTAAGAATTCCAACATGATGTTAAACTTAGAATTACGGGGGGAAATCTTATGCAAACTTGGCCCTAAATGCTTATGTCTTTTGAGGTCTGGGTTTGGTTTTACCCTTCCAAGAGATTGGCTGTAGAGACCCACAGTGATAAAGATAAAGCCATTTATCATCCTGACCTTTTCATTCCTTGCATCAAGAAAAAAAAATGTTATTTTAAGATTTCCTTACCTACTGTATGCTCTGTATCTGAGACACTCTTAGCAATTTTAGCCTTCTATGGCAGTTGTATTGTGGATATGCTACTGCCATGTTGAACCTAGATAAGAATTCTTTCAACATCAAAAGAAAGAAGAAAGGGGAAAAGTCCCATAGATAGCAAAAATCAAATGTAGTTATTCTTCACTATTCATGAATATGGTCATTGCATTTAGAATTAGAAGAGACCTTAGAGATCATCTAGGACAAATTCTTTAATAATTTTTTGGTGTGTGTTCTGGACACCTTTAACAATGTATGTAAGTCTATAGACCTCTTCTCAAAATAAGGTATTTAGTTATATCCAGTAAAATATATAAGTTCACAAAGGAAACAAATAATATCAAATGTAATCATCTGTTTTTAAAAATTCACTGAGCATAGTTTTAAAAAGTCCAATATAATCCAACTTCTTACCTTACAGATGAGGAAACTAAGATCTATATGCATGACTTGTTCAAAGTCACAGAGATATTGTAAAGCAGTTTTTGAAATGATGTGATATGGCATTGTCCATGTAGATTAGAGAGGCACGTGGAGTAACAGAGAAGAATTGGATGCAGAACATTTAATTGTGAGATATAATTTTGGAATATATTAACGATTTGGACATGTGTAAGTCACTTAACTCTTAGTTTGATGAGATTTAGTTTCCTCATCCATAAAATGGGGGTAGTAATAACTAGCTCACAGAATAATAAGTAAAAAAGAAAAAAACAAAACTTGATACCTTAAGCTATTATTGTTTTCAACTGAAATGAGGAATGAGGAGTCCTAGGTCTGTCCCCTGGGTGTTAAATCTTGACCAAGTTACTTAATCTCCCTATTATGTCAATTTTTTAACTATAGAATCATACAGTTAAGGGAATCTAAAGATCAACTTGTCTTACACATGCGAGTGGAAATGTACTTTACAACATCCTTGAAAAAGGACAGTCTTAGCTTGAAGTCCTTTAGTGAGGGAGAAACTCCCTAACAATACATTTCCTTTTTGGATAACTAAATTGAGGAAGTTTATTTTTCTTATGTTAGGTTAAAATATTCCTATGTGAATCTTCCATCCATTGCTCCTCTTTTGTCTATAGGAAACATGCAAAATAAATCTAAATATACCTTTATTTCAGGCTAAATATCCCTAGTTCTTCAGATGCTCTTTGTATAAGATGATGTTGATACCTTCTTGGTCCTTCTTGTAAGCTTTAAAGTTTATTAGTTGTTCATGAACTAGGCTATCCAGATTTGAACATAACACTTGAGATATAGTGCAAAAAGTAGGAGTAACTGGAGATTATCACCTTCCTCAATTTGATCATTCTACCTCAATGGAACCCAAGAGAGTTAGGTTTTGTGAGTGAATGGGTATTAGTCTCATCTTCCTAACTGCCTTTTGTCAGCCTGTTTCTTTTCTTTCTTCTCCAAATACCAGTCACAATTCTGGACATATAGTGGGTTCAAGGAATGTTTCTTGGTTGATTCCAAGAAAGTATATTATTATCATCATTATTATTATTTTGCTTTATTTGTGCCTAAAACTTTGTCACTTCATGTGAGGTTTTCTTGGCAAAGATACTGGAGTGGTTTACCTCTTCTTTCTCCAGCTCGTTTTACAAATGAAACTGAAGCAGAGTTAAAGGACTTGCCAAGGGTCACACAGCTTCTAATTTTCTGAGGCTGAATTTGATCTTATGAAGATGTCTTCCTGTTTCCAGGCCCAGAACTTTATTCACTGGACCTCTTAGCTGTCCCAACTTAAATTATACAAATCTCATCTCATTTATTTAATTTATTAGATCCATAAGGACCATTCTCATTCTTGGAAACAATTTCACTCTACTGGACCTTGATAAAAAATATAACCAAGACATAACTATCTTGCCTCACCTCCCACCTCTTACCCCAATTTCCAATCTCCAATTTGGCTCTTGTGCAATTTATATCCTATTAAATCTTCCTGGGATACTGGATAGGATGGAAAAAGATGTAATTGGTAGAAAATACCTTTTTGTTATAGAATGAACATTGGAATTGAAGCCAGGAGTCCTGGTTACATTGATCATGTGATTCTTGATACACTTCTGACACTATCTGTGACTATGGACAGGGTACTTACTCTTTATGAGACTTCACTTCTTACCAATAAAATTAGAATAGTTATCTAAGTAATTTGTAAGGCACCTTCTCACTCTAAATCTTTTTTTCTGTGACCTCTTGTTTTAAAACTTTCATTTCAAATATTCCTTTTATAATAAACTTGACAAATGTCCACAAAGATGACCTTTTTAACATACAAAGAACAAAGATTGTCTAGGAAGCTTTTGCTTTCTGTTATACAATTTTTAAAAATATGTATCAAATTTAACATGATAGTAAAAACATATGTCACGTAGGGGAAAGAGTAACTGAGAAGGTTTTCTTTTGGCATAATCCTTGTGGGACAAATGCTAACATCCCTCCTTTGTGGCATCACCAACATCTTAACTTTCAAATGTTGGCTCCCCTTTTACAGGCAGCTAATTGAATGGATTAGTGAATTCCCCATTCTAAATGAACTTGCTGATGAAGGATAGGTCATGGACCATGCTCATTAAGTTCTGAAAAAAATGATCAACAAATTGCTGATGAAGATTCAGTTGATGGCAGCCAAGGTGAAGGAGAGGGGAAAACAATGTTTATCAGCAGGAGATGAAAACACTTTGGAGACTGGGGACAGGCCACTCCACCCCATGCAAAACCTATAAAATGCTCACCAATGAGAATCTGATGCATAGTTCATTTGCTTGAAACTCTCCTGGCAGCCATCTGGATCTGAGAACAAGTAAAGTTGATTGTAGCCCCTTAATATGATAGTGATAAACCAGTGACAATGGATATTTGTAATAGGTGACAGCAAAAATATCTTGAAGAGACGTTTTGGCATTTTTCTGAAAAGAAAAAAAAAGAATTATACTTCAAAATATAAAGTGCTCTTTGGAGAAGACCTTAACTAGCTTATCATATATTTTTAATGGCAATATTAATAATGAAAGTGGCGTGTGACATGCTCATTTATGTTAGTAACTAACATTAACACAATATAGCAAATTGTCTTATTCTACTTAATCTACTTCATCTCTAGGAATCAGATAAATTAGGTTTTATTATCCCCATTTTCCACACTGGGAAACTGAGTCTTAAGGTATATTAAAGAGTTGCCCATTATTATATAGCTAATGAATACTATAAGTAGGACTTGAACATAGGTCTTCTAGACTTATTGGTAAGCATAGGCCTAGACTGATTTCTCTTCTTAACTCTCCCTGTTGGAGATTCTCATTTTCCTAAAAGCTCAGCTCAAATTCCACCTCCTAAAGGAGATCTTTTTCTTATTTTCTTAATTGTTAGTCTTATGCCTCTGATATTATTTTGTACTTATATTTTATATCTTATATTTATTCCTTTTATATGCATCATTAGAGCTGGGAAGCTAGGTGCCACAGTAAATAGAGCACGGGGCTTGGAATCAGCATGTCTTATCTTCCTCAATTCAAATGTGGCCCAGGCACTGAGTAGCTGTGTAGTCCTGGGTAAATTACTTAACCCTATTTCCTTCAGTCCTCTTATCTGTAAAATGAGCTGGAGAATGAAGTGACAAAGAACTCCATTATCTTTGCCATGAAAACCCCAAATGCAGTCACAAAGAATTGGAAATGACTGAAATGACAGAACAACAACATTGCATCATTGGGGCTTATGGAATATAAGCTCCTTTAGGGCAGGGGCTATCTCATTTTTATCTTATATCTGCAGTGCTGGGTGTCACACCTGGCATATATTGACTTTAAGTCCTGTCTAAAGATGGTCATGATCATCTTGTGAAATTATACTCAATGGCAGTGAAGACTAAACTATATAAATTCTCCATAATTGATTTCTTCAGTGAAGTTATTTGGAGTGAGATGGGATTAGCTTTCATGCCCTTTCCAAACATATTTTATGAAGTTATGTAACTGAAAATTTTCAGAAACTGGGCTGGAAGTCAAACATTCTTATTCTCAGTTCAATGTTCTTATCTAAATCCTATGATCCTATAACCTGGGTTTGAATATGCTCTTTGATACTAGCTTTGTAACCAAAGTTCTTCATGCATAAAGATAATCATTTCATTACATAACTTGCATTCATGTAATGTTAAGAAGGCCTTTTTAAACCTTATTAGTAATATATTGATATTTTACTTTCCATTCTGTTTTACAAATGGTTAGGATTTTTTATGATTAAAAAACCATACATTTTATACATTGTACGTGTTAAATAATAGCTCTGCTATCAGTGATACTCTTTACCTGTCTTATTCTCATAAATATTGAGATTGAGAAGGGAATTTAGAAAAACTCTAACACTTTGATTTCTATTTGATTTTGAGATGCAGTAATCCATTAGCTGACCTTGACGATCTCTATTTCTTCATCACTTTGTCAAGTTTCTGGCAGCTGGAACCCTTTGCTTGCCCTGTCCGGGAATATGACCTTGTCTCTTATTCCCTGAAGGGACCTTGAAATGACTTCTGAAAATGGAGAGACATGTAATGTCCCTGTTCCTAAAGCACCAAAGAGTTTTCAGCACCCACATGTGACCTCATTGCATTTCAATGTGTTAACTTCATCCTTTGCAGATCTTATTGCATGACAGTCAAGGTTCTCATGGATAATTCAAGCACCTACAGCTTTTCAGCTCCAGTGAAAAAAGTAAAACTTAGTGAGGAAGGGGAATGGATTGTGAAATGCAGCTTTATTGTTTCTTGAAATCATAGAATTCTTATGCCCAAAGGACTTTAAATGATTGCATGTCCTTTGATCCAGCCATACCCCTGCTGGGTTTGTACCCCAAAGAGATAATGAGGAAAAATACATGTACAAAATAATTATAGCCACACTTTTTGTGGTGGCAAAAAATTGGAAAATGAGGAGGGTCCATCATTTGGGGAATGGCTGAACAAATTGTGGTATATGATGGTGATGGAATAATATTGTGCTGAAAGGAATAATGAACTGAATGAATTCTATGTGAACTGGAAAGATCTCCAAGAATTGATGCAGAGCAAAAGGAGCAGAACCAGAAGAACATTGTACATAGAGACTGATACACTGTGGTACAATCAAATGTAATAGACTTTTCTACTAGCTGCAATACAATGATCCAGGACAATCCAGAGGAACTTATGAGAAAGAATGTTATCCATATCCAGAGAAAGAATTGTGAGAGCAGAAATGCAGAAGAAAAACATAGGATCAATCATGTGATTTGATGGGGATGTGATTGGGGCTTTGCCATTAAACAATCACTCTACTGCAAATATGAATAATGTGGAAAAAGGTTTTGAGCAATGATGTATGTATAACCCAGTGGAATTGCTTGCCATCTCTGGGTCAGGGAAGGGAATAAGGGAGGGAAAAATCATGAAGTGTGTAACCTGGAAAATATTCTAAATAAGTAATTATATTAATAAATAAATAGAATTCTAGAGTGGGAATGCCTCTTGTATATCCTTTAACACAACCTTCTCATTTGACAGATGAAAAAACTGAGACCCAAAGAGGGGCAGCCTAAGGCCTTTCTGTATTTACTCATGCTATCATCCATTCCTAGAACACAATCCTCTTGCAAAAGGAAAGGCAGGGAAGCCAGGATTTTCAGAGAAATTCAATTTAATAAGCATCTTCAAAGCTCCAAGTGCCAGACATTGTGGGTAGTATTGGGGAATACAGTGGCAGAAATGAAGTCAATCCTTCAAGGAGTTCAAGGATAGTAAGAGAATGATTCTGGCAGAAATTTGTGACCAGAAAGAAATCCATGCAATTTATTCAGTCATAGGAACAGAGTGGTGGAGATAGGGGGACATCAAAGAACATCAAGTTCAAACCCCTCATTTAGCAGATAAGCAAACTGAGGCCCAGAAAAGTAAAAGTAACTTGCCAAAGGTCACATAGAGCCAGAATCTGACTCCAATACTTCAACAAATGTTTATTGTAGACATCTAGTGTATAATGGTTGTATAATTCTCTTCATTTTCTTAAAGATTCTAGTGTTGGTCTCTTTTCCTTTGGCAGCATGGAGATGAAGAAATGGAAGCCTTGAAATCCTGCTTATTTATGGATTGAGAAATTCTAATTTTGGTCACACATACCTTAAGTGAAATGACCCCTAAACCAAATAAGCCATTGACCTATAATAATGATTGAGAAAGGATTGCCATGTAGCCAATTGGATATTGATCAGAGAGAGGGCAGAACTGGATAGGTCAGCTACCTCTAGTTCCAGTTTACCTTCTATATATAGACATAAACTTAGATTAGACAGAGACTCTGGATTGTTATTCAATATATTTCTCCTTGACTTTTGCCCTAATCATTGATTTCTATTTCTCAGTTAGAAGGCAGTACTGATTCTTGCCTCATTAAATGTGTTCTACCATGTAATCAACTAGATGGTAAACTCCTTTATTAGGTTTAAAGTCCCATTTTGTTTCACTCAGAATACTCAGGGAGTGACACATAGAAGGTACACAGTAGATTTTTATAGAAATGAATTGTAGACAATTAAATAGTGAACATCAAGGATGAAGTTGGGTTATGCAAGATTTAATTATTTTCAATAAATATTTAATGACCCTTTACTATGTTCCACAGTCTGTGCTATGTGTCATAAAGGATTCAAAGAAGCATAACATCATTCATGTCCTAGGAAGGACTATGTCATACTCATATGTAGAATGAAGTCATATTTTGGAGGATCCTGAATTCTAATCTGAAAAATATGAGACCCATCCTGAAGATTATGGGAACCATTGGATGTTTTTCATAAGGGAAATGAAATAATGAAATAGATGACACTTTGAAGTCAGACTAGAACAGAAATAGACAGTTTCATAATAATTTAGTTTGAGGAATGGAAGGTACTCTGTAGATATTCTGGTCCGGAACTCCTCATTTTCATATGTGAAAGTTGAGGGCCACAAAGGGATAAAATTAGTCCAACATTATAAATGAGTAGTAGTGCTGGAACTCACATCCCAGTCTCTGACCTTAAATCCATTGCCCTTCACTACACAACATTATCCTAACTGAAGCCAAGGCAACCAGGTAGAAGGTCTTCGTGTTATTTTAACTTTTAATTTATCTCAGTTAGAAAGCCTTATTGACTATAAGAATGTGGATATTTTATTAGCTTTCCACTTAAGTATTCATGATGTCTACTCTACTTCAACTTGGGGCAAAAAATAGTTTTCCCATAAATTGGTCTCTAATCTTTGTCATAGCTAGGCTTCTATGACTTATCAGTTTCAGTGGATAAGATACTAAACTTTTAGTTATGGAAGTCTGAGTTCAAATTCTAATTTAATAACTATGTGACCTCCAGCACTTAAAATCTAAACGTTTAAAAATGCATAAAATTAAGTACTTAGAACTTGTAGCTTCAAAGATCTAGACTAACTTTAAATTTGTGATCTTTGTTGGTCCATAAGGAAATTCAAAAATTCATGAGGTAAAATCCTGATAATTATTTCATGTCTATGTGTCATCCCTTCTATACAGCCTTAGTGTCTGTAAGGCCCAGAGTATTATCTTCTATTTATTTTGCTTCCTTTACAAAAACTACATACATACATACAGTGGTAGGCCTATAAAAGAGGTTGCTAAATTCAAATGAATGGAAATTGCCACTGCTAAGGCTCAGATTATGTTTTTAAGAGGTAAATATTAAAATAAAATGGTTTGTGCTGACTAATTAAGAAATATAGATGGATGGAGCCGAATAGACTACATACTTAAAAATGTAAAAAAAGATGAATATATGATAACTCCAAAATTTCAAAACACTCAGGAAAAATTATTCAATAACTGGATAGCAATATGAAAAAAAAAACATTGGATAGGGCCAACATTTCATAAAGAATTATAGACTCTGAGATTTGGAAAGATTCTTAGAGATTTCTAGTCCTACTCTATGAGCAAAGAAATTCTTTTATAATACTCCTGAGAATTAATTACCAAGTTCCTGTTTGAATACCTCTTCTGAGCTCAATCTACTTTAAAAAAAATTCTAATTGTTAATATGTTTTACCTTTGATCAACTTATATATATATATATTTCTCTGTAGTTTCCATATATTGCTACTAATTTTTCATGATGCAAAGAAAAGAAGCCCTGAACAAATCACTTGCCTTGTTGTACATTATAATTCTACTTTGCAAAGTTAGATAAAAATCTGTACACAATTGATCTCATAGAATTATTATAGTAATTGCTTTTATAGGACTTTAGAAATTATAAGTTTGGCAATATGGGGAACTGGAGCAACTCTCTCTGGCTTCTGAGAGCTATTAGTATGGAAAGGTTGTCTTTTACTCCTGGTCTTATAAATTATTTTAAGGTTAGATGCCTTCATCTGGAAGTTGTTTTGTTTTGTTTTGGTTTTGCAAAGAATTATTTTCTTTCCTGATAAATTAGCAGTATGCTCTCATTTGAAACCTCTCTTAAATGGGGAGAAAAATTTTTCCCCGTTTCTGATGGCAAGAATGTACAAGCACATTCTCTCAGTGAAGCTCTGTCCAAGGTACCGGAGGAAAAAAATCACCTGGATACACATGTCCAGAAATGCCTATGTAGACTGTACATTTTAGAACACCAGCTTATTATGACTTTGGCATTTTCCATTTAAGCTTTAATGGCTGCCTGAAAGTCAGAACATTTTATTATGGCTTATAATAGTCATCATAACAATAATATCTTCAATTTGTACTATGCTGTATAACCTTTAAAAAGTGATATACAATACCTATCCCCATATTAGAAACCTGGAGGCTGTCTTTGACTCTTTCTATTCTCTCACCTCTGATACCCACTCAGTTATGAAAGATTTTGATTATATTACTTCAATATCTTTCACTTCTTTCCCTTTCTCAATTCTTACTTCTACTATCCAAGCTTAGGATCTTATTGTCATCTGATGAATTACTGTTAACAGTTTCCTAACAAGTCACATGTCCACTCTTTCTCAACTCTCATTCATACTCTATGAACATAGATCTTCCTTATCCATAGATTTGATGATGTTTTTGCTCTGCTCAAATATTCAGTGGTTTTCTACCAATTCTTGATTAATCTTAAAACTTCTTTCCTTGGAGCTCAAGAATTCCCGACACCACCACATTTTCCCACACAAATATTATATTACTACTATTTGCATATTTTAAGATATTATTAGACTGAAATACTTTATTTTTTCCAATGTACTGTGCTTCTCAAGTCTCACGGCTCTGGAAGCAGTGTTCTTTATACCTTATAGGCCTACCCTTCCTCTATTAGTAAGGTTCTACCCAATCTTTAGAGTACACATCAAATTCCACCTAAGCTATGAAGTTTCCCCCAATAATTACAATTAATTATGATATTCCCCTATGTGTTGCAGCTAATTATTAACCATGGTAGAACTATCCAGACGTCTTGAATCTCAATTTTAGACTTTACCTGATGCTTCAGAACATTTTTCCTCATCTATTTGGGAAAATACAAAATTATGGAGCTATTTAGTTTACTAATGCAGAGGTGAATAGTAATTCACTGAAGTGCCCAAGACTATGACCCTAGATTCTGGACATAATTGTGGCATGAAATAGTTTTATTGATATTCAATGCCCAACCTCTGAGCATGAGTTTCACATTTTGTGAGGGGATCAATTATAGGATCTTCAAAATCCCTACTAATTCTAACATTCTATAGCTTCTACCATTTGTACTCCTCTATTCTATACCTCCTTCAACCAATAAATCCTTATTTTTCCCTACACAACTGAGGTAACTTCCAAAATGATCATCTTGTCTTCAGTCTTCTCTAATTTTATCTATGGGTCTGGAAACTTATTTTTTTTTAATGAGGTACTTCAATATAACTTGTTTCCATTGTAATCCTATATATTTTATTTTTATATTTAAAAACATTCTGAGAAGGGGTTCATGGGCTTTACTAGATTTGAAAGGGATTCATGACACAAAAATGTTCATAAATTATGGCATAATAGAAATTGATAAACTATATTCAAGACCAAATCTAACTGTCTGAATTTTTTTAACTGTCCACAAACTGGCATGATTTTTAATATTTTAAGAAAACTATTTAAAATGGAAAAAAATCTCAACTTTTGAACTGTATAAAAAGATAGCAACCACATTTGACTCAGGGTACATACTTTCTTTTATTCCTGGTATACTAAACAGAACACTGGCCTTGGAACCAGGAAGGCATGGGTTTAAATCTTGCCTCTGACTGAGTTTCTTCATCTGCAAAATGAAAGGCTTTGATCTGATGAACACTAAGGTCCCCTTCTGCTCTATTTCTATGATTCTATCTTGATATATATATATATATATATATATGTATATATATATACATATGTGTGTATGTGTTTACCTATATCTTGGTATTCTATATATCCATGAATACCTCTCTAATCCTGCCTCTTCAACTTTGCTCCAGCTGTTTAGAATCAGAATCATAAGACTTCAGAGTTGGAAGATATCTTTGATGCCATCCAGTCCAATCTATATCTGATAAGAATAATAAAAAATATGTTTACATCATAGTCTGTAAGTAGTCATCTGGCCTTTACTTGAAGACTTCTATAAAGAAGATTTCCCACTTTCCATGAATCCCATTTTGCTTTTGGAAAGCCCTAATTGTTAGTAAATATTTATTGGCATTAAGACTACGTGCTTTCCTGCAACTTCTATTTTTTGGTCCTGATTCTTTCCTCTAGAGCTGAACAGCAGCATTCTTTTCCTACTTCAACATAAATTTTTTTCAAGTATCTGCACACAACTATCCCATTCCCCATAATACTTTTCTTATCTAGGATTAAAATCAACTATTCCTGCAACTTATTCTCACTTGGCAAAATTTTACCCCTTCACAAAACTGACTGACCTCTATAGATACCCTCCAGTTAATCAAGGTGCTTCTTAAACCATAGAGCATAGAACTGATCATAATATTCCAGATGTGATTTGATTAGGGTAAAGATA
Organism: Monodelphis domestica; assembly: GCF_027887165.1. NCBI lineage: Eukaryota > Metazoa > Chordata > Mammalia > Didelphimorphia > Didelphidae > Monodelphis > Monodelphis domestica. Next base: position 96,813,170 of record NC_077232.1, read on the forward strand.
GTGGAACCATCATATCTCTAGTCCTAAACTTCATGCCTTTCTTCATGAAGCTGCACATTGCACTGCCTTTTTGACCACTGTAAGTACTGACTTTTAATTTTTAGTTATTTAATTTAAATTTAATAATGTATTAATTGCTTGTTACATATTTAATACTGTAAGTGTTGATGATACAAATATTAAAGTTAGATAGTCCCTGACTTCAAAGAACATGCATTCCTTTTCTAGTGTTATCTTTGAAATAACAGACAAATATGTATATATCCATAGGCACATGTATTATACACACACATGTAAATTTAACATGCATATATACAAATATGAGTATGGACACACTATGTATACATGCATACATACATGTGTATATACATGCATATATATGTAACAGCCTCCCTCCTATTTTTTGAGTACTAATTTTTAATCCCTTCCACATACCTTCCTTTCTGAATAAAGGAGGAAAGAATTTTGAAACACATACTCAATAAGAAAAAATAGTCAAGAAAAATAAATTTCTCACATTGACTATGTCCAAAAATATGTGTCTCATTCTACATGTTGTCCCTCACCTCTATTGTCTTAAGGCAGGTAGTCTTCTGGAATCATGGTTGATAAATGCATTGCCTAGAGCTCTTATCTTTCAGAATTGGCCACTTTTTAAAAAACAATATTTCTTTTACAATACATTTAATATTATAGCATAAATTATTCTACCCACTTCAGGGTGCATCAGAGTACTTAATATTTTTTAAGTAGAGTGCTAGGAATTGATATACTTTACACTTTCCTGATTAAATTTCATCATATCAATATAGACAAGGTAGTCTAGGCTATCCAGGTCTTTTTTGGGTTCTGCCTGTCACCCAGAAAAAGGGCTATCCCTCTTCACTTTGTCAGTTGTAATGTTATAAGCATATTTTGATAATATATGCCTTTATCCAAACCAATAATAAAAATGTTACGTTACACAGGGATAAGCACATGTCCCTAGTACATTACAATAGAGAATGTCTTCCAAAATGATTCCAACTGTAATGACTATATCCATTCATTCAATTAATTCTAAATTACCTAAATATTGTACTATTACTTAGTCTATCTACAACTTATCTCTGAGAATGGCATGATAGACTTTGACAAATGTTTTACTAAAGCTAAGTAAACTGTATCTGAACATTCTTCTTATCCACTGATCTAATAATCTTTGGAAGAGTAACTGAGGTTAATGTGACATAACTGTTCACTGTTCTTGATGAAGTCATGTTTTCTTTTTTTGTTCAATCCCCCTCGCCCCCATATATTCTGGATTGATTCCTTTATAAAATATTCTATAACTGTGTTCTCATCACTGCTTTCTGGATTATTGCAATTGACTTCTGATTGGTCCCTAAGCAGTTGGTTTCTCCCTTCTCCAATCTATGTTCCAAAAAGCTGCCAGTCCATCTATCTAAATTACAAGTTTGAGTGTTACTCCATGCCTAAGAAGTTCTAAGAAGTGACTCTTCATTACTCTTATGATAAAATACAACTTCTTTTAGGCATTTAAAGCCTTTTCTAACATGTCTTCAGCCATTTATTTCCAGATTGGCTGATTCAATACATTGTCTGCTTCATGCATTTAATGCTCATTCTAAACAATCCTCATTTCAGTTCTTTCTATACAGGAATTCCTCTCTAATACTCCAGTCTTTGCATAGAATCTTTCCCAGATTTTGAATCTTGGAACTCCTGGTTCCCTTCAAAGATTATCTAAAGTGATACATTTTTTAAGAGGTTATTCCTGATCCTCCCACCTTCTACTTCTACACCAATCATTGTGTGCTTATTTTGTATAGATCACATATATACTTAATCCTGAACATATTGTATCATTCTAATAGAATATAAACTTCTCGAAGTATCTCTCTAATACCTAGGACAATATCTAGAACTTTGTAGCTTACTGAGTTTTTAGTAATTGATGCTGTAAGTCAAGACCAGAATAGCTCTATCTTTTTTTGTAAACTTTTTGGCAGCAGCACAGTACATGCCATAACTCTTATATGTCTAAGGCATAGCAGAGGATTTTACACATAGTATATGCTAAATAGTCGTTGACTTGAATTTAGTTTTTTATGTTCTAGGTTACTATCTAGCTCTCAGATTCTGTTTTCAATAGACCAAGACAGTTATAGATTCCATGTCTTACATTCTTATGCCCCTTCCATACATCATTTCAAATTTTATACTCTAGTCTCTTTCATTCTGATTTCCTATGTTCTGTGTTTTATGAGCCCTTATAGTTCTAAGAGTCTAGTGAGTTTATGGAGAGGTTGAAGGAAAATAAGATAAAACATTTTAGTTAAAAAGAAATGTTTTTCATGAGTGGAGGCACAGCCCTTGACCTATGATTTTAAGATCTGGGTTCCAATACTGCAAAATGGTTGCTGTGTGATATTGTATGTTACTAGGCTATTCATCACAAATGACTATGACTAACAATAATCATTGTGCCTATTGCTTTTATATGAAAAAATAAAAAAGAAATGTATCACTCATAGATGAAATAGAAATTGAATCTCTGTTTTCTTCCAGGAGAGACTAAGAGGGTCTACATCTCAGAAGGTTGAGGTTTCTGGGCCAGAGCTGAATAAGAAATTTGGTTGCAGATGGAAAAATGTTTTAATTTTAAAAACAACAAAGATTATCATGGAAAGAAAAAAAAAACTCAAGTAGCTCTAAAAGAGTAAGTATTGACTTACTGACACTAAGAATTAACATTAAGGGACTCATTATGAAGGAGACACAATTTGTTTTCCAACAGCTACAGCTTTCCTTTTCTCCTGCTTTTTACTGCTTTGGTGATACCACATCTCTCTGTCTACTCAGACATTCAATGCCCTTACACTCTCCCCAGATCCCTTTCTCCACATCCTTCTCAGGAAAAGATCTAATAAATTCATTCACAAACAGGCATAATGACTGACAAAATGTAAGTGATGTTAGTCTCTGAGAAATATTTGCATTTCAATGGAAGGAAAGACACTTTTATTCAAAGCAATGCATGTTTAATTGTAAAATTTCAGTAATCAGTGAGCAGGAGATGTTTGGGGGCAGAATGACTTTATTTGTGCCCTTAAAATCACAATAGGTAAGTAAACATGTACCTATTACTCCATTACATAAAAGTCTCTTAAAGGTAGTATAGATGGTGTGACAAGTCAGGCCAGCATGGTCCTCAACCCTACATAGGGGAACTGGATGAACATTCAAGTTGGGGCACTCAGGAATTGTTTTCTGAGTCTGGTTCTAATCTATGTACTTGTAGATAGGATGTCCCTCTCCTTACTATAATTTCTATTGTGTTTCTAATGTGATTAGAAAGATCTTAAGTTTTAAAATTAGAAAGAACCTCAGATACCTACTAGTTGAAATGCCTCATTTTAAAATTTAAAAATGAAACCTAGAAAGTTTAAATGGCCAGAAAGATCACCACCCTCTGCCATAGTAAGTAGCAGAGTAATAATTTTAACTTTGGTCCTTCTGACTCCAAATCCAGGACTCTCCACTATAGTAGATTAACTCCATGATGGGAAGAGTTAAAAATGATGAGATTGTAAACTCTTCAAAAATGAGAAGACTGGTAATAACCTCAACAGGAATGGGAAAGTCAAGAAAAGGAGAATTATCAAGAAAGTTAAGTAATTTTGCTTTGGACTTACCTTGTTTGAAGTGCGCATGGAGCATTAAGTTAAAAAAATGTCTAGTGCTCAATTGGTGATATGGAATTGGAACTTAGGAGAAAGACTAGGGCTGGAGATGTGAGTTATATGCTAAGATATGTCCATAGAAACTGATGAACCCAATAAGTGAGAGAGTATAGAAAGAAAAGAGGGCTAAGAATAGAGGTGAGTGGATATGCTTGTATGTGTTGTGCATTTGATTTGTGTGGGAAATGGATTAATGTTTCAACATTCCTGAAGTTACAGTCACAGAAAGAAAAAGTCCTAAGGTTCTGGGTGGTGGGAATAAAAGTAGAAATCTAGTGGCTAACTGGACACCATGATAAAATGACTATGGGCATAGAATTGGTAAAAATAATAAATTATCTATAAACTTTTATGCTTAAAAATGCCTTATAATAATCTTGTGAGTTAAGCTAGCACAAGCGATATAATCTAAATTTTGTGGATGAAGTCAGGGTAATAAAAAGAGGTAAAGTGACTCCCAAGATCACTGAGTTCATAAGTGGCAGACATGGGATTCAATCCTAGGTCATCTGATTTCTCAGCCTGACATTCAAATCTCTCTATATGGAAGCCATCTGTATTTCTAATCTTATTTCTCAATATCCTTTTTAATTCAGCACTAGTCCAAAGGTGAATATTTACATCAGTTTTACTTCATTTTGATATTGAATAGGCTTAATAGTTCATGATCTTTCATATGATTACTATACTGTTCAAAAGCCATCCATAACTTTCCTCTCACTAAAAAATGAAGTCTAGTGTCCTTTGTCTTTTATTTAAGGTCCTCTGCAGTCTGGCTGCAATATATCTTTCCAGATTTGTCACTATTTCCCTTCACTGGCTCTCCAATGTAACCAGAGTGATCCCACTATTTCCCCAATATTCTTTGCAAAAATAATTGACTATTAGTAAGATGAAATCATTATCCTCATTGTCATGTCACCATCATCCATAGCTAGCACTTATATAGCACTTACAAATGATATTTCATTTTATTCTGCCAACAGCCATGGAAGGTAGGTGCTAATATTGTTCTCATTTTCCAAATGAAGAAATTGAGGCAGAGGTAAAGTTACTTTCCAAGGTTATACAGCTAGTAAATATCTCATACTAATTGTTGAATGAATATAATTGATATGTGATTATCCCGAAAAATCTGTGCCTATAGTAATATCAGTTTTTGGCTTAGTGAACATCTATCTCATTTATTTATTAATATAAATTAATGGAATAAAAATGCTCATCACCTTAAGTTGGTCAAGGACATACTGTAAAAAATGCATTAACTATGCTTATAGTGAGGAATGATGCTGACTAAAATTTAGGAAGATTTTCTGTTAATGGAAAATTCCATTTTTGTGTCCTAGATTCTTTTCTACTTGATTAAGTATCTTGGTCTTGTGATTCAGCAAGTATTTTCTTTAAAACAGAGATGAAATATCTTGTTTAAGGGAATAATGTGTTTGCTAATAGAATCGCTCAATCTTAGAACTGGAAGGGGTTCACAAGGTAATCAAATTCCCATTCAATGCCCATATCTATAGGATCTTCAATAAGCAGTCATTTATCTTCTGCTTGAATTCCTACACTGATGAGTAGCTCACTACCCACCAAAGTGTTCATTTTATTCTCAGATAAATCTAATAGTTAGGCAGTACTTCCTCATTCTAAGCCAAAATTTGCCTTATTATAACTTCTTGACCTTTGTGTTAGTTTTCTCTTCTAAGCAAACCTAAGTCATGCTAATGTAACAGGCTTTCAGATATTTGAAGAATGCTATTCTATTCCTCCTATGAATTTTCTCCAAGAAAAACATAACTAATTCCTTCTATTATTTACATATACAATCCTGATCTCACATGAGTTTCATTCCTGCCTTTCTAATTGTGCACTGGACATCTTTATGTCCCCCGGCACCTCAAACTAAACCTGTATGATACTGAACTCATTGCTTCCCCTCTAAATCTGATTCTTTCCCTAACTTCCCTGCTTTCATTGGTGGCCAACGACAGCCCTGTCCTCTGGGTTTTAAGCCTTAGAGTCATCTTGATCTCCTCTCTATCGCTCACTCCCCATCCCAAATTAATCATTTGATAAGACCCATTAATGCTAACTCCACAGAAACAAAAAAGAAAATAACTCTGAAGAGGCAGCATTTCTTTCTCAGACTATAGCGACATCAGACATTGAAGCCATAGGTATTTCATGACTCTCCCTTCTTCTCCAGTTTTCCTTCCACACTACTATAGTTCAGGCCCCCGGTGCCTCTGGCCTTTACTCTTTTCACAGCTCACACTCTCTTCCTCCAGTCTCTTCTGTTTCCAGTACATCCTTCACACAGAGCTGAAATTACCTTTCTGCAATACTCATCTGACTATACTACTGCACTACTCAAACACTTTTAATGATTGATTATCATCTTCAGTTTAAAATACAAGCTTGGAGGCAGCTGGGTAGCTTAGCAGATTGAGAACCAGGCATAGAGATGGGAGGTCCTGTGTTCAAATCCAGCCCCTGACATGCCCTAGCTATATAACACTCAGCAAGTCACTTAACCCCCATTGCCTAGCCCTTACTGCTCTTCTACCTTGGAACCAATAAATAGTAATGATTCTAAGATGGAAGGTAAGGGTTAAAAAATAGAATAAAATAAAATAAAATGCAAGCTCATCAGACTGGCCATTTGAAAAGCTTTCACAATCTGGTTTCTTCCTATCTTTTTAGCCTAATTTTATACTTTGTCCCATTGTACACTCTAAATTAATTCCAACCAAACTAAACTCATTTCTAAACTTGCTATGTTGTCTCCCACTGCTGAGTATTTGTTTGGAAGGGTCTCTAGACTTGAAATGCAATCATTCCTTGTCTGATAATCATTTTATTCCTTCAGTACTGAGCTCTGGTGTCAGTTCATCTCTCAGGAAAATGGATATATTTTCAGATATTCCTAAACTGTGTACCTGGATCCCTTCCTTGACCTCATTATACCTTACATTATATTATTTTTAAGTGTCAGTCCCACTGTCACTCCTTCAGTGGAATGCAAACTGGTTGAATAAAGGTGCTATTGCCACAAAAAATTCCTTGTATCCTCAGAACCTAGCACATATTTTTTTTTGCTTAATAAATATTTGTTAAATGAATGAATGAATTTTACATACAGCATTACTCTATGTCCCTCCCCATCCTTAGGATTATTATCTGGGTACCCTCTATCCTATTCATATTCTTTAACATAGCAGCATACCAACTTCTAAAGGATCAAACACTTTTTCCTTTTGAAATTTCACTGTGTATTCCTCATTACTTTCTGCCTGAAGCTTCTTTGCATGCAATTTTCACCTCTCTGAGATTAAGCTACCAGCATCCATTTATACCCATCTGTTGGTACTTTACAAAACTGCTCTTGCTGTAGAGCTATCATGTTTTTTCCCCCTAAAATCCTCCCCAGGCATGTTCAGCCCACTGCTGGAACAGAGCCTAATCCCATCACAGCCAGTACATTTACCCAGTTCTAGCACATTGTCTCTGGTACAATACCCAGGCACCTAATTGTCTTTGTCCATGCAACTCTTTGGAGGTAATGTCACGGAGAAGAGATTTCACAGATCATATCCATACCCCAGGGCATGTGATGTTGATGTCCAGTGGTCTCAGATGACATTAGTAGGGAAGTTCATCCTATATGATCGCAGTGCTACTATTTACCACAAGTAATAAAGAAGTTAGAAAGTAAATATAACTGGCTTTTGTTAAAAGCAGTCTATGTGCTGAAGTCTATAGTCTATGTGAGGCATGGGGTTGGAGATTTTTAAAGAAATAAGCAACAAGTCTCTGTTCTCAAGGACTTATGACCTAGTTGAGAACACAAGCACACAAATATCTATCCCTAATCTATATCTCTGCCTTTATATATATATATATATATTATATATACATATATAATATATATGTGTATGTATGTATGTATGTATGTATGTATGTATACACACACACATCCAATGGATTTGAGAAAATTTTACCAACCAACAATTATTTTGGGAGTATCATCATGCCATATACTTTGGAGGATAGAAAATGGTCTTGTCATCAAGATACTTGTTATTTGTTGTTTGTCCTTCATTTTTGAAGGACATCATGACATCATGAGGAATGTCTTGACTTGAGCATGAGTTGGTACTTAAAATATAACTGGGTCCCAGCTAGGTGGCTCAGTGGATTAAGAACCAAGCCCAGAGCTGGGAAGTCCTGAGTTCAAATATGACCTCAGACACTTCCTAGCTATGTGACTCTGGACAAGTCACTGAACCCTCATTGCCTAGCCCTTATGCATTTATACAGAAGATCAAACAATAAGAATGTATTACCTACTCTTTTCTACTCATTGTTCACCATGTTGGGAATATAAAGTCAAAAATTATATCTGCATGGGAAACGCTCTCCTTCAATACAAATCTCAACTTGACAATCAATTAGATAGGTTTTAGGGAGTTGTTTGAGGAAAATAAAGGTCTAGTGATTTACTCAAGCCAAAAAACTAGTAAATATCAGCCAGCATTTGATACCAAGTCATCTTGACTTCAATCCCAGAGCTCTATATACCAGATAGATAGTCTATTTTTGTCTGTCTCAATCTCTTTAATCCCATATGTTCACTGGTTCTGGGTCATTTTGTTGATTAACCAAGTTGACCTTTTGGATCCCTCTTAACAATGGATCCCAATTAATAATGGATCATGCCTATACCCAGGGTTTCCTTTATAAACAGAAGAATTTAGATAGACATATCTAGTTTGTGGAGTACATACACATAAACAATAGTTTGTGGAGTACAAAGAGAAAAAAAATCCCTACTCTCCTTAAATGATAACTCATATTCTTTTTTCTTCAAAACATATTTTTATTAATATGTTAATAACCTAAATTCTACCCACATCCCTTCCTTTCTTTCAGAAAGTCATCTTGTAACAAAAATTAAAAAGAACAAAACAAAATAGATATGTGGGGAAAAATTGACAATATAGGTGATATTTCACATTCATAGAACTCTCAAATCTGCAAAATGATAGAGAAATATGTCTTCATATAGCTTTTCTTTGGAGATTAACCTTTTAAAAATAATCTTATAACATCCATTTTCGATTAATTTATGATTGCTGTTCTTCCTACTTACACTATTTTAGCTACTAAATTTATCATTTTTATTAGCTTTGCTTACTTCATTTTGTATTAGTCCATTTGGATCTTTCCATGTGTCTCAGAATCAATTGTTTCTTACAGAATAATAATACAGAATTCTTATAGAATATTATAGAATATTTCTTCAGAAAATTCTTACAGAATAGTAGAGGTATATGAGGTGTTGAGGGAAGACTAGAATCTCTGGTGTGAGCACTTGCTGAGTCCTTTTCAGAGCTACTCTTCTCTTTTTGTATCCACTTGCTGCTCAGTTCTCTCCCTTGGCTCCAAAAAGCTATAGCACACCTCAGTAAGCAATCCCATGGCAGGCAAAACCAGGTTGAGTATAACTGATAGTCCTCTGACCCATCAGTGAGTTAGTGAGGTATCTACCTCTGGCATGTAAAGACTTCCCTTGTGGAATGGGTGGATAAGAACAATTTGTTCCAACAGACATGTAGGCAGCAAAGGCAGGTTCTGTTGGAGCACTTAGAGAGATTGGTTAGATATCAAAGAAACCAAGACCATCCACTACATCTCAAGTCATCACTAGTTGTCCTGATTTGTCTTGCTCCTGCACTTCAGTAACTTTGGAAAAGTGAATGAGATTGACAACTGTGCAACTATGCCCCACTTAAATCCAATTTATGCATAAATCAGAATACCTCACCAATCTTGTCATTTTGGACCTCTTTGAGAACAAAGGACGATAACCAATGGAATAGTAATATTTTATTACATTTGTGTATCATAATTTGTTTAGCTATTTTCCAATTGAAGTTGTTTATAGTTTTTTTTCTACCAGAAAAAACAAGGATATAAATATTTTGATATATAAAGCGTTCCTTTTATTGACTTCCTTAGGTATTTATATTAAATAGTGGAATATCTTGTCAAAGAATATGAACATTTTGATCACTTTATATAACTCCAAATGGCTTTCTAGAATTTTTGTAACAATTCACAACTTCAACAACAATGCATTAGTGAGCTACTCTTTAAAAAATCTCTGAAACAGTTATTATTCCAGGCTTTTGTCATCTTTGACAACTTGCTGGATGTGAGATGAAGCCTAAGGATTATTTTTATCTATATGTCTGTTAGTAAATGGGAATATTCTTGCATACAACTATTAATAGTTTACAATTCCTTTGTGTGTTAATTTCCACTGACCATATATCCATATATATCCATATATATCAACATATGGAGAGAGAGAGAGAGAGAGAGAGAGAGAGAGAGAGAGAGAGAGAGAGAGAGAGAGAGAGAGAGAGAGAGAGAGAGAGAGAGAAATTATGGATACCAAACTCTTATCCAACAAATTTGATACAAATGTTTTTCTCATTATACATCTTCCCTCATTATCCTAGAGATATTAATTTTGTGTTTACTGAAGTCTCTAAATTTAATGTAGTCAAAACTATCTATTTTTTTTATAATTGTCCTTGTGTTTTGATTAAGAATACATGTTCTACCCATAAACATGAAAACTATATGTTTGCTTCTCTTCTAATTTTTTATGGTATGATCTTTGAAGTTTAAGTCACTTATCCATTTAAAATTTATTGTGGAACATGATATAACTTATTCTGAGCCTAACTTCTGCCAAATTGCTTTCCAGTTTTCTTAGCTTGTGCTTTAAAAAAAAATTTTTTTTTATCAGACCACAAGTAAGCATTTATGTCTAAGGCTTATTAAACACTGGGGTATCTGAGAATTTTCATTTCTATTATGATATATGCCTTTTAGCTAGAGAAATAGAATGGATTAAGTAAGTGTGATTTGGTTGTTAAAAATTGAAGAGATTTTAAAGTATGCTTGTAGGTCCATTGAAAGGATACATCAAAGAAGGAAGGATTGAAGATTTATCAGAAGGAAGGGGAAAATGTAGAAGTTGAGAGAATTCCTGGCCTATCAATCTTTGTTAAGATCTATATGGCTTTAAACTACTAAAAAAAGAGACTAGAAGATAAATTATCCTATGTATGTGTGTCATAATGAGTTGTAGTTAGCATCTTGAAAATAGAGAGAAAAAGTTTGAAGACATCCTCATGGAGAATGAGATAGTGACAAGGTTAGATAAGGTTTGTCAGTATTGATGCCATTTCCCTGTTATGCTATATATCTATAGATGATTATGATAACCACAGGAAAAGTAACTTTTGGATGTTTTTTGGGTGTGATTTTAATAGTTACAATACATTTTTATCACAATAGCCCTTTAAGATAGGCAGAACCAATATTTTTCTTTAAGTTTTACAAATAGAGAAACTGAGACAGTCTCATAAGCTCTATAATAATTAAATTAAATAGTGATTATAATGCCTTCTTTGGATCTAATTAATCTAACATGTTCTGAAGCCTGATTTGAATTCTAGAAATGGCATAATAGATAGATATGCCATATATTAAATTGATAGCCTGTTATAGGAAGAGTGGATATTCATTGTGAAAAGCATAGGAGTGAAGATTGATCATGGCAGAGAGTAGAGATAAAAAAGTGATTTTTGTCATCTGAGTTTACTATAGACCATTTAAACAGAATGACAAAATGGATGAGGAGTTTGGGAGTCCCTTAAAAAGCCTAGAACAGTTATAGTGTAGTAAAAAGAGGAGATTTTAATTAGACATCTGCTGTTGTTATCTGCCCCTCCCCCCAGTATATATAGCTGCTAGTTTCTTGATTTGATTTATTGATAATTTCATCCCTTTTTTGAGGGTAGCAAAGTAAAATTATTTTCTAGATCTGATTCTCATAAGAATTGTTTCCTGGAGTGAAAATGATTGAAACCTTGAAGGGATGTGATAACTTTTTCTCAAGTTTGTTAAGATGTGAAGAGAGGAAGCTGGATATAATCTCATAGATACATTAGATTTATAGAAAATAGATTTTTAAAAGTTTAGGCAAAGGTAAGATAGGATTCCATTGAGTAGAATTATTCAAGGTAATTCAGCCTAAGTGTTACATGAAACTATAGTATGAAATTCTGAAGACAAAAAGTTAACTCCGTAAAGAAGGAAAGAAAGGGAAATTGAAAATCCTGAAGTGGACACACAGGGAGCTTGAATGATCATTTAGATTTTAAAAGATATGAATAGAAAAAAAGATAAATAGATGTAAAGAAGGGCATGTAATAAAGGACAAAAATAAGAGCATTACCAAGTTCTGTAAAAGTAATGTCAAAAGAAGACTGCTTCGGCCAAACAGACGGAAGAAACCAATAAGAAGATAAAACGGCTGAGATGGCGATACAGCAAGGCACTGTGGAGTGCTTCGGGTGTGTTGGAGCACAAAGGACAACATGGCCATCCAATGCAGCTGAGGAAGTCCCCAGGTGTAACGACTTTTCGTGCCACTGGACCCAGGCTTCCAACGCCGAGAGAGTGGGACTGTCTCTGTGCATCGACTTTTCCACTTAAATCTCCTTCACGCACAAGTGTCTTTGTGCACACTCATCTATCATGGATGAAAACGCACAAAGACAATCGTCATCCTCTGTTACCGAGAGACTACTACTACTCATAATGAAATAAGGTTGGCAAGAATACCAGTAAAAAGGTTTCTTTGCTCTTTTATTTACTCTGTGTGTGTGTGTGTGTGTGTGTGTGTGTGTGTGTGTGTGTGTATGTGTGTTTTTCTAAAAGTGGACAGAACTTCTCCAAAGGTAGTGACTTCTCCATCATAGTTCTTCAAGGAGAGTCTGGATGGACCACTTACCAGGCATGATATGGTAGGATTTTTTTCTCCACCAGTCCCTATGAATTAGGGAAGATGCCACTGATATATATTATATTTCTAGAATTCTGTGATTCTGTGAACTTCTTGTCCTGAGAGATTACTGACCTACTTATTAAAAAGGTCTCAGTGGGGAAGAAATTGATGAGACATTAATCCAGTCTGATCTGATTGGTCTCCCCAACTAGATTGGGATGGGAATAGGACTCATCTCTCTTGGCTTCAGTTTATTTATTTATAAGATCATGGAGTTGAAATCCATTACTTCTCTGGTACCTTCTTGCTCTAAATCTATTATCCTATGCTTCCAGCTTTCTTCCTTTCTGCTTACCTAATTTAGAATGAATCACTTACCCTCTTTGATCCTCAGATTCTCTATATGAAAAGTGAAGATCCACAGCTCAAAGATCTTAGATTAAGAGTTAGAAGGAGCCTTAAAAGTTAGCTGCTCATTTATTTCAAGATGATGAAATTGAGGCCTAAAGAGATTGAATTACTTGACCACAGTCACAGAGGCAGTAAGTAGCAGAACCAGGTTTCAAACCTGGGCCCTGTGACGTCAAAGCCTCCCACTATGCCCTCTTATGTGCATAGTCATCATTGGCAATGTTTATCTTTTTGACAGTCATCCATGGAAGGTTCTAGTCTAGATAAATACCTAAAAACATTATTTACTGGACAGTTAATCGAGTTCATTTATCTATGACACAAAGCAAACTAAGTGATATTACAGACTCCATGGGGGCAACTAAATTTGGGGTATGGTAGCTTTTGATTGAATATATACCTGGAGACACAATAGCAGTCTTTAGGAGCTATATAAGATGAAATTAAACCTATGGATGGTTTCAGTTATTTAAAGTGACAAGTGGTCTGAATCCAACAGGAGAAAGATATTGGGCCATGAACTCTTACTCATTGTTGTTGAACATTTGCTCATCCAGGCCTTCTGGATAATTGTTTCTGAGGAAATTCTAGGTTTAGAAATCTGTGTATTAGCATTTTCTTTGCTTCAAAAGTGACTCCTGATATTAGCTGGTTTCTTTTGTTTTGATTTTATTTTTGTTTCCAGAAGCAGTTGAGAAACCTGAGTTGGATAGGGAAGTTCACTTTGGTGATTGAACAAAAGAAATGTGAAGAATTAAATTCTCACCTTTAACATGCAGCCAACTGTTATTCCACATAAATGGAGAAAAATATCTTAGATTAGGAAACTTTTTAAAGTCACAAAGCTGGCAAGTACGACTCACAATCCTTATAAACTAGTGAGAAGGAACAGTACCAAAGTTCATGGAACAAAACTAGTAATATTCAAAAATCTAACCCCATTTTCACCCCACCCAAACTGGCTTGCCTGTGTGATATGACCAGGGCGTGGGTCTTCTATCATTAACTTCATTATATGGAAAAAGGAAAGTTAGTTCCTCTCTATAGTTTCCAGTTCTCTAAAAAGTGAAATTGAGAAACTAGAACTACATGACCTCTAAGATCTTTTTAGCTTTAACATCTGTTTTGTGTCAAAGGTCCCTTCGAGCTCAAATGTTCTGTTTTCTCTATTCCATGATCCAGTTTTAATAGACTGTTCTATGTTCTAAAGTCTCTCAGTTCTGGCATTCTCAATCAGAGTTCCCCTTTATCTCCAACATTCTATTTTATATTCTTAAGTAATTTCCAGTTCCTGTATTCTGTTTTCTAAGATCCCCTTTTCAACTTTACCATTCTTTGAGTCTAAAATGCATTTCTCTATAGCAGAAGGTAGCTTTGGAAGGGAAGGATTCACTGACTCAGCACCATTGCTCTTACTGTCATTTCCACCATCTTTTCCTCTCTACCTGTGACCATTGAAGCTCATTTCGACTCTCTGGTCTTGGGATCAAGTAAAAATATAGACTGCACAGTGGAAAGAAACAGCAGGAGTGAGAGTGATTCCCCTAAAGGCTCTAGCATCTTCTGAGAAGAACCAGCCTCCGGCTCTTTCTCAATTATCAACTTGGAGTTGAAATTGGCAGATGGCAAGTATGACTCATTCCTACTGTTGTGATGTTGGCAAGTCACAAGGATTATCATCTCTACATAAAGCAGCCAAAAATCCTGCCCTGGGTTTCTGCCACTCGAACAACCCCTTGGGTGTACTTAAATGAATCATTTTGCCTTTATGCCTCTCAAGTTCGGGCTTCTATAAATATATATGGTTACAAAAGTGATACAACACAGATTGGGATAGAGATCATTGTTCTCTTTTCAGGTATCACTTGGGAGACACTCTCCGTGACTTAACACAGAACAGGATCAGTGAGAGGTTATTTTCACTTTCTGCCTATTGGAATAAAGGGGAGCTTTGGGGCTTCTGATATTTTCTACATCTGTCAAGGAAGATTGGATATCAATACTATTGCCTGGGCAGGCTTTGGGATGCTTTTCAGTGAGGAAACCAGGACCAACTTTATGTCAAGCGCAGGTAGTTTATTGTGTTCCCTCCGTGTCTGTAACATTCATCTAGTGCTCCTATTTATTCCACACTCAAGACCTCAAAATATTTTAAAGTCACTCTCATGGCATCCCAGGTCACCTCTTCTTTAGGGTAATGATCCCTAGTCCCTTCTACTGATCCTAATACAACTTAATCTTGAGTGTACTTGCATTCTCATGATGCTTCTCTGGATGTGTTCCAGGTGTCAATGCCCTTCCTAACACGTGGTACCCAGAGCATAAAGTCATGCTCGAGGTATTGCCTGACCCTGGTAGCGTGCATGGGGTCTAGTATCTTCCTTGTTCTGGCAATACTGGTAATGTGCTTTAAATTAAAATTTTAACTATCCTATAGTAGGCTCCTAATAAATATTTTATTGAATTGATTATTGAATTTTCAGTTCACTAAAATTTTCTTTCACATGAGCACTTTATTAATTATGCCTTTTCCAGGGTCTGCTTGCTAATTGATAACATTCTTACATAGTTTTTTTCCACTTTACTTTTATGCCTACTAAATTATATATACATATACATATATATATCTCACATATATATAGGGTTATAAAAGCAACCTTACACATTTGATGAGTAAATAGTATTAGGAAGGAGACAGGGAGGTCAAGGACAATGTCTTTGGGAATGTTGAAAGTCAAATGTTAATTGGAAGACACTCTGCATTTGTCAAAGAAAGAATAAGACCAACAGAAGGATAAAGACTGTATAAAACTCAGTCTTATTTTTGACACCATCCATATAGTCATTGTAAAAGCACATGGTAGGTAGTTCAGGGGATAGAGAGTAGGCCTAGAAAAGGAGATCCTGGGTTCAAATGTGACCTTAGACACTTTGTGACCCTAGATAAGGCATATAACTTCAATTGCCTAGCCCTTGCCACTCTTTTGCCTTGGAACTAATACTTCATATTGATTTTAAAAACAAAAAAAATATTTTTCTTAAAAAAACATATGATATCTACCTAAGCCTGAGGGCAATTTTGTATCTTTCTTTTATGTATTTTCATGGCCAAGAATTAAACGTTAAGTGGCCAGCCTACTGGTAATGGTTCTCAATATCTTCAGGAAGCAGACATAATTTGTTTTTGAATTTAATGAAAATGAATTAATTTTTGCTAATTACATAAAGCCATTTCATGAATATAAGTTATTACTGTATTGTCATTGCAAAATGATGACCTTTGGAACTACTGAGATGTTTCAGATCCCTGTACTAAATGGCCTTAGACTTCAGGGCTTTTGGAGTTGTCTGTTGCCATTTAGAGCTCTGCCTCTTCCATGTTATGTGATACTTTCACATGTCACTTTTTAATGAATTCATGATGTTTGAATGAAAAATTCAGAAAATCAATCTCAGATGAATGAATCTGCTATGGATTTCGAAGCTATCTAACAAACTCTATTAGAGTCATGGATTAAAATGAGTCATTAGGATATGAGGGAGAGTCTGAAGAAAATTTTTCTTATTTCCCTCTTTACATACTATTAAAATTAAAATTTACTTATCAAATGTGTAAGGTTACCTCCACAATCTTAGAAATAGAACTTATTTATAAATATAAAACTGAAAATATATGTACAAGAAGATTATCAATCAGCAAGCTTTTATCAAAATCAACTATTGCCTGTTATCTTGGAAAAGGCCTGGTAAATGCATATTCACTTCTGATATGTATTTGCAGGCTCAGATACTGTATTTTTCCTCTTTTTGATTCCCAATCATGCTTTGAGTGGGCAAGGTTGCTAAATAGTTGGATTCAAGAAATATGGGGTTTAATACTAATAGAAATCGAGGGCTAACATCACTTGCTTATCATGGATTTCAATTTCTAGGACATTTATATGAATATATTTTTGCTGGGGAGAAGGCCATATAGATGGAATATATCAGTCATCTTTCACATTAGTGATTTTATTAGCTGGTATGGATTCGTCTATCAACTCTGCAAAGATAATTCCCACACCTATTGATCCAGCCTTCATATTCTCATTACTACTACTATGATTAGAGGATAGCTAGAATGCCAAGCCTGGAATCAAGAAGATTTTATCTTTCTGAGTTCAAATCTGGCCTCAGATACGTACTAGCTGTGAGACCCTGGGTAAGTCACTTAATCCTCTTTGCCTCAGTTTCCTCATTTGTAAAATGAGCTGGAGAAGGAAATGGAAAACCACTCCAGTATATTTGCTGAGAAAACCCCAAAAGGGATCACGAATAATTAGATATGACTGAATAACTGAACTACTGTAATTCAGACCCTTATGTTCTCCCATCTGGAGTATTCCTATAGTCTTCCAGTTGACCTTCCTGCTAGAAACCTCACCCTTTTCCACTCATTCCCTATGGACCTGCCTAATACATAATTCTGAAGCTTAGATTTGACTGTTTCAGACCCTTGCTCAGCTTCATTGGTTCACTATTAAGCCTGGAACAAAATGTCAGTCTTGGTGATCAAAAAATCTTGGTCAATAGTGGTTTGCAATTTCCTTCTCCGGTTCATTTTACAAATGAGAAAATTGAGGCAAACAGGATTAACTGACTTGCTTAAGGTCATATAGTTAATAAGCGTCAAAGGTCATATTTGAACTCAGAAAGAAGAATCTTCTTGACTCCAGACCTGGTATTCAACCACTGTGCCACCTACCTTCCCTATGTTAATCTTAACAATTACTATTTAAAGCCTTCCATCTTTCTAAGTCTATTATATATTATTCCACTTAAACATTCTGCGTTCCAACAAGACTTCTATTTCCTGTCCTTATGCTTTTGTATAGACTGTCGTCCATGCCTAGAATTTCCTTCTCCTCTTTTTGTCTTTAGAATCCCTTGTTCCCTTAATAACTTAGCTCATGTCACTTCCCAAGAGAGACACATTCTATCACCTCTAAATGGCTTTGTATTAATTTTATGTGCATTGGGCACAATGGCATGGGAGATAGAGAACTGGCCTCAATTGCAACAGGACTGTATTGAATTTTTACTTTAGATACAGACTGGCTATGTAAGCCTTGGTAAGTTATGTAATCTCTCAGTCCTGCTCCTGCCTACCAACTCTTATATTGAAGAGCATTTACTTATCTATATTCGTAGAGGCAATTCCCTTATAAGGAATTTCCTATAGCAGTGAAATCACATATCCAAAGAAAAATAAAGAATGAAAGATATTTTCTTATCTGTATAAACAAAATTTCCCCCAAATAGAATATTAGCTGTTTGAGGGCAAGGAGTGATTTATTTTTATTTTTGTATTTTCAGGATCTAGAATGAAGTTGTTTTGGATTGATGCTTGCCAATTTGAAATATACATTGAAAAGATGCTCATTTTAGTATTAGAAGACATTGGTTCAAATATTGCTACTGTCAACTAATACTTATGTTTTAAAAAAATTAATTAAGCTCTCTGGGTCCTTACTTTCCATATCTATAAAATGACAGGGTTGGACTCCATACCATCTATGGTCCCTCTCAACCCTAAAACTATGAGTATAATTTTCCATGAACTACATCTTTGTAGAAAGAGAATGCAGCAATAGATAGAGAGCCCAACTGCTATTCTGGTATCCACACAATATTAAAATGTCCAGAAAATGTCTAGTCCATTGAATCCACTTTGGAGGATCTATTTCTAGATTTAGTGACAAGTATCAGAGAATGAAAGAACACATGGGTTTCAAGATGCACTTGTGGATGGAGTACCCATGCTAATGAGGTCATAAATCATTTCAGATATTAATATCATTATCTGGTAAGGATAATGTATCAAGAGTCTACTATATTGGCATGGGAGTTCATCCTGTGATTACTCTTTTATCATTATTGGTAGAGAAGGGCCCTGAAGGCAATGTATGCATTCATTCAACATTTATTAAATGTCAATAATGTATCATGCTAGGTGCTGGATACAAAGATAAATAAGACTTGTTCTCTGTCCTCAAAGACCTCAGAGATAATTATAAATACAAAATAGAATCTAAGTGCTTGAGAAGCACACAGTATGAGATGATTTTCTCAGTGGAAAAGACATAAAGAACACTAAGCATTAATTTCTGCTTTGCTACTAAACCCCTAGGACTGCAAGACTTTTCCATCTGACTTGCAGCTGAAACTTTTCATATTTGTTATCTCCTCACTGAGAGCACGAACTTCTTATTTATACTTGTAGGGCCTAATAGGATGTTTTGCACACATTAAGTGCTTAATAAATGCTTTATTATTTCATTCATATAGGATACTATGATAGCTGATAAGGGAAAGATCACTTCTAGGTGCATGATATCCAAGAAGATTTCATGGAAGAGATAATATTTTGACTGGACTTTAAAGGCTGGTAGGACATGAGAATGTAAAGATGGTGGGGAAAGGGTAGATGAAAATATTCCAAGCATAAGAAACAGCATGAGCTTTGGTGGAAGCAACCTCGATTTTGAAAAACAAAAGTTTTGGGTAGGAAGAGGAGAAAGGTAAAGAACATTTAGGAGCAAAGGCAGAGATAAAAATAGGATGCTAAGTGTGTGGCAAGGGTAGCAGAAAAGGGATGTAGGTGTATGGACTATTTGTAGTCAACCTGACATTTGATTTTGAAGTGGTTTGTAGAAACATGGGATGTAACCTAGAAGTATCCTTAGAGGTCATGTAGTATAGCCCCTTTATATGATGGATAAATAAATGATAAAACATTTATTAAATGCTTATTATGTGGGAAACTATGAATATAGGAAGCAAAAAGTCCCTGCTCTCATATATGTATAACCCAGAGGAAATGCTTGTCAACTCTGAGATGGGGGAACAATGAGAGGAGGGAGAAAACAGGAACCATGGAAAAAATTTAATAAGAAAAAAATTTAAAAGCTAAAATTTTATAAAAATAAACAAAATAGGCAGTTTTAAAAAAGATTTTTATTAAAAGTATTCCTTGTGAGTCTCCCATGGGACAGTCATAGTAGAGTGGAAACTACAATGATTGGAGCCAGAAGATCTGGGTTCAAAACTGACTATGGTCTTTATTATCTCTGTGACCATGGACCACACTAAGAGAACCAGACTGTATGTCTTTAGAGGTCTCTGCCAGCTTTAAGTCTTTACTTTTGCCTATCTTAACTATATCTAATCTGTCCAACAGACCTGAAATCATAGAACTTCGAATCACTATTAAGCTTATCTTGTATAAATCCCTTACAGATGAGGAAACTGAAGCCAGAAGAGGTAAAGTAGTACACAGTAGAGCCAGAATTTGAACCAAGGTCCTCTAACTCCAAATTCAATGATCTTTCACTTGCTCAGTTTATGAAATGGATTTATTAAATGGAAAGGGAATATTCAGGAAGTTGGAATTTTTTCTCTTTGTTTTGTTTTGTGGTTTGGGATCAAGTTCCTTCTCCCTCATTTTTTTCCCATTACCATTTATTTTATTTTTAAAAAATATATAACAATATAATCTGTAACTTAATGATAACAATACATATGAATTTTATAAATGTGTTAAATTATAATATGCTTATATACGTCATTCTTTTTTCCCATCCCTCACACTTTTCCCTCCTCCTCAAGAAGGCAGGTAATATGATATAGAGTGTACATAAAATTATTATATAATGTATATTTCTCTGTTTACCATGTTGCAAAACAAGAAACTTATTGCTTACACTAGAGAAAAATTCATGGAGGAAATAATTAGTTTCTGTGAATTTGTAGTTCCCTTGATGTCCATATTATAAATACACTTCAGTGAGCTGGGTGTATCATCGATATGATTCAGTGAGACAATTCTCATTTTTACAAAATTAAAAAATGGGAAGGAACCTGAAGACTTAGCCTAGATGATCTGTTACTAAGGAAAGTGTCTTATTATGTAGATTACAGAAAGACAATATGTAGATAGAATCATACATGTATACATAACTTATTCAGCACTTTCTATGGCTCAGGCACTATGCTAAATACAGAGGATACAAATATATAAGCAAGATATTGATTGCCTTCAGGGAACTTAAATTCATGTATTAGAAAACAATATTGAAAGGAGAGCTGGAAAGCAGGGAAAGAACACTACCATTTTGTGGAGATGTCTTGGAAGTAGTGTGCAGTACTGCTTCCAGGCAAGATAAAGTTTAGCCACTGCTTAAGACCTTCAGTGATAGGTAAACTCATCAGTGCATAAGAAAACCTTTTCTACTTTTTGCTACCTCTGCATATTTTTTCTTATATTGAGACAAAACCCATGTCCATGTGACTGTTTTTGAATGATTCTGGTTTTGCTCAGGATATGTGATATGCTGGAAAGACTCCTAGGGTAAAACGAATTGTATTTGAATTTCAAGTATGGCCATAATTTTTTCCTCTGGAAAATGAAGTAGTTGGACCAGATAACCTTACAGTTCCCATGCATTTCTGTATATTTGATCTGGTGATTCTCTGGAGCAACACAGAATTAAGTTACATTCTTCTTTTGCATAACAGGCCTTCAAACCTTTCAACTCAGTGATCATATCTTCTCTGCTCTGAAATAAAATATTAAATAAATCCTAAACCTTATTCAAATCATGCTCCCAAGACAAATTTTTGAGTTATTTCATTATTCTTGTCTTCCCCCAGCTTGTGAAATACTCACTTAAAAGACACTGTTCAATTTTTAATGTGAGAATGGAGATAGGGTATGACTAGCAGTGAAGATGTCAAGATTATCACTTACTTCCTTTGATTGGAACAGTGAGCATTTTTTAGATAGACATAGCATGTTCCAGGGATTTTTTTCCCATCAAAATCACAATACTGACTCATTTTGAGATTTCATTCAATTTAAAGACAGTGATAATGCATAAAGTTAGCTAGAATTGGGAATCAGAAGATTTGGGATCAAATCCTTGCTCTGTGTGTCCACAGACAAAATCATTTAATTGATTTCTATTTCCTCATTTATAAAGTGACAATAATAATATCCTGAAAGCTTTGGTGAGGATTATGCCTTGTCAAATGTAAAAGGATTGTGTAAATTTTGACTATAAAAGGTTTGCTTCATTTTTTGCAACTACATAATGCACTTTATATTATCTCAACTAAATTCTCCTTTATGATGTTTGGTCCAGCATTCCAAATGATTGCTGTATCTCAGAGATATGTGTAAGTCCTAAAAACAGTCATCTTCATCCTTCTCATCCTTCTTTACTTTACCTGCATACATGTATATGTGTGCATGCATGTATATACACACACACAGAGACACACAGACACCACACACACTCAACTTAAATTTCTTTGAAGCTGACAACAGCAAAGATGGTAGAGTAGAGGCAGGAACACCCAAATATCTCTAAACATCCCCTCAAACCAACCTTAATATAAAGTTTCAAAATAAATACTAGAGTGGCAAATCCAACAAAGGCATGGTAAGAAGCAATTTTCCTGAAGAATATAATTGAGAGGGTAAGGAGAGAATGTCTCTGTCACTGGAGTGAGATAGAAGCACAGTCTCCAATAAGACCACACAAATAGCACAAGTCAACAGTGAACCCCTATCCCCTACAGCTTGAGGTTCTGAACCTGGGCTAAGACCATCAATAAGACTTCAAGACCTCTCATAAGTCAACAGCAGAGTACCCCCATACTCACTCCTTGAAGTTTGAGCCCCAGTGCTGCCTTGTATTGTGCCTGGCCAGTTCCAGCACAAGGAAGACTTCAGTGACCTGTGGTGAGACTCCATGTGTTAGCTCAAGCACAGTGAGGTCCTGAGCCTCCACAGTGTGTCTTGCTGTTCAAACAAACAGCAGGCTATCAGAGGAATTAAATTAGCACTAGGAAGAGGCTTATAGAGCTCTCAGCCCAAAGCTTATCCTATCATTTTGGAAGAATTGAAACTTGAAGACATCTAGGATTATATCTGAGGGTAGCAGCAAGAAAATACTGAATTTCAAGAGAGTTTCCCCTCTGTTCTGGGAATAGAACCAACATTTAAGATAAGAATAAAAGTCAAGAAAAAGGCAGCGAAAATGAGCAAACATTAAAAAAAAACCACTTAACTATAGAAAATTATTATGGAGACAAGGAAGAGCAGAGCAAAAATTCAGAAGAGGACAATGAGATTAGAGCAGGCACATGCAGAATTTCAATGAAAATGGTAATTGACCTCAGGCTTTGGAAGAATTAAAAAATCAAAAGAGGCAAAGCAAAAATAGGGAAAAGTAATAAAAATGACATAAGAAAAAAATAACATCTTAAAAAGCAGAATTAACCAATTAGAAAGGAGGCATAAACATCTCCTGAAAAGAATTCTTTAAAAAGCAGAATTTTCCAAATGAAAAAAAAAAGTACAAAAATCCAGTTAAGAAAGAAAAATTCTTAAAAAATAGAATTCATCAAAAGAAAAAAAGAGTTTTTAAAACTCATTGAAGAAAATAATTCCATCAAAATTAGAATTGGGCAAGTGGGAGCTAATGATTGCATTATACAAGAAGAAATAATAAAAAAAATTAAAAGAATGAAAATAAAATAAATGTTAAATACTTTATTGGAAAAAAAAACAACTGACCTGAAAAAGATAAGAGTCAGAAGAGATAAGTTAAGAATTATTGGAGTACCTGAAAGTCATGATTAAAAAATCAACAACAAAGGAACAGACATCACACTACAAGAAATTATCAAAGAAAACTGCCCTGATACTCTTGAGCCATTGGGTAAAATATTAATTGAAAGAATCCATTTATTACTTCCTGAAAGAGGTCCCCAAGGAAAAACTCCCAGGAATAGTATAGTCAAGTTCCAGAACTTCTAGGTCAAGAAGAAAATGCTGCAAACAACCAAAAAGAAACAATTTAAATCATAGAACCACAATCAGGATTATGCAGGATTTAGCTGATTTTGCTTTAAAGGATCATAGGATTTACAATATGATATTCCAAAAGAAGGCAGATTTACAAACAAGAATCACCAACCCAGCAAAAAGGAGTAAATCACATCATAAGAAAAATGATTATTTAATAAAATAGAGAATTTCCAAAAATTCCTGATGAAAAGACCAATTTGAAGAGAAAATTTGATATTTAAATACAGAACTCAAGAGAAGTATAAAAAGGTAAAGAGGAAAGAGAAAACTAAAGAGATCTAATGGGGTCAAACTGTTTACATTGTTACATGGGAAGGTGATACTTGTACCTCTTAAGAATTTTATTATTATTAGGGCAATTAGTAGGAGTATAAGTATAGTGTGCGAGAGTAAGTTAACTATATAGCCATGATAGTTTTAAAAAAACCAGAGTGAAAAAGTGAATTACAAGAAGAAAAGAGGGAAGGGAGAGGTAGAGTGGGGTAAATTATCTCAACTGAAGAGTCTCAAAAAAGGTATCAAACTGGAGGGAATTATGAGAGCGAAAATAGGCAATGTTTAATCTTTACTCTCATTGGAATTGGCTCAGAGAGGGAATGAAACACATACTTAGTTGGGTATAGAAGTTTAGCTTATCCTATATAGAAGTATGAATGGATTAAGAAAAGGTGGAGGCACTAATAGAAGGGAGGGTGATTTGGAGGAGGCAGTAGTTAGAAGTAAACACTTGTGGGAAGGACAGAGAAAAAAGAAAAATAAAAAGCAGGAAAAAAGGGGGGAAAGAGGATTGAGGGAAACACAGGGAGAGATGTAAATGAATAATTTTGATTGTATTCAATTAAAAAGGCTTTTTACAAACAAAATCAATGCAACCAAGATTAGAAGGGGAACAACAAATTGGGAACAAAAGTCTACAACATTTCTCTGATCAAGGTCTTATTTTTTAAATATAGGGAGCTGAGTAAAATTTATAAGATTACAAGCGATTCCTCAATTGACAAATGCTTAAAGGATATGAATAAGCAGTTTTCAGATGAGGCAATTGAAGTTATAGACAGTCATGAAAACATGTTCTGGGTCATTATTGATTAGAGAAATTTAATTAAAGCATTGCTGATGTACCACCTCACACCTATCAGATTCACTAATGTGACAGTAAAGAAAAATGATAAATTTTGGCAGAAATGGGTCAAAATTGGGATACTAATACAAATTGATAGAGTTGTAAATTGATTTAGCTATTTTAGAGGGCAATTTGGAACTATGTCATATCCTTTGGTGAACCACTACTAGGTCTGAATCTCAAAGAGATTAAAAATAAAGGGAAAAGGACCAATTTGTTAGAAAAGGTTTATATCAGTTCTTTTTGTAGTGGCAAAGAATTGGAAACTGAGAGAATGTCCATCAACTGGGGAATGGTTGAACAAATTGTGGCATATAATTGTGATGGAATACTTTTGTACTATAAGGAAAGATGAACAGAATGATCTCAGAAATACCTGGGGAAATCTACAAGAACTGATGCAGAGTGAAGAGAGAAGAATCAGGAGAATATTGTACACAGTAACTGCAATATTGTACCATGAGGAACTGTGAAAGAATTAGCTATTCTGAATAACACAATAACATAAGACAATTCTAAAGGACTTATTGCAAACAATGTTATTTATTTCCACAGAAAGAACTGCAGTTCAAAGCATATTATTTCATCCTTAATTTGTATGCATTTTAATTTTTGGATTTTGTTTTTATATGAGTATTCTCTCAAAACAGTGACCAATATGGAAATTGTTGTAAGATCATACATATATAATCCATATCAAATTTCTTACCATTTTAGGGTGGTGGAAGGAAGAGGAAGATAGTGGCAATTTGGACATTAATAACTTCAGAAAACATATGTAAGAGATTGCTATACATAAATAGGAAAATAAAATATTAAATTAAAAATTAATTTCTTTGAATCTTTCAAATCCCTACCCTCTAGACAAGAATTTTTGAGATGAGAAAGCCCTAGACTACATCTATGTGGTTGACCTGAGAGGACATTTTGGATATTGTGTTATAGCATTTAAAAAATTAATACTCGACCTCAGAAAAAAGAGCATTTCCCTGGGAGTTATGTTAAAGAACCTGGGTTCTAATATTGGCTGCTACAAACTAGCCAAATGACCTCAGACTAGTCACCTGCCTTCTAAAACCCTTTGCTAACCTGCAATTTGACTAGCTGCACTGTAAGTTTCCATCTAGCTCTTAGGGTTTAAAAATTTAGCCATTCTAGGAAGTTGAGAATTTTATCTTCTTGTTTTTAAATTTCTTGAAAATAAGTAGAGTCTGTATCAGATCTGTCACTGTATTATAATGTCTTACAAAGTGAAAATACTTAATAGGTATTTGTTGAGTAATTAAAATTATCCTGAGTTGAGCACATTTCAGTATGATGTCAGACTTGTGATTTCATTAGTATAGATTTTTTCCTTAATGATGTTGATTACAGTTTTCCCCCACTCCAGTAATTTAGCAGATTGGTCCTTCATGAGTTGCTGTGGTTCCAGAGAGTCTTCCTTAGGCATACTTTCTTCAGGTACTAAGCCTCTCTCAAAGGCTGAATCTCAGATAACACTCATACAATCCATGAATCACCAAGTAAGTCTCCTGTATTCAGTTTCAACAGTTTGGGATTTAGAGATGGAAATGAATTTAACAATCATCCAAACTTCTCTGACAGATCCCAAGCTCTGTTAGCAGGAATTTTGTAGCCCCAAGTCTCTTTTATGCAGGGGTATGCATAATTCATCTCCAAGGGCTCTAGAGAACTAATTGTAAAATGTTCAATCTGAGCACTTATTCTTGAGTAGGCAAACATTACAAATCCTGCTTGATTTATGTATTTTCTTGATTGTTTAGGCTTCAAAAAGTGATGGAAGAAATATTGATAATGCAGATTAAATTTAAAAGTGCCTAACATTTCATCAGAGAGCCACTTGTTAAACATTTACTACCATGCCCCTGCCTTTATAGTCCAAGGAGCTCCCAGAACAGGACTTTATACCACAAAGAATAGAAAAAAAGCATCTGTTTATTTGAAAGCTGGGTATATTTAGCTTTCAGTTATTCAAATATATGTTTACATAATCTTTAGCTCTGCCATAAACTAATCTTCAGGATAAGATGCAAATTCATATATTTATATTTATATTCATAGCCATTCATTTATGTTAATGGAAAAATAAGATGCTTAATTCTTTCTAACAACCTGAATTTTATGTGACCAAACTTTTGATATTATCCTTATGGAGAGAGAGATTTGAGTATGATGATAATACAAGCAGGATGGTTCAGAATTGGTTGATCAAATACTGACTGCCTGAGTAGACTTCTATTTCAGAAAGGTCCACAGACTTTTTTCACTTAACTAACAGTTTGACTCCCCATATCTTCCCCTTCCTTGATAGTCAATGTTCCCTCACATGAGTGTCTTTACCTCCTGCTTTTAAGTTTCTCATTATGTGTTATCTTCTTGCCATAGAGAATAAATGTTCAGAATAGACAGAAAGGGGAGAGAACTAATGCAGAGAATAAGGAAAAGAATCTTAGAAAAAAACATAGAGGAAATGAACACAAAGGAAGTTAGAAGAAAACTTAAGTTAGGCAAAAGAAGTTTATGACACTGGAGTGAAGGTCTGTCTAGAATCCAAAAACATGGCAGCACAGCATTGGGAGAAGCTTTGGGAGAACCTGTCCAGAGATGGTAAAAACTGGTCAAAAAGAAAGTATAAGGGCTGTTTTGCTGCCCTTTGGTATAACTGGATCTGATTCTCAAATATACTGTTCATATTTAATTTTGGTTCACAGTTTGAGGGTAGAGAGAAGGGTGGTTGGACATAAGAATGCAAAACCCTTGATCACAATTCCAAAGCAAAGAGGAGTACTGGGACTTTTTACTGTAGGAGATCAGGGACCTTTCCTGTGTAAAGACCAGAAGACAGAGCAGGAGAACAATGCCCAGACCTTTCTCAGGAAACATTATCTCAAAAACACCAAAAAATTTGTGGACTCCTAAAACTCAGCTTTGAAAACAACAAAGCAAAAAAGTCTGAAATGCTTACCACTCTCATGTGAGCAGGGTCCAAGTTTAACAGAAAGTTCAAAGTCAATAAATAATTTGGGAATCTGGAAATCTGGAAAAATAAGCAAACAAAAAGAGAATTTGATAATAAAAACTGCTATGATGGCAGAGAAGAGAAACATATAAGTTCAAAAAAAGGTAATAATGTGAAAAAGATAGTCCAAAAATCTTAAAAGAAAAATGCTGATTGGATATAAGCCCAATAAAAATTTCTAGAAAAGTAAAGGAAATGAGTGTTTGGAAGAGGTGGATGGGAAAAGAACTGAGAGTGATGCAAGAAAATTATGAAAAGAGAATTAACAGCTTGGTGAAAGAGGAACAAAAACAGAAGAAAATAACACTTTCAAAACCAGAATTGACCAAATAGTTTAAAAAGAACCAAAAATCAAATAAAAGAACTTTTTAAAAAGTAGAATTGGGAAACTCCAACACCCCTCCCCCACAGATTGATCTAAGAGCCTTGCTGACTAAGTCCCAAGGGCAATAGCTGCAACAAACTACAGTCAACAACCTTGACAACATGGCAGGAAGTCCAGCTTATTTTCAGATTCTGCTGTCAGCCTGGGTAGATCTAATAACCTGATCAATCAGCAGAACAGCAAAGAAGCCCCTCTAGGACAGAATAGCCCAAATCCACAGTTCCAGCACATAATGAGAGGAGCAAGACTACAGGGGATAAAGAAGGGGGGAATATGAATAAATAACAGAAAAAGAAAAAAGAAATTACAATCCACAGCTTCTATGTGGGCAATGAAGAAAGAGCAAATGAAACAGGAGGATCAAGGAACACCAAGCAAAAACACAGAAACTCCAGCAAATTGGACACAAGCTTTGGAAGAACTCAAAATACAATTTAAGGGGGGTAGCGTCTGGGTAGTTCAGTGGAGGGCCTAGAGGCCTAGAGACAGAAGGACTTGGGTTCAAATTTGGCCACAGACACTTCTCAGCTGTGTGATACTGGGCAAGTTACTTAACCCTCATTGCCTAGTACTTACCATCCTTCTACCTTGTAACCAATATACAGTATTAATTCCAAGATGGAAGGAAAGGGTTTTAAAAAATTCACTTAAAAAAATAAGAGGGGCTGAAGACAACGGGAAAATAACTTAAAAAGCAA
Organism: Monodelphis domestica; assembly: GCF_027887165.1. Taxonomy (NCBI): domain Eukaryota; kingdom Metazoa; phylum Chordata; class Mammalia; order Didelphimorphia; family Didelphidae; genus Monodelphis; species Monodelphis domestica. The sequence continues at coordinate 96,842,357 of NC_077232.1, forward strand.
AACAAATCATCTGGAAACAGAAAATAGTGTCTTGAAAGTCAAAATTAATCAGCTTGAAAATGAGGCAAAGGAGGTGAAAGATCAGAAGGAGAAGGATTACCAAAAAGCCAGGGATGAAATTCAGTTGTTAAAAACTAGAATCCAATGAATAGAAGTAAATGACTTCACAAGGTAGCAGGAAACTATAAAACACAATCAAAAGAATGAAAAAAAATGAGGAAAATATGAAAAACCTCATCCACAAAATGGAAGATTTAGAAAACAAGTCCAGGAGAGACAATTTAAGAATCATTGGTCTACTGGGAGATCATGATAAAAGAAAAAACTGCAGATCATTCTAAAGGAAATTATCCAAGAAGAGTACCCCAAAATTCTAGAGGAAAAAGTGGAGATTGAAAGAATCCACAGCTCACCTTCTGTAATTAATCCCCAACTGACAACACCCAGTAATGCTATAGTCAAATTCAAGAACTACCAGACCAAGAAGAAAAAAAAATATTACAAGCTATTAAGAAGAAGGCAGTCAGATACCATGGAACTACAGTTAAGATGACACAGGATCTGGCTGCATCTACACTGAAGGACTGAAAGGCATGAACTATGATATTCCAGAAAGCAAGGGAACTAGGTCTACAACCAAGAATCAACTACCCAGAAAAACTGACTATATTCTTATAAGAGAAAGTATGGTCATTTAATAAAATAGATGACTTCCAAGCATTCATAAAGAAAAGACTGGACTTGAACAGAAAATTTGATACCCAAACACAGAACTCAAGAGAATCACCAAAAGGTAATTAAATGGGATAAAACAACAGCAACAAACAACAACAACAACAAAACTTTTTTAAGGGATCCAATAATTTAAAATGATATGTATCCCTACAAGGAAAGAGGATATTGGTAACTCTTAAAAATTGTTATCACCTGGGTAGCTAGAAGAATTCTACTTAGAGGGAACAGTGACAAATTGTTTGTATGAAATGCCAAGAAATAAATATGTGTGTGTGTGTATATATATATATATATATATATATATATATATATATATATGTGTGTGTGTGTGTGTGTGTGTGTGTGTATAAAACTAGAGGTAGAAAAGGAAAAGAGGTTAATACTAAGAGAAATGGGAAAAGAAACAAAAAGAGGTAAATTTATATGTCATAAAGAAGCTCATGGCAGGAGTGGGAGAGAATACCAGTACACTAGAAGGGTAAAGAAGTTGGAGACAGGAAATAATTTCATTCTTACTTACATTGAAATTGACTCAAAGAGGTTGAAGAACAATCAAATCCATTGGGGCAGAGGATTGATTTGTGCCCTATAAGGAAGTAGAAGGGTAACAAATGAACTGGTGGATAAGAAAGAAATACAAGGGAGGGAGAGGGAGAGGGGGTAGTTCAAAAGGACCATAATGAAAATAAGAGGAGAATAAGAAGGGAGGGGGTAGAAATGGAAGTAAAATAATGGTGGGAATTAGGGGTACTGATTAAAAACAAAACACTGGTGTAGAAAAGAGTGAAAGAAGAAAGGGCAAGACTAGGAGCGGAAATCAAAATGTTGAGAAATACATAGCTGGTAATCATACATCTGAATGTGAATGGAATGAACTCACCCATAAAATGCAAGTGAATAACAGAGTGGATTAGGAGCCAAAATCCTACCATACGTTGTCTATAAGAAACACACATGAGGCAAGTAGACACACATAGTAAGAGGATGGTGCCAAATCTATTGGGCATCAACTGAGAAAAAGAAGGCAGGAATCTCAATCATGATATCTGACAAAGCCAAAGTAAAAATAGATCTAGTCAAAAGAGATAGGGAAGATAATTACATCCTGATAAGAGGTAGTATAGACAATGAGGAAATATCAGTACTCAATATGTATGTACCAAATGGCATAGCATCCACATTACTAAAGGGGAAACTAGTGGAGCTCAAGGATGAAATAGATAGAAAAACTATACTAGTTGAAGACTTGAACCTTCCTCTATCAAAACTAGATAAATAAAAAAATAAGAGGTAAGAGAAGTGAATGAAATCTTAGAAAAATTAGAGTTAATAGATATGTGGAAAAAATAAATAGGGAAAAAAAGGAATACACCTTTTCAGCAGCACATGGTACATTCACAAAGATTCATCATGTACTAGGGCATAAAACATTGCAAACAAGTACAAAAGAGAAGAAATAATAAATGCAACCTCAGTTCACAATGCAATGAAAATAATAATTAGTAAGGGTACATGGAGAGGTAAATAAAAAATTAATTGGAAATTAAACAATCCAATTCTCCAAAAACTGGTTAAAGAACAAATCATAGAAACTGTAACGCCATTACAATGATGAGACATCCTTTAAAAACCTATGGGATGCAGCCAAAGCAGTACTGGGGGGGGTATATCCTTGAGTTCATATATTAACAAATTAGGGAGGGCAGAGGTCAATGAATTGGGCATGCAAATTAAAAAAAAAACTAGAAAGTGAACAAATTAAAAATCCTCAGATGAAGACTAAATTAGATATCCTAAAAATCAAAGTAGAAGTTAATAAAATTGAAAGTCAAATAACTATTGATTTAATAAATAAGACTAGAAACTGGTACTTGGAAAAAAACCAAATAAAATAGATAAAGTACTGGTCAATCTAACTAAAAAAAAAAAGAAAGAAGAAAACCAAATTGACAGTATCCAAGAAAAAAAGAGAGACCTTACCTCTAACAAAGGGGAAATTAAGGCAATCATTAAAAATTATTATGCTTAATTATACAGCAATAAATAGGGCAATCTAGGTGACATGGATGAATATTTACAAAAATATAAACTGCCTAGACTAACAGAGGAAGAAATTGAATACCTAAACAACCTCATATGAGAAAAATAAATTGAACAAGTCATCAAAGAACTCCCTAAGAAAAAATCCCCAGGACCAGATGGATTCACAAATGAATTCTATCAAACATTCAAAGAAAACAAATCCCAATATTATACAAACTATTTGACAGAACAAGCAAAAAAGGAGTTTTACAAAATTTCTTTTACATCACAAATATGGTACTGATTTCAAAGCCAGGCAGGTCAAAAACAGAGAAAGAAAACTATAGACCAATCTCCTTAATGAACAAAGATGTAAAAATCTTAAATAGGATACTAGCAAAAAGACTCCAGCAAGTGATCATGAGGGTTATTCATTATGACCAGGTAGGATTTATACCAGGAATGCAAAGATGGTTCAATATTAGGAAAACCATCCACATAATTAACCATATTAATGAGCAAACTGACAAAAATCACATGATTATCTCAATAGATGCAGAAAAAGCTTTTGACAAAATACAACACTCATTCCTACTGAAAACACTAGAAAACATAGGAATAGAAGGGCCTTTCCTAAAAATAATAAACAGTATATATCTAAAACCATCAGCAAACATCATCTGCAATGGGGATAAATTAGAAGCCTTCCCAATAAGATCAGGAGTAAAACAAAGATGCCCATTATCACTTCATTATTTAACATTGTACTAGAAACACTAGCAGTAACAATTAGAGAAGAAAAAGAAATTGAAGATATCATAGTAGGCAATGAGGAGACTAAGCTATCACTTTTTTTTTTAAACCCTTACCTTCCATCTTGGCGTCAATACTGTGTATTAGCTCCAAGGCAGAAGAGTGGTAAGGGCTAGGCAATGGGGGTCAAGTGACTTGCCCAGGGTCATACATCTGGGGAGTGTCTGAGGCCAGATTTGAACCTAGGACTTCCCATCTCTATGCCTGGCTCTCAATCCATTGAGCCACCCAGCTTCCCCCTTAAGCTATCACTCTTTGCAGATGATATGATGGTCTGCTTAAAGAATCCTAGAGAATCAACTAAAAAGCTAGTGGAAATAATCAACAACTTTAGTAAGGTTGCAGGATACAGAATAAACCCACATAAGTCATCATCATTTCTATATATTTCCAACACATCTCAGCAGCAAGAATCAGAAAGAGAAATTCCATTTCAAATCACCCTAGACAATATAAAATACTTAGGAATCTATCTGCTGAGACAAACACAGGAACTATATGAACACAACTACAAAACACTCTTAGTAAAACTATATCTAAATAATTGGAAAAACATTAATTGCTCATGGGAAGACAAGCTAACATAATAAAAATGACAATCCTACCAAAACTAATTTACTTATTTAGTGCCATACCCACTGAACTACCAAAAAACTTTTTTTTTTACTGAATTAGAAAAAAAAACCCATAAAAATGTTTATTTGGTAGAAGAAAAGATCAAAGATATCTATGGAAGTAATGAAAAAAATGCAAAGGAAGGTGGCCTTGTAGTCCCAGATCTCAAACTATACTATAAAGCAGTGGTCATCAAAACAATATGGTACTGGCTAAGAGATAGAAAAGAGGATCAGTGGAATAGACTTGGGGTAAGTGACCTCAGCAAGACAGTCAATGATAAGGCCAAAGATCCCAGCTTTGGGGACCAAAATCCACTATTTGACAAAAACTGCTGGGAAAATTGGAAGACAGTATGGGAGAGATTAGGTTTGGATCAACTTCTCACACCCTACACCAAGGTAAACTCAGAATGTGTGAATGACTTGAATATAAAGAAGGGATCTATAAGTAAATTAGGTGAACACTCTTTGGGAAAGGAAAGACTTTAAGACCAATTAAGTGTTAGAAAATATTAAAAAATGTAAAATCAATAATTTTGATTATATTTAATTAAATTTTTTGTACAAACCAAACCAATGCAACCAAAATTAGAAGTGAAACAACAAATTGGGAAAAATCTTCATTAAAAAAAAAAACCTCTGACAAAGGTCTAATTACTCAAATTAATGAAGAGCTAAATCTATTGTACAAAAAAATCAAGCCATTCCCCAATTGATAAATGGGCAAGGGACATGAATAGGTAATTTTCAGTTAAAGAAATCAAAACTATTATTAAGCACATGAAAAAGTGTTCTAAATCTCTTATAATAAGAGAGATGCAAATCAAAACAACTCTGAGGTATCACCTCACACCTAGCAGATTGGCTAACATGACAGCAAAGGAAAGTAATGAGTGTTGGAGGGGATCTGGCAAAGTTGCGATATTACTTCATTGCTGGTGGAATTGTGAATTGATCCAACCTTTCTGGGAGGCAATTTGGAACTATGCTCAAAGGGTCCTAAAAGACTGTTTGCCCTTCAATCCAACTATAGCACTGCTGGGTTTGTACCTTAAAAAGATAATAAGGAGAAAGACTTTTACAAGAATATTCATAGCTGTGCTCTTTTTGATAGCCAAAATTTTGGAAAATGAGGTGATGCCCTCCAATTGGGGAATGGCTGAACAAATTGTGTCATATGTTGTTGATGGAATACTATTGTGCTCAAAGGAATAATGAACTGGAGGAATTCCATGTGAACTAGAAGGACTTCCAGGAATTAATGCAGAGTGAAAGGAGCAGAACCAGGAGAACATTATGCACAGAGAACGATACTCTGTGGTACAATCGAATGTAATGGACTACTCCATTAGTGGCAATGCAATTAATCAGAACAAATTGGAGGGATTTATGAGAATGAACACTGTCCACATTCAGATGAATAATTGGGAGTAGAAACACTGAAGAAAAACAATTGCTTGATTACAGGTGTTGATGGAGATATGATTTCAGATGTAGACTCTAAATGATCATCCTAGTGCAAACATCAACAACATGGAAATAGGTTTTGATCAAAGACATACATGTAAAGCCCAGTGGAATTGCACGTCATCTACAGGATGCGGTGCAGTGAGGGGAGGGAAAAATATGATTCTTGTAACCAGGGGAAAATGTTCTATATTGATTAATTAAATAAAACTTAAAAAAAAGTGGAATTGGCTAAATGAAAAAGAAGTTACAAAAGCTCAGTGGAGAAAAAAAAATCATAAAAATGAGAACTGGGCAAGTGAAAGCTAATGACTCTAGGAGACATAAAGAAACAATAAAGCAGTCAAAATAATGAAAAAGAAAATATAAAATATTTCTGTGAAAAACAACTGATTTAAAATATAGATCAAGAAAAGATATTGGAAGAATTTTTATACTACTTGAAAATCACAATCAGTAAAGTAATCTAAACATCAGATTTCAAGTAATTATAATGGAAAATTTTCCTGATATTTTAGATCTATAGAGTACTATATATGTGATATGCCAATTTAAATACCCAAACCATTTTTGAATTTGGCAAAATAATATAAAAATTAGAATAACAAAAGATATAGTATATCAAGGAGAATGAGGAAAAGATGTAATAGCCTAGAGAAAAATTCTTTTTTGTATAGTTGGTTCCATTTTTTACATAAAACAGAAATGATGGCTCACAAATATCCAATGTTTGAGAAACTGGAAAACATACATTATTGAGGAAAGAATTCTCTATCTGAAAGTAACTATTAGAAAAACTGGAAAGCACTCTGGAACACATTAGGCTTAGAAAAAACATAATATTTTATTCTATTAGAAACTCAAAATGCATGTATCACCTAAATATTAAAGATTACACCATAAAAAATTAGAAGAGAAGCATATTCCATAGTTTCCTTAGCTAGGTGCATAGATGGATTCTTAATAAGGAATGAAGGCAATTACAGAAGAAAAAAAATATGATCATGTGAAATTCAACCATTTTTACAGGAACAAAAAACATTTCAAATAAGAAACGGATAGTTTAATTGGATATTTGACTTATTCAGTACTGCTAATAAATATTTGTTGTGTAAGTTATCTAGAATGCTAACAGAAAAAATGAATCTAAAAGCCAGTCTTTGATAAACAAGTGGTCAAAGGATATGAATCAACATTTCTTAAAAGAATAGTAATAAAATTTTAACTATCATAGGGAAAAATGTTCCAAATTATCAATAAAGAGGATTTCAAATAAAAACAATCCTTGGTTTTAGCCTTATGCATAGTAAGTTGGAAAAAATGATAAAAGATAGGAATGAACAATATTAAAATGGTCATGAAAAGGCATGCACCCTAATGCATTGTTGGTGGACCTGTGAATTCCAGAACATTGTAGAAAGCAAATGGACTTTTTAAAATAAAGTGACTAAAGTATTTCTACTTCTTGAGCCATTGATTCTACTTCTAGGCATATGCCCCAAGGGAATCCTTGATAAAAAATAAAGGCTTCACATAAATAAAAAAATTTACACCTTCACTTTTGAGTGTATATATGTATCTATGTGGGTTTATAATATATAATAAGTAATTATATGCAATATAAATATGTCATAAATAAAGCAACTTAAAATTTTAAAATGCTTACTAATTGCAGAATGACTAAGTAAATTTGGCATATTCTGTAAGAATTGACAAACATGATAAACAGAAACATGGAAACAATCACATGAACTTAGCGTGCAGTAAAAAAATCAGGAAAATAATATACACAACTACAATGAAAATTGAAAGATTGTTTATAAAAAAAATTGACAGATTGAATGCTGTGAAAGTATATAGAAAAGCCTTGGCTCCAAAGAAGAGATATAAGAAGATAAAGACACCTCCATCCTTTCTTCCTCAAAGATGTCAGGGAAGTATGGATATGGACCATTGAAAGTTTTTTGATGTATTGATCAGATATATTGAATTTTTTTCATCTTCCCCCTTTTCAGATATTTATTTAAGAGATTGCCTTTTGAGAAAGGGGTTGTATAAAGAAATATTTTGTAGTGTGAATATTTTTTTAAAAATCTAAAATCTATTAAGAATTAAAGAAACCGAATATTGTCAAAATTAATAGAATCATGTTTATCCTCAATTGAAGAGATAAACCTCCCCTCTTTTGCAAAAGTCAGAGTTTAAAGTTATATGAACATTGCCTATATTATTCTTTTTCTGCCCATTGATTGGTTTTGCTGAAGTTCCCTTCCTCTCTTTTAGAGGATAGCTCTGTAGAGTATGTAGGGGAAGGAATGCTAGGGAAAATGTATATGATAATGCAAAATTATATCAATAAAATCAATTTAAAATAAGATGATGAGGGATAAATGTAATATCCTGAATTTAGTTTTTTGTTAATTCACCTTCACTAATTAATTTTGTGGTAAAGATATGACCAGACAACAATTTACATGAAAAAGACATGCAATTTAAATGAACTGGAAACTTAAAGTGAGTCAAAAGTGTGACATGGTTACTTTATCTACTCAGAGCAGATCTGGCAAATGCCAGATTTTTAAAAAATCAATGTAGCTTAGTTATCTAGTTAGGCTCTCTACAAAGTGACTTGAATGAGCAAATTTTGTTTGAATTGATGCAATCAAATGGATAATTGCCAAATCCTTCTTCATTCTGTATTTTGGAGACAAGAATTTTTCCTTTCAATTATAAATAGAAGAAAAAGTAACTAACATTTCAATATGCTGAAAGGATAATATTCTTCTCCTGCTCCTTTCTGAGTTGGTTTCCCCGCCCCCCAAAAAAACTTTAACATGCCTAATTGAAAGTTAATTGTATGATTAAAAACATAGAAAGTTGTTCATTGGGAGATGAGGTAAATGATTATTCCAAAAATTATTCCAGCTTTAGATAACAAATATTTGGGTGCACTTTAACAGAAGAGGGAATTAAGTCTCAAAGTAGTCAAATTTGCTTGAGCTCCCTGTTCTAGTAAGTGGCAGTACCAGAAATCTCCAGTCTACCTTCACTTCACCAAATTCAGACCTTGTATTCAACATATTCCAACTCAACAAACATTTGTACAATAGTTATGTACTAGGAACTAAAAATACAATAACAAAAACAAAACAGAAAAACAATATCTGTCCTCATGGGACATGGGAATTTAAGTTTTACTGAGGGGATAGAAAATGAGTACTCTGTAAAACTCCAGTGCCAAAGAAGTATGATCTCACCTATATTGCTATTTCCTTAAATGATGAAAGATTGTAGTATATTCATGCTTAACCATCCTGTGCACAATTGCCCATTTCTTCTTAATTTGAGCCCAAGGTGGTATATGGTATATACTATATCTTTACTTGTTATTTAGATTACATGAATATTAATGGGGTGCTCAGACGCACCAGGAATCACTTTTATTCTGTGACTAGCTCATCTTTTTTCTTCCATCATACATTTCACTAATAATGTCTTTTATACTACAAATACATAATCTCTTGTTCATAGTATATTTCAGCTTGTTCACCTCCATCATACATCTTCCTTTTGCCCTTTCATTGATTTTCATCTTAACTTTTTAGAGATTAAAGTTTTCCATCCCTTGCATTCAGACAAAATCAATATACAGATATTGGTGTTAAAAGATGTGCCCTTGTTTCAGGAAGAAATTCAACATTCATTAAATAAGTGGTTTTCTAAAGGCAATACAACCTGATTTCTTCTTCCTGTGAAGATGAACCTAGGTCATCCATTTGTATTCATTCGTCCAAGATATATGTGCTGATTAATGAGATTTATAGACTGTCCATACAATGCTTTGTTGAAAGTATAGGGAATAGATATCATCCACTTGTTTGTTTGTTTTTTTTTCCTGTGTGGGTTAGGTAAAACCTTTTAGCATGATTTATAGGGTTCTGCAATATTCTAGGACTCAGTGCAACCACCAAATTGGAGCAGCTAGGAACCTCCTCCTTAATAAGGAATTCTTCTTTTACTTAGGCTTCTTATTGGACCTTCTCCATTACAGCGGCAACTTTTTTGATGAGCATGTCTTTCCTTGCTCTATGTTTCATTGATAGTAAAAATCAGAAATTTATAGGATAAATTTACCTCTTAATTTTTGGTGGGACTTGTATGAATTTTATAAATGCACATGAAACATTTTTTAAGATATTTCCTTATAAAACTATATTTTCCTCTGCAGAATCCAATGTCTCTTTATGATCAACAAATAAACTCAGTGAGATATTGTGTTATCTATAGTTTTCATTTTCTCAGGTGATGTGTAAAGATGTGGTTTATTTTGGAATATTACTTAATAAAGTTTGCCTGTAGACATGGGAAAAGTACTATTTGCACAAAAATATTTATAGCTTCTATCATTGTGATGGCAAAGAATTAGAAATTAAAGGGATTTTCCTCAACTGGAGAGTGGTTAAACGTATTGTTGTATATGGTGGCAATGGAATAATATTGTGCTATAAGGAATGATGAATGAGATGATTTCAGAAAGAGCCGGAAAGACCTATGTGAACTGTTGCAGAATGAAATAAACAGAAATGGGAAAAACATTGTACACAGTAACAACAATATTGTGGAATGATCAGATGTGGTAGATTTGATACTAACAGCAATACAATGATCCAGAACAATTCTGAAGGACTTATAAAAAGATTTCTATCCAGCTTCAGAGAAAGAACTGTTGGAGTAAGAATGCAGGTGGAAGCATTTGATTTATCACTTCTTTATTTGGCTATATGTTGTAGGGTTTCAGTTTTATAAGATTATTGACTTACAAAAATGAATAACATGGAAAAATACTTTGAGTGTTAATACATATATAACTCAGATTGAATTGTTTGGCAGGTCTGGATGAAGGGAGGAGATAATTTGAATGATATAATTTAAGAGAACATGGGTGGAAATTTATCAAAATTAAAAATTAAAAAATAAAGTCTGCCTATCTTTTCTAATACTCTCATTAAATTTTCCATCTTTCTCACATTGTATGCGAATATATATTATATTAGTACCATAACACTTTTTTTATTAATGAGAAAGTAGGTAACTAAATCTGTTGCTACATTTCCTTGGTTACTTTTTTGGTAATAAAGTTCTACATTCCCCACCCCCCTCCATAATTTTGGTATCTCTCCCTCTTTTCTATATCTTGAGAATCAATCTGTCAATGTCATCACAAGTCCATCAGCCCACCCACTGACCTTCTTCATCTATAATAGGTCTAATAGAGCTCTTTTTCTCATAATAACTTTCTTAATTTCCATCAGTTTTCTCAATCACATCAAGGACTATAACAGTGGAGTCCAAATGTATTAGTTCTACTCTCCTGGATCATGTTTGTTTGTAATAAAAACCTTGACAGATCTTTTTTTACGTTTCACATATTTTTATCCTCTTTCCAATTTCACTATTGAGTGTCTTTGGAATGCCATTGCTTAGTTGCATCTTTTTTTCAAGTCTTTGTTGAACTTGTTTTCCTCTTTATTGCTTCTTTAATTTTTTTGAAGTGATTCACCTCATAATTTTCTACTATTTATGCAAGACTACACATTTTTATGTTCTATTTGGCTGTTATTAGTCAGTCAGCAACCATCATATTACTACTATGTACTGAATACTATGCTAAGCTTTGGAGATACAGATAAAAATCATCCCCTGTCCTCAAGTAGTTTAGCTTCTATTCAGAAAGAAATAGTATAAACATATTTTGAGTAACAGAAAGTTAGCCATCATGGTTGGCCCTTAGAAAACATGAAAGGAATTAATGTATAAGAATAGGGGAAAGATAGGAATGATCCAGGCTATGAAGGATTTTGAATTCCAAGCAGAAAATTTTATGTTTTACTGTAGAGGTAATTGGGTAATTGGGAGGTTATTGAGAGAAGATGAATAACCTGTACATTGCAGCTATGTCCAGGATATATATTGGAGTGGACAGGAATTTGAGGAAGAGAAACCTGACATAGCTCTCTGCTTATTTTTTATTTATCTCATTTGGGCAACTGATTTACATTAGTTAAACTTCTGAAAGAAGTTACTGAAATCTATATCTAAATGTCTAGCTTACTGATGAAGAGACTTTCTCTACTTAGGTAAGCTAATTCTTAAAAAAGCCTATTTACTCTGTGGTTAGATGACAGCTTCCAGTGTGATGGAATCTGTCACTGGCATAGCCTTTGAGATGTCAGAATCACCACTATAACACAATGAAGCATTAAAACAGGAAAATGTACACATATAAGTAGATAAATGGAGAAGAGAGCATCAGAAATATCATGGCAAGTTTCCCAGAGGATTCAGTACTTCAGTTAAGTCTTATAGGAACCACGATTTCACTGACTTGGGTACTTCCTCCAATAACGCAGATTTCAATTTGTCCTTACTTTCCCATTCTATGTAACTCCTTTCTAAATATCAAGAATAGTGACTCCACTCTGCTAATGGCCTCCTTGCTGATGTTTCCATAATTGCAACATTTGGGCATTTTTCTGCTTACTCCTTGATTTTCCTACATGGGATACCCACCTCTTTTTCTGATCATATATTTCATGAATGGAATATTTTGTACTACTTGGTTTTATACTACCTTTTTATACTACTTGGTTTCAAGTCATCATTAAAAATATTCTTCTATTTATAGTGACTGTCCAGGATTCCATCTTCTTTTGGGTCATTTGGGATGCTATACAATAATGTTAAAGGTATAGTCAAAAATTTGAGTTCAAAGATCAATATCACAAGTATAAATTTAGAGGGGCATGAATAAACAGCAACTTGTGTGGAAAACAAATTAATGTATTAGTGGACCCAAAACTCAATATGAACCAACAATCCTCATACAGTGCTTCCCCTAACCACCCTTCCCCACAAAAGCTGTTGGAAATACTATACTAAAAATTAGATTAAATTATCTATGAGGGATCTTATAATTTTGGGATTCTATGAATTTGAAAGATGTTATGATTTGATCCAAAGTTGGAAACTGATCCCAACATGGAAGGTTTACTAGGGGAGGTATTGAAGTTAGTGTAACTTAGGATATTCAGGAAGACATGAGATAACCCTTTGTCAATGATACTGTATATTTCTTATACTTTCTTATATTTTTATTCTATATAATATAATTTATATGACGCTTGAAGTTGCTTTTAACTTGGAGACTATAATTTCATGAAAATAAATTATCTTCTTGGATTAATAAAAAACCTCACATTCCCCCCAATTTCCTTTCCTTTCTACAGTAATATATCTTAGAAAAAAATTAAGAGCCAGATAAAGAAATCACAGTCCCTACAGAATCCTCAATCATTATACAAAAGATTCTTTTTATGTTTTCTAGAATGAACTGTTTAGAGTAGGAAAGTAAACTTTGCAAAATTTTTGGGAAAAATTAAAAAAGGTGGGTTGAAGTTTAATTTGGATTCTCTTTTCCCTATAGTGAATGAGAGGTTTAGGTAAGCAAAAATCCCCCTGATTTTCCCCAAACTCTGATAAAGCAAAATTGAACTGTAATTTGATTAATATATTTAGGAATTCTAAAAAATGACAAAAACATACTGTGCTAGAAATATCATTAATGTAGAATGAATGACATTCAAATTTGAATGGATCATGGAGTCTAGAAAAATAACTTCACTTGCCTTATTGAAAAAGTCTGAATAAGAATTCAGGGATTTGGGGCCCATATCTGCAGGACTTTCTGCTACAGAAGAGTTCATTGTCTTGAGTTTCTTTCTGTGAGTCTCAATTTAATAATTTATAAAATCAGAGTATTGAAGTAGAGGATCACTAACATTTAAATTCCACAAATCAAACTGTTTAGGGGTCATTTAGTCCAAATCCTTTATTTAACAAGAGAGGAAAACCGAGAGCTATAAAAGTCAAGTGATAGGATTCCCACTGAGATACTTGGACTCCATATTTATCTGGTAAGCCACTGTGCTGCTTGATAGTGGCTTGATATATATATATATATATATATGTATATATATACACATACATACATATACATATATATATGTGTATATATCTATATCTGTATCTATATATACATAGTTAGTTAGCCACTCTATACCATACTGCTTGATCATATTATGCACACTATATTATAATTAATATTAAAATGTCAGGAGTTGCACATATAAATTCTAATTTTATGGCTCACTATTGAAAAACCTTGAATGTCCTAGAATTGTACATTTCACTCCCATTTAGAGTTGGAGCCCCCAGTTTTCTGATTTTGAATCTATGAGATGTGGTTTACATTAACCCCTCTCACTTCCCAATTTGGAAGCATTAGAGAGAAACTGCTTACAAGCTATTGGTATGATGGTGCCTCAAAGGCCGTCTAGTCCAACCATTTCATATTACAAATAAGAAAGTGAGGTCCAGAAATGAATTGACTTTCCTGGAGTCACATATGTGGTGGAGCTGAGATTTAAACTTTTCTCCTCTGACACCAAATTCAACCCCTTTTCTTCACACTGCATCAAATTGCCTTTTTAAAAACCTGGCTTGGTTACTTTGCATCTTGAATGGGGTTGATAATAATATATTTAGTACTTATTTCCCAGGGTTGTTGTGATCTTCAAGTGAAATAGCCTATGTAAGGCTCTTTGCAAACCTTTAAATATTATGTGTTAGTTGTTGATTTTATCATTATTATTTCCTCATCTTTTTAAAGCTCAAGGGAAAGTCACTATCCTGGTTTGTAGTCTCATATATTTAATATTGTTTTGGATTTGGGGGCAGGTTAGAAACAATGATAACTTTTTTTGTAATTAAATAAAGGTTTTGGAATTAGAAAAAAAGTTAATTGTACTATAGTATGATGGAAATGCTTATACGCCTGTACATTCCTCATCTCAATGGTATGTGTGTGTCCTCCAGTGGTGTAAGTAGCAACCTCTGAATACTTTTTCCTTCTGTATATCTTCCATAGAGAATTTCATCAATTTGTTTGATTTTCTTACTATGATTCTTTTAACATGTGTATGCCAATACAACACTCATGATGTCCATTCTTTTTTCTTTGTTGAATGACCAGCCTAATTCTCTTTCTGTTTGTGTGCGACCTTGTGGCCGGTAATCTCTTTTCTATCAAGAAAGGTCGATTCAAGTATTATTGATCATGTTTTATTCCTGGCACTACCAGGCTATTGCAATAACAATTGGTCTTTCTGCATGAAGTATATTTCATACTTTACTCAGCATTGAAAGAGATCTTTTAAACTGTTGGTTTGCCCATGTCATCCCTTCCCTCCATTCAATGAATTTTGATATACAGAATAAATCCCTTCATAACTTATTTCTCCCACATTTCTAGTCCCATCCATATACTCTACAAACAAACGATACTGACCTCCTGATGGCTCCTCATTCAAGACACTCTGCTTCCCCACTCTATTTTTTTTTACTGGTTGTTCCTGATGTCTGGATTATCTCCCTCCTCATCTCTGCCTTATAGTTTCTATTAAACCCCAGATAAAATTCCATCTTCTATAAGAAGCTTTTCCTCATTTCTTTTATGGCTAGTGACTTCTCACTGTTGATTATCTCTAATTTATCCTATAGATCTTATTTCTAAATTATTGTTGCATATTGCATTCTCCATTAGAACATAAGCTCCTAAAGAGCAAGGGATTGGGTTTTTTTTTTTGCTTTTCTTTAAATCCCCAGCACTTACCATAGTTCCTGGAACAGAGTAGGCACTTAAATTTTTATTGTCTGTCTTTGGTTCAGAAATCTGGGATGGGGGCATACAAAAGAACAGTGTTGTATAGTTCCCTCCTTAGAGGAGTTTCCACACTTGACAGGAATGGGAACATTGGGATTGGACTGGGAAGAAGTAAAGGATTTTTACAAAAGAAAACATATGGTTCCTTCCTCTTTTATGAGGAAGGACTGGAAATGAACCTCATAGGTAGGGGTAGTCCATGATAATGACCTAGAAAATAAAATAAAAGCAGAGGCTCAATATGTGGTAGAGTGAGGAAGGAGTGCAATCAGTACTAGCTGGCAATATAGTGGAAGTGGGGTGATAAGATGGGTCCTAAGTGATATCTAGACTCAATTGTGATGGCCCAGATGAACAAAAAGAAAGAAAAAAATAGGCTTGTATCTGTTTCTCTTGATGTTCCCCTTCTCATCAGATCATCTAAAACTCACTGTGGAATTTCTGGCTGTCTCAATCAAGTGGGAGGTGGGTCTCCCCATGACAGGTGTACTGCAACATGCTAATTGAAGTATCTATTAAATACGAAATGTTTGACTTTCAGGTTTTTTTTTTTTCCAGCTTCATAAAAAGGATGCCTTTCACCAAATGTCTGACAATGGCAGTCAAGAAATGAGCCCTCTTCCTTTGAGGGAGGCTGACTGTAGGAAGAAAGATAATTACTTAGTTCCTTTATCTCTGAATTATTTGTAATGAAATCTGAAATCACACCACAAGGTCTTTCATGAGGATGTCATAAATTAAGATGCATCGATGTATTGGGTGCATCTGTTCAGCTGCACGGCCTTTGTCTTCTGCAAAGAGCGCAGCAGCTCCAATACCCAGCAGACAGCATTTACGCAAATGATGCCGTGGTCTATGTCATTAATATTCAGTGATTGTCTGTCATAGACACCTTACTGTACATCTGTTATGCAAATGTATGTTAATGTGGGCTTCCTGACAGCTGCCTCAGTTCCCTCCCCAAAATGATCTTTTTCCATTTTGAAGTTTGCAATCTGTTCCCCAAAATGTTAATCTCACAATTAGCTGAAATTGCTAAACAGAAATTTTACATGTTGGGTCCCAAATAGAAACCTGTGTTTTAAAATAGATGGTGAAGCTTTTCCTCACATCATTTGTTTTAGATGTGAATCAGAAAAGGGTAAACATTGATCTTTGCACAGCCTGTGTTGAGATGAATGGCAACGTTCCCTCCCTGGCAATCAGGTTTACAGGAAATGATGCCATCGCCTTCCCACATGCCCTGCTGGCATTCGAGTGCCTTTGCCCTTCAAGCTGCTGCCGGTGGTAGTCTCTCTCCTCCATTGCTGGGAGATTGTGAATTTGTCTTTTTTGCCATCTAAAAATGATGATTTCTCAAGCTCTTAGGAAATCTGCAAATGACAAAATTGGAGAGCATAATGATGAGCAGAGGAAAAACAGTAGAGGGGAATCTCAGAGGAGCTTACAAGAGAGAGCCACTGCTCCTTTTGATAGACTCTAATTGTGTTGAGAAGGGGGACAAAATGCTCTGATTCAGTTGGAGAAATATTTGGCTATATAATCTCTTTGAAGTCAAGGATTTTGAATTGGAAGGGACCTTAAAGAACATTTCTTCAACCCCTACATTTTAATTCACAGAGAAGCTCAGACTGAAAGTAAGGATGACTTGAGATCTTGAATTCAAAGCAGCAGAGGCCTTAGTAATCATCCAGTGTAGCTCTTCATTTTTTATAAAGATATTTTATTTTTGGCTATAACAAATTTCCACATAAGTTTTCCAGTTATGTGATCAAAATGATCTCCCTCCTTCTCCTCCTCCCTCCTCCCAGAGCTAGCAAGCAATTTTATCTGGATTATATGTGTATTATCATGAAAGACATATTTCTGTATTGTTCATTTTTGTAAAAGAATGATTATATAAAACCAAAACCCCCAAGCCAAAACCCAAATAAAATTAGATGAAAAATTGCATGCTTTGATCTGCACTCTGACTCAACAGTTCTTTTTCTGGAGGGGGAGAGCATTCTTTATCATAAGTCCTCCAGAATTGTACTGGATCCAATATTGCTGAGGGTAACTATATCTATTACAATCGATAATTTCACAATATTGCTGTTACTATGTCTAATGTTCTACTTGTTCTGCTTATTTCATTCTGCATCAATTCATGTAGATCTTTCCAGCTTTTTCTGAAATCATACAGCAAAGTAGTATTCAATCACTATCATATTCCACAATTTGTTCAGCCATTCCCTAATTGATTCTAGACCCCTTATTTTACAGATGAGGAAACTGAGTCCTAGAGAGATTGTCTAAGGTCACACAGGTAATAAATAGCAGAGCTGAAATTTGAGCCCATGTTCTCTAATTCCAAATGAAGCATCCATTCCTCTTTACCATACTTGTCCAAGATCACAAGAGAAGAAAAATGGGAAAGAATTTTAGAGCTGCCTCTCCACTGTCCAGATCCCAAACACCTGAAACAAAAACAACATCATATAAATGACAATTCTTTATCCTTTGAGGTGAGATTAGATTTCAGAAACAGCCACAAGTTATTACTGCTCCCAGTTACCACAGTTCAACAACTGCTAGGTGATGTCTCATGGTAGATTGGAGAGTAGTTCCCCATTGACAGCACCTGGTAGTCCGATAAAATAAGAGGAAGCTGGATACTGTATTGCTACTTTCATGTGGGTTACCATAGACACAAACGTCCTGATCATTCCCTCCAAAAACTCCAGCCTCATTTGGATTAGATGCCCCAGAACACTAGCGTGAATAGTATTATTTCAAAAGTATAAATTACTCAGAAAATTGCACGAGCTTCACCTTATTTTTTGGGGCAATCAATCAGCTCCCTCTGGGACTTTGATTATAGGTACTGACTTTTAAAGCCTTTCATAACCTGACCCCAGCCTACCTTTACGGGCTTATTGCACATCACTCTTGCTCATTTATTATATGTTCTGGCCCAGCTAGTCTGGCTGCTTTTGTCAAAATTCAATATGCATTTCCTCACCTTTATTCCTCCAGAATTCACTAGAATTCACACCTTTACAAACTCTACTTTTTAGAATTCTTAGCTTCTTTCAAGGTTTAATTTATATACTACTTCCTCCATGAATCTTTCCTGATGCTCTAAATTCTGAGTGTCTTCTCTCTCCTTATTTAATCCTGCATATGCCTATCTTTTAAAATGTATTTACATAGTAGAATGTTTTCAATTCTGTCTGTGGATTTCCAGCATCCAGTACAGTACATTATATATATATATATATATATATTTTTTTTTTTAAACCCTTACCTTCCATCATAGAGTCAACACTGTGTATTGGCTCCAAGGCAGAAGAGCGGTAAGGGTTAGGCAATGGAGGTCAAGTGACTTGCCCAGGGTCACACAGCTAGGAAGTGTCTGAGGCCAGATTTGAACCTGGGACCTCCTGTCTCTAGGCCTGGCTCTCAATTCACTGAGCTACCCAGCTGTCCCCACAGTACATTATATTTAATAGAAGCATTTTTTTTTTGCTTATCTTTGGATTTGATTGTATAACTAATGTATAAAGAAGACTAGGAACTTGGGAATATCATAAATTTTATTGATGCTTTTTGTTTTTTCATAATTCATTTTACATATCCCCCCCTTCTCCCAAATTAGTCCTTTTTTGTAACAGAGGAAATCAGTTAAACAAAATCAACAATCTCAGTGACCACATCTGATAGTGAATATAATCTCGTGTACTCAGAGTAGTCTACATCTCTACCAAATGGGAGAAGATAGAGAATATCTATTATAGAATGACATAATATTAAAGGAAGAGTTAGCATGGCTGTCCACTAGGCTAAAAATGGACATGCAGACCTGATCCGGTTGATGAAAGGAGATTCAGTGCTAAGTCTAACCTACTCATTTTACAAATGAGGAAACTGAGACCCAGGGATGAGGAATAACTTGTGTAAACTTACCTAGCTAGTATGTTTTTGTGGAGGTTGGGGGAGGGAACAAACCTTTATTAAGCACCAGTTATGTGCCAGAAACTATGCCAGGTACTTTGTAAGTATTTTATCTTCAAAACAACCTTAGGAAATAAGAACTAAAATTATCTCCAATTTACAGTTGAGGAGACTGAAGTGGACAGAAGTTAAGTGACTTGCCTAAGATCACACATAAAGTGTCTAAAACTAGATTTTAACTTAGTGTTCTATCTAATGTGCCATTCAAATGGTTCAATGAAGATTTAAGCCTTTGACTCTTCTACATCAACTCTGATACTATTTTTTGCTATATTATGAATCCTAGCCTAGCAGACTTTATATTAAACAAGCCCCTGCCTTAGTCATTTTATATCATTTCCTCATGTAGTTCTACTTTGACCTCATATGTAAAAATCTTTGTTGGCAGCTGCCATCCCAGATAAGGATCCTGGGACCTCCCTCAGCCACTCTCTCTTCCCTCCCTCACAAACTCATCTAGCTTCAAGTGATAAAGTGACTTTATTTTTCAGGGAAATTTATCATGCTCTCTAAGAAACACCCCACATTTACTTCCTTCTGCCTAATTGTAGCCTTTTGGTATTCTCTAGCAGTCTTCCTTTGACTGAGTGGTTTGAAGCAGCTCCATATAACAGCCCTGTGACAATGCCAGAGAATAGGGATAGCACTTGTAAGATTCATCTTGGGTCAAAGCCCCATAAATCAGAGGGTTTCCAATTACAAAAGTAGAGCAATAAGCTTTAAAATGTGTTTCCTCCAAACATTATGATTCATCCCTGAGTAAAGTGGGGTGAAGTGCTAATGCATGTTGTGTGGAATGCTGGAGACTACAAATAATGCTTTTTACCATATAGTGTAGTTATTGATGTGTGAGGAAAAAATGAGGAGATCCAGGCATTTACTTCATGGCAGACATGTCCACATTTGTCCTCTAGAGCTGGTCTCAAAGCTTAAATTGAGCTGCGATGACAAGCAAGATTTTAAAATAAAGAAGAGCCATCTAGGACTAGAAGGATTCATACATCAATGGAATTGACATGGGAGACACATTGTGTCCCATGATTGGAAAGAGGTCCTCTCTGACTTTTGCCACTAGGCATTCTCAGCATCCTTCAAGTTCTACCTTCTATTAAAAAACAAAACAAAACTATCTTCATTCCCCCAGTACCTAGTGTCCTGATTCTACATATTTTGTATTTAATATTTTATATAGATCTTATTTCCTCTAATAGAATATAAACTTCCTGAGGGCAAGCACTATTTTGCTTTTATCTGAACATTTCCAGTGCCTAGCCTACTGCCTGGAAAATAGTAGGGACTTAATAATAATGCTTTTTAAATTGAATTGGCGCCAGACACAAGTTAGCTTGTCAGCATTAATTGCTTAGTAGAGATAGGGACTGGACTACAGAGTTTCCCCATTAAACATTGTTTTTATTTGGATCATCTAACATGTTGACACTTTTGAGTATCTACTTCAATCACAGTGTTTGTCCCATCCAATCTGCTTTTATAATGGATCATCTCCCTTTTTTGTTTATAGTACAGACCCCGGTGTTCATTCATTCATTTAAGAAATTTCACTCAGTAACTACTACTAAGTGCAAAGCCTAATGCGAGGCACAGAATCTCATTTCATCAGCAGGATCAGACATGCATGTCCATTTTTAGCCTTCTGGATTTCAAGGTTGCCATGGAAGTTAATGAGGGCATCAGCTTCTATGGGAGCTCTCCAACTGAAAAGAATTTAGGAGAAAGCAGAAGGCAGGGTCTGATGGGGCATAACCAGACTTAGAATTTTACATGCCCTTAGAGGACAGCAAATGTAACAAATTAGAATTCTCCACATTTATTGCAACCCCATGTTGCTCAGTCAGTACTGAGCTTTTCACCTCTGAACCTTAGATTTTGACTCCGGTTCAAATGCCCAGATTTGGCTATTGTCTTGGGGCCTGACATAGTTTCATCATCAGATGTCACTTCTTCTTTGGGCCAATCCATGTCCTTGACTACTAATATGAGCTACCAAACTTGGCTTCCACTTTGGTCATCATGGCTGCCTTTCCCTTTAAATTTTATTTCTCAGCCCATTCTCACTCCATAGCCTGTGCCATACTGATTGAAACCTTCCCACTCTGTTTCTACTTCCCCAATGGTTTGGGAAGGCTTCATTCAACATCATGAAGTCTGTGGAGTCTTGGCCTCTGGCATGAGATAATTCAAAGCCAATTCTATGTCATTAAGAGGCATAATTTGAATAAAGACTGCTCACACAGCTGTATGGATAAATCTACTGCCATAGACTACAAGTAATATAAAACAGCAGTGGTTAAACAGTTGTCTGAATATTTGGGTCTGTAGGGGGGAGATCCTAGTGGGCTATAAGATCATTTGAGTGAACAATGTAATATGGCAATCAAAAAAAGTTAGTATGAAATAAGAGAGATCAGGGATTCTATGATGGTGGTGAGCTGCTGGGAGAGATATAACATGATAGCCTAAGGTGGAATGGGAGGATCGATTAATAGTCATAAAAATATAAAAACAGCAGAAGTAGCTAGCATTGGTGTAAGTATTTTATATTTGTCACCTCATTTAATTCTTACAACCCTCTCTCTTGAGCCAGTATGTAAACAAAAAAATTCGGTTAAGTTGGCTGTAAAACCATCATTATCCACATTTTATGGATAAGAAAACTGAATCTGGGAATGATGAAATGATTTGTCTGGTCACATGACTAAAAATAAAAATTCTCAATCTCAAGCTAAAGGTGGATAGGACAGAAAATGATGGATATGAATCATACTTTTGTAATTAGTGCAACTGAGAGATCTAGAGCAAAAGGTGGCTTCAGAGAACAAAATTAGGAGTGTGGGTGAAAGATGCAAAAGGGCAAATTTAGAGATGATGTCAGGAAAAAATGCTTTTCTTCAAGACTTACTGGGAAATCTAGTGTATCCAAAAGGGCATTTGATCAAAGAATGAAATCTAGCATGAATCATATTCATTTCTGGAATGTGAACCAATGTAATTTTTTTCAATAGGAAACAACCAAAAATTTTGGTTAAAAAAAAAACTAAACAAAAAGAAGACTCAATAACTGGGTCTTTATGTGGTATAGGCAGAAAGCCCTCAGTGACTGCAAAAGTCAACCAGGGTTTAAGTTACACATCCTTACATCCTTAGTGTGAGATAATGGAGGAAACCTTCAGCTCCCTAATTGTAAGGCAAACCTTGGGAACTGAATCCTCACACCTGGAAGAGATCCTAGCTATTGCTTATGGCTTTTACTGGGTCCCATCTTACTAGGTTCCAGTCCTGGTCTGGTTAGCTGACCAAGCATAAGCACATTTTGTCTGCCCAGCATCTGCTTCCACCAACCTCTCCTTTATCCCACCTGACTTTCATTTTCTAGTGATGAGAACCTGCTTCCCTTCCTATCTGTGTCTCTTTCTTATTTCCAAGGCTTCCTCTTATCCCATTTTGGTATAGAAATCCAAGTAGGGACCCCTAGTTTTTCTGTACAACCACTTCTAGTCATTCTCTAATGAACAGCCTAGACCCCAACCAGACCTATCCACTAGTTTTATCCCACCTATCCAATAGTATGATCTTGTTGTCTTCAACTTGAGAATAGCCATAATTCCCATAACACATTCCAATATCCTGAATAAAGCAGACAATAGCAGCTCTGCTTGAGTGGTTAAACTTCTGCTTGGGCTCAATTACTTCATTGAATTTATAGGCATATTAGCTCTATATTACCTATTTATATGTCACAGATTGCCTAGTTCTTATTTTACCACCACTTCCTTTTTTCCCTCCTATATGTTACGTATCCCCTACTAATAATATATTTTAGGGGAAGAACTATAAACTCAGGAGTCAAAGGATATGGGTTTAATTAAACCTCTTCTACTTACTACCTATATTACCTATGTGACCTAACCTCTCTTGGCCTTTCTTTTTTTCACTTGTAAGGTGGGGAGAACATGGGGCATAAGGAAGTAATATGACTTCTAAGGTTGTTCTACTTGGAAATCTAAAATTTCTGATTTCCCTCTAATGAATTTGAAAAGTGGTTGAATTTCCAGAAGGGCTTTACTAGAGGTGAAGGGAAAGGGAAAATAAAAACAATTTGCGCCTTTTATATCCATTATATAGTCAAAGAATCTTGGTACAAACTTTTTATGTCAACTAGCTACATTACGTTGTAGCTCTCATGCTTCTGCAGGAAAAATATTCAGTAAATACTCTCCCTGATCTTTGTTTAATCCAATTTCAGATTCTCTTTCAATATATTCTGGCTCTGGCTTCTTCCTTTATTCACTGACAGAGTAGTATGCTAAAATATTGGTGATATTTCACATGGGGACCCTTACCCTGAATGAATATTATAGGTGAATTATATTGTTAAAGACAATACTAAATATTTAATAATTTAGATTTTAAAAAAAGAAACATCTGCTATTCAGGGAGAGTTTTAATAGGAAACTAGGGTTAACTAGTAAAATCCTTTTTTTGCAGTGATTAATAGAGATTGACAAATAGAAGAATGGTTAGGTAGATGGATATCCTAAAATATTCAGAAACATCTTTTTACACTTCTGATATATGGAAATATATAAGCAAAACATATAAAATGAAGATCATTACCAAAATTGAAATCAAGCAATGAAAAAAAAACAGCTCATAAAAGCATTAAAATTTGCAGCCAGATTTTCCAGATTGAAGGATCATGGATGGTTTAGATATGAATCTGGACTTGTGGATTACTATCTAAATCCAATTTATACTCTAGCCTTTTTGAGATTTGTGCCTGCTGACCACCATGTGTATGGGTTTTAAGATATTAAATAGATTAAAAAAACCCATTGTGTGTCTTATTTTTCTGAAAGATAAATATTTTTCTCAAGGCTTACAGATCAATGGCTATTTTTTCATAGTTCCCATGAACTTTGGTCCCATAAGCTATCAGGTTAGAATTTTAGCTGTTATAAGAATGTATCAAAAAGGGAATTCATTTTTGGGCCCACAATAACACAGATATGATGGAGTCGAAGGGTGTGTGGTATACCTAAAGAATGTTGCCTTTTGCAGAAAAATCATTTGAGGCACGTCACTGTCATCATCTTGCACTATAATTTCTTTATAATTTTCTTCATTCTATGCACACTGTTCTCTCATTCTCTCTCTTTTTTTTTAACTTGCCCACCAAAATCCTAGAAGTTTCTGAACCTGTATCTCACCCATGATGGTCTGCTCTTTGGCCTCAAAGCTGTAATAATCTCTTTGTGCTTTGTCTTATGTCTCTTGAATAATGTCCATCCCCAACCCCTCCCCATCCCAGACACATGTCTCAGGGTTTATGAATTGTCCCAAATTGCAAAGTCTCTGGCTTTGGATTTATTAATTGAAAAGGCAAACCTTCATCGAGAAGGTATTTGCAAAGAATCAAAGGAGAAGGAGATGACTTCTCTCTAATAATGTAGGAGAAAGGGAGGAAATTTGATTGAGCATTGGGAAGAAATGGATCCCAGACCACATGGAGCCCTTCTTGAACCATTCCCAATTGGATTTTTTTCCAAGTCTCAACTCTATCACTGGGTCTTTCTGGCCCAAACTCCAAAGCTCTTGGTGTATAGTCTCTTCTGTGTGTCTTTGATGCTACTACTTTATCTCTCCACGATAAGCAATCTTATCTCTCACAAATCCCTACTCTCTAAAAACTATCTCTGGCTTTCAATCAATAAGAGTCCACATTATTCTTATTTACCTTGGGAACCCCTACTGTCTGCCAGAGATCTGAAGACCTTCACTGTGGGTTCCATTTTAAGGGAAGAAAAAAGATATATGTTAGTGAAGTACTTTTTTCTCTCACTGGCATTGCCCCTGGTAATAATAATAATAGCTAAAATGCCCATAGTACTGTTACAAGGGAATCACTTTAAAAGACTGATATATATTAATTTAAGGTCGCCAAGGAATCAGCTATGTAATTCCTAAATGAAAAACTCAAGTCAGCCGTCAGCCTTTTTTGGAGTTTAATTACAATAGGAGCAAGAAAGGAATTAGAGATATATATATATAGAGAGAAAGGGGAGAGAAGGGAATAGGGCTTAAATACCCCTTCTGTTTAGGCTGGGCCAAAAGGCCCAAGCCCTTAGATAGCTGGGGCAAAGAAAGGAGATCAGTCCCTTTCACTCACGTGTCCAAAATGGAGAAACAGTCTCAGAGGCCCCCACCTTCAGCTTCCTTCAGAGCAAGCTTCCTCAGAGCCCAGGAACCACACCGACCAAAAACTCAATCCTCTCCCCTGAGTCTCCAGACCCTCCTATCTTTAAGGACACCATCCAAGTTGCCTCCCCTCAGTCCTCACATCTACCAATCACTCTTCATCAATTTCCCTGTCAATGGAGGCTCTCGCTTAACCCAGGACCGCCCAGAGGTTTCTGGCTTTTGCACATGTCTGTTGAAGGTCATATTTTTCAAATGATTAAATCTTTACTCCTTTGTTCCAGCCCTTTCTAATTCCTGTTAACTTGAGTATGGTAGAGATTGGAATAATTAAATTTTGATCTAGGCTGCAGCCCTTACTCAATCCTATTAGGACTGAATAGGGTGGAGTATCTCCATTGTATCAATTCTAAAATCAATCAAGACTCAAAGAAATTCCTGTTCTATGCTCAAGCATAGGTCAAAGTCCTTTCCATTGTTCAGCAAAGGGTTTCTGTCCTAAAGTAATCTTAAGAAGGGAAGAGAAGGAACCTCCCATGCCAATGGAGTTCCCATTCCAATAGACTATCAGTAAGAAATTTTCCAAGTATGAAATATCCCAATGGTGAAATTTCCAACATTTATAAGTCTAAGGAAATTTGAGGTTTACAATCCCCCCTGATGATCATTGGGAGACTAGTCTCCCCATTGATCATTTAACATAATCATTTTGTAGTTCTAAATTCACTTCTAACTAAAGATATACACAATATTCAATTTTCTAAGAGAAATTAGAATGGTGAGAGAGGAAATAGAAAAGAAAAGAAAGCAAAACCAATGTTTGCTAGGCGCATTGACAGAAAGCCAAATTAGGGGCAGTCCCTTTTGGCATAAATGTTACAATAAATGTTCAATCAAAAGTTCAGTCCAATCAATCACATCCAAAGTTCATTCTTGATCTTCTTGATGAAGTGTAGGTTTTTGGCATCTTTCTGCAACAGTTCATTCTCTGGATATAAAAGTTTCAAGCTTCTTTCTTGAAGATCTTTTCTTGAACAAAATCAAAATCTTTGAATTTTTTATAAAAGTAAAATCTTAAACAAAAGTCTTGGATTTTTATAAAAATAAAATCTCAAACAAAAAAAATTCAAAAATTCTTAGATTTTAAATTAAAATACAATCCCCCCTGAAGTAAGTATTAAAAAAAATATATATCAAGTTTAGCTCAGAATGCAATGTTCAGTTATGGGGGTGTATGTGTCAATTATCAAAAAAATAGAAAAATAATCAAAAACATAAGAAAATTTCAAAATAGACCTTGTATAGGTCCAGTTTAAAGTAATTTCTATCCCACAAGTATGTAGGACAGAATGCAGTAATATTTCACTTAGCCATTTGTAGCCAAGACTACAGGAAGTTGCCATAATATAAGAAGAAAAGAATTAGAATTCTATTTTGATGGGGAAATGTCATTCCCTTGTCTGATTTTTTTTTCCTTCAGAGATATAGGGAGCCAGCATGATAGTCAAGCTTTGTACTTGTTTGAGTACTTCGAAAGGAGTGTAGATACAAGGAAGTCCTACGACTTAAACATAAGTTAAGCGTCGCAACCTTGAGTCTCACTTTAATATTTCATGTGTGCTCTATTGGCACTATTCAGGTTTAGTCTGTGCTCCTTGTTTTTATCCCTTTTCCTGGAATCAGACACAAACATTAATCACAGTCCTATAATATTTTATCAATAAATGGCAGGTTCCCATAGTTTAAAGCTTTTAGGCATATATTGATATTATAGCAAGAGTATATATATTAACTTGTATTACTGCAGGGAAAAAAATAATATTAATATTAATTATGTGTACCTTCAGTACAAAAAAATGAGAAAAAAATCAAATATTCTGATCAAAAAATAAAAAGAAATAAGAAAAAATAAGGAAAAAAAAATCAGTAATTCAATATATTCTTGAAAAAAAAACATCCATTTGTCTATGGATTATTATCTCGAATTCATATGATAAGATAGAGTCACAATTCATATGATAGGATAGAGTCAATCAGTCTCAGCAGAAGATGCTTTCTTCACATGTGAGCAGTGAATCCAAGAGTCTCTTTCTCCAATCTTTATAGATGTTGGAGTAGTTAATAATATTTGGAATGGTCCTTCCCATGAAGGTTGAGTTGCTCCAGTTCGCTTGAAATTCTTGATATAAACTTTATCTCCTGGATTCAGGTCATGCAGAGAAAAGTCTAATGGTCCAGCTTGTACTGCAGCTCCGGATTCATGAAGTTCACGTAGTTTGTGCTGTAACTCCTGTATATAGGAAGCAATAGTAATATCTCCCCCTAATAGCGATGTATAAGCCGGGGAGAAAGGCTTAGCCTGTATAGGCGGATGTCCAAAAAGCATCTCAAATGGTGAAATATGTAAGTCTCCTCTAGGCCTGCTTCTAAGATAAAATAGGGCCAGAGGGAGAATTTCAGGCCATTTTAAATGGGTCTCAGTGCATAATTTGCCAATCATAGTCTTAAGTTCTTTATTCATCCTCTCCACTTGGCCTGAGCTCTGGGGGTGATATGGAACATGGAATTTTGGAGTTATCCCCAAGCAAGAATATATTTGATTTAAGACAGAATCGGTAAAATGACTCCCTCTATCGGAGTCAATACGTGCTGGTAGGCCAAAACGAGGAATAATTTCTTTTAAAAGTATCTTTGCAACAAAATCTGCTGTGGCTCGGGTCGTAGGAAATGCTTCCGGCCATCTGGTTAGTTGATCTACAATTACTAGACAAAATTTATAACGTCCAGCTTTTGGCATTGTAATGAAATCTATCTGTAGATGTTCAAAAGGTGTGTAAGCCAGAGGACGTCCCCCAAAGGCTTTTCCACGATATGCATGTTGGTTATATGCCTGGCAAATAGGGCAGGCTGAACATACTTTAGAGGCTACAGTAGTTATACCAGGGGCTATCCATACTCTCTTGACAGAGTCCACGATGCCCTGGGTGCCAAAATGACCATTTTTATGAATAGATTGGCAAATTTGGTTATAGAAACTTCTAGGGAGCAGGGGTTTTCCTTCAGGTGACACCCATACTCCATTAATTTGTTTTGCTTTAAATTTTTGTTTCCATTTTTCCACTTCCTTTTCATTATAGGAGAGTGATAAATTTAAATTATCAGTGGTTGTTAATGTTAAAATTAATCCAGGTCCTTCTATGGCTGCTAGTTTTGCAGCGGCATCTGCTCGGTCATTTCCTCTAGAGACAGGGTCAGAGCCACCTGTATGGGCAGAGCAATGAACTACAGCTAGGGCTTTAGGCAGTTTGAGAGCAGAAAGAACTTCATTAATAATTTCTGCATTAGCTATGGATTTTCCAGCTGAGGTTAAAAATCCTCTTTGGAGCCATAGCATCCCGACTGAGTGACAAATGCCGAAAGCATATCTAGAATCCGTATAAATTGTTGCCTTTTTATCCTTGGCAATTATACAAGCTTGTTTTAGAGCTATGAGTTCTGCTCCTTGAGCGCTAATGTTAGAAGGTAGTGAAGCTGACCATTCAGTGGCAAATTCTGAGACTACGGCAGCTCCAGTGTAACGTATGCCATCCCTCATAAAAGAGGAACCATCGGTAAATAAAATCAGATCTGCATTGTCTAAGGGAGTGTCCAAGAGATTATCTCGAGGCTTTTCTGCCATGGACACTAATGTTTCACAGTTATGTAGTGGTTCTCCTGAAGTGGGTAAATCTGGAAGCAAGGTGGCAGGGTTAAGAGTTGAACAGCGTTTCAAGGTAATATTTTCACTATTTAATAAGGTTATTTCATACCTTGTAATTCTCTGATCCGAGAATGCCTGTGTTCTATGTTTTACCAATAATGCTTCAATCTCATGTGGGCACATTATTGTTAATGGACATCCCAATACTAAATCAACGGTTTTTGTTACTAGTAAGGCTGTAGCAGCTACTCCTCTAAGGCATGGTGGTGCTCCTGCTGCTACTGGGTCTAGTTGGGCAGAATAATAAGCAATTGGGCACTGAGAAGGTCCCAAAGTCTGAGTTAACACACCAGAGGCTACTCCTCTTCGCTCATGCACATATAAAGTAAATGGCTTGTTGTAATCTGGGATGCCTAGAGCAGGGGCAGACATGATAGCCTTTTTCAGATCTGTTAGAGCTGACAAGTGTTCAGGCTCTAATTTGAGGGGTTCAGGAACCGAATCCTTTGTTAATGCTATAAGGGGTTTAGTGATTTCCCCATAGCAAGGAATCCATTGTCTACAAAACCCTGTTGCTCCTAAAATTGCTCTCAGCTGTTTCTTAGTGGTAGGAGCACTCAATTTTTGAATGTTCTCAATTCGTTTTGGAGAAATATAACGAGCACCCGCAGTCAAGATGAATCCCAAATATTCTACTTTTTGGAGACACCATTGAACTTTATCCTTAGAGATTTTATGTCCTCTTTTGTGCAATTCCAAAAGAAGGTGTTTGCTATCTTCTTGACATGTTTCTGCATCTGTTGAAGCCAAGAGTAGATCATCTACATATTTGATTAATTTGCTATTTTTAAATGTTATATTGTCTGTGTCTTGGCTCAAAATTTGCTCAAATAAGCTCGGACTTTCGACATAACCCTGTGGCAGCCGACACCAGGTATATTGTGAGCCCTTCCAGGTGAAAGCAAAAATATGCCTGGAGTTTTCATGTATTGGTATGGAAAAGAAAGCTGAACACAAGTCTACTACTGTAAAGTATGTAGCTGTGCTAGGAATAGATGAAATAATAGTATGTATGTTAGAAACTACGGAGTGTCTCTTTATAACGTGATTATTCACTGCCCTTAGATCCTGTATGAATCTATAGATGTGTTTGCCATCGGGTCCTTTTTTTGGTTTTTTAATTGGCAGGATGGGCGTGTTGTATTCAGATTTGCAAGGGATTATTATTCCCTGTTCTATTAATGAGTTAATAACTGGTGTAATACCCTCAATTGCCTCCTTTGAGAGGGGATACTGAGGGATAGAAGGAGGTGGGCTAGATTTAGTTTTTATCTGCACAGGAACAGCAGATTTAAGTAAGCCTACATCAGAAGAAGATGTGGCCCAAAGAGACTCTGGTATATCTTTAGGTATTTCAAAAATGGAAGGTTCTTTTGCCTCCTGGTTTTCCGAGAGAAGTACAGGGAGTAATTTTAAAGATTCCTCTGGTACTTCTAATGATAATGAGCCATCTGGGGAGCAGGTTATTGTGGCTCTGAGTTTGCATAGAAGGTCCCTCCCCAGCAAATTTAAAGGGGAGTCAGGCATCAAAAGGAAGGAGTGTTGTACCTCTAGGGGTCCTACAGACACCATTCTAGGAGGAAGTCTTTTAACTCTTTGGGTTATTCCTGATATTCCCATTACATTCTCTGAGCCAATAGAATAACATTGTAAATCAGGTGTTCTCTTTAATACAGACCAGGAAGCTCCGGTGTCTAATAGACAATCATAATAAGTGTTACCCACTTTTAAGGTAACATGGGGTTCATTAGTATGGGGAGGGCAGTGGATAGGGACAATGGGTAGTAGGACATCAGGGTCTGGGAAATCAAAGGTTGTATCCTCTGATTCCTGTGCCCCAGCCCCCCCCGGGCACCATCATTGTGTTTGGGATATTCCTTGGGCACCCCCCTGAAGGGCACCTCTCTGAGGGTCATTAGTACCTCGAGTAATTTTTGGACGAGCGCCATTTCTCATATATTGTTGAGTATTATCATTAAAATTTTCTTCAATTTGAGCATTGTCATTAAATTCCCAATTCCTATTTCTATAATTCTGGTTTCTAAAGTTCTTATTTCTATATTCATTATAGTTATTTCCATAGTCATTATTATAATTTCTAGAATTCTGGTTTCTATAACCATTATCATAATTTCTATAGTTATTATTTCTAAAACCATTATTAAACTGTGTATTCCTTCCAAACATCTTAAGAAAGGTTCTACATTCCATCATTTTGTGGCCCTTCTTCTCACAGAAGTGGCAAGTAATGGATTGATAATTGGATTTCTGGAGAGGGGCAATTGTCGTTGGTTCATTATCATGCCCACTTTCTAATTTAGTTATCCTATCTATTACACATCTCATTTTTTTCTTCATTTCCTCCATGTCATCATTATTCTCTTTCTCCTTTTCTTCATTTCCCTTAAAAACATATATAGCTGTTTTTCGCAATTCTTCAAGGTCCATATCTGACCATCTTGGGCATTGTGCTTTAAAATAATTTTTAATTACTCTGCAAGAATTATTTACAAAGATTCTTCTAACTTGTCTTAAACTATTCTCTTTATTTAAGTCCCAATCTAAGTATCTGTCCCCAAACTCGATAATTCTGTCCATAAATCTGGAGGGTGTTTCGTTTTCCTTTTGCTTAATTTTTTCCAGTTCCATCCACTTATCTGTACTGTCCGCACATTCC
The DNA here is from genome assembly GCF_027887165.1 of Monodelphis domestica. Taxonomy (NCBI): domain Eukaryota; kingdom Metazoa; phylum Chordata; class Mammalia; order Didelphimorphia; family Didelphidae; genus Monodelphis; species Monodelphis domestica. The sequence goes on from NC_077232.1 coordinate 96,874,441, forward strand.
TTCATGGCCGTGAGGATGGCCTCTCTACAACGGTATAGTTGTAGATAGTCCTCAGGATTATTATAGTCCCATTCGGGATCCTGAGATGGCCAATGTGCTGCATTACGCCCCCGGGTTTTGTTGACATGAGCAATTATTTTATTTTTTTCACGTTCACTTAAAAAAGCCTGTAGTAAGCTCTCAACGTCCTTGTAAGACGGATTATATTGAAAAAATATGTCTCCCATCTTTTTTGTTACTAGAAAAGGATCTTGTTCATATGTGGGGATATTTCGTGTAAATTCATTTATTTCTTGGGGAGTAAACGGTATCCTATGTCTTAAAGTCACCACATCCCCATTTCGTCCTATTTCAGGTACTTCTCTTAGAGGAAACAGGCCTCTAGTTGAATTTTGCACCTGTGGGTCAGTTTGACAAGGACAGGTTTCTCTAGGAGGACAAGATCTCCCTTGCATTGGAATTTGGTTTTCTGTAGGAGAAGGAACATGAGAAGCTGGGATTGCAGGGGAAGGGTTTTGGGGATTAAATTCAGACAAGATTTGCACTGCACGAGAGAAGCAGTCTGTTAACTGGGCTATAGGGAAGGTGTTTTCCATCTCTATTTCAGGGAAGGAAATTTCCTCATTCAAAGGTTCAGAAACAGGTCTGTTTCTGGTAGAGTGGGTGTTTGCCCATTGATCCTGTAAGAAACATTTTAGATCTAATTGGGCTTGCATTTTATCCTCAATTTTTCCTATTTTATCTTCCATATCTCCCATTTTATCCTCAATATTTCCTATTTTATTCTCAATATTTCCTATTTTATCCTCAAGTTTTTCTATTTTATTCTCAATATTTCCTATTTTATCCTCAATTTTTTCTATTGTATCCTCAATTTTTTCTATTGTATCCTCAATTTTTTCTATTTTATCCTCAATATTTTCTATTTTATCCTCATTTTTTTCTATTTTATCCTCAACATTTTCTATTTTATCCTCAATATTTTCTATTTTATCCTCATTTTGTTTTATTTTATCCTCATTTTGTTTTATTTTATCCTCAATATTTTTTATTTTTTCATCTCTAAATATAGTATTGAGGAGTACAAAAATGACAGTACCTATTAATATAAAAATTTGGAGGTATCCTTCATTCCTCAATGCCCCTACTTCTTCAGCTGCCATATAATTGTCAAAGAATGTAGTACTCATTTTTATATGTATATTTTGTAATTTCACAAAACACGTGGGGAGCAGGGCAAAGCAACAAACTTTCCACAGGGTTTTTTTTTTTTTTTTAATCCAGGAAGTTGTTCCTTAAGGGAAAGGATATTTAGAAACAGTTCTTCCAGCCAGGACTTTAGAGTCCTGTTGCTGAGATTTAAAAACAGCTGTTTTCTGTCTATCAGAGTCACACAGCTGGGAAGTATCTGAGGTCCGATTTGAACCCAGGACCTTCTGCCTCTAGGGCTGGCTCTCAATCCGCTGAGCTACCCAGCTGTCCCTTAAGATTAAAGGGAAGAAAAAGAAAAAACTGCTGATTCCAATTTAACTTAAGGAGAAAAGAGAAAAAGTTTTTTATACTCACGTGTTCTAGCAGCTGTGTCTTTAAGCCAAGTTTTTTTAAAAAAAAAAAAAAAGGACTAAGTGGTGAAACAGTATAGTAAAAAGGCAAGGAAAAAGTTTTATTGAGAGGATTCTTTAGACTCCCGTGTGGTCAGCCACAATGTTACAAGGGAATCACTTTAAAAGACTGATATATATTAATTTAAGGTCGCCAAGGAATCAGCTATGTAATTCCTAAATGAAAAACTCAAGTCAGCCGTCAGCCTTTTTTGGAGTTTAATTACAATAGGAGCAAGAAAGGAATTAGAGATATATATATAGAGAGAAAGGGGAGAGAAGGGAATAGGGCTTAAATACCCCTTCTGTTTAGGCTGGGCCAAAAGGCCCAAGCCCTTAGATAGCTGGGGCAAAGAAAGGAGATCAGTCCCTTTCACTCACGTGTCCAAAATGGAGAAACAGTCTCAGAGGCCCCCACCTTCAGCTTCCTTCAGAGCAAGCTTCCTCAGAGCCCAGGAACCACACCGACCAAAAACTCAATCCTCTCCCCTGAGTCTCCAGACCCTCCTATCTTTAAGGACACCATCCAAGTTGCCTCCCCTCAGTCCTCACATCTACCAATCACTCTTCATCAATTTCCCTGTCAATGGAGGCTCTCGCTTAACCCAGGACCGCCCAGAGGTTTCTGGCTTTTGCACATGTCTGTTGAAGGTCATATTTTTCAAATGATTAAATCTTTACTCCTTTGTTCCAGCCCTTTCTAATTCCTGTTAACTTGAGTATGGTGGAGATTGGAATAATTAAATTTTGATCTAGGCTGCAGCCCTTACTCAATCCTATTAGGACTGAATAGGGTGGAGTATCTCCATTGTATCAATTCTAAAATCAATCAAGACTCAAAGAAATTCCTGTTCTATGCTCAAGCATAGGTCAAAGTCCTTTCCATTGTTCAGCAAAGGGTTTCTGTCCTAAAGTAATCTTAAGAAGGGAAGAGAAGGAACCTCCCATGCCAATGGAGTTCCCATTCCAATAGACTATCAGTAAGAAATTTTCCAAGTATGAAATATCCCAATGGTGAAATTTCCAACATTTATAAGTCTAAGGAAATTTGAGGTTTACAGTACCTATGATGTTCCAGGCCTTATATACCAAGTGCTTTTATAAATATCTCATTTTAGTCTCAAAACAATTCTGTAATGTATAAATTATTATCTCCTTTTAACAGAAGAGAAAAATGAGGTAAACTGAAGTTAAGTGGGTTACTCAGTGTCACAAAGCTAGTAAATATCTGAGACTGGATTTTGAAAGGACTTATTTTTAATACATTTTTCAAAAATTAATTTATTTTTCTCACTAACATGTAACAACAGTATCCAATATTTTTAAAAGAACTTTGATTTTTGAATTCTCTTTCTTTCTTTCCCTTCTCCTCCACTTATATGATAATCAATGTGATGTGGATTTTACATGTGCAATCATGTAAAACATTTTACCATATTACTCCCTTTGTGGAAGGAAAAAAATTAAGAATAAAAGTAAAATAAAAAGTTTGCTTTAGTCTACATTAAGACTCCATCAATTCTTTCTCTAGAAACAGCTGGCATTTTTTATCATGAGTCCTTCAGGACTGTTTTTGATCATTGTATTTCTGAGAATAGATAAATAATCATAGTTGTTCATCATAAAATATTGCTATCACTTTGCAAAATATTCTCCGTGTTCTACTTACTTCACTCTGTTTCAGTTCATATACGTATTTTCAGGTTTTTCTGAACTCCTACTGTTTATCATTTCTTATAGCACAACAGTATTTCATTATAATTTTCTACTATAACTTAGTCAGCTATTCTCTAATTAATGGGCATTCCCTCACTTTCCAATTCTTTCTACCCACAAAAAAGAGCTACTTTAAATATTCTTGTACATAATGGTCCTTTCCCTTTCTTTTTCTTATTTCTTTGAGATATAAAACTAGTAATGGTATTGCTGGGTGAAAGGGTGTATACTATTTTATGGTCTCTTTGGCATAGGTCCAAATTGCTCTCCAGAATGTTTGAATCTGTTCAGATCCCCAAATGATCTTTTAGCGTCTCAATTTTGCCACATCACGTCTAAGTTTTGTCATATTCTTTTTTCTGTCCTTTAAAATTTTTTTTATTTTTTTATTTTTGTTTTAAATTTTTATTTGGTCATTTCCAAACATTATTCATTGGAAACAAAGATCATTTTCTTTTCTTCCCTCCCCCATCTCCCACCACCTCTCCCATAGCCCATGTGTGATTCCACTGGGTATCACATGTGTCCTTGATTCAAACCCATTTCCATATTGTTGGTATTTGCATTAGAGTGTTCATTTAGAGTCTCTCCTCAGTCATATCCCCTCCACCCCTGTAGTCAAGCAGTTGCTTTTCATCGGTGTTTTTACTCCCACAGTTTATCTTCTGCATGTGGATAGTGTTTTTTAGATCCCTGCAGATTGTTCAGGGAAATTGCATTGCCACTAATGGAGAAGTCCATTACCTTCGATGTTACCCTAATGTATCAGTCTCTGTGTATAATGTTTTTCTGGTTCTGCTCCTTTTGCTCTGCATCACTTCCTGGAGGTTGTTCCAGTCTCCGTGGAATTCCTCCACTTTATTATTACTTTTATCACAATAGTATTCCATCACCAACATATACCACAATTTGTTCAGCTATTCCCCAATTAAAGGGCATCCCCTCATTTTCCAGTTTTTGGCCACCACAAAGAGTGCAGCTATGAATATTCTTGTACAAGTCTTTTTCCTTATTATCTCTTTGGGGTACAAGCCCAGCAGTGATATGGCTGGATCAAAGGGCAGACAGTCTTTTATTGCCCTTTGGGCATAATTCCAAATTGCCCTCCAGAATGGTTGGATCAATTCACAACTCCACCAACAGTGAATTAGTGTCCCTACTTTGCCATATCCCCTCCAGCATTCATTACTTTCCATAGCTGTCATGTTAGCCAATCTGCTAGGTGTGAGGTGATACCTCAGAGTTGTTTTGATTTGCATCTCTCTGATTATAAGAGATGTAGAAAACTTTTTCATGTGCTTATTAATAGTTTTGATTTCTTTGGTTGAGAACTGCCTGTTCATGTCCCTTTCCCATTTATCAATTGGAGAATGGCTTGATTTTTTGTACAATTGATTTAGCTCTTTGTAAAGTTGAGTAATTTAACCTTTGTCAGAGGTTTTTATGAAGATTGTTTCCCAATTTGTTGCTACCCTTCTGATTTTAGTTACATTGGTTTTGTTTGTACAAAAACTTTTTAATTTGATCTAGTCAAAATGATTTATTTTACATTTTGTGACTCTTTCTAAGTCTTGCTTGGTTTTAAAATCTTTCCCTTCCCAAAGGTCTGAAATGTATACTATTCTGTGTTCACCTAATTTACTTATAGTTTCCTTCTTAATGTTCAAGTCATTCACCCATTCTGAATTTATCTTGGTGTAAGGTGTGAGGTGTTGATCCAAACCGAATCTCTCCCACACTGTCTTTCAATTTTCCCAGCGGTTTTTTTTTATCAAATAATGGATTTTTGTCCCCAAAGCTGGGGTCTTTGGGTTTGTCATGAACTGTCTTGCTGAGATCATTTATGCCAAGTCTATTCCACTGATCCTCCTTTCTTCCTCTTAGCCAGTACCAAATTGTTTTGATAGCCACTGCTTTATAGTATAGTTTGAGATCTGGGACTGCAAGTCCTCCTTCCTTTGCATTTTTTTTCATGATTTTCCTGGATATCCTTGATCTTTTGTTCTTCCAAATGAACTTAGTTATAGTTTTTTCTAATTCAGTAGAGAAGTTTTTTGGTAGTTCAATGGGTATGGCACTAAACAAGTAAATTAATTTGGGTAGGATTGTCATTTTTATTATGTTAGCTCGTCCCACCCATGAGAAATCAATGTTTTTCCAATTGTTTAGATCTAGTTTTAGCTGTGTGGAAAGTGTTTTGTAGTTGTGTTCATATAGTTCCTGTGTTTGTCTCGGGACATAGATTCCTAAGTATTTTATATTGCCTAGGGTGATTTTAAATGGTATTTCGCTTTCTAATTCTTGCTGCTGAAATGGGTTAGAGATATATAGAAATGCTGATGACTTATGTGGGTTTATTTTGTGTCCTGCAACTTTGCTAAAGTTGTTGATTATTTCGAGTAACTTTTTGGTTGATTCTCTAGGATTCCTTAAGTAAACCATCATATCATCTGCAAAGAGTGATAGCTTGGTCTCCTTATTGCCAATTTTAATACCTTCAATTTCTTTTTCTTCTCTAATTGCTACTGCTAGTGTTTCTAGTACAATGTTATAGAGGTGATAATGGGCATCCTTGTTTTACTCCTGATCTTATTGGAAAGGCTTCTAGTTTATCCCCATTGCAGATGATGTTTGCTGATGGTTTTAGATATATACTGTTTATTATTTTTAGGAAAGGTCCTTCTATTCCTATACTTTCTAGTGTTTTCAATAGGAATGGGTGTTGTATTTTATCAAAGGCTTTTTCTGCATCTATTGAGATAATCATGTGATTTTTGTCAGTTTGTTTGTTGATATGGTCAATTATGTGGATGGTTTTCCTAATATTGAACCATCATTGCATTCCTGGTATGAATCCTGCCTGGTCATAGTGGATGACCCTTGTGATGACTTGCTGGAGTATTTTTGCTAGTATCCTATTTAAGATTTTTGCATCTATATTCATTAGGGAGATTGGTCTATATTTTTCTTTCTCTGTTTTTGACCTGCCTGGCTTTGGGATCAGTACCATGTTTGTGTTGTAGAATGAATTTGGTAGAACTCCTTCTTGGCATATTCTGTCAAATAATTTGTTTAATATTGGGATTAGTTGTTCTTTGAATGTTTGATAGAATTCATTTGTGAATCCATCTGAACCTGGGGATTTTTTCTTAGGGAGTTCTTTGAAGGCTTGTTCAATTTCTTTTTCTGAAATGGGGTTGTTAAGGTAATTTATTTCTTCCTCTTTTAGTCTAGGCAATTCATATTTTTGTAAGTATTCATCCATATCGCCTAGATTGCCATATTTGTTGCTATGTAATTGGGCATAGTAGTTTTTAATGATTGCCTTAATTTCCTCTTCATTAGAGATGAGGTCTCCTTTTTCATCTTGGATACTGTCAATTTGGTTTATTTCTTTCCTTTTTTAAATTAGACTGACTAATACTTTGTCCATTTTATTTGTTTTTTCAAAGTACCAGCTTCTAGTCTTATTTATTAAATCAATAGTTCTTTGACTTTCAATTTTATTAATTTCTCCTTTGAGTTTTATGATCTCTAATTTAGTCTTCTGTGACCATGAAAAATATTGTTTTAAAGACAGTGAAATGTCAAAACTGTAAAGATAATTTTAGTGTCTTGATTTTTATCAAAAATAAGTGGTCGCCATGGGAAAAATTCCCAAAATACGAAATACCCAAGTCAGCTGGGTTTTCAGGAGATTTTAATTAATACGAATGAAGGAATTAAGGGAAAGGAGAGAGTCAGAGTAAGAGGAAATAGTAGGAAAAAGCCTAGGCCAAATGGCCTAGGCCTAAGCCTTAAGAGAGACTAGTCAGTCTTTAATCACTCACCACAAGGTCATCCCAAGCAAAACTCCAGTGTTCAGAGAGACCCTCCAATTCAGCTTTCAAACTCAACTACCTAAGTTCAGAGAGCCAGCTCCTCCACACTAACTCCCAAAACTCTAATCCCCTGAACTGGGTTCAGAGAGCTCCTTTTAAAGACAAATTTCTCTTATGTCACCTTCCCTAAATTGTCACATCAACGAATCACAGTAGAAATTTTTCACAGGACTGTCCATTCTTAATTCCCATATTCTTTTGTTAAGCCTTCCCTGAGTAATCAAAACTTCACACCTCTTGCTAAGCTTGCCCTTTGTAAGTTGCTTGACATTTTAGTGATTAATTTAACCTTTATAGGTACTTAGCACCCTTTTGTATTAGATTTAAAAATAGACCTAGCTTAAGGGCTTTTCCCTCACTATAAGTATGAGTTGGGGACTTTTCATTGTTCAGTAAGGAGTTTACAACTTTATCTTCCTCTAAGGTATGCCTAAGTATGGGTGGAGTAATGTAAAGTTTTCAATACATTCCTGATTAAGTAACTTCATTTGTTACAATAAGGGAATAACCTTAACCAAATGTTCCAAGGTATAGTTTGAGCAGTTGTAAGAATCACACTTCATCTGAGGATTTTTAATTTGTTCACTTTCTAATTTTTTAATTTTCATGCCCAATTTGGTTTTGTTGAGTAAGAGATTGTTGGTTGAAGTCCTAGCTCCTTTGTCCTCTAGAACAGCAAGACATGGAATTTGTGCTGAGCTGGCATTTGGGTTGCTGCTCCACTGGCCCCTTCCTCCTCTTCCTAGCATCCAAGGACATTTTACATGCCCCTCTCCTTTCCCCAGGCACCCAAAGCAAGCACTTCTTCCCTCAGCTCTCTCCCTCCAGTAATTGGGTAAGAGGGGGGAGGCTCATAAACAGCTTGAAATTACCCTCTGGGTACTTGAACTCAGAAAAGGTTCACCAAAACTGTTCTAGAACATCATATTCCAGGCCCTCTAATTCTTTCATGTAAAAGCTCCTAAAGTTTGTTATTTTATCTGTGGTTCCATGATATTTGAATTGTTAGCTTCATGCTTGCTTCTGCAGTATATATACTGAATTGGTTTTTTTTTTTTTGGACTGCTTGCAGTGTTTTCTCCTTTACCTGATAATTCTGGAAATTAGCTATGATATTACTGGGAGTTATCTTCTGGAATCTCTTTCAGAAGGTAATCAGTAGATTCTTTCAATTTCTCTTTTATCTTCTGATTCTAGAATATTAGGGCAGTTTCCCTTGATAATTTTTATAATTATCAATTTTTAATTTATTTATTTTACATTTTGTAATTTTTCTAACTCTTACTTGGTCTTAAAATCTTTCCTTTCCCAAAGAACTCACATGTGTACTATTCTGTGTTCACCTAATTTACTTATAGTTTTCTTCTTTATATTCAGGTCATTCACACATTTCAATTTTATCTTTATGTAGGATGTGAGATGTTGATCCAAACCAAATCTCTCCCATACTGTCTTCCAATTTTCCCAGTAGTTTTTGTCAAATAGTGGATTTTGGTCCCAAAAGCTGGGATCTTTGGTCTTACGATAGACTGTCTTGCTGAAGTCACTTACCCCAAGTCTATTTCACTAGTCTTCTTTTCTGTCTCTTAGCCAGTACCATATTGTTTTGATGACCACTGCTGTATAGTATAGTTTGAGATCTGGGACTGCAAGGCCAATTTCCTTTGCATATTTTTTTATTATTTCCCTAGATATCCTTGATCTTTTGTTCTACCAAATAAATATTATTATGTTTTTTTCTAATTCAGTAAAAAAGTTTTTTGGTAGTTCAATAGATATGGCACTGAATAAGTAAATTAGTTTGGGTAGGATTGTCATTTTTTTATGTTACCTCATCCTAACAATAAAGACCATATAGTTCCTGTGTTTGTCTTGGCAGATAGATTCCTAAGAATTTTATATTGTCTAGGGTGATTTTAAATTTGTTTATTCCCTAGTTTCATATGAATTAAACCATGGCTCACTATCCTTCACCATTATTAAAGAACTGTTGACTTGAAGCCTCAAAAATTTTATGATATTCCACATAAAGTATAAATACATACTTTCATGTATATACATACCAGGATATGTATATATATGTACATACATATGTATATATTCTTTATGTATTGACTCTCTTCATTGAAAGAACCTGAGAGATCACTTAGATCAACCTATAAATCTGTAAGAACTCTTTCAATAATATTCACTCTGAGTAACTGTTCAAATTCTATTTTAAGTTTTCCATGGAAAAGAGAACTTACTACTATTGAAGGAAATTGTTTGACATTTTAGACAGCACTCATTGTAAGGGATGATAACCTAAATTTGCTAAACTTCTATTCAATGCTCTTTGTTCTATTATTTGTGACTAAGCAGAACAAGTCAAATTGATCTTTCAAATAATAATCCTTCTAATATCTGGAAGACAACTTTGTCTTTTAATTTAAATTTAGTTTAAAAGACATGCTATCTTTAGCATGTCTGTTAAGGATAAAGCAAAGAGTGAACTAGATCTCCAGTGAGGAGACCTGTGCTTGCCTCCTTACTAGTTCATATATTGCCTTTGCCATCTTAGCCAAGTTACTTAATTCCTAAGGATCTTAATTTATTTATATATTATTTGAGAGGGTTGTATGAGATGGTGAAGTCTAAATTTGTGATTCCATAATTTCCCCAAGTTTTCTTTTGTCAAGGCTAAATAGTCCCCATTCTTTTAGCCAACCTTGTATGGTATGGTCTTCTCTCCTTTCCCTCTCCAACCTGGTTACCCTTTTTGGAGAGTATTTAAATTTGTCAGTCTTTCCTAAATGCAACAATCAGAATTTACAGAGGTTTCATCTATACACACCAATGAACACCAATAATAGGGTTATTTATTTACATTTCTGTATCAACATTATACATTAACATCTGTTCTATTCCTTTTTTTAAATTTAAGTTTCACCTGTGTTACATGAAAAGATCCTGAATTTGGATTCAGAAGACTAGTTCTCACATTATGTAGATGAGTTTGGAGAAAATATTCCCTTCTTTCTTCCACCTCTGTTTCCTCATATATAAAGTGAGAGGATTGGTTGGCTTTGAGCATCTTTAAGACCCTATCAGTTCAAAATCCTAGTATTTTGTCATCTCCCTCTTTCTATTTTCCTTGAATGAAGCCACAGGGTAAAAACTAGGACCTGTGTTGATCTTGTCCTTGATTCTGGCTGACTTTTCCTCCCATATTTCAGGAATTCCCTCTCATCCCATTTATTCTTCCATCATATGTCTTGCTTCCATCCACAAATGAAGCTGATTCTAGCCTCTGGCTTGGGTGTGGTTCAGCACTAATGAAAGCTCTTTAGGAGCCCTGTGGTCAGAAACTTTGGATGCTTCCCTCTGGCAGGAAGAACTGGAGAATATTGTGCTGCAACATTGACATTAGTTTCCAAATACAATTTTGCAACAGATGCAATATCAGTGTTGAAAGCACATTAATGCAAACCTGAGCTTTACAACTTGACTAAAATGAGGCTTTGGGGCATGATGAATAAATAATATAAAATTACATCAATATTCCAGGTGACAGAATAAGGTCTTTATAACTATGAAAGATGAAAAAGACATTACAATAGTAGTAATTCAATTTAAAAAATAGGACATCCACCAAAAGGCACAATGCTGTGTAACCAAGGTCATAAAAATGGAAAATAAAATAATTCTTACCCTCACTGAGCTTATAATTTAATAGTAGGGATAGGGGCAATTCATAAATAAGTGTGATAAAAGGATGAATGGGTCAGTAGCAAATTAGATACCCAGACAAGATGTGGAAAAATTAAAGAAAAGATATTTAGTTTTGAAGAATTAACAACTAATGTGTGATTTGATGAGAAAGAAAGATTTTAATAGGCAATGTGATTTAATAGAATTATGAGGTTTGAAATAAGGAGAGACTTTAGTTCAAAATATGACTTCTAATCATAGTGACATGAGTATCATTTTTACTGTTTTTGAACCTAAGAGCAAGTCTTTTTAAATTTCTTACAGTCTCAATTTCCTCATTAGTAAAGCAGAAAAAATTTACATAGAGCCAACCTCACAGGGATGTTATGACGATCATCTGAGGTAAGGTATATAAAGCACTGTATAAATATTATCATTATGACTATAATTAATAAGCAGAGATAAGAAGGGAGAGTATTTTAGTCATAGGAAATGACCTATATGATTGATTAATAATAACCCATTACATTTCTATCACCCTTTATAGTTGCCAAGTGCTTTGACATACAGTAATACTATCATGAAATTATCATTCAATTATATATGATCTCACTCTGTATGATGATGAGATGATTTCTTGATGAAACAGAAATAAGAGGAGCTCAAATGGCCACAGTTCATATGTACTAAATGACATAAAATCTAATCCAATGACTTCATCAAATATATTTCTTCATAGGTATAAACATCTTGGGAAAATAGAGGTATACCATGGAAGGATGTCTAAGTTCACTCTATCACATGAATCTGTTTTCTTTAGGCTTTAATTCTTAATCAGGGTTGAGCAACTTTGTACTTGCCCTGGACCCCAAAGACTCATTCTGTCATTCTTTCTCATACATGCTCATTGAATCATCTCACTCTGAACTTGCTCCCTACTTACACTTTCCTAGCTCCCTTATAAAACCTTTCTTCACACTCAATCAAATCTGACAGATTCCCAGCACAAATATTAGCTCTCCACTCTACTCCTTCCATTACCTCTCTTAGACAAAAGCTCAATACCCAATTACCCATATCAGTCCCATTACCATGGTCCATTGTTCTTAGAAAGACACATTGAATCATTGGTATCTGCTTAGATGCATAACTGATTCACCTTTTGTTTTCAGACCCGTCACATCCATAGCATCTAATACTTATGTTATTTCATTTGATCTTCATAATTTTCCAGTTACTTAGTCATTATAGGTTTGGTTATATCTAGTTAGGGGTGATGAAATTCATAATCAGAGAGGTTACTGATAAGACCAGACTTTATAACTTCCAATTCTTCCATCCTGTCTAGAGAATAGGGAATGCATAGCAAAACATCATTCAAAGCAACATGTGTCATTGCTACTGAGAGGCATCTTCACCATTTGGATGTTACAAGGCTCGTAGTCAATCTACAAAAGACCATGGATTCCTAAAAATAACATTTTTATATACTAAAGGAAATGTTCATTTTCAATGAGCAGTTACAGAAAATGGATATATTATTTTTTCCCATACAGATTTACTGATCTCTTTAAATTAGCTCATGGACCTTTTTTAGGGTCCCAAAATCCTAGGTTAACAATCTTTATTGTAGTAGAGAGAGAGCATTGAAAATCTGGTTCAAGTCAATAGGTTTCTACAGTGGTTAGAGCCAAGAACTTAAGAACTGAGACCTAAGAGCCAGTCATTCTCCATAGTGTCATCTTTCTTTTTTCATATTTGACGTGTAAAGTTTTATGAAATCTTTTGTTTTTTAAAATGTGAACTAACTGAAAAGGAGAAATGTCAGAGTATTAATTAATGAGAAAGTATTTCAGTAGATATTATGCTCCCCTCAGATATTTACTAGCTATGTAACCCTAGGCAAGTCTACCTCTACCTCAGTTTCCTCATCTATGAAATAGGGGTAACAATAACACCTTCTTTCCATAGTTGCTATGAGATTCAGATGAAATAATGTGTGAAGTACATTGGAAATCTTAATGCTATATAATGCTAACTATTATCTAAGTCTTAGCTCTACCACTTAGCTAGTCATATGACCATAGGCAATCAATCAGTGAGCATTTATTATATACCTATTATGTCTACATACCTTAATTTCTAGTTCATCAGCTTTAATATTTTACTGTTTGAAGGTGGCTTGGCCTAAGATGTCTTCCATGTCTTTTTTTTTTTTGCAGAAAGGGAAATAGAGTATATGCTTGCACTCAGTCAATTGACACTTTCAGGGTGGTATCATAGGATCAGGTTTTCAAATGTATTAAGTAGCTTTCTTGCTCTTTTTTAATTTGTTGCTAGTGTGTCTGTAAAGACAATGTTCCCACCTCCCAGCCTGTCACTTGCTTTTTTACTTCTCTTTATCAGCCTCCTTCTCCAGGTGAACTGAGAGGCAGCATAGTATATGCAGTAGCAAGAACACTCATTACCCAAGAAGTTACAGTAGAGAATGTGGCTCAAGCATTAGCTTTCATATTGAATTTGTACAACTCCAGTCAAGTCATTTCATTTCTCAACTTTACTTTTCTAAGTTGTAAAATGAGAATCATTTAATTTTTACCCTTTTTTTAGAATTATAAAAAGGCAGTTTTGCAAATATTAAAGCCCTCTGTCATCCATGATCTATTCCTGTTATTGTCTGTTTATCCACATATTCTTTATTTTGAACTCTTAGTTTCTTTCTTGGAATCAATACAAAGTATTGGTTCCAAGGCCAAAGAGTGGAAAGGGTTAGGCAATTGTGATTAAGTGACTTGCCCATGCTTTCACAGCAAGGAACTCTCTGAGGCCAGTTTTGATCCCAGGATCTCCAGTCTCCAGTTCTGGCTCTTTACCCCTCTGAGCCATCTAGCCACACCTCATCCACACATTCTTAAGAGAGCAATTACCCAAACATTGCTCATGCCATTTTTGAAGAATATAGGCACAAATCAGCAAAGCCTCTTCTGGATTTCAAGGAGAAGACAGATTACTTTGGCTTGGACAACCTTAAAATGGAAAACTCTTACTAGGAGTACCCCATACCATGGAAACACCATTCAGTATCTCCAACTCTGATAATCAGGTTGAGGATCTATGATTTGTACCTAGAAAATCACATAGTAATGACTGAAGGTTTCCAGCAATATATATGCTATAAGAGCTCAGAAGAAGGAGAGATTAGATAGCCTGGGAGGGGTGGGGAAGGACTACATAGAAGAGATGAGACATCTTTAGACCTTGAAATAAGAGGAATATCTAAGGTGGACAGGATTAGGGAGAGAAGAGAATTCCAGGCACAATCCTGGAGAAACTAGAAAAAAGAAAACAATATCTAAAACATTTGAATTCATCTCAGTTTAATGATCATTTGTTAAGTACCTATCATACCAGGTGCTCAGTGGGATATAGTATTTATTAGATAAAACAGTCTTCCTACTCTGAAGGAGCTTGTGTCAGAGTTGAAGGGAAAAGACACAAGTCTTTTACACAATAATGAGTAAAATAGAATGCTTGCAATTAATCAGGATGCATTTGTTAATGCCCAGACATTATGTGCCAGACATGAAGGAAATGAAACATATAATAAAAAAATCTTTTTCTTCAAAAAATTTCTGTTCTTTCTAGGAAAGGCCATATACCAGGGATAGACTACGAGAGATGAAGCAATCATTAAGAACCTGGCAGTGTGAAGGCATGGTTAATATAGCATTATAGCTATAAGGAGCCTTTGGGGTTATCTATTCCCACATTTCTAGATGAGGAAACTGAGGCTCAGAGAACTTAAATGATTTACTCAGAACCACATAGCCAGGTATTCTTGGTACCAAGCCCAGTATTCTATTGACTGAATCAGCTTCCTGGAAAAGCCTCTAAAGACTGGTACAAATTCAGTAGGTAAAGGGGGATGGGGCACTTTTGAGGAATAAGGAGCAATAAAGAAGGTACAGGCTCCAACCTCTGGCTTCTTGCCAGCTTGGTGGGTGGTTTCTATGTATAGAAACCTCTCTTTAATGGAAGCTGCAGTCTTTTCTGTGGGGAACCAGCCTTTGATTCAGTCTCTCAGTTCTGTAGCTCTCCATGGTACAAAAACAAGTGTTACCATTCAAGTTGTTTGTTTTCCAAGGACAGGGGGATGGTTCAATGTTCAGTTCAATGTTCTTCTAATTTTGGATGCATTGGTTTTGTTTGTACAAAACCTTTTTAATTTGATGTAATCAAGATTATTGATTTTACATTTGGTGATTTATTCTAGCTCTTGCTTGGTTTTAAAATCTTTTCTTTCCCAAAGATCTGACATGTATACTATTCTGTGTTCACCTAATTTGCTTATAGTTTCCTTCTTTATATTCAGGTCATTCACCCATTCTGAGTTTATCTTGGTGTAGGGTATATTTATATTTTTAAAGAAGCCAGGTTTTTGATCTTGTGAAGTTACTTAAAATTTCTTGAACTCATTTATTGACTCAAGTACAGTATCACTTTTTGAGGAGTGGGGCTGTCCTTCTCCAATAGACATGTCCCCTTTCCCTCAATGAGTCTTTCTGCCTCCACTGTCTCTAACCCTCTCAGACATTTTCCAAGTACCTATCAAAG
The DNA here is from genome assembly GCF_027887165.1 of Monodelphis domestica. NCBI lineage: Eukaryota > Metazoa > Chordata > Mammalia > Didelphimorphia > Didelphidae > Monodelphis > Monodelphis domestica. The sequence continues at coordinate 96,889,943 of NC_077232.1, forward strand.
TAGACCTTATGATATTACTGTACTGCTCAAAACCTTCAGTGGCCCTTGTCCACAGTTAACCTCTTTAGCCTGGCCTTCAGGGTCATTCACAACCTGATACTACCCTTCCTTTCTTCAAGTTACCTCTTCTAACTGTTATAAACTTCAGCCAAAATTGACTTTTCACCACCCTTTCCTCTAGCCCAACATATTCATGGCATGTATTTTTAATCTTTCAGTCCTTGACTCACATTATAACCTTGTACCAAAAAAGGCTAAAATCTTTCCATTTGGCTCTTGAATTCCTTGCTACATGTACCTCAAATGCCACATCCTCTGTGGCACTTCCCATGACATATCACCACAGTCAATATTTCCTCAGATCTCAGATTAAGACTAGGATCAAATTGATACAAAACAGTATATTTGGTGCCACACAGAGACAAAGAGAAAAGAAACAATAATCTCAGTCTTCAAAAAATAGGGTATTAAAATTAAATAATATCCAGTCAATGCAACAGAGAGAGAAGCTTCCACAAGGTAACTTGAGGAGGAAGAAAGAATTAATAACTGGGAAGGATTGAAGGGGAACTGTCAGTATAAGATCAGCAGAGATTTCTGGGAGCAGATAATATCTGAGTTGAGCCTGGAGGGATCCTGAGAGATGGAGTGGAGGAAAAGAGTGCTTTATTGTCAAGAAAATCTTTTACCAAAACATGGAGGCATAAGTCAAAATTCCAAGGTTAGACATATGGAAAGGAAAGGAAAGGAAAGGAAAGGAAAGGAAAGGAAAGGAAAGGAAAGGAAAGGAAAGGAAAGGAAAGGAAAGGAAAGGAAAGAGGAAAGGGAGAAGAGAGGAAGCTAGTTTCAAGATCATTGGCAAGTTATTTAATACATCTGAATCTCAGTTTCTTCACCTGTAAAAAAAGAGAAATAATATCTGCTGCTACTTACCTCATGAGATTTCTAAATCTAAAATGTTCTAAATAAATGTTATTATTATTACTATTGTTGTTAACCATTATTTGTCAGTCTCAAAGTTTTTATCAGGCATTTTCTTCAAATAATAGTATAATGGATTAAGAATCAGAGGAGTATGGATAATGGGGATAGAAAGAAAGGCAACAATAATCCCTGCCCTCAAAGATCTCACAATCTACAATCAGGGAAGACAATATTTAAAGAGAATCTGAAAAGAGAGAACATACCCAGAGCCAGGGTATGTATGTGAGGAACAACAATAAAATGCGTTTGATAAAAAATATAGTGAATGAAGCAGTATAATAACTTTGGTTTTAGTTCTAAATATAAATAGGAAGCCACTGGACTTTGCTGAAAGAAGTGAAAAAAATCAGATCTGTGCTTTAGAAATGAATTCTTTCTCCCTTATGTTCTTTTCTCCCATGTTAATAATAATAATAATAATACCTGTATGTATATGTATATTTTATGTTTATATAATTCTTTGGGTTTGGAAAGATCTTATCTCCCAATAATCCTGAGAAGTCAGTGGTGAAGATATGATTATCTCCATTTTAAACATGGGAAAATAGATTGAGTAATTAAATTACTTGGAAATTATTACATTCAATATCTGGAACAAAATTCAAACCCAGGACTATCCAACCCAAGGTTCAGCATTCAATCCATGACATCATACTAAATTTGAGCATAGGTTACTCAAAGTCAAAGTATTTGTTACATCTACTTTTGTATCACCAGTGCTTCCAAGGCTGCTTAGTTCAAAGTCTTTGTTTAATAAATGCTTGTGGGAATGTATTGAATGTAATTGAATGGACTTAAGGCAAAGAACGATGGAGTTAGATGGGAGGAGAGTTTATAAAGTTATATTCATGAAATCACTCACTCACAAATTATCTGTTTTTCCCCATCCAAGGACATTTTGTACATTTGAGATAATTTAGTCCATAGGAAAAGAAAATATCATTCCTTATGACTTTCTAGTCTTTCTTTTGTGCTAGCAATGTTTCATTAATGTTTCTTTGACTTTTATTTTCTCCACTTCTATTGTATTGCTTTCTTTTCATATAATACCACATCATTTGAATTGCTTAAAGTAAAAATCCATGGACAAGAAGAAATTCATAGAGCTTTGAATCATAGATTTTTTCAATGGAATGAATCTTATAAATTATCTGGTTAAAATTCCTCTGAGAGAAGCAAGATGCCTTATCCAAGGACATATCAGGGATGATGCATGGAGCCCAAACTCAAACCCAGATCTGATTCTACCAAACTACTTTCTACATGAGTTACCTAAGGGGACCTGGTTCAGGAACACTGGGGAAGTACCCCTTAGCCCAGAAAAATATTTTAATTTGAAAAAGCACTTATCAAGTAACCCTTTGTGTTCCAGGCACTATACCAGCTGCTGTAGTTATAAAGCCAGAAATAAAGCAGTTGTCAGCCTGAAAGAGCTTATATATTACTGGAGCATACAGTATATAATGTAATGAAGAGTCCAACCAAGTCTGAGCCATTTTGTGTATGGCTATTCCATGTGAACATGATGTTTCAGAGAGGCATGTAATATATTTTATGTATGCAGAAAAGTACATGTATGGTAATTCCAAGAGGAACAGAACACTAATTACCGGAGAAGGTTTCAGAAGAAGATTTTTATAGATGTTGCATATAGGCTGGATTCTATCAAGTGGAAGTGAGGAAAAAATGGATTTGACAAGGGAATATCTATGAAAAGACATAGAGATAGAAGACTCCATGCTATAAAACTTAGGAGAATGATAAAATGGCACAATCAAATGAAAACTAAATTTGGATTACATTTTTAATTTCTTATTACCTCTGTTTTAAATGAATGACCTTTTGTGAAACCCTTCATTTCTCTTTATCTCAGGAATTTTGTTCCTAAAACAAGATGATCAGTCTGAACCAGAGTTGTCAAACATATGACCAGGACGACTAGAGAGGGAACCAGATTAAAATGTAATTAAGAAATATTTAGGAAAATAAATAAAAATAGAATAAACCATAGATAACATTGGATCAATGATCCAGCTTTTAGTTGAATCTCTCTAACAGTAAACCAAAATCTTTCTTTGCAAAAGCATGGATAGTGTTCAAAATTCAAATTCTCCTGGTTTGATAACACATATATTCACCTTAAACAGAAAAATGACAGATTTAAGATCTCTTAAGAACAGATTCTGTTGGGGAGAAGGGAGAAAAAGGAAAGTTTCTGGGTACTTCATAATGGAGAGAACATAGTATAGAAGGGAGAAAGGACCAGAAGGGGTGACCAGAAGCACCAAAGAAAAAATTTGGCTATTTTTTTCTAGTTGTTAGAAAGCACTATACTTTTGTGGAATTATTAGACAATTTAAAAAATCCTCATTGAGACAAGAAATAAAATCAAAGAAAATTGGGAGAACAGGAGGAAGGATGCTTTATTACTCCCTCTAGAAACCTACTCAGAACCACAGTAAGGTGAGAATCAGGATGAGAAGAACAGATTAGGGTACATTAACAAAAATTTCTCTAACTGACCAATCAGGTATTAGGCCCTCCATCTTTGTGCAAAATTCATTTTCCTTTTCGAAATCAACTGCAGTGGTAGAAAGTACAAAATGGATGTTTTAGTCTTTTGCTAAATTTAGTCCTGTGATTCTTTGAAGCTCCAATAGTGTCTACCCACAGCTCTATTCTTGTCCCTTAATAGCTGATGTGCAATTCCACTGGGTTTTACATGTGTTCTTGATCAGAACCTATTTCCATGGTGTTGATGTTTGCACTAGGAGATTCATTTAGAGTCTATATCCCCAATCATATCCCCTTGACCCATGTAATCAAGCAATTGTTTTTCTTTAGTGTTTCCACTCCTACAGTTTTTCCTCTGAATGTGGATAGTGGTTTTTCTCATAGATGTCTCCAAGTTATTCAGGATCACTGCATTGCCACTAATGGAGAAGTCCATTACATTCAATTGTACCATATTAGTCTCAGTGTACAATGTTCTCCTGGTTCTGCTCCTCTCACTCTGCATCAATTCCTGGAGGTTGTTCCAGTTCCCATGGAATTCCTTCACTTTATTATTCCTTTGAGCACAATAGTATTCCATCACCAACATATACCACAATTTGTTCAGCCATTCCCCAATTGAAGGACATTCCCTCATTTTCCAATTTTTTGTCATCACAAAGAGCGCAGCTATTAATATTCTTGTACAAGTTTTTTTTTTCCTTATTATCTCTTTGGGGTACAAACCCAGCAGTGCTATGGCTAGATCAAAGGGCAGATAGTCTTTTATCACCCTTTGGGCATAGTTCTAGATTGCCCTCCAGAATGGTTGGATCAGTTCACAACTCCACCAGCAATGAATTAATGTCCTGACTTTGCCACATCCCCTCCAGCATTCACTGCTTTCCTCTGCTGTCATGTTAGCCAATCTGCTGGTGTGAGGTGATACCTCAGAGTTGTTTTGATTTGTATCTCTCTGATTATAAGAGATTTAGAACACTTCTTCATGTGCTTATTAATAGTTTTGATTTCTTTAACTGAAAATTGTGTATTCATGTCCCTTTGGGCAGGGTAATTCTTGAAGACCCTTTGTAGAACTTTTTATTTCTACTTTTTCCTTGCTCTAATTCATCTTTCAGGGTGCTAACAGAATAATCAGCCTTACACATATATCTAATCATGTGACTATTTAAAAGTTTTCATTTGCTTCCTATTTCCCCAGTAAAGTTCAAGTTCCTCTATTCAAAGCTTTCTACAAATTGGTATGATCTCCATCTTTATCTTTCATCTCCATCTTTATCTTTCATATTCATGCTATACTTCAATCAAATTAATTATCTTGTGTTTTTTTTTACCTTCACACTGTGGTAGAGACATGAAGGGAGAGAGGTTTTGCAGGACAAGCCAAGATGCCAGAAACAAGGCTGGGGACCTGTCTGCCAATCAAGAAGAAGGTTCCAAATGGAATGTTCCCAGGAGGAGAGGCAGTTGAGGCTGGCTGAAGGACCTTGGGGGGGTTGGCTGGGTTTTGGGCTCTCTGACCAAAGGAGGAACTGATTTTTCTCTCTCTGGGGGTTGACTGACCAAGAAAGGAAGCAAGCCTAGCTATAGAGAGAAGAAGCTCAACTGATCCTTGTAGCTTCTGTCCCAGGCTGAAGGACCCTTGAGGGGTCTGAAATTAGGCTGAGAGACCTTGGTGGTTTTGTGGAGAAGAAAAGAAGACTGAAAGGTTATCCTCCATCTCTCTGTCTCTCAGTCACATTTGTGACTAAACTGATTTCCCAACCCCCCCAAATATCCCTCAATATAGATTAGGGAAACCCTCATCCCTCTTTCCTCAGTTTCCTTGTCTTGTTATCCCAATATACCCCTTACCTGAGAAAAGAAAGGAGGAAGCTTTTTCTCATAAATATCATAGACCATTCAGGGGGGAAGGGAGGAAGCCAAAGGCTTCAAGAAGAAACTGGGAGGGAGAAGGTTGGAGAAGGGAAGAGGAGATTAGGAAATAGATTGATCTATCAGCCATCAGTAGGGATCAGTAGGCAACACCAGAGCATTCCCCTGTGGCAGCATCTCTCTATCTCTGAAGTCATGTCTTTATCTCCATTGTAACTAAGAAGCCCCCAGGTTTGTCCCCATACTACCAGCAGCTCTCTCTAGTCACAAGCCAGAGTACATCAGTTACTGCAGGAACAAGAAATAGTCTCACAGATTAACTATTCTATTTCAATACCCATACTCATTCTCTTCCCAATTCCTGATATATCCCTTCTTCACCCATCATTTATTATACAATTTCTTCTGAGTATTTACATCTTAACTGAAATATTACTTTGCCCTTAGTAATTATCTCTGCTTTCATATTACACTTTAGTAGCAGAGAACTTTGTACCTTTCTAATTTATTGATTATATAAGGTGGTGTTTTCATATATATATATGCATATATATATATACATGAACACACATACATATATGTGTACATATATATATATATCTTCTCCCTCTGCTAGAATCTAAGTCCCTTCAAAGAAGTCACAATATCTTATCTAAAATGTGTATGTAATTTAACTCTAAGTTCAGTGTTCTGCATAAAAAGTCCCTAAATATATAATTCTTGCCTTAGCAAAGTCATATCACTTATTTACTATTTAGTGTGAATGATCTTTTTAACTTTTTTCCTGTAATTGGGCTTCAATATAAGGAGGGAGAGAAAAAAAAAAGAATGAAAATCCTGAATACTTAGATGATGGTGAAAGAGAAGGTGTGATAAAGGATGGAAAGGTTTTGCAAATTGCAAACTATAACAAAGGGAAACATAAGTGGGCCTGAATGTTCTGAAGATAAACTGCGTATACTTGATAATTTTGCAGATGGCTCTTCCCCTTTTGACATATTTAAAGATAAATTAGAAAATGGGATACAATGGATTAAAATAGAAAGAATGTAGAATAGAAGGCAGTAAGGAAAAACATGAAAGATGATTTACTCGCTTAGACTTTTTAATCTTTTCTTTTAAACTAAAATTGATGAATCCAGTTTTCTCATCTTTAGCACCATGTGATGCTACAGTAAACCACTTAAAAAGTATATCAGCCAGCCTCTCTGGCCCCTGTGACAACAGTAAACAGCCAATTTGACCCATAGAAGAAAGGCCCCCACCCAAGATCTTTTGGTTTGAGTTAAAACATTCCAAATTAGTCCCAAGGTTATTGGGGTGTGGTAGTAGGAAGAGTAGTGTTCATGTAAGTGTTCATTGAGTATTTACAGTATGGCAAGTATAATGATGAAGATAGAAAAGTGAGAAAAAAGAAACAGTAACTATATCACAGGAACTTACCATCTAATGGGGGGAGACATGATGAAACAAGGAAAATACAATAATTTTATTCCATCCATTATTAAGCTCATAGTAGATTAAAAAAAAACATGCTTGAGAATAGAAATGCACAGGCAAAAGTGAAATATCTCCTGACTTCAGAAACAGATCATTCTACTTTGGAGAAGTAATATATAGACAGATAGGTAAATGTGAAATGCATATAAAACAATTTTTGTTGGAGGGGGAGGACAAAAAGAATTGGATCAAAGGGAAGGGAAATAGAATTTATTAATCTAGATTGTGAGCTAGCACTATACTAAGTACTTTACAAATGTTATTTCATTTGATCCATTGAGGTAGATGCTATGATATGAACCTCATTTTAGGATTGAGAAAACTGACTTAAACAGAGTTTAAGTGATTCTCCAGTGCCTGATGATAATACAGCTAGTTACTGTCTGAGGATGGACTTAAATTTAGTTCTCTCTGCCTCCAGGCCCAGTTTTTATTTACTCTTTTACTTAGCAGCCTCAAGAAAATTTATATAATAATCATGCTTCCTATGTCAAGGTCTATGATGTTAATCATATAGTGTGAATCTAAGACCAAACCTTGAGTCAGAAAAGAAATACAGATAATTTTTCTTTTATGAAGGGATTTACCAGCAACAGTTTAATTCTATGTCTCTAGAATCTGTCCTCATCAATGTTATTAGCTGTGTGAAAATAAGCTCCTCAAGGGGAAGAAGTCTATCTTTTTTTTTTTAAATCCTATATCCTCAGGTTTGAACATGGTGTTTCCATATAAAAGCTATTTGATATATGCTCATTGAATTAATCTTAATTGACCTGAGTTAGTGGTTTCTCTAAATTAAGCTAGGTTAGTCATTGTGAAATGGATACACATTATTGTTCAAATAATTGAAGTCTTTTTGGCTTCATAGGACCTTTTCCACTGCCTTAATTTTGGAGATCTGAGACAGTCCTCCCATACTAAAAAGAATCATCAGAGAAAGATTTGAGTAGTATGATGATGAGGATAATATAACATTATGTGCCTGTGTGTGTGTGTGTGTGTATGTGTGTGTGTATAACATCATATTGGGTACTTTCATTCATTTTTTTTTTCATTTGGTATTCACAAGAACCTTGAGGATAGACAGGGAAGATTGTATAGCTCTCATTTTATAGATGAAGAAATCAAAATTTAGGAAAATAGTTAATTTTCCTAAGGTCATAAAGCTAATAAATAGAATAATAAGTGAGTAAACCAAAATTTTTTTTATCCAGATCCCATCATCCCACTATTTCTTAATTGAGTGTCATGATGATGATGATAATGATACCATTAGTATATAATGCTTTCAGGTTGACAAACTATTTTAATTATGTTGTCTCATTGACAAGTAGGTGGTACAATACTTGCCTCACACACTCTAACTAAACCCAAGTTTATCTTAATTTTTCATCTATAAAATAAACTGGGGAAGGAAATGGCAAATCAATGGGGTTAATGAGAGTCAGACAAAACTAAAACTAAACAACAAGAACAACATTCTCTCATTTGAGCTATACAGCAACCAGTACAGTTTTTACACTTCTTTGGGTAGAATTATAACCCTTTTTATCCTTATATATCTCTAACTATTTTTTAAACTCTTCATCATTCACAAGAAACCCTCCCCAATTTCTCTTAATCTTAGTGCTTTCCTCCTCTCAATTATTGCTGCCAATATATCTTGTTTATACCTTGCTTTATAAATATTAGTTTGCATGTTGCCTCCCCCAATAGATTATAAACTCCTGGAAAGTAGATACTATCTTTGCTCTTCTTTTTTAATCTTCTAGGATTCAGTACAGTGCCTGGCCCAAATGTTTGTGGATTGACTATTCATTGAATCAACACATTTTCTCCTTCAGGCACTTTCCCCCTAATTCTCTTAAATCACAAAAATTTAAACACATTAAAAACTTCATTTACATATAAATGGTCAAACTAGAGCTATCTGATATATTAAAAAAGGATTTTGAGCTATTTTACTGAACTTCTAAAAGGTTCTTTTATCAAAGGCTGAGATTTGGCTTTTGCCAAAAGTAAATCCACTTAAAATGAAGGAGGGGTTTGAGGGTTTTTTTTTTGGGGGGGGGGTTGTATTATCCAATAATACTTCAGTTCCAAAGGATGTTCTAACTGGAAAAAAAAAGACTCAACCTTCAAATCAATAATTCCCACTCACTATAATGTTCAACGCAAATCCACTCAATTGGAATAACTGGGAGAATAGAGGGCCAGATGACTCTTCCAATTGAAGAGAAATCCCACCATGTTAATCTCTTTGGAGGTGAGGACCCAGGTATGGTGGAGAGAAAGGTCTGAAACTGATTCAAAAGAAAATCTATAGGATGATTTGAAATTGGGGCATTGTTCTTCTAAACTGTAAGCTGCCCCTTGGAACTTAAAATGGAATGGGCTACATGTCATAGATAGGTAAATTCTTTTTGAGTTTGGACCAAAAATCTGTGAAATATTGTTAGTTAGTTGAACCAACTCTGTTGTTCATAAAGAAAACTTTTTGTCCCAAATTCAGACCTGTCAGCTTTTGAAGCCATATTTCAGATTGATAGATGGCATTGCAAGAATCAGACTTCCATCTTTTTTACTCTTCTACTCCTTCTGCCAAACCACCACTAAATCACAGATTCTAAATGTTGAATAAAGTAAGATGTCTATGAATTAAAACGAATCATTAATGTTTTTATTCTCTTTTCTCTTGCTAGGCCCCTTATTCCTTAATTCTTTCAAGACTACATGTACATAGAGGCAGAAAAGGAAAAGTGAAATACTTTTCCTTAGAATTTAGCAGATGTGAGCCCAGTATCTGTGTAACCTTGGGCAGGCATTCATTTGTCTAGACCTATGTTTCTTTGTCTATAAAATGAAGGAGTTATTTCAGGTGACTTCTTCTGTCTCCTCTAAGTGCTAATAATAGCTATAATTTTTGTGGCATTTTACCTATGATCTCATTAGATCCTCACAATGCTATGAAGTAGATGCTATTATTCCCCTCCTTAGGAAACTGAGGAAGACAGAGTTTAAATGATTTGCCCACCATCCCACAACTAAAGTGTCAGAGGCTGGATTTGAACTCAAATCTTCCTAATTCTAGTGCATCCATCCCTCAATCTACTGCACCCTTGAGCTGTTTCCCTAATTCCTATAGATGAATGAATTATTCTTATCATTTTGTCCCTGTATCACATGAAAATTAGTTTTTTTTCTCTATTTCCATTGCTCCATACTAAATTCTTTCCCCATTTATTCCCAGCATATTCCTGAAAATTCTAGCTTTATTTCTCTATACTTTGCAAATCCTTTTGTCATTTCCTTCTTCTACCATGTTTTTCTTCCCAGGATTAGCTTGACAAATCTCTTGTTCATCTTTTGTGGCTAATACTAGTCCCTCCTTTCTTCTGCAGACTCCTTTAAGTTTGAATGAAATTTCTGCATTTTATTAGAAACCTTTCCCAGGTCTCCTTAATATTAGTGCCATCCCTCTTAAATTATCTTCTATTTACCCATTACATATTTTATTTGTGCATAGGTGTTTTCAAGTTGTCTCACCCATTAGATTGTCACATTTTTGAAAGCAGGGACTTTTTTTTTGGTCTTTCCTTTGTCCCTACTGCTTACTACAGTGATTGGCACAAAATAGAAGATTAACAAATTCTTGTTGGATTGATTAGTCTCCTGTTCTCACAACAGGAGGAAAACTCCTTGATAGTAGGATATTAAAAAAAATCTTTATGCTACCAATATCTGTCCAAAAAACAAAAAAGCAAAAGCAACCAAAAACTTCTCTATGGCAGGTGGTTAATGAATATTTCATAAATTAAACTGAGCATTTGTCTTTCAACTCAAATTCAAGTTTTTATATTCATTTCCATTATAGTTCATCTTACTAGTTTCAACCCAGTATTCTAGTCTGCTGAAATCTTTTTGGACTCTGATTCTATCATCCAATATATTTGCTATCACTACAAGTTGGTGTCACCTGCAAATTTGATAAGAATGGTATCTTTGTCTTTTTCTAAATCAGAAAAAAATGTTAAGCAGCTCAAACCAAGCAGATTTCTGGGGAATGTCACTATAGGCCTCCTTCCAAATTGGTGTCAAATTATTTATACCCACTTTTTGGTGCCAGTCATTCAACTTGTGCCAAATCCATCTTGCTATATAATGTTCTAAAAGATATATTTCAGTCTTATTCAGGAGAGTCAGAATGAGATTTTTGTAAAAGACTTTGCTGAAATCTAATTAAAGTATACCTATAAGATTCTCTGTTCTATTGTCTAATTTTACCCTGGGGGGGATAAATAAAGCTAGTTTGACATGATTTATTGGGTTACTGAAGCCACCACCTCTCTTTGGGAGCACAGTTACATTTTCTAGATGCTTCTTAACCATCCCTTTAATAAAACATTCTGGAATTTTTCCATGAATTGAGATCAAGCTCACTGGTCTCTACTTTTTAGAATCAACCACTCTTCTCCTAAGCCCACTTTTTTTTTCTGGAATTTGGGACATTCGTCTTCCAACAATGCCATAACTGTCTTATTCTCCATGATTTCATGAAGATCCCTAACAATTCTAATCACATATGCTAATAGATTCAGAAGCGAGGGATATTGGTCATAATGATGACTTGAATTTTTCAGAGGCATATAAGACCTTAATTATCTCACTATTTATCTGAAGTTATCAACTCACTTTCCTCTCTGGTCTTATGTCTAAAGTTATTTTGCCTTACAGAGAAACATAATTACATAAAGAGGGGAATAGCTTTGTCTTCTTGTCATTTTTATTATGACTATGGTACACTTCAGGCAATGATCCTATCCTTTCCTTTTACCCATACAACAAAACCAATCCATTTATTGTCCTTAGCTTTTCTTGTTGTTAGTTTTTTCAGTTGTGTCCAAATCTTTTGTGACTCCATTTGGGATTGTTTTGGCAAAAGTACTGGAATGCTTTGTCGTTTTCTTCTCCAGCTCATTTTACACAAGAGGAAACTGAGGCAAACAGGGTTAAGTATCTTATCCCAGGTCACACAACTACTAAATATCTGATATCAGATTTTAACTCAGAAAGATAAGTCTTCCTAACTCCAGGATTGGTGCTCTATCTACTCCACAACCTAGCTTTTCTAGCCTGCTTCAACTCATTCTGAGTTTTCATAAACCTGATTATTAATACAATTTTTATCGCACTTTTAAATTTGTTTTTGTAACCTTCTCTTGCTTCCTTCCTTTTACATGCCATAGGAAAAAATAAATCTAATGTGGTTTATGTCTCTTCAGATGACTGTTTCTTCCTCATTAGAATTGCTTCTTTTTATGTTCCCTCCTAATCTCTGCTATAGAATTTTATACTATTGATTTCTTACCCATATTTTCTTTGAAGTCTTTGAAATCTACTCTTCAATAATCTCCAGGGCAGGCAGTCTATACTCAGCTTTTGTCTCCTCTATCATAACTTCTGAGACAGTGTAGTCATTTTTCGCCACAATTCCAATCATTTCCTCCTTAGGAATCAGCTCATCCTTATTGGTGAGGATCACATTTCAAATGGAAATTTCCATGTCCTCCTCTTGCCCCACCTATGCTCCAGTGGTTTCTTCACTTTCTGAAGGATGAAATCATCATTAAAGAACATAAATATTCTTGTATATTGTACATACAACAAATGTATTATAAGAAATAACACAAATTTGATCTCATAGGTATCCCTAATATTTTTTGTTATGACATAAAAGAGACCCAAAAAGTAAAGAGAAAAAAAGAATAGAATATCACTTTATACAAATAAATTTATATAAGGAAATCCAGGAAAAGGAAAATGGAAAGACCTTGCCTGAAGGCAAATAGAGACAGAGACAGAAGTGATATTATTTAAGTGTTCTATAAACCTGGACAAAGAGAGGAAATAGATGAGCATTTTGGGAAACTGATTAAAACCTTGTTCAGGTGTCTTCTATAATAATGCTAGAGAACTTCCTTCACCTGGAAATCTGCTGGAGACCCTATGACTAGCAACTATATTCAAAGATCGAAAGAACAAGATGGGATTTCCTATCTCTTTGCTTATCCAATAGGAACCAAGAAATCCATTTCAAACTCATATATGGCCATATGAAGGGTGGGAAAATAAATTTTCTTATGTATTCACACAAGCTAATTACGTATCAGCTAAGAGTCAAGCCCAAACTCCAGACCAAATAAGAGATTTGAGCTTGCAGGAGGTGCCCTTTTAAGATTCAATACTATTTTTAGCAACTTCTCTGAATTCTTCAGCTCAACTGGATAAGGAACCTAGAAAGGGTGCTTTGGAAGATAATCTTACTTGAAATCAGTGACTGGACTGGGAAATGAAATCATGAAATCATGGAATATTAGAACTGGAAGAGATATTAGAAAACATCTTGTCAAAGTTCATTATTTGACAGCTGAGGAGACTGTGTTTATTATCATCTCTAAAAAAGATGAGATTGTAAAAGCTGACCCATAAGATCCCTTCAGCTTTAAATCTGTGAGCTAACCTTTTCAACCATATTACTATCCATTAGATATTCTTCCTTCCCAGCCCAATGGGAGCACTTTCCATCCTTTGAAGAAGACTCATGCTCTCCTACCTGGGAGTCTTTGCTCATATTATATCCTACTCAAAAATACCATCCATCACTCATTTGCTTCTTTCATTTGTAATTGCTGCCACATTAGTCAAGGTCCAGTTTAAATATCAGCTCTTTCAGAAAGTATTCACTTGAAAGACCTATTTTTCCCTCATCTAATCACAGAGCAATTTATATTCCTCTTATATACTTATTATGTTGTAATGGCTGCATGCAGGGACAACTGTTGGAAACTATGGTATATATGGAGCGATTCAAATTTAGCACACCTGTGTTTAAATTTAGAGGTATGGCTGTGAATAAACTGTTCAAAAGCTCTCAGCTTCAGTTCCCCATCTATGATTATAGGTAATAATACTTTATGACCTACTAAGCACTTCTGTTCTAAGGAAAACATTTTGTGATCCTCAAAGCATTAGAACAATATTAGCAGGGACAGCTATTTGGCTCAGTAGGTTGAGAGCCAGGCCTGGAGACAGGAGGTCTTGGATTCAAGTGTGACCACAGATACTTCCCAGCTGTGTGACCCTGGGCAAGACAATCAAGCCCCGTTGCCTAGTTTTTTCTGCTTTTCTGCCTTGGAACCAATATACAATATTGATGCTAGGATAGAAAATAAGAGTTAAAAAAAAGGAATGTGACCTATTGTTACATTCTAATTTATGTTATATTTATTTATATATAATTATTTGCTCCTTTATTAGATTGTAAGTGCCATTAAGGCAGGAACTATGCCATATATATCTTTATAACCACCCTAGCATTTAGTATAGTGTTTTGTTTAAAGGATATGTACAAGTGTATGAATTTTACAGATCAGGCAACTGATGATAGTATGGTCTTTCTGGCATCTCTTTTTGATACTCATTTTTCTTTCCTGTAGGGAGGAATAAATGAAAATAGAATTAGAATCTAGCTCTGGATTCCATTTTTCTTGGGATAGTCTGTTACTTCTGGAGTTACACTTTCCTTTAGCCCTTCTCAAGAGGCTTGTTCTACCCCATCAAGCTTCAGCAATGTCAGTCCCTAAATCTGACTGAAAGAAAAGAACTTCCACATTGGATTCATTGAGCACATCTCAGGACCAGATGCTCCTCAGCATTATTTCCCATTTTGGAGTCTCATTCCAATATAGAAAATGATTATGTGTGCTCCCTACAGTTTCTGTTTTGCTCTGGCTCCTTAGAGGCCAAAATAATTTATGGGAAAATAGCACCTGTGTTTTTCACTTGGAACTGCCTTTCACCACATCAATGAATTTCAAATGAGGGACAACTAACTGCCTTATTCAACTTCAGAGGGAAGAAAGTTCTCTCCAGGTTTCTAGAATACTGTATAATTGCTGAGTGAGTTGCAAAGACATTCTGAAGCCTCATAAAAACCACTGAGACCAGGTGGAAACATTGACTATTGAAGGAAATTGAAGTGGAAATTTTAACAAACTTAGCAGAAGCAAGGCATGCCCATCTAAGATCTTCTAGGGACTCTCAGAAGCAGGACTGTATGCCCCACAGGGTAGGAACCAGGTTTTATCTCTTTTTATCTCTGTCTTTGAGCAGCGTTTTGCAAGCAAAAGGCACTCAAAATATCTTTGTGGATAGCATCTATGTATATGTATTTTCATATACATACATATATATTTATATACACAATATATTCAATAATTCAGGAATAATATAGAAGGAATTAATTCATTCATAATATAGAAGGAATTTATGAGATTTTGTTGAAGAGAATTTGTCCCCTCCCTCTCTCACTGTCTCTGTCTCTCTGACTCTCTGACTCTCTGACTCTCTCTCTCTGTCTCTCTGTCTCTGTCTCTGTCTCTCTCTCTCTCTCTCTCTCTCTCTCTCTCTCTCTCTTGTTCTCTCTCTCTATATATATGTATATAATCTATCTCTAGCTCTCTACATGATATACATATATCAATAGGAAGAACTAAATTCCAATTTTACTTTCATCATTAACCATGTTAACATGAACAAGTAATCTAATTTCTCAATACCTAATGTCTCAGACGATGAATTAAAGGCACTTCCAATCTATACTGATGAAGAGAATTTCCATGCCATTTTATTTCCCTTGCTTTTCATATCTCTCTCTTAGTCTTTTTCTCTCCCAGTGAGTAACACATAGTTGTTACAACCAATAGTAATGAAAAACAGTCTTAGGGGAAGACAATAAGACATCCCTGGGGGATTGGGGATGGGAGTTCAAAGAGTCAGAGAGTTGAAAAGAACATAATCCTTTTCCTTTGGGGCCAGGATCCCCTGGGTCTGAACCTGATCTTCAGATAATATGCTTTAGAGAAGTAGAATATAAATGTTTCAGTACTTCCAGGTTCAGCACTAGGATAAATTATTTAATGAATATATTTTGTTTGTTCAGTTTTTTTCAGCCTCTTTGAGACCCCATTTTTTTTTTTTTTGGCAAAGAAACTGAGGTTGGTTTGCTATTTTCCTCTCTGACTCATTTTACAGATGAAGAAACTGATGCAAACAGAGTTACGTGACTGGTCCAGGATCACACAGCTAGAAATTCTTTAAGGCCAGATTTGAAACAATGAAAACAAGTTTTCTTGACTCCAGATCTGATCCTTTAACCACTGTGCCACCTAGCTGCCCCACTTCTCTTGTACTAGTCTTTGAAATGAGTTATTTAATTAAGTATTAAAATCTTGAAACTTGAGGTATAATCTAGTCCCACCCTCTCCTTTTAGAGAGAAGGAAACAGAGGGAAGCCCAGAGAAATAAAATGACCTGGACATGGACAGACAGAAGGACAGACCAAAGAACCAGGATTTGTTGTTCTGTGGTTTTTCAGTCATGAAATGTGCCATTTCCTTCTCCAGCTCTTTTTAAAATGAGGAAACTGAGTCAAATAGGGTTGTCAGTTGACTAAGGTCTCATAGCTAGTAAGTATTTGAGGCTAGATTTGAACTCAAGAAGATTAGTCTTCCTGAAGTGAAGCAAGGAGTTCCATTTCCCAAGATCAGTACCTACTCCATTGTACTGCTTATAGATAGCCCTTTGTTTCTTTAGCTTTGTCTTCCTTAGCAATCACATACATCACTAAGAAGTCTTGTTAAAAGAAAAAAAATCCTGTTAAAAATCCATTTCAACTGGATAATTTTTTCTTTATTGTTGTCTAGATTTAACAATGAGGATTTTAAAATGATGGATGGATCTGTTAAACAGTCATCAACTGTGTGAGAGTGGAGTTGGAGGCTGAATACCTAACTAGGGCTGAGGACTTTCCTCTCTAGGTCACCAGTTCTGATTCAGCTCAGATCCATAGAGAGTGATGTCATGGAAGGAGTCCCTCTCTGATATTCACTAGCTGCCTGAACTTTTATCAATCAAATGGAGGTCATTTGTCTTATTCTGACCACCACATAGACTTATTATGAGAAACACGTTTGTAGAGCTTAAAGTGCTATAAAAAAGTCATTGTCATGGTGACTAGAGGTAGTGAGAAATTGCTACAGGAGGACACTGGGAATATTGGAGGAGACAGGCTTGATGGAATGTTTGGTAGGGTACCGGGTAGCCTCTGACAACTTAACTCAAAGGGCAAGAGAGTCATGGAGAAGCACATTGACCAAAGAACCAGGATTTGTTGTTCTGTGGTTTTTCAGTCATGAAATGTGCCATTTCCTTCTCCAGCTCTTTTTAAAATGAGGAAACTGAGTCAAATGGGGTTGTCACTTGACTAAGGTCTCATAGCTAATAAGTATTTGAGGCTAGATTTGCACTCAGGAAGATTAGTCTTCCTGATTCAAGGCTGGATTCCCTAACCACTGTGCTCCCAGCTGTCCTAAAAGGCAGGATAGAATGGCAGAAAGAGTACTACTTAGAATCAGAAGATTTGAGCTCAAATCCATGCATTGCCACTATGTGACAAAATGTTTCTTCTAAAAACCTTCCTTCTCTCATCTTTGAAATGGAGATGAGAATACATTACCTAATTCACAGGTTTATTACGGTCAAATGAAATAATACACGTGAAAGGGCTTCGTAACTAACCATATAATTCTATATAAATGTTGACTATTACAGTTTATCTTAGGCTAATATGTAGCTTGATATTAAAAGCCCTCGGAAACCTGGTTCCAACTGACTTTTAGTCATCTTCCTTAAACTCTTCAGTCTGGCCATCCTGGACTTCTTGATATTTCTAACACACAATTCTATCTCTTATGTCTATGCCTTTGTAATGATTGACTCCAGGTCTTCAGTGTACTCTATCCTCATCCGAAGAGGCAAATGGTGGCCCAGTATATAGAGTTCTGGGACTAGAGTCGGAGGTTCAAATAAAGCCTCAGACACTTACTCAACGTGTGACCCTAGTCAAATCACTTAACCTCTATTTGCTTCCATTTCCTCAATTATAAAATGGGGATAATGATAGTATCTCCCTGACTTCAGAATTTTGGTTCTTCAGATTTTCAGGGCCAAAAATGTGTTTTTTTGGTTTTTCAGTTGTGTCCAACTCTTCATGACCCCATGAACTTGTCCATGGGATTTTCTCAACAATGATCCTGGAATAGTTGATCATTTCCTACTCCAATATGTCCCCATTTTGTAGTTGAAGAACTGGGGCAAATGGAGGTCAAGTTATTTGGTCAGTAAACATAGCTAATAAGTGTTTCAGGCTGAATTTGAACTCAGATCTTCTGATTCCAAGCCCAGTGCTAAGGGGGGGTGGATTTATGACTTGTCTTTTGTTGCTGATGCCTTTTAAGATCATGCCAAGGGCATTTGATGTTCCTTGCCATTGCAATGCTTAAGAGGCTAATAGAAAAGGAATAGGTAGGTCAACTGAAAACCTATCATTTAGGAAAATATCCAAATGTCACTATTCTCTCATCGTTCAGGCAGACAGCTCCCCTTCCATAAAGATGGTTCCTTAGCATCCCAAAGTCAATATGTCCAAAATAGAATTCATCTTTTTTTTCTAACATTCCTTTCCTCCAAGATGTTATTTCTGCTGATGAACCACAATCTTTCCAGGCATCTATTCATACATTCCACAAACATTTATTAAGAACCTGTTTTTATAAGAATGCTCCCTCCAGTGGGAACCACAAGAGGTCCAGTTCAGAGGCTACCTCTTAAACAAAGGCTTTTTTCTGATAGCCCCCACTGAAAGGAATCCCTCAAATTTTCTGAGTTCATTTTGTCTGGATCTCTCCTCTTTCCTTTGCTTCTGAACTTCCCTATTTCTGTCAAATTCTACCTTGCGTCATTTTTGTTTGAATCCCTAGTTTTCTTTAAAGCTCAGTTCAATAACCAATTCCCTTAGGCCAGGGTTCTTAAGCATCATTGTTAACTTTCCAGTGTGAGCATTTACCCCTCAGAAATGGACAAAAGCTACCAATCAGGGCTTGATTTATTAGTGTGTTGATTTATTTTTAGATTTAAAATTTTTAATCTAGATTTAAGACTTAAGCAAGTGTATAGTCTCTTTAAAAATAATGCACATTAAATTTAAAAATATGCAATGGCTACTTTTTTTTAGAGAGTTCATTAAACATTTACCAGAATACCCCAGTTTTTTAGAGATTCCTGCTTCTGATTATCAATCATATGTGTGCTTGTGTATATTTACACACAAATTAAATATATTTATTCTTTTTTTAAATAGCATATATACTCTTCTATGTGTATGCTGTCTCCCTCTCCTTAAGGATGGACACTGCTTCATTTATGTCTTTGTATTTTCAAGGTTCTGAACCATGTCCCAATTAAAAAGAAAGCAGCATAAAAACAGAAAAAGAGGAACAAATGTGAGAGTTCTCGTTGAAGAAGAAATCATCTAATGGTGCTACTGATTAGATAAAAATACTTTGAGTCCAAATTGTGGAGGACTTTAAATGGATTTGTAACTAATTGGAATTGAGGAATATTGTTTTTTTCAATAGAGACTCACTGAAGATTTTTGAACTGGTGAATGACAAGGTCAGGCCTGTCAAAGCCTGCATTGCTTTTGATATTTCTATTTGCTTTAGTAGTTGCAGACACTCAATCATTGTTATAGAGACTTGAACTGAATTTAGTTGCTACAGGATAATTGAAAAATCTTTGCCTATAGAAATAGAGGATATAGGTTCAAAAAAGTAACAACTTACAAGGAAAGGTAATAATAATAAGCATTTACTTTGTACTTGCTTTCTGCCAGGCACTATATTAAGCATTTTCCCAAATATGATCTAATTTGGTCCTTACAATAGCCCTGGGAGGTTGGTGCTTGTTTGACCCCCATTTAAAGGTGGGGAAAAAGAGGGAATCAGTGGTTAAGTGATTTGCACAGCTGAGGTCAGACAGCTAGAAAATGTCTGAGGGTGTCTGACCTGAGATTTTCATGACCCCAAGGCTCAGTTGTTCCTACTGGCTGTGCGATCAAAGAGAAGTTATTAGATGTCTTAGAGCCTCAGTTTCCGTATCTGTAAAATGAGAAAGTTGGACTAGTTATTCGAAAGGTTCTGCTTTAAATCTAAAGTGCTTTATTTTTAGGTGGGCCACCAGCCCAGAAAAGAACATAAAAGAATTTCTTGCAGCTGAATCCTGAAATGAGATCATGGTTTGTTAACCTGAGTAAAACCTGGGGGAAGGCAATTGAGGAGAAAGCCAGGGTGCCTCCTGAAAGCTTTCTGAACACAGTAGGGCTGTTCCTATTTCCAGAATTTAGTCATCTGGATCTGGGAGGAATGTATTATCACCTCTAATAGCTTCTAATTAAACAGCTTCTGCAAAAGCTGTGAAAAAAAGAGGCCTCCACATCAACTCAGAATGGCACCTGGTAACTATTTCCATCCCATGTGTGTGAAAGCCTCTATAAATAGATCCAGCCTGTCTATAAAGCATCCTCCCAGAGTAGCTCCTCAAAGGATGGTGACTCCATCCCAGCTTGGGCTTCTTTTTGCCAGGTAATGAGCAGCCGGTCTCCTAAGGGCCCTTTGGGGGTCATAAAAGTTATGGAAAGAAGATCTACATTTTAGTTCTGTCTTGGTTATCCATTGGATCTTGGTCTCAGATTCTGTGGCATCCGTGAATATAAACACATGAAAATATACTTATATGCACACAAATACATGTATGTATATGTTTATAACCAGGTATGTATGTTTATAAGCATTATAAACATACCCATATATTTAAAAACATTAAATAAAATACAATTATAAAGGAATTAAATCATACAGAAATGCATTACATATGTATAATGATACCTAATATATATAGTTTATTATATATATAATGCATTCTGTATGATTAGATTCCTTTGTGATTCTATGTATATAAATGGAGAGAAAATATAATTATAAATTATTCCTGAATCTTATTTCCATTTCTTGGAGGAATTTCAGGAAAAGTGGGCACACAGCTTTTTGCCTTAAGGCTGACTCCTGTCAAAATGCTGTGTCTTTAGGACAGAACATCCTTTACATGATTAAATAATTCACATGAAGGTCTATCCACTGTTAGTCTATTCCCATTCCAATCTTTCTATATTACTGCTACCAGATTAATCTTCTTTAAGTACCATACCAATCACATCGTTCTAATGCTCAAATACCTTCCCTGGCTACCCATTGTCTTTGAATAAAAATACGATACATTATTATATATAATTTTCTAACCCATTATAATATGTAATGCATTTTGTATCATTAGATTCCTCTTAAGTTTTTGGCATACACACACACACACACACACACACATATAGATATAGATATACTCTTTTATGGATTTGGGATCCAAAAACCTTCACCAGATTGTAGTCAAATGGATCTAATGCACAAAATAGTAAAGAATACTCTGTAGGAGTTTATGGTTTATGCCATGAAGGGGATCCTTCCTAGAGATTTAAGTTCCCCATATTCTAGAGGTTAGATTGGACCTCAGAGGACACCTAGTCCACATCAGGCCCCTACTATCCCCTCCACTTCTAATATTCACTGAATCTGGAATAGAGACTTCAAAATACCCATGACTAACAAGCAGAATGTCCCTCGAGCCAGAGAGGTACATCATGACCTCCCCCAAAGGGTCATCCTAAGTGCCAGCCTCCTGAAAGAGATGAAAGAGAGGTATTTTTTTTTTTTTTGGTCAGGAGAATTTAAAAGAATTGTTGATAATCTCAGCCATTATTTACCTACTTTAGAATAATAACAATCCAGGCCAGAGAGAAGAAACAATTTTCTATCCCTAATGAAGCTAACAATTCATTCTGATTAAATGATGTGATCATCTAGATGGCTGCTAACTCTCTTAGGGAACACAAAGGAAATGGAAATTCGTGCTCAACAGAAAAATTCAGCCTGCAGATGCAGAGATGAATTCCTGGAAGAGAACAATGGATTTAGGGTACTAGGATTTAGCAAGGGAATAGAATTTAAAAACCATTTAATCAAGCCTCATTTTATAGATGGGAGAAATTTGACTTAAGCAAGGGTGATAAGTCTTAAGGCAAGCCTAAGGTGATAGAGCCAGTAAGAATTAGAACTGGGATTTGAACCCAAGCTCTCTGGCATCAAATCCTACTGTCCTTGGTTGCCTCTGCTGGGTACTTGGGGAAGTTATCTAGCAAAGAAGGAGTGTCTATGGGACATTTGGGGAACTAAGTTTCTCTCATTTACTTTGTCAATGAATTAGAATGTTTTTTTGATGTAGCTAGTTGGTACAGAGGATAGCGTCCTGGACTTGGGTACAGAAAAACCTAAGTTTGAATTGTACTTTTTACCCTTACTAATTATGTAACTTTGGGCAAGTCATTTAAACTCTCTTAGTCTCAGTCTCCTCTGTAAAAGGATAACAATAACATCGACCTTACAGGGCTGTTGTGGGGATCAACCTTAAGATGCTATCAAAATGCTAGTTATCATTCCTGAATCTTATTTCCATTTCTTGGATGAATTTCAGAGGTAGCACATTGCTTTTTGCCTTAAGGTTGAGTCCATCCAAAATTCTATATCTTTCAGGTAGAACATCTTTTACATGATTAAATAATTCCGATGAAGGTCTATCCACTGTTAGTCTATTCCCATTTCAATCTTTCCATATTACTGCTCTGAGATTAATCGTTCTCAAGTACTTAACTGAGTTGTTCTAATGTTCAAATACCTTTATTGGCTTCCCATTGCTAATGAATGAACTTCTTAGTTCTTAATCTAGGAATTCAAAACCTTCCACAGTCCTTTCCCTTGTTAGTCTTTTCTCATACTATTCATACTCTCATTACCTACCACTTATCACTCACCTCACTCCACTATTTATATCTTTGTTTACACAATTTCCTATTCCTAGAAGACTCTCTTCCTGCCTCTATCTTCCCTGCTGGATCCTCTACATCCTTTAATGACTAGGTCTAAAGCTACTTCCTCTTTTTCTTAGTCTCCTTTGCTGGATCATCTCTTCTCTTCTCTCTCCATATAATGTGTTTCTCTTGGTGACTTCATCAGTTCTCATGGTTTAATTATCTTTAATTGTCTCTATGCAGATGATTTCCAGATCTATATATTTGGACATTGTACTCCAGTCCCACATTATCAACTGATTATCAGACACATAGAACTTCTGAATAGATCCCAAATAGAACTCAATAACTTTTTCTCAAAATCCACCTCACTTCTAAATTTCTCAGGCTCTTTCAGGGTACTATAATCATCTAAGATATTCATATTCAAAATGTTAATGTCATCCTTAACTCCTCACTCTTCTCACAGGGCATATCCACTCTTTTGCCAAATCTTGACCCTTCTACCTCTCTCCTCTCTAGTGACATGGTTGCTCCCCCTTTTCAGACTCCCATTACTTCTTGCCTGGATTTTTGTAAAAGCTCCTTTTTTGGACACTGACTCATCTCTAGTTTCTCTCTAATTTAGTGTCCAAGCAGCTGCAAAGATGCTATTTCTCAAGTGCAGCAATGATTATGTCACTTCCTTTCTCATAAGCCCCAATTGGCAAACTAAGTACCCCTAGGAAAAAATATAGATTTATTTGGAATTCAAAACTCTTCATAATCTGAATTCCCCTCTATTTTTTCAGGTAAATACATACCATTCCTTTTCGGATATTTTACAATCTAGTCAAACTGACCTCAGTATTCCTCACACACATCGCTTCTTTTCCTATCTTTCTGCTTTTACAAATTATATTCTCTATTCCTGAGGTAGAATTTGAACCCAGGTTTTCCTGACTACAAGTGTAGCACTATCCATTAATGCTGTGCTACCACTCATACTTATATTCTAATTTTATTTTACTTCAACCACCATTTTTAATTACCAGGCACTAGAATAAATTCTGGGGACACAAAGATGAAGAATGAAATAGTCTCCACCCATGTACTCTTGAAGGGGGAAGGAACATGGTATAAAATGTGCCCATAAGTGAAAAATAAATACAAAATAAATATCAGATAATCTAAAGGACCTCATAATTGGGCAGATCAGGAAAGTTCTTTTGTATCACTTGAATTATAGTATATTTTGTGTGTATAAATTCATACTTACCCATCCTACTTTAGAAGTTCCATAAAGTCAGAGATAATGTCTCAATTATCTTTTAACTTCCTGATATCTTGCATAGGACCTTATACTTAGCAAGAAATTAATGAATAATGAAAGAATGAAGGAATCAACGAGTGAATGTGTTAGTGAATGAACAATGACAATAAACCAAACTGTGAGACATCAAAGAGAAAATCAGTATCTGCCATTCCTGGAGGAGTTGAAAAACTACTCTTGCTGCACATAACCCTTGACTGAGTATTGAAGATACAACTGTTATTCTCAGGGCACCACTGAGGAAAGAAAAGTGCCAATCTATCATGTCTGTTACTTCGTGTGTGTAAAATTCTATTCTTGTTGTTCAGTGAATGTTAATGTCTTTTGGTCTATAAATTGGTTTGTTTGTTGGTGTGCAGCCCTGAATGCCTGAGCCTCCTGAAAGACAAATTGTTCAAGAAGCAAAGCATGGAAGCCAGCAGGGACTGGGGGAAGGGGATGCTGAGGAGAGTTTCTATATGAAGTCCCACAGAAAATTGCTAGTCTGTATCCTGAGATAAAAACCTAGCCGAGCAACTAGAACTGAGAGAGCAAAGGAGTGTATATCCCAGAATAAGGAGGCCATGTTGTATCTTAGATAGATGCCTGATCTAAGAAACTTGGGTTTCAGGTCTGATCCTGGCCAATGCCACCTCTGTGATATCGGATAAATCTTTTAACCTTTTGGTTCCTCCAGTCAACTTTCTAAGACTAGACATTGCCAAGAATTGTTGATCTGTACATATGGAGAGGCCTGGCACACTTGAAGCTCATTACAGAGGTCCAACATTCCACCCTTGGGATTTATGGCTGACTATGCAATCTTGTACAAGTTTTCTCATCTAATTTCCCAATTCCATAATTTTCCTAATAAAGGAGTTGGACTAGATAATCTATAATAAACTCCTTTCCTGGGGTAAATCTATGATTATAAAGTATACTTTTGACGTCTGTATATAATGGGGTAGGTTGTGGATTTCATAGTTTTTGTAGTATTAGTGGGAAAAACACTGCATGTAGAATCAGGAAATCTGGGCTTGGAAACTAACTTACTGTGTCACAAGTTGCTTCACCTTTGTCAGTCTCTGTTTCCTGAATTGTAAAATTGAGAACAATAGTTGTGTAACCTCAAAAATGTGGGTTTCAAGACTATGAATGGCCAAAACTGTAAAGATAATTTGTAGTGTCTTGATTTAAATCAAAAATGAGTGGTTGCCATGGGAAAAATTCCCAAATATGAAAATACGCAAGTCAGCTGGGTTTTATGGAGATTTTAATTAATACAAATGAAGGAATTAAGGGAAGAGAGAGATAGAGATAAGAGAGGAAAATAGTAGGAAGAGCCTAGGCCAAATGGCCTAGGCCTGTGCCTTAAGAGAGACTAGTCAGTCTTTTATCGTTCACCACAAGATTGTCCCAAGCAAAACTCCAGTCCTTCACTGAAATCCTCAACTCCTGAACTGAGTTTCAGAGACCCAGCTCCTCCAACTAACTCCAAACTCCAACTAAATTCAGAGAGCCTCCTCTGAACTCCTGACCTCCTTTTAAAGAGAATTTTCTCTTATGTCACTTCCCCTAAATTTTCACATCTACCAATCACAGTAGACGTTTTCCCCAGGACTGTCCATTCTTAGTTCACATCTTCTTCTGTTATCACCTTCTCTGGGTAGATTAAAACTCCACACCTCTTTTGTTAAGCTTGCCTTTTGTAAGTTGCTTGACCTTTTAGTGATTAATTTAACCTTTATAGGTACTTAACACCCTTTTATATTAGATCTAAAATAGACCAAGCTTAAGGTTCTAGCTTTACTATAAGTATGAGTTAGGGACTTTTCAGTGTTCCATCAGGAGTTTACAACTTTATCTTCCCCTATGTTATGGTGAAAATCACCTTTAAATATTGTTATAATATTAATTTATGGTCACTAAGGAATTTACTTATGAAATTCCTAAAATGAAACACTCAAGTCAGAATGGAGTTATGGTGGTTTAATCACAACGGGAGTAAGAAAAGGGAGAGGGAGAGAAGGAGAAAGGAGAAAGGGGAAAAGGTTAACTCAACCTTCTGGCAGAGCCAGAGGGAGTTTTAGGCCCAAAAAGGCCAAGGTAGAGAAAAGAATCAGTCCTTGACTCACGTGACTGATCTGAAAGAAAGCTGTCTGCGGGCCTCCTCTCTGCTAGAGCTCCTAGGACCAACTGCTCCCTCGCTCTCTCCACAGGAAGTGAGCAAATTCCCGAGGCTGTTCCCTACCTCGCTTCCTGTGCCTCACAAGTGGCTCAATCTTGGCTTAGGACAGCCCAGGTGGGCAGTCAGTTATCTTTGATTTGTCATTGGCTAGCACATGCCTGTGTAGTATGGGTGTACACAATCCTGGGTGCTAGACCAAGCAAGATGGAGATTTTAAAATTCACACCTAAGGCACTGTCTGAGCAGGGTGAAGTAATTTTAAAGTTTTCAATACATTCCTGACCAAGTACCTATATTGTTACAATAGGGGAATAGCTTAACCAAATCTTCTAAGGTATAGTCTGAGCAATTTTGAGATTCACAATCCCCCCTGATGATCATTGGGAGATTAGTTTCTCCATTGGTCACTTAACATAATCATCTTGTGATCCTAAATGCACTTCAAACTACAGAAGCATACAATATTCAATTTTCTAAGAGGAAATTAGAGTAGTTAGGGAGGAATAGAAAGAAAGAAAGCAAAACCAATGTTTTTGCTAGGTGCATTGACAGAAAACCAAATTAGGGGTAGTCCCCTTGGCATAAAAGTGTACATTTACAAATAAATTTTCAATCAAACTTCAGTTCAATCAACCACACCCAAAGTTCATTCTTGATCTTCTTGATGTAGTGTGGGTTTTCTGGTTTCTTTCTGCAACAGTTAATTCTCTGGATTTAGGAGCTAGCAAACTTCTTCCTTGAAGATCTTTCTCGAACAAAAAATGAAAATCTTGGATTTTTATTAAAATACAATCCCCCCCCCCAAAGTGGGTGTTAAAAAACATCCAGGTTAGCTCAGGATGCAATGTTGAGTTATGGTGGTGTATGAGTCAATTATCAAAAGAAGAGAAAAACACAACCAAAACATAAGGAAAAAAATTCAAAATAGGCCCTTGTATAGGTCCAATTTAAAGTAATTTCTATCCTACAAGTCTGTAGAACAGAATGCAGTAATATTTCACTTTTCCATTTGCAGCCAAGATTATAGGAAATTGTCATACTATAAGAAGGAAAGGAACTAGAACTCTATTTTGATAGGGAAGCGTCATTCCCTCGTCTTATTTTTTCATTCTCAGGGATATGAGGAGCCAGCATGATAGTCAAACTTTGTACTTGTATGAGTACTTCACAAAAAGTCTAAATACAAGGAAGTCCTATGACTTAATATATGTCAAGTGTTGGAACCTCGAGTCCATGTTAGTTTTTCATGTGTGCTCTTTTTGGCATTATTCAGGTTAAGTCCGTGCTCCTTGTTTTTAATCCATTTCCTGGAATCAGATACAAGCATTAATCACAGTCCCATAATATTTCATCAATAAATGGCAGATTCCCATAGTTTAAAGCTTTTGGGTATGCATTGATATTATAGCAAGAATATATATATTAAACTTATGTTACTGCAGAAAAATAATATTGATTATATGTACCTTTAGTACAAGAAATGAGAAAAAAAGGAAAAAAATCAAATATTCTAATCAAAATAAAAGAAAAGCAATAAAAAATAAGGGGAAAAATCATGAATTCAATGTGTCTTCAAAAAAAAATCTCCATTTGTCCATTGATTATTATCTCCAATGCATGTGATAGGTTGCAGTCAATCAGTCTCAACAGAAGATGCTTTCTTCACATGTGAGCAATGAATTCAAGAGTCCTTCTTTCCAACCTTTATAGATGTTGGAGAATGGTCCTTCCCAGGAAGGCTGAGTTGCTCCAGTATGTTTGAAATTCTTAATATATACTTTGTCTCCTGGGTTCAGGTCATAAAGAGAAAAATCTAGTGGTCTGGCTTGTATTGAAGCTCCGGATTCACGAAGTTCACACAGTTTGTGCTGTAATTCCTGTGTATAGGAAGCAATAGTAGTATCTCCCATCTCAAATGGTGAGATGTGTAGGTCTCCTCTAGGCCTGCTTCTAAGATAATATAGGGTCAGAGGGAGAATTTCAGTCCATTTTAAATGTGTCTCAGTGCATAATTTCCCAATCATAGTTTTAAGTTCTTTGTTCATCCTTTCAACTTGGCCTGAGCTCTGGGGATGAAATGGAACATGGAATTTGTAACTACGAAAATTTGGGTTTCAAGTCTGTGAATTGCCAAAACTGTAAAGATAATTTTTAGTGTCTTGATTTAAATAAAAAATAAGTGGTTGCCATGGGAAAAATTCCCAAATATGAAAATACCCAAGTCAGCTGGGTTTTATGGAGATTTTAATTAATACAAATGAAGGAATTAAGGGAAGAGAGAGATAGAAATGAGAGAAAAATAGTAGGAACAGCCTAGGCCAAATGGCCTAAGTCTGAGTCTTAAGAGAGACTAGTCAGTCTTTTATCACTCACCACAAGATCGTCCCAAGAAAAACTTCAGTCCTTCACTGAAATCCTCAACTCCGGAACTGAGTACAGAGACCCAGCTCCTCCAACTAACTCCAAACTCCAATTAAGTTCAGAGAGCCAGCTCCTCCAAACTAACTCCAAACTCCAACTAAGTTCAGAGAGCCTCCTCCGAATTCCTGACCTCCTTTTAAAGAGAATTTTCTCTTATGTCACTTCCCCTAAATTTTCACATCTACCAATCACAGTAGACGTTTTTCCCAGGACTGACCATTATTAGTTCACATCTTCTTTTGTTATCACTTTCTCTGATTAGATTATATCTTCTGAGTATTTCATATCTCTTTGCTAAGCTTGCCCTTTGTAAGTTGCTTGACCTTTTAGAGATTAATTTAACCTTTATAGGTACTTAACACCCTTTTGTATTAAATCTAAAAATAGACCAAGCTTAAGGTTCTAGCTTTACTATAAGTATGAGTTAGGGACTTTTCATTGTTCCATCAGGTGTTTACAACTTTATTTTCCCCTAAGGCACTGTCTGAGCAGGGTGGAGTAATTTTAAAGTTCTCAATACATTCCTGACCAAGTACCTATATTGTTACAATAGGGGAATAGCTTAACCAAATCTTCTAAGGTATAGTCTGAGCAATTAAGATTCACAGTTGTGATACTTTGAATATGAGATTGCTGTGAAGAAAATGCTCTGTAAACCATTATATAAATTATACAAATGACTTTTATTATTATATATGAAAGACACACATGCAGACACGGAAAGATAAGGCTTAGTCCATCAGATGAGAATGCTAAAATCAAACAGAAATTATTGTCTCTGTCATCAGACACAGGGGTAATAGTCAGGTTAATTAGTGGTTTGGCAAATTAAAAATGTAAAAATATGTAGTAGATAGAGTGGATAGACAGTTGGCTAGAAAGATCTCTGTTTAAGTCCTGCCTCTGACATATTCTAGCTGGGTGACCCTTGTCAAGTCACTTGTATGGATATGAAATAACCTCTTAGTGCACTAGGAAACTCAGTAAGACTGTACGTTTAAGCAGTTGTAAACTTGCATTGTTCACAGGAGTTTCCTCACCTGGGAATTTCTTGTACCAATAAAATCATGGGATCCGTCCTTATCCCAATTACTCTCCCTACTACATGCTCAGTATTGGCAAGAGAAAGGAGGACGAAGGATAGTTTTTGTCCTCCTGAAGCCAATCATAAGACTCTCTGTAAATCCAGACTGAACTCCTGGCTTTCTACCATTTTCCACAAGATGCTGTTAGACGAGTTATAGCTTCCTGCCTGATAGAGAGGACTCGCATATGATGAATATGCCCCAGATCATTGCACTCTTTCTGGACCCATGAAATATTGGGCCACAACCTTCATCCCAATGCACTCTCTTAGCTGGCACTGCTTCTGGAAATGACACCAGTGCATTAGCTAAGTAGCATTTCAAGGGCTGCCACCTCATTCCGAGAAGTAACATTTTCATGGACTGTACTTCCAGGAATGACATTCAAATCTGGACTTGACAGCACATTCATAAACCGGGGCCCAGAGCCAAGAATCAGCCTTTGTTATAAAGTGAATCCATCCTAACATCTCCCAATTGTCCATGATTTGGTAGAGCTCCGATGAGTCTCGGGGCATACCAGCAAACTCCCTGATTTATTCAAACTTGTTTGATTCTGACTCTGGGACCTTGGACTTATCCCTTTCCCATTACTGAAATCAGTTTTTCTCATCTTAAAAAAAAAAGAAAGAAAGGAAATCAAACATGCCAAAAGACCAAAAAACTCACAAACAGGTTAAAATAAATGATTCTTAAGGTCCAACTCTGATATATGTACTCTAAAGACTTGTTTGATAATGTAACTTAATCTTTCATGTGAGGTCCGAACCTCTTTCTCCCTCACAAACTCAGATCCAATTTTCTTTATTTAGTGATACATTTGGAGTTGGAATGCCCTGAGTTCAAATTCTGCCTCTGATATATATATATATATATGTATATATATATACATATATATATATGCATATATATATATATATATATATATATATATATATATATATATATATATATATATATATATATATAGTTGTATATCCCAAAATCACGAGACCTTTGGAAACCTCAGTTTCCTCACTTTATAAAATGAAGCTAAGATAGCCTCTGGAATCCTTTTTACTTCTAAATCCATGTTTCTAGAATTTTCCCTTGGACTTCCCTTTGTCTTCTGTGCAGTTAGATCTCACTATCCTGGTTCTCCCAGGGTCTCAAAAACCCACAGCTATATAGATTTAGAATTGGTTCCCCAGGAATCATCTTAGTCCCTATAGCTGTCTATTCAACCATATTTGTTAGTAAGGTCTTCTACTAGTCTATAAGCTCCTTGAAGGCAGGAACCATGTCTTATGTCAACTTCACACTTGCCCTAGAATCCACTGCAGTGCTCTGATGCAGTAGTCACTTAAGAAAGTATTATATTCTATTTAAGACATATAGGATATGGCGTATATATTTGTGGGAGGCATCTGGGTACAATTGTTAAAGCATAGGCTTGAAGTCAAAGGATCTCAGTTCAAATCTCAACTCCGACCTGGAAATTTTGGATGATCTTGAACAAATAATATCATCTTTTTGGGTCTCAAGTTCTTCATCTGTCTAATCAGGGGAGATTAGATGACTTCTCCAGCTTTTTAGATCTATGATCCCTTGCTTCTGCTTTAATTTAATTAATTAATTTAATAATAATAAAAAATAAAAATTTAATTCTATCCCACCTAAACTGGAATTATAATCATAATTGCATTCATATAATATCTTCAAGTTTGGAGAATGCTTGACTTACATGATCTTACAATAACCCTGGAAAATAGGTGCTATTGGCATTTCATTTTACAAGTGAGGAAACTGAGGTTCAAGATGATTCCTGGGAGCACGTCCTGTATACATAAGATTAGGAAATAATAAATAAAAAGGAGACAGTACAAATTTCAGTGTCCCAGTGGGAGATATAGAACGATACACACAATATACATGTAAGATGAGAAATCACAGAATTCAGAGATAGAAGGCAATTTAGAGATAATACAATTCTTTGTTGTACAACTGAGGAAACTGAGGCCAAGAGGCTAAGTGACCCAATCATTCTCCCTCTTTGACCTTTACTTTCTTTATCTGTGGAAGGAGGAGAAAAATTCCTGCATTGTATACCTTAGTGCCTTGTTTGGGGGGAATACATGTTGTAAATATCAAATTCTTATGTGCTTGTGAGATTGTTATTACTGCTAGTTTGGGGGCTTCATAATCCTAGGATATTGACTATTTGACAGATTATTTTCCACAATGTATAGTGGTAGGCTTCTTTTCATTTTATTAGGGAGCCAGAAATGAAGAAGCTGGCTTGGAAAAACATAGTTTGGGGCTGCTCCTGGTATTATGTCAGGGAACCAATTCCCCAGCACACCTTTGTGACTGATTAAACTTTCCTCCCTCTTCAGGCAGACAGATGCCACCACCCAGGGTGCCCTGTTGGAAGCTGAGTATGTGGCATAGCCTCTATGAGGGAACTGGTTTCCTCTGGGACAGATTACTTTGGACTGATAAGAAATCTAAATGTCCAGAAATAATGAGACTGTAAACCAGTAATCATCCTTTGAAAACAAAGCAAAGAAAAATGCTTATCCATTTTTATCTAAAAATATCCAAATTCTGTGACAAGAATGAGTGCTTCTAGGGTTCAGAAACATTGGGAAAGTTAATGAATTTCCCTGCTTGGGTTCAGAGAATCAGGATATCTGAGGATTAGAAGAGACTTGAGTAAAAATCATCTAATTCAGCCTATGTTTGATGAGGAATTCATTCTAAAATATTTATTTAAAAAGATCATTAAGTAAATAGCTATTTGATGCTCACTGCAAAGACAGTATATATATATTTTAATTGTAAAGAGCATTATACTGGGAATAATGAAACCTGGGTGCAAATTCTGATGGTCAATTATTCACTGTATAATTGAGGAGAAAAATCACTCAGCATTTTTACACCTCACTTTCATAATAGGTTATATGGGAAATAATTATGAGGTCTATTCTACTTTCTTACGAGTTGTGAGGATAAAAGGAAATGATATATGTAGAAGGGTTTTGAAAGAGAGTAAAATAGCACATAAGATCACTTAGAAAAAGGGTTATTTTGGACTGTATTAGACTAGCCTGTCCTTTGTGAGAGACAGTACAAAGAGGAAAGAGTGAGAACATAGAAAAAGTTCCCAGAAAATTGCAATGATTTGCCTGTGGTAGTTGAGGCTTTACTTGCCCATCTTCCTAGGAATTTTTGTGTGTTTCATTGGCTAATGAACCTCTGGGGAAGACAATCAAAATTGTAGGATAGTGGAGGGGTTGTGGGGGGAACAGGTCAACAGAGTAGGTAGAGCACACACAACATTCATCACTTAAGTTCATTGTCTTACATAGGCATGGTTCATGATGTTCTCAAACAAGTCCAAAAATAACATCAAAGATCATTGACCGCAAGTCACTGTAACAGATAAAACATAGCAAAAATGCTTGAAATATTCTAAGAATTGGAAAAATAGGACAGAGAGACATGATGTGAACACATGCTATTGGAAAATGGCACCAAAAGACTTTCTCAATGCTGGGTTGCCACAAACCTTCAATAAAAAAAAAACCCAACCAATATTTGTGAAGTACAATAAAGCAAAGTACAATCAATGTATTATCCTTGGGTCAAGGTTTTGTTCTTTGATAACTTTTTTATGTCATCTGTAGTTTTATAAAAATTGAAAGTACCATAATTTCTATGCAATTATAACTCTGTTGTAGGCTGCATACTTGGATCACTGTAGTACAATAAACAATTCATACCAGCTTTCCTTAAGCATGTTCTGCTTTCCTTAAGCTTGCAAAAAGGCAGTGTGTCACTATATTAATTATCCAAAGAGGGAGTATAATATCTGACTCATCCACCAGGTGGCAATATACTCAAGTCACTAACCAAGTGGTTTCATCAGAATTTTTATGGTACTTAATAAGGAAAAGCTTTCCTATGAAGCTTCAGTCTACCTCCTGGTCACCAGAGGGTGCTTGTTCTACAAACATGTCTTGGCACTGGATTATGAATTTGAGGTTAGGGGATTATTTTGAAAGATTACCCAGAATTATTTTTAAAAAATTAAAAAAATCCATCTTTCCTCCTCACTTGTATTTGGAATCTATTTTCTTAGTCTGAATAACCCCTATTTGTTTATTTAACAGTAAAAAATGCAAGGAAAAATTATAAGTGCTTCTACATGGGCTACTTTGCCTTCAATTTCATCTCCAAATTCTCTTCCTTTTGCTTTTATTTTTATTTTATGCATAAACACACACACATATATATATGTGGAGGGAGAACAGAAGATATGTAATAGGATGATAGTTCTGAAAAATCTACAATCTATGGAAAAGGGAAAAAAGAGGGGAGAAAGGATTAGATTATTTGGTACCCCACCTCAGGATTGTTTGTGATTGAAAGTTAAGGACAATGGCATGGGGTTGTTCAGAGACTTAGATAGATTGGTCTCCCCCACCTTCCTAGAACCCTGGCAGGTGTCACAACAATGTCCAGTCTCAGATCCCACTTCTATCAGCTGCCTGAAATGTCTGGCTATGAGATCTGTCTGAATCTCCTCCACAGTGCTTGACTCAGACAATTCTTATCATTGGCAGATGGTGTCAAGGTCTGTTACAGGGTTGCATTATCACTCCAATCCTATTTCCAGCCTGAGCAGACAGGAAGCATTGCTGAAGGGCAAAAAGAGAAAGAGAGAGGGAGAAAGAGGGAGAGAGAGAGGAGAGATAGATAGATAGATAGATAGATATAGAGAGAGAGACAGACAGACAGACAGAGACAGAGACAGAGTGTGATTGAGAGAGAGAGAGAGAAAGAGAGACAGAGAAAGAGACAGAGACAGAGTGTGATTGAGAGAGAGAGAGAGAGAGAGAGAGAGAGAGAGAAAGAGAGAGAGAGAGACAGAGACAGAGTGTGATTGAGAGAGAGAGACAGACAGACAGACAGACAGAGAGAAGGAACACCCATTGCTCTTGAAGCCAGTACACCTGAATTCAGTACTGTATTACTTTTTACTGTATTACTTACTTCCTTTTTTGAGACTTTTTGAGGTTATGCTCAAAAAGAAAAGAAAAGAAATTTATTTCAGATACTCACCATAAAGTGATAGCAACATACACTTCCACTACCGAAGATGCTGCTTGTCATTTGTATTAGTTCATTTAAAAATTCAGTCCAGTGAAACTCCAATGAACAAATCTTTTGGGCACATAGCATCTTGTAGTAAAGGAATTCTTAGCAGACACATTTGAATTTGAGATATAAAGAGAGCAGAGATGCAGAATGGAGTATGGGCTACTCATGTTTGGTTCTTTCTGAATTACTGTGGGTTTTCTTGGCAAAGATACTGGAGTAGTTTGCCATTTCCTTCTCCAGTTCATTTTACAAATGAGGAAACTGAGGTAAATAGTTAAGAGACTTTCCCAAGACACAGCTATTGAGTATCTGAGACCATATTTGAATTCAAGATTTCTTGACTCCCCAAGCCTGGCACTCACTGAACCACTTAGCTGACCAGTGGGTTACTTAATGGCCTTTAAGGTCTCTTTTAACTCTAATTCTTTGATCTTATGTCCCAGTGGTATGAAGGTATGTTAAAATGAGCCCTAATGATGCTGTAGGGTGCAATCTCTAATTTATTTTTCAGATATGCTAGTTGTGGTAATAATGATAGTATTAGTCATATTATTTCTAGTAAAATTACCTTTTCATTTCATGCCAGTCATTTCCCTTCATCCAATTATTCTTTGAAGCAAAGAAAAATAACATTTTAGTAAAACTATTTGACATGATCTAGTAAAGCTTGTCACGGTGTAAACTTACTTCTCAATTTGGCTACTGAGAAGAAGATAAGGTTCCTTATCTGTTCTTCAGGTCTAAGATTGTTCTTCACAATTCGCTCATGTTAGCCTGCTTTATAGTGTTGTTATGATTTATATTACTGAAGTAATTTTGTTTCTGTAGGCATAGTATATAAATTCTACACGCATGACTTATACATATCAATTGATTGATGGCAATTTTTATAAACAAATATATATATAATAAATATAATCAATTCACACAGACTCAAGTCCCTAAGTTATTCATACCCTTTAATGGAGTGATCCCTCTGGTTTTCAAATTGCTCATTGTATTTCAATAGTTTTATTTTGTCATTCTGTGTGTTTTATTTTACATATTTAATAATAACAATATTCTCTGGCACAAAAGATATCCCTGTGTTAATAACTCATGTTAAATACAT
Organism: Monodelphis domestica; assembly: GCF_027887165.1. Classification (NCBI taxonomy): domain Eukaryota; kingdom Metazoa; phylum Chordata; class Mammalia; order Didelphimorphia; family Didelphidae; genus Monodelphis; species Monodelphis domestica. The sequence continues at coordinate 96,925,928 of NC_077232.1, forward strand.
GCTTTGAAGAGCACGAGTGCGTCCGGTTCAGTTTTGGGGGGCAATGCCCCAGGCCACCACCCAGGCGAATGCTGCCCAAGAAATCTCTCCAGAATGCTTGGACCAGTCCACAGCTCCACTAGTCAGTGAACAAAAAAAGATCCACTGGAGGTGCCAAGCACGGTGCCAGTCCAATGGTTCCTTAGTGTGGCTGGCTAGAATTCTCACCACTGAAACCACTGCAAGGGGATACAGAGGAGAGCGATCTGTCTTGGCTCATCCCTTGGAAGCCGAGGCCACGTGTTATCATGCAGACTCACAGCCCTGCCTCAATCTCAGGGTTCAAAGGGTTTTTTGCCTTTTGACGTCAAGACCTTGGTAAGCCATGTTTCTGCAAAGAGCCCAGGGGCCATTTGCTGAGGGTTTTCACTCCAGACTAGAGGCCAGGGAGAGCCTGGAGACAAAGACTGTAGATCATATGCGGATATTTGATCTGGCTCTGGGGCTCTGCCCTCAGCTTTACATAAGCAAGGGCACTTCCAACATAAGCAGTCCAGTTAGCAGAGCTCAGGTTTCTCTGTAAAGAAGAGACACATTTCCTGGTGTCTGCGTGGCTCAGGTCAGCCCAGACCATAGACAAGGGCAGAATTTTTACAATTCCCTTGAACCTTTGCTTCGCCCTGCACATGGGAAACTTGTAAAACTATCCAAGGGGATAAGAATCAGAAAGTTCAGCAGGGAACCCATTCAGCCAACCACACCAGTGCTGTCACCTGTCTACCAAGTGAGCACATTCAATGGTTCCGGGAACAGAAAGATCTTTCTTTAAGAAAACAAAACACAACAACAACAACAACAGCAACAAATCAAACATCTTCTCACCTTCCATCTTAGAATCAGGACCATATATTGGTTCCAAGGCAGAAGAGTAGTAAGGGCTGGGCAATGGAGGTTAAATGACTTGCCCAGGGTCTTACTGCTTGGAAGTGTCTGGAACCATATTTGAATCCAGGTATAGACTCTAAACGATCATCCTAGTGCAAATATCAATAATATAAAAACAGGTCTTGATCAAGGACACATTTGGGTCAGCTACAAGGGAGGAAAGAACATGAATCTTGTAACCATGGAAAAATATTCTAAATTCATTAATTAAAAAAAATTTCCAAAACTTAAAAAAAAAAATTTAATCCAGGATCTCCTCTCTCTAGACCTAGTTCTCAATATACAGAACCAACTAGCTCCCCCCAGAAAGATATTTCAAAAAGAAACCCAAGAAGAAGGACACACTATACTTGGGAAAGACCTGTGATGGGGTTCTGCGTAGAGATTTCTCCCCTTCATTAATAACCCTCATTTTATCTTTATGATCAAGTTACTGGATTAGCATGGTAGAAGTGGAAGTATACTAGACTTGTAGGCAAAAAAAAAGTCTACCTTCAAATTCTTCCTTTTAAATTTATTAATGTTAAATTTATTAATAAATCATTACATTTATTAAATACAATTAATTAAACTCATTAATCCTTTTAAATGAACTCTGCCTCATATCTCCAAACCCTGAGTCAACATGCTTGACCTTTAACTTGGAGACTATCATAAAAAGAAATCTCTGTCACCATTTTTGTCTCCATTTTCTTCCTGGTCTCAGTCTTTCTCCTGTAGTCCCACTTCAGAGTTTTTCTGGAAAATTTCTGACTATGGCTCCTGTAAGGCTTGTGCCTGGCTTTCTACAGATGTAGGTAATTGGCTCCCTCGCTCCCACACAAGCCCTCAAAGTTAAAATGGTATCGTGTGCAAGACAGCCTTTATTTCACTCCACAGAAAATGCACAAAACCCAGTGGACTATTAGGAGTCCATAAACAAATACAGAAAAAAAACACAAAGGGATTATTAGTATGCCGTAAATCATCAACATAATTCTTCTCCCTTTCTGCTAACTCTCCCTTTTCCAAGGGCTCTCTCTTCCTTGGCTGCGCCTTATATATCAAACTGGTTTGAACTCCCCCTTTGATGAAAAACCAGTTTGTAACTGCTGGAGGAGGAACCCTTTTATGGTTGGATCCATTATTCAAATGACTCACTGTAATGGAGAGGAGAGAAGGGAGGGATTGAGGGAGGGAATAAACAATTAAATAGTACCTACTGTGCGTCAGATAGTATACTAAGCATTTTTTATAAGCATTATCTTATTTGATACTCACAATAACACTGCAAGGAATGTATTATTATTATCATTATTATCCTCATTTTACATTTGAGGAAACTGAGGTAACCTGAGGTTAAGTGACCTCTTTGGAGGCTTCCGTTGTACATAACACTCTCCACAGAGGTTGTAGACATATCCATTGCAAACTCCTTAAGAGAACTGAAGACAGTAGTTGATTATGTCTTAATAACTAGAAATGCTGCAGTATAATACACAGGGGATAAATTTTATTGACTGCGATTACTCCCAAGATTAACAAGGTGGCCTCGCTATTAAATGTCTGAGGTCTGATTTGAATTCAGGACCCCCTGATTCCCAGCCCAGCATATTCTCCTCTGAGCTATCAGGTAAGGGGAAAAGCTGAGGCTCTTTATTCCCTTTGGCGTTATTGAGTAACCCTTATAATTTCTCTTGTGGGAGGGGTGGAAGGATGATATATGGGCAGTCCTCTTCTCTATTCAAAATTTTTTTAATGTTCAAAAAATTCTTTTCTGGATAATACTTTCTTTTTTGGTATGGTATTTCTGGCTAGGTAATTCCTAATGCTGGCACTCCCCAAGAAATCTCCCTGGCTGAAAGCTAGATTCTAAGAGCCAAATACTTAGACAATCCTCTTTTCACCCACATAGACAAATACAAGACTTTCTTATGAGTGTTTCCAATATACTCTACAACTCCCTTAGCTACTGCTCAATCTTGAGAGCTTAAAGGATTCACTCTCATGCCTCTGACCTCTAAGCTACAGTCAGAAATAGAAAAATAAAGATAAAAGGTAGCCAGGAACTTAGCATTTGTGTGATGTTAGTGAGTATACGCAGCTATCATGTACTTTAACTTTTTAAAAATGTGCTATTTATTTATTTTGAACATTCTTTTAAAATTTTGAGTTCTAAATTCCCTTCCTTCTTACTAACCCTTCCTTCCTCCCAGCCACTGAAAAGTTAGGCAATATGATATCAATTATATATGTGGAATAATGTAAAACATTTCCTTATTAGCCATATTTTTTAAAAGCAAGGAAAAGTGACGAAAGTAAGAAAAATGTACTTGAATTAGTCCACAGATTTTATCAGTTCTTTCTTTGAAGATGGATAGCATTTTTCCCATATGAGATCTTTGGAATTCTTAGATCATTGCATTGATCTGAGTAGTTTTTGATCATCATTATAACATTATTACTATGCACAATGATCTCTTGGTTCTTCTCTTTGCATCAGTTCATATAAGTCTTGCCACTTCCCCCCCCCCCCCCGAAACCACCCCTTCCTTGTCATTCCTTATAGCACAATTGTATGCCATCACAATCATATGCTACACTTTATTCAGCCATTCCCCAATTGGTGAGAATCCCCTTGATTCCTAATTCTTTGCCACCACAAAAAGATACTATAATTTTTTTTTTTGTACATGAAGATCTCTTTTCCTTTTCCTTTGATATTTTTTGGATATAAAAATAGTTGTGATGTTATTGGGTCAAAGTATGTGTACAATTTTATAGTCCTTTGACATATATCCAAAGTATTGTCCAGAATGACTGGACCAGTTTACTATTCCACTAGCTGTTTATTAGTATACCCATTTTTTCCCTCTCCTCCAGCATTTGTCATTTCTGATAGGAATCAGGTGCTACCTGAGTTGTTTTAATTTGCCTTTTTCTCAACAGTGATTTAGATCCATTTTTTGCATCACTAAAGACTTCATCTATGTTTTTATAAATAATATATTTATTGTTACATATAAATAATATATGTGTACCATAAACTGCTTGTTTTTATTATCTGACTCTTAATTGGGAAATGGCTCTTATTTTTATAAATCTGACTCTGCTATGCTGAGTACATATTTAATAAATGAAGCCTTCATCATAGAAACTTGCTGTAAAAATTTTTGTTACTACTTCAGTATATATGATAACTTTTAGCATAAAGTAGTTTTCTTGATTAACTCTTAATTCAACCTATTTTTGCTTTGGCTTTGTATGAGATCATGTTTGCTACTCTTATCTTTTTTACTTTGGCCAGAGCATAATAGATTCTGTTCCAACTCTGTATTAATTCTGTATGTCTTTTCATTCCAAGTGTGTCTCTTGTAAACAATATAGTGTTAGATTTTGATTTCTAAACCATTCTGCTATCTGCTCCAATTTATGTATGAGTTCATTCTATTCATATTCACAGTTATGATTACTGTTTATTCCCTTTATTCCATTTTTTTCTCTTTTGTCTTCTCTTTCTCTTTTTTATCCTGTCCCTCTTCAATTGTTTATTTTGCCTCTAACCATTGCCTCCTTTAATCTGCCTTCCCTTTTATTTTCTCTCTTCAATGATTCCCTTCCCTTCCTGTTTCCCTAATGAGTAAGTTACATTTCTATATATAACTGATGTGTGCATTTGTAAAAGCTCTTTTTTGTATGCCTTTTATGTGAGATAATTTCCCTTATTCAACCTCTGCCTTCTTAATTCTAGAGTATCTCTCTTTCTCATCCCTTAATTTCTTTTTGAGATCGCTCCAACATAACTCACACCCATGCCCTGTGTCTATATAAACTCCTTTTAACTTCTCTAATAAGTGATAATGTTCATAAAGATTATATCTATATATCTATATATATCATCTTCCTACATAGGAATGTAGACAGTTTAACTTCATTGAGTCCCTATAATACTCTTTCATGTTTACCTTTTTATGCTTCTCTTATGTCTTGTTATTTGAATTTTAGCTTTTCTGTTAAGCTTTTTATTTTTTCATCAGGAATGCTTGAAAGCCTTCTATTTCATTAAATATCCATCTTCCCCCAAGGATTATACTCAGTTTTTCTGGATAGGTTATTCTTAGTTGTAATCCTAGCTCCTTTGACTTCTGGAATATCATATTCCAAGTCTTCCACTTATTTAATGTGGAAGCTGCTAAGTCTTGTGTGATCATGACCACGGTTCCATGATATTTGAATGATTTATTTTTCTAGTTGCTTGAAATATTTTCTTTCTGACCTGTGAGCTCTGGAATTTGGCTATAATATTCCTAGAAGATTTCATTTTGTGTTCTCTTTCAGGAGGTAATCAGTGTATTCTTTTAATGTTTATTTTATCCTCTGGATCATAGCAGTTTTCCTTTTTCATGCCTTTTGACCCAAGTAGGTTAGTTTCCCCCTTCACACAGACAGACAGAAAGACAGATAGATGAACACACACACAGACACATACATCTGTTGAATTCTCTCTACAAACAAGGCTGAGGCTAAGGGAGGCAAAAAATAAAAACAAAAACAAAAAACAGCCCCAATTCCTTAGTCAAGACTCTATGAGACAATTTAAAGGAGTAACTTAACTCTCCATTAAGAGTCTGTTCTTCAAAAAATCAAGAGCCAACCAGTTCATCTTTAGAGCAGTCAATAAAACCCATTCCCTAGGAATCACTAGCATTTCATCCTGTAGTAGTTCCAGTTCCTGAGACATAATAGTTGTTTTTGGTTCTCTTAAGGAGTTCCCCATGGGTATGTCTAGAACCTCTATGGAGAAAAATATGAATAATAAAAGCCTGTAAACTCAAACTCTACTAAATTCTTTGAGTTATTCAGAGTATTACCTTTATTATATAAAGCTCCAAGAGTAAATTTTTAGGTGATATACTTGTCAAAAATAGGATTTGAACCCCATATTGGCTATTCATACAGAATCTTCATGTGTGAAAACTCATTACATACACTATCTCTTTTAAATCTCACAATTAATTTTATTATTCATTAATATTTATTTATTAATATCTAGACCTTTGGAGCATCTGGGCATGGAGAAGGTGAATCTCTCAGTCTTGGAACTCTTACCTCAGGATTATAGTGAACGGATTGGTGAGAACCTACTATATAGATATATATTTCCGACCCCAGACCTAGGAAAAGATATATCATAGATCAGTGGTTCTCAACCTTTCTAATGCCGTGACCCCACAATACAGTTCCTCATGTTGCAGTGACCCCAAACCAAAAAATTATTTTGGTGGCTCCTTCAAAATTGTAATTTTGCTACAGTTATGATTTGGAATGTAAATATGCATTATGTATTCTCATTGCTACCAATTGAGAGGTTGAGAACCACTGTCATAGATTATGGGATAGAATGCTGGACCTGGAGTCAAGAAGATAGGAGTCTGAATACCACCACAGATTCTAGTTATATGAAACTGAGCAAGTTGCTTAAGTTGTCTGAGTCTTGGTTTACTCATCCATAAAATGAGACACTTAAACTAGATGACCTCTAAAGTCCTTTCAGCTCTAAATCTACGACCTTAAGATCATCATCATTCTTCACTCTCTTCTCTTACCCTTTCCCAGTTTTACTTTGAAAATAATAATCTGTTCAATATTGCCATTGCTTCTGCATGTCAATATCGCTCCATCGCTCCATTATTCACCATCCTTATGACTCTCCAAGCCAACTTGCCCATTCCTCTATGTAAGTTGTGTCCCCCATTAAAATGTAGGCTACTTGAATGAAGGGATTATCACTATTATATTTTTGTCACCAGAGTCAGCACAGTGCCTGATACTATTAAATGCTTTTTTTCATTTATTTGCTTATCCATTCATTCATTTAACAGAGGAAGAAACGAAAGCTCCAAGAGTAATTTTTTAGGTGATGTACTTGTCAAAAGTAGGATTTGAACTCAATTATTTTCCTTTTTCAAGTCTTAATACTATCTATCACACCATATATCTTCCTTAATTGTGTGACCCTAAATAGGTAGTTTTGCTTTGCCCAAATTTCAGTGTTCTCTTTTGAACAATGAGAACAAAAGTGTTTGTATTTTCTACCTGATGAGATTATGGTTCAGTTTTTTTTAATCAGAGTTTTAAGTTGTCCATGTGATCATTCTGTCCCAAGGCTCAAAATAACAATAGTGGTGCCAAATTAAATGGGCTTTTACTTCAACTTCTCTACCTACTTTGTACTGTTTAACCCATTGCTGACATGAAGTAAATAATGAAAGAACTGAAAATAATTCATAGACTCAGAGAATGTTAGAGCCAGGTGACTAGGGGAGATAAAATCCATCTCCCTTATCTTACAAATTAAAGGAGCTGGAACCCAGAAATCAGACATGACTTGCTCACAATAACAAGTGTGCAGAATGTCCTCCAAGACTCTTCCTCTTCCTTGGAGCTACTTTCCCATGACTTTAACTTAACTGGTGAAATTGAGACAGAACAGTGGTCATTTATCCCTGATCTATGCCATAACTCCCTTCCTGCCCCTATTCTTTATCATTGAGGCCAGAGTCATCACTTCTCCATGAGAAGAGGGACTTAGACCATCCAACCCTATTCTGGCATGCAAGATGTATTTAAAAACAATTCATCCTAATTTTGAATGATTCGTGTATTTGGCTGTTAGCTAAAATTCTTCCCTGTAAATTTACCCTGAATTTCCGTGGAGAGACTTTCACATTTTTTTTTTACCTCATACAAGTTGCCCCTTTCACAGCCTCTATATTCCAGTCACAGCATCTCACTTACTATTCAGCATCTCAGCCTCAAACCTCTGAGCCTTTGTGGAGAGTCTCTTTGCTCCCTGTTTACTTCCAATTCTTAGAATTCCAAATTTTCATCGAGGCTCAGTTTCGGTCTCATCTTCCTTAATTGTCACCCCTCTCTTCTTCTTCCTGTAGTCATCAGCTTTATATTTCTCCCACAACATTGTGTATCCCCTCTCCAATTCAGAGAACTAGATCAATACATGATCTTGGCAGGACTTTATGATGATTGTTAAAAGCCAAGAACAATTTTGGTTCTCTTAGGCTCGTTCCCATTTTGCCCTCCCCAAAGTAAATGAAAGGCTACTGAATTTCTGCTCTCCAAACTAGAACCATAGAATTGTAGTGTTGGAAAGAATTTTAGAGCAAAGAAACAGCTGGAAGATGCTTTAGAGACCATTCTAGTATAATTTCCTTTTTCACAGATGTGAAAACTGAGGCCCACAGAAATGAATTCATTTTCACAAGGTCATACAACAATTTAGTAGCAGAACTGGGCAATTTACTTTAGTCTCTTGCAACAAGTCCCCTTTCCCAGTTCCCTTCTGGCTCACCCTGTGAAATATCTTTCATGAAAGAATCAACATTGCCTTCTTTGATATGTTTTATAAAGAAGCAGCACAGGTGGTTTCTAATGACTTATGGAGTGTGAGCCCTTTGGTATATCTAAAAATTACAGACAGGATCTGGAGCTTTTAAATATTGATCAAGAGAGTCATTTGGTCTGGTAGTACACAATTCACAGATCGCTATACCTTCTGCATCTAGGGAATCTATTAGCAAACTGTACATTTTATTATAGAGCACTTGGCCCTGCGGAAATTCTTTATGGCACTGCAAAGAGCTAGTTAAGTGTGGGATTCCCCCCAACCCCCATTTTTCAAGACCCCTGTGATTTCCAGGAAACACACACCTTAAATTGAGCAAATCCATAATGGTGGTGGAAACTCTTTTTGCAATATGAACAGTCCTTTGGAGACTGCATTTCGTGGAAGAAAAGTTGTTGGGTTAAAAAAAAAAAGTAGCCATGAAATGAAAATTGGAAATATTGCATCTGTGTTGACATGATTTACAGCAGGCCTTGCATTTTGAATGTTTTTTTCTCCTTCTGAATGAAGGCCAAGGATTCCTGGGAGATAAGACTGTCTCCTCTGGGTTCTCTCCTCTGAATGTAAAACTTTTATGCGATAAATTGAGGCTGCACACCTTGAAAATGAAGTGGGGGCCATGGTATTTTTTCATTGTGAGCTTTAGAAAGATTATTTCTTTTTTCTTTATGTGAGATATGCACACCAACCTTGCTATATGGGCCTATTTTATTTTATTCTTAAAGGAAAAGAAAATTCTGCCATTATTCTGGATCCATCAATTATGACTCTGAAATGTATAATAAATACCATGTTTTTTGGTTGTTTTTTTTTTAAGTCCTTACTGTCTTAGAATCAATACTGTGTTTTGGTTCCAAGGCAGAAGAGCAGTAAGGGCTAGTTAGACATTGGAGGTTAAGTGATTTGCCCAGGCTCACATAGCTAGGAAGTATCTGAGGCCAGATCTGAATCCAAGACTTTCCATCTCTATACCTGGTTCTCCATCCACTGAACCACCCAGCTGCCTCCAATATTATGTTTTCCACAAAGTCTGACCTTCCAACCCCATCCTAAAGTAATATTTCCCTCAAAGTTAATGAATACAGGACATTATATCTTTCTTTCTGTCCTTTCAACAGTGTATCTTGTTCTGAAAATCTTCCTTGATGCCTCACCAAGATATGGACATGATAAGATCCTGGTTTCTTAAAAGTTTTTGTTGACAGGCTGCCAGGCATAGTGGATTGATCACTGGACTTAGAATCAGAAAGACTTGATTTCAAATCCTGATTCAGGCACTTACTGTGTGTTCTTGGAGATAGATAGCCTGAATATGAACTAATTTAGGGAATGATTTAAGGAAGCAGCTTAGTGGATAAAATTTTGGGTCTCGAGTCAGGAAGACTCAGAATTTTTTTTTTAACTTGGGTTCAAATCCAACCTCAGACACTTATTAGCTATTTGACTCTGGGCAAGCCGCTTATGCCCTGTTTGCCTCACTGGTCTGGAGAAGGAAATGGTAAACCTCTCCAGTATTTTTGCCAAGGCAACATCATTTACAATATGAACTATGGGATCATTAAAAATCGGATTCAACTTGACAGCAATTAAAGGGGTGACTCACAAGGTAATGAGAACTAAGGTCATAAGACTGATAAAACTTTTCCATCCTAATTATTTCCTAAGAAGAATTTGTCTATTAACTTCTTGGAGTCTCATTTTCCTCTTTTCTAAAATGAGATTGTTGTTTATCCTTCATTTGGAAGAGGACCAATGACATCACAAAGGTGATGTCTTGACTTGTCCATGAACTGCATTTAAGTGAGCAGATCTGCACACAGTCTTCAGCCTCACTCTCTTTTCCAGAGTCATTGAAGTCCAGAGACAAGACAAAAATTGCAATGATGGGATGGGATGCATTGGATGATCTCGGCATCTCCAATGCCTGGCCAAACTCTAAGCCCTCCACATTCATGGCTCTTTGGAACAAATTGTTCTAATCAGCCTATTCTACTTTTGTCTTCACATGCTTGGGGCAGATATCTTCCTAGCTCACTGATGGATCTGAGACCTCTTGGTTACTCTTAACTTGGTTTAAGCCATCCTCGACGACAGTTCTACCATGGTGTGGCCATTGCCATGTATGCTATAGCTTCTTGGAGACACAGGTGAGAACTGAGAGTCAGGGAGACATGAGCAGCCCAGAAAAGAGTGCAGCAAGCCCTCGCTCCAGAGCTACTAGTCTTCATAGATATCTATAATGCTTAATTTGTGGGTTTGGGACTCAAATTGGATCATGTATTCAGGACACTTCTCAAAGAGATTAAAGGCTATATAAGTATCAGTTACTATTCTTAAAAAAAATACTTGTTAGCAGAACACAGATCTGAAAATCTTAATCCCAGGAAGATCTTAAATTCAGGCATTGTGATGTGTTGGTCATCTGAGTATCAGCTGACTTAAACCTCATTGCCAGTGTTGCTCATGACAACTTGAGTTTTGAAGGGAGTTGGAGGGGAAAGCCACACACATTAGGAGCTTGAGATACTACAGAACTGAATGGATAAAAGAGAATAATATATTTATCTCCTCATGAGAAAATTTTTTTTTTGCCCATCTCCCTTTACTCTGTAGGGATCTGTCTACAAGGGGAATCAAGTGACAGCCCTTTCACAGAAGGGTTATTTAGAAATATCCTATGATATTGGAATCATATATTTAGTAATGAAAATGATTTTCCAATATTTACATATCAGAGAACTAAAGACTAGAAAGCATAATTAGCTTTCCTAGGGTCACATAGCAATAGGATCTGAATTCAGTTCTTTCTGACACCAAGTCCAGTGCTTTATCTGCTATGCAACACTTCTTAGGAGGCATTCAGGTATGATGAATAGTCATGTTTTGGGGCCAAGAAAATGCAGATTTAAATCTTACTTCTGACCCCTAAAACCCGACTGACCTTCCTGTGACTCAGTTTCCTCATCTGGAAACAAAGGAGTAGCACATTGCATGGCACAAAGAAGGTGCTTAATAAATGTTTATTAACTTATTAGATAGCTTCATAGGTCCCTTCTAGCTTTAGCTGTGTGATCCCATGGTGAATGTCATTTGATGGTTTGGGAGAGCAACCTAAGCTGAGAGCTGGTCCATTTGGAATGAGATTCAGTGGGTACAGGGATAGACTATTCTGGCTGGATGTTTACATGGGATTAGAGAATCAAAGGGAATTAAGTCTGTCAATGGACATTTATTAAGCAGTTGCCATGTGTTGGACTCTGTGCTAAAGCATTAGCATTAACATTGTATGTTTGAATGAGATTAGAAAATAGCAAGAGCCTACAGCATGAAGGAATTGCAGTGAACTGATATGTAAGATTTGGGGCTCGAGAATTGGACTCAAAGGGTTCGTACTTCAACAAGCGAAATTGAGAGTGGGTAGATGGGAGGGGAGACAGCATGGCTCCAAGGGGCTGATTATGGCATTCCTTCTACTGCACTGTGGTCTTAGGATTTATGACTTATTGATTAATATTCCCTACATAGAGTATACTAATACAATCTGAGCAATAATAACATAAAGAAATAGTAGTGGAAGTCTGATATGACTATAGTCTTTTTAACATATATAAATCCTGGGCATTGAAGCTTTTTAGGATTCTAGAAATCATGGGCATCTATATAGTGCAGTAGGTAGAGCTCTGAATCAGGAATCAGGAAGAACCAAGTTCAAATCTTGCCTCTGGCACTTACTGGCTATGTGACCTTGGCAGGTCATTATAACCTTAGTTTCCCTTAGTTCCCTTGTCTATAAAATGGGCATAACAATAACCTGCCTCCCAGGGTTGTTTGAAAGATTAAATGTGATAATATTTATAAAGCGCTATATGAATCTTAAAGCATGATTTCAATGCTACTATTATTATTATTATTACTATTATTATTATTATTATTATGCTCTACAGAAAAGCATTTGAGGCAAAGATTTGAGTGGTTGTGGTGGGAGAAGAGGGTTAGAGGAGATTGAGCTCAGTTTAAGGTAGCATTAATAATAATGAAAATTTTCTTTTCTTAGAAGTAACTCTATGTCTTCTAGTCTATTCACTGATATAACTTTGTGATTCATAGTAGCCTAAAAGTAAAGAACTTGTTTTGAAATAGGAAGAACCCAGTTCAAATCCCACTTCAAATTTTTGCCCATTGTGTGATCATGGACAATTCCCCTGATCTCTCAAGAATCTCATTTTGCTCATCTAAAAAATGTAATGCTTATATCCCCTACATCAAAGAGTTTTTATGAGCAAACTGTCACAAATGTTCTAGTGTCATAGCTTCATTTCATCAGTTAGAGTTAAGACTTGTCTGGGAAGACCTATGTATTATGTATCTTTTCATTTCCCTTGCATACAGTAAGATCTCAAAAGCTGCACGAAAGAAGTCAAGATGAAGTACTTAAATACAAAATACTTTAGAATTTAGTACCTAATACTATGATTAAATGACTAAAATTAAATGAAAATGAGTAAATTAAGGTTAAAGATAAATAGATTAAATACTTTAACACAAAGTTTAAATACATATTGTACTGTTTGTTGTTTTCTCTCAGAATGTCAGAAATTAATCTGGAATCAGTATTTCCTCTGTGTCTCTGTATGTGTTCATTCTATGCACTGAATTTTAGGAAGAACATAAGCAACCAAATGGGCTAGAGTATTTCCAAAGACAGGTAAGCAGCATGATGAGGAGTAAGATGAAGAAAGCATATTAGAAAGATTCACTAAAAGTACTGGGGATATTTATACTAGAAAAGAGAAGACTTAGTTAAACCATTATAGCTATCTTGGCTACAACAGGAAAGAGGGTTTGAATGTGTTCTGGCTTTAGCAGGCATTATTAGGGACAATGGGTAGAAATTGGGAAGAGGGAAATTCCTGTTAGCTATAAGGAAGAACTTTATAATACATATGTATTTTTAAATTAAGTTATCCAAAGGTGGAAAGGGGTGTCTCATAAGAGTCAGTTTCCTTTTGCTGTCAGTGTTCAAAAAGATGGTTGAGCACTTTTCGGGAATATTATGAAGAGGATTCCTACTTCAGTTAAAGGGATCTTTGTTGATTTCTTCTGATCCTGAGATTACATGTCCTTTCACTAAATCAACGTTTTCATATGTTGACTTTGGCACACAAAAGGCCATTCTTTAGAGTCACATACTTCATCAGTGTTAAGCAGGATTGCATTTTATCCCAGAAATCTTTTTGCATTTAGTGTAAAAAAGGCCAAACTCTGTTTACATTCTTTGGTCTCTTAAGACATTCTTTTTGTTGTTGTTGTTGTTGATGGGGAATCTGGTTTTGGGGGTAGCCAAGAAATTGCATATAGGTTGCTGAAGACTACAGTCAGGAATCTGATGAGACCTCTCAATTCTGATTAGTCCCCAAAATGATTTTGTCTGCTTTAAAGAACCAAGCAACCTAAAATGATGTCTTTTTATTTTTGTTTTCCAGTTGACATGTAGATACAATTTTTAATGATCATTTTAGCATGTTTCTATTCATGTTCTCTCCTTCTCTCCCAACCCCCCTTGACAAAAGTGTAGGTCAGATGATCTAGGTTATACATGTAGTATCATGCAATACTATGTTCCTCAAGTTGTGAAAGAAGACATGCCACTTATCCAAGAAAAAAAAAACTCATAAGGGAAATAAAGTAAAAAATGATACGCTTTGATCTACATTCAGAATTCAGCAATTTCTTCTGTGGTGGTGGATAGTCTTTTCCATCACAAGTCTCTTAAAGTTGTCTGGATGCTTGCATTACTGATGATAGTAAAGTCATTAACAATCAATCTTTGAACATTATTGTTGGTACTCTAGATAAATGGTCTCCTGGTCTCCTCAATTCACTTTGCATCACAGCTATTTTCTCTTAACACTGAACTCTCAGTACAAATGCATTGTACTATTCTTGCAGTGGAAATATACTTCAGGACATGCATCCTTCTGCCTAATCAAATGCTACCTATCCTTTTCAAGCCCACTCCACCAAGCTGTGGTAGCTAATTACAAGAGCCTGCTTTGAGACTTCTTTTCTCTGAATTCTTCAAGGCTTTTTCTTTTAAAAAAGTGAAATTCATTTTTACTTATATGTTGTTTTCTATTGTTGTTTTTTTTTGTATGCATATGGCTTGAAGCTCCAGTGTGACTATAATCTCCTCAAAATCTGGGACTATATAGAGCAGTTGATCTTGAATACCAACTGGCACAGTGATGAGGTGGGGGAGGGCTTTAGAAAGAGAGAGTATGTGGGGGAGAGAGACAGACAGACAGACAGACAGAGACAGAGACAGAGAGACAGACACAAAGAAAGAGAGAGAGGGAGGGAGTGGGAGAGGAAGAGAGAGGAGAGGGAAAAGAACAGAGACAGACACAGAGATAGAAACAGAGACAGAGTTCACAGTTCATTTACTTGGGGACAGAAGTTTACTTTGGAGAAAAGGGGTTGCTGAATTTTGTGCCATAAAAGTTCACTTGGCTAGGTTAAGACTTCCTTCAAATTCTAAGATAAGCATTTATTGAATTAAATCTGACTCACAATTCTGGGATTGTAGTTCCTTATTTGCATATGACAAGTTGTAGATCATCAGGGTGAATGGAGAACTCAATCTGCTTTGGTAATTTGCATAGGAAGAATTGCAGCACAAGGGAAATTTTAGGTTAGGTACTGAAGAAATATGGACTGTTATATGATTATGGAATAAATGTCATTTACCCGATTATAGAGAGAAGATAAGGATTTGGTTACTAACCATAAGCTAAAGTAGGATTGTTCCTCAAGGTGCTATAGCTAAGAAAATTTAAAGAGAGAAGACAGAGAAGTAGAGAAAAGGAGGGAGGAGAAAGAATATATTTCAGAACTTTGCAAAAAGAGGCAGTAACTTTCTGCACTATCCTTAGTTTCTAGTCAGACTGTCCAGGGAGAAGCAACATGTTGCTAAGAGGAGGTTATATATGGCTTTCTATCATGGTTAATTGATGACAAAGATAAGAAGAGGAGAGAAAAGAGAACAAAGAAGATACTTCTTTGCTTTGCCATCTTTCCTTGAAATGTAGAGAATGAAGAATTCTGCAGAGGAGCAGATTTGGAGAGCTTTTATCCATTATTAGAATAAAGGTCATTTTTTTTCCCTGAAAGACTATAACAGCATTGGCTAAGGCTAAAGCTGGAAATGATGGATAATACAATTGCTTTTGAGGCATTAGCCCAGCTGAGTAGAAAATATCTTTGAAGTATAACACCAGAGAAATCTAGTGGATCAAATTGTATAAATTAAATATCTAGGGGACCTCAATACTGAATGACACCCCAGTGGATGGACAGAGAAATCATAGTCAAATGTCTTACTTGATGGTGGGATGGCACTATGGGATCCAGATGGCAACAGGCAATGGAAGAATGTGCAGGGAATAGCTTAGGTTTGAAAAGCCAGCTGGGGAAGCTGAGTCAAGCTATTTGCTTTTGTAGCTATCTCTGCTCAGACTCCCTGGGCTGGCTCTTTCTCTAGGCTCTTTTATCTTGCCATCTCTGGCAAGAACAGAGCTGAGGGAACCATGCCAGTTGTAAATCTGGGACTGGATTTTTACCTTGTTAGAAAGGCTAGGCATCTTATTTCTGTTTTCTCTTTCTTTACTAATAAATGCTTATAGATTTAGTATAAACTCTCCAAGATGAATTTTATTTATATCAAAATATTCCAACTGAGATGTGCCCAGTTGAGATGCTAGTCAAGAACAATGTGGATAAACTTGGCTTACCAGTGAGCATATCTGTTAAATGCAAAGGCTTTTAATGAAAAATCCAGAGACAGGATGAGAATACAGATGCATGCAGTTTAGAATTTCCCTGGACATGTATATCCCCTCTATATGAGCTTTCTTACTCTGGGATTTTAGGTATTTGCCTACTCTCACAATAGATAATCTGTTATTGGTGGAAAATAGTAATTGTGCTTCATAATTTTTGTAGTATAGCACTCTATATAGCTATTATGTTTTTTAAATTTAATTTTCATTTGATTTCCAGTAATTTTTTTGGTTATTATTACTTATTTGTGGTTTATTTGTTCATGAGAAATACATTGGTGGGAGCAATGAGTTTTAGTATTGATGGGAATAGCTATCCATGTGGGTTACCCCTAGAACCCTGAGAATTAGAGTAATAGCCATATGACCACCTCTCTGTGGTACTTCCCAGACCTGCAGAAGTAGATGCAGGAGGAGTAATTGAGCTCTGGGAGAGAGAAATCATTGGAAGAGATGAAGTTTGTGCCCAAGTTCCACACACATACAAACACATACACTACATATTATATATACACATGCAAACACAGAACTTGATTAATAAGCTGTGTAAGTTATCTATTTTCATGTCATAGACTAGGCAATAAGCAATATTCTTTCCTGCGAAAATAATTTGGTCAAATTGTTTAGAATGGTTTGGAAACCACTTTATGACAGTTTGGTATGCCTTGGGACTTGATGGAATCAGTACCAACAATCTCTATCCATAGGGAATAACTATTCAACTTAAAATCTGTGCTGAATTGTGTTCATGGGATGTAATAATTTTTATAAGCATGCATCTCCTTATTTTATTCCTTGCTTAATGTTAATGGCCAGTCAAGCCCATCTAGATCCTTAAAAAGAAAACCACTGGTGGCAGCTAGGTGACTCAGTGGATAGAAAACCCGGAATATAGATAGAATGTCCTGGGTTTAGATCTGTCCTCAGACACTTCCAATCTGTGTGACTCTGGGCAAGTCACTTAACCCCCATTGCTGAGCCTTTACTGCTTTTGTCTTGGAACCAATTCATAGTACTGATTCTAAGATGGAAGGTAAGGGGTTAAAAAAAGAAGTTAAACCACTATCATCTGAGGATGATAAGGAAAGGTCTGATGTAGAAGGTAGAACTTGAAATCTGAAGGAAACTAGAGAGCCTAAGAAGTAGAGGTAAGGTGATGAAGATTTTCAGACAAGGGCAACAGTATAAAGCCATAAAGAGAAAAGATGGAACATACATGTGTGTGAGAAAGAGCATCCTGCAAAGAATTTAATTCTACTGAAAGGACATATCTATACAAATAAATACAAACAAGGAAATGTAAGGAGAAAGAGATGAATAAAAGGCTTCTCACAGGGATTGGAACCTATTGAGCCTCAAAAGCACTAAGGATTCTAAATAGAAGGAAGGAGAGAACACATTCATTGTGTGTGGGGTAGCCTGTCAAAGGTAGAAAATGGGAAGCAAAATTGAAAGAATAGTAGGTAAATTAGTTTGATTTTAATATAGAGTATATGAGGAGGTATAATGTGAAAGAAGTCTTGAAAGGAAGGCTAGAATCCAACTATTGTTGGATTGGAGATTGATTGAGTCCATCAATCACCCTATTTCACTTAAAGCCATCTTAACCAAGTGAGAACATCTCTATTGAAACAATCAATCAAAGGCACTATACTAGGTGTGTGAGGTTCTTGAATGCCATTGGATAAAATGGATGGAGGCACTACACAAGGAATGTTGGTATTGGCCAAGGAAGCTCCGCAATGGCCCATGAGTATTCTTCAAAATAGCAAGCCAATTTGGAGCCTACTATGGGAGTAACCAAGAGTATAAAAGCATTGCTCCAGGCAAAGCCCTGAGAGAGAGTTGCTAGGGCATTGGCTGAGATACATATGCCCTGGTTTCACCTCTCTATGTCTCCCCCCTCCCCATCCTATGACCAGAAGAGAACCATGTAAACTTCAGGAAGACAGAGGATTTGGACTTCTCAATAGCATCCTAGCAGTATTCCTAGCAATGATTTTATCTGAAGCCTAGCTTCATGTTTTTGGCTGTCATGAACACTGACTCCTACTGAGTTTGTAGTCACTCAATTCTAAGATCTTTTCTACATAAACAACTACAGTCAAATCTCTCTCATTCTATAGTTGTACAGTTGACTTTTTAGAATGCAAGTAGAGGACTTCATAATTATGCCATAGTAAATGTCATTTTATCAGATTCATCCCATCATTCTAGTGTCAGGAACCTTTAGATCCTAACTTTGTCATCCAATATTTGAGCAATTCTTCCCATCTGAAACTCATAGAAACATGCTGTCTGTACCTTGATGAAAATGTTGAATAGGGCCAAGAATCAATGCCTAGTTTTTTGTTCTCCCTAGTATTATTGTAAAATTAAAAAAAATCATTCTAAAAGGGACCTTATAGACCTCTGACTGCCTTCCCTTCTTGTTTAATGCATAAGAAATTGAACCCAAAGGAAGGGCATGACTTGTACATAGTTACCATAATTCACATTTTCATTTGTAATGAAGTTGATTGTAATAGTTTCATACATTCATTAAATAATTATTTATCAAAGAAACAATCAACAAGCATATATTAAATGTCAACATATATAGAGAGAGACAGACAGGCAGAGACAGAGAGAGAGAGGAGAGAGAGAGAGAGAGAGAGAGAGAGAGAGAGAGAGAGAGAGAGAGAGAGAGAGAGAGAGATGAGAGAGAGACAGAGAGAGGGGGGGACACGTACATATACAGAACACATATATACATACATGTGATTATGCAAGAATGACAAAATAACTTAAAATCCTGACTAGATCAGATAAGCAGAGGCATACAAAGTGCTATTCAAGGTCTGAGGAAGGTCAGGTTATTTCTGACTGACGAAATCATGGAAAGCATCATAAAGTCTCGAGATGATATTTAAGTTTGGACCTGAAGGATGAGTAGAATTTTTCCAGGCAGAGCTTGCCCGTGGAGAAAGAAGGGATTTAGAAATTTGGAGAAGGGAGAGCAAAGGCATTGACTGTGCAGAAGGGACAAGGAAAGCAGTAGACTAAATCATTTTCCTTCTTACTCAGGGAGCTTTCACATTAGGGTCTTAGAGACTGCCTGAACAAAATAGAATTTTATTTGTGTTATTTTTAATGGGAACCATAAGCTTTTTTTTTTTCCTACTGAGTCTTACAAGCCATAAATCTGGCCAACTCAGACCTGGTCTTAGCAGTGTGTGCATCCTTCCTAAGCAGTCACTGTTTAATTCACAGGGAATCAAGAGGCGGGAGGGAGGATAATGTTGAGTTCATGCTGTTAGGAACAATCGCTCTGGCTTAGAGACATATGTAGCCACAGAAGGCTGAACAGACCACCGTAGCTTTAAGGCAGCGAAAGATAAAAAAGCATAGGCAGTGATCTGGGGCCCAGGGGGATCAGGCCCTGAAGCCTGCAAACAAACCCAAGCTGCTTTCATTTCAGTCCCGATTTTCTTTGTACAATTTGGATTTGCTTAATGAGACCCTGGCGGATTGGGGCTCAGGGGAGGAACATGGGGGACTTGAGGGACCCAGCAATTCTAACTCCACAGACACAAATTCTGTTTCAGAGCCTGCAATGGGCCCAAAACAAACTTTGCTGTAGCTCTTATCTCCCCAAAGAGAACATGAAACAGCTTTTTAAAGCAAGATGCTCATCTGAACACCGTCTGACTTCCTGTAACTGTCCACTGGATTCAGTGAAAGTATAGCCCAGTTAGGCATTCTGCCAGCGTTGCCAATCCCATTCTCAATCTGTCAGTTTATTTGTCAAACTGAGCCGACTAGCTTCATTAGATAGTGCTGACTTCAACATTTTGGAAACCCATGACCTCATTTGGCATGGAAATTCTGGGCACCAAGGCAGAATATAACTCCATCCTTCCCCGCAAACCCAAGCAGATTTTATTTTTAAAAAATGAAACAAATAAACCAAGGATCTGGTTGTAAACCTCTAGCCATGACCCTTCCCAAACTTGCCCAGGCTGGGTCTTGGATGCCTGAATTATGGAAAGAATAGTGTGTATTGGTGGTCCTATGACTGATCTCTCTAAGTACAGAGAGGCTTAATATGGGGTGTACTGAGTCCATTGGAAAGTCATTCCATCTTGGTAGCACCTACCTGAACCAACATGCTAGATAAACTTGCAGATCCTTTGAGATGGAACCTAAAGTCACCGCCATTGCATGATGTGCTATCAGGGGAGGATTTAAATAGAAGCTATTCCAGAATCCAAATATGTGTTTGAAGCTAGGAAGGAAATCACCTTCTTCTTGTGGGTATTGTGCTTGTTTTCCAAGCTAATTGTGGAGTGCTAAGTACTCCTATTGATTAATCATCAACCATTTTTCAACCATCTGCCACATGTCAAGTCCTATGTTAGGTACTAGAGATACAAAAATTAAAAAAAGAAGTAGTCCCTGATATCAAGGAACAAATATTCTATTGGAGGGAAATCATGTGAATGCATATATAGCAACACAATATATATAAGTATATATATATGTATATATATATATATACATAATCAATTCAATGTCATTTCTTGGGGGAGACTGTAGAAGCTGGGAGAGCTCTTGTAGATATTTATGAAATTTAAGAAAAACACTAAGATGTAAAGAAAACATTAGTTTGGGCAGAACT
The DNA here is from genome assembly GCF_027887165.1 of Monodelphis domestica. NCBI lineage: Eukaryota > Metazoa > Chordata > Mammalia > Didelphimorphia > Didelphidae > Monodelphis > Monodelphis domestica. Next base: position 96,946,752 of record NC_077232.1, read on the forward strand.
GATTGATTTATTGGTATTTGTAGATATTAACAGTGAGATCTCTTCTTTGTCATAATTCAAAAAACACTTCATAATTTTATTTCAAAGAATTTTAGTTGATTTATTTAATTAATTAAGAATATTTTCCCATGGTTACATGAATCATGTTCTTTCCCTCCTCTCCTCCCACCCCACCCCCTATAGCCAATGAGCAATTCCACTGGGTTTTACATGCATCATTGTTTAAGATCTATTTCCATATTATTAATATTTGCACTAGGGTTATCATTTAGAGTCTCCATCCGCAAACATGTCCCCATAGAACCATGTGATCAAGCAAATGTTTTTCTTCTGTGTTTCTACTCCCACAGTTCTTTCTTTGCATGTAGATCATTACTGGATCATTACATTGCTGCTGGTAGAGGAGTCCATTACATTCGATTGTGCCACAGTGTATCCGTCTCTGTGTACAATGTTCTCCTGTTTCTGCTCCTCTCACTCTGCATCACTCACTTCCTGGAGGTTGTTCCAGTCTTCATGGAATTCCTCCTGTTCATTATTCCTTTGAGCACAATAGTATTCCATCACCAACATATACCACAATTTGTTCAGCCCTTCCCCAATTGAAGGGCATCCCCTCATTTTCTTATTTTTTCCACCACAAAAAGTGAGACTATAAATATTTTTCTACAAGTCCTTCCCCCTCCCAATTTTTTTAAACCTTTTTGCCTTGGTATTAGTTCTAAGATAGAAGAGTGGCAAGGACTAGGCAATCAAGGTTAAGTAAGTTGCCCATGGTCACATCGTTAGAAAGTGTCTGTGGTCAAATTTGAACCCAGGTCCTCCTGACTCCAGGCCTGGTGCTCTGTCCACTGTACTCCCTAACCACTCTCTTCATAACTTCATGTATTTATTGTGTTCTGTTTCCTATAGCAGAAGTTCTTAACCTTTTTTGTGCTATGGAGCCCTTTTGCAGTCCAATGAAGTTCACAAATCCCTTCTCAGAATAATATCTTTTAATGCACAAAATCAAATGGCATTACCAAGGGAAGCAAATGTATTGAGAAAGTTATCAAAATAATTTTTGAAAAAAGATTCCTAGACTTGAGGATAAAAGTTCTTTTGCTCAAGGTAACTTGGCACAGTAAATTGAAAGCTGGCTTCAGCTTACTGATTCCTGCATTCTAGTCCTGCTTTTGAGATAAGAGTGATTATGTGATCTTGGAGAAATCACTTAACTTTTCAGCACCCCAAAATAATTTTGGAGTAGGTGTTAAGCTCTGGTAACATCAGCTGAAAGTGTTTTCTTACCAGGATCCCTATTGGAATAAAATCACAGGTCCAGTCCAATTTTTTTATATTCATATATTTATTTGTACATCTATCTTGTTCCCTCTGCTGGACTTTTAGATTACATCTAATTAATCTCAGTATCATCTCTAAAAACTGGTAAATATTTCCATATGTTAGCAATGGATGATTTCAAAACTATGGTTCCCCACTCCATTGACATGGATTGCAAGTCCCTGTATAACTTAGTAGGGTGTCTTTCAGAGCTGATGGGGTTAAAACATCCGTCACTCTATTGTCCACCTGGTAAAGAATCTTTCTATAATTATCCAGGCAGGTTTATAAATAACAGATTTATGGTATTTTTCTTGGTCCATAGTCAGTCTTTCCATCTTGAGAAGATGTGCTAGAGCTTGTTGCTCACTAGTATAGCCTTTGAAAACTCCAAGCCATGGTGAAGCATTGGAGGAGGCATTTAGGCAAGATGTTTGCACACAGTAGGTTCTTGTTGAGTTGAATTGACTTCCATCTGCTATTGCATGCTGGGTTTATCTAATTGCATCTTTTCATAAATACATAGATCTTTGTATCTGCCTGAATGCAATGATTGATTTCCCAAGATGGAATTTTTAGAAAATATTAAGGAACTGTATTTTTGCATGGGATCAATAATTAATTGTGAGATATATAATTTGCAAGCAGGTATATTTTTATAATTAGACCATGGAAATGTGAACCCCCCCATGCAGGCTGAGATTACATTCCATTTTACCCAATTTTTGACTCATCAGCAATTGTCACGGGGTGAGGAAGCTTAAAGGATCTTTACTGTCTGTTTCTCTGTGCAAAGAGAAAGAACACAGCCTCCGAGGGTAGTCTGATTCCCATTTGCTCTCCCTACTTGGTGCATTCCCTCCCCAGCCATGAAGAGGGAATGTGGCTGCCCAAGAGAGAAATTTTATCTCAGTAAAGCATTACATAAAAGCAAGGGGAGTACTTTCCTCTGGCCTTCCATTTTTAACTACCTCTCCCCCTGTTCCTAGAAATAGATTGCCTTGTTGTTTGAAAGATGCTAATGCAGTGTGATTAGTCTTCAAGGAAATTTTCCCAAAGAATAATAATCATTTCACCACTGCAGTTCTCTCAAATTAGTCTTTTTTAAGAACAAAGGGAGCTCAGTTCTGGGAAAAGAACTTTGAGATAAATACAAATGAAAATTTATAAAAAGTAAGATAACACTTAATTCCCCCCCCCCCCAAAGCTTTTGTTCCTAGCTCCTAAACTGAATATTTTGTGGTGGTTGTAGGACCAAGGATTCCTTGAAACCGGACCTGCAACTAGGAATTTTTCTACCAGAGACAAAAAAAGTTGATGGTGGTGGTGGTGAGGGGTGTGAGGTAAAGGATGGAAGGAGAATGAAGGAATGGGGAAGCTAGCCTAGGAGGATATCTCCAGGAGGAAGGAAGCACAATCTGGAAAACCACAAGTTTTCCATGTTCCTGAAAGACTGGTTATTGTATGTTGCTTTAAAATTCTCATATGACAGTAGCAGGCCAAAATTTGCAAGTCATCTGAAGAGTTGAGAATTGTAATGCCAAATACATCTTTGTGTAAGGGAAAAAAAAGTCTGCAAGTAAACTGAAAAAGAAACAAACAAACAAACACCCTATACTATGGGTCAGAGTTATAGGAACTAGAGGAAGGAAGAATATTTTAGGTTGAGGCTGCCATTTCTGTGAGTAGAATTTGTCTGGAGTGCAACTTCTACAGAAAAAGCAAACATATAATTAACAATCTGAATTGGGAAATAGGTCACATAAAGCATTAGCCAATAAGAAGAACAGCCCAAACAGCAATAATGTCTCCTACAATTTAACAAATAAGTTATCATTTTAAAATTGTTTATAACCATTTCCAACTCTTCATGGCCCCTTTTGGGGTTTTCTTGACAAAAATACTACAGTGGTTTGGCATTTCCTTCTCCAACTCATTTTACAGTTGAGGAAACTGAGGCAAACAGAGTTAAGTGACTTGCTGAGGGCCACATAACCAAAAAGTGTTTGAGGCCAGATTTGAACACATGTAGATAAAATCTTCCTGACTTCAGGCCCAGCATTCTATCCATTGCACAACCTAGCTGCCCCCACACACTACCTTAGTTGTGGCTCTTTCTGAAATCCAGAATTGGCAAATAATAATTAAATATTTCAAATTGAATATAGCTGCCTTTCTTTAGGCAGTGCTTATTTAGGGTTCTGTTGGTTACAGATTCCTTGTTTACTCTGCTTTTTATTGTTCTCAGCTATATAATTTTAAAATAATGAATATAGGTACATTAGATCTGGAGAAGACCATACGTGAATAATTTAAAAAGGAAAGATGGAGATAGTGAGGCCCAGAGAGATAGGGTAGGGCGATTTACTCAAGGACACTCAGTTCACTAGTAACAGAGCCAGGATTAGAACCCAAATCTCCTTTGCCCCAGCCCAGTGTGCTTTCCCCCACACTGTGCTGCCACATAAAGTAAACAGAAAAGCTTTAAAATAAATGTTTGATAGCTTAGAATAGAGTTATTTCTCAGCAGGAACACTGGATTTGAAATTCTAATTTCAGATTCTGTCATTCTGGAGTGACCCCCTATTGTTCAGTTTACATGCTTAGCTTCCCAGCAGGGCAAGAGGAGGCAGAAATCAATGACTCCTGGATTGGATGTTCTCTCCTATGAGTTACTCCTCTTCCACTCAATCTTCAACAAAATGTTAAAAGGATGTTCTTTTTCTTAGATGTGGGCATTTAAACTATGGGCCTTAGGGAAAAGCACAAAAGATCTGAAGATAAAGGAACCCACTGAGTGCTTGTTCAAAATACTCTTCTTTGTATCACTTATTCTAATTTTAATCAAAATCCCATTAAGAACTCATACTTATTTTATTGAGTTTAGAGCTAGGAAGAGATCTTAAAGTGTTTCCTTCAAAACTTCATACACATGCCATCTTTCCCAGGAAAATTTTCCTCCCTCCTTCTGTCTAATTGTTGGTGCCTGTCCCTTCTAAATTAACTTAGAAAACTGAGTTAATTTAGGAGGGGCAGACACCAATAAAGCAACCTTTCCTGAAAAAGATGACATGTAGCACAATATATATATATACACATATATATGTATATTCATCTATTTATTTTCACCTATCTATATATCTCTATCATCTATTTTTTATATATATAAATATATATATGTATATATACATATTGCCTTGTGTTTAAGTATATAAGCTATTTGAAGGCTGACATATTTTTGCTTTTTTCATGTGTATCCAGAGCACTTTGACCTTTGTGGATACAGTCTTTTCTTTCTAAAATGGTAGCTGTCCTTCACCTCTCTGTTGTCTTTGACACTCTCAATCCACCTATTTTCCTTGATATTTTAGTCTCTCTAGGTTGTAGTGACATTATTCTCTCCTGGTTCTACTCCTACCTGTGTGGCTGTTCCTCATTCTCCTTTGTATGGTTTTCATTCATACCATGTCCATTAACTGGAGACCACCCTAAGGCTCTGTTCTGATCTCTCTCTTCTTCTTCCTCTATTTTATTTCTTTTGATGATTTCATTAGCTCCTGTGTAGTCGATTGTCATAGCTATGCATATGATTCTCAGATCTCTTCATCCAGTTCTACCTCTCTCCTGAACTCCTCTCTCACATCCCAGTCTAATATCTCAAGATGAATGTCTTGTAGACATCTTAAACTTGACATGCTCAAAACTTAACTCAAGAATCCCTTTCCCAAACCCTTTTTTCTTCCTAACTTTCCCAGTACTGTTAATGTCATTATTATCTTCCCAAAGAATCAGTAACATAACCTAGTTATAATACCAATGACTTACTCTCTCTCACCACCATGTCCAATCCATCTTTTCTATTCTACCATTCTGACATGTCTCTTTTGATATTTCCTTTCTCTGAAGCATACTCTCATCTTCTCATGCTTGGGCCATTACAATAGCTTCCTGGTTTGTCTCCCAGCATCAAGTTAATCCCTTATACTAAGTTATTAGTGATTTCCCTAAATAGAAGATCTGGCCATGTTATCTCTTACCCATTCCATAAGCTCTAATGTCTTCCTATTTCCTCCAGGATAAAATTTAAAATCTTCTTTTTGGTTTTCAAAGCCTCTAACAATCGGATTCTTCTATGCCTTATATAGTCTGCAATCTAATGACTTTGATTTATTGTTCCTCAGAATCTACCAATTCAGTATATTTTTATTTGATGTTGCCTGAAAGTTCCTTCCTTCCTTCCTTCCTTCCTTCCTTCCTTCCTTCCTTCCTTCCTTCCTTCCTTCCTTCCTTCCTTCCTTCCTTCCTTGCTAATATAAGTTCTTTAATCTGACACTTGAATCTCTCTGTAATTTCTTCTGTCTCTCTTTTCAGCTTTATTTTACCCCATTCCCTTTCAAGCACCTTGCCATTTAATCTAATTATACTATTTTCTGTTCCTGCAACTCAACATGTTTCCTTTGAAATTTTTTCAGAAAATAAGAAGTCATCATGCATGAAATAATGGAAGAAAAACCTTTTGAGTTTAACTGTACCATTAAAATTTGTGACCTTGTGTTAACATGTAGATTCCTGGCTACTACAATTTTAAGTCCAAATCAGATGAAGAACACTCAAAAGAGGTTTTTATTTTTGCTTTATTAATTTCAATTCACCAACCATTTCCTAAATGCCTTATATGTATATTAGTCCATATTTACAAACTCAGTGAAGCTAATGGCTTGTAAACAGTTTATGAGGTGGATCAATTTACTGGAAAAGTCTGGGTCAGATCTCAACCATCATTCCCAAGAAAGGCTTTTATAATGGCAAAGAGGGAAAAATAATTTCTACTCATCCAAAAGCTGCCAATATTCCTTTTTTCTATCTGTTACTCACATCAAGGCATTGGGTAAGGGTTTGATCTGGGTTATTTCTAAGATCCCTTCTGACTCTTAGATTCTATGATTCAACATAGATGCTGAGACTATTGGGAACATATAAGGATACTGGAATCATGAGTGTACATTCATCTGACTGACTCACCAACAGAGGCAACCTCCAGAGAAGGAACTGATAAACAGAAACTAGCGAGACATAGTTTTACATATTCATATGTCTTTTTCTCAAATGATGTCTTCTCTAATGTGGGGAGGACAGGGGAAGGTAGGAAGGAGATATTTTGGAATTTTAATGTTACAAACAAATTAATTTTTTTAAAAAGATATAACCAGCAAAATCACCCTAAACTTAATTACATTTTATGGCATTGAAATAGCAAGTCATTCACCTATTATAAATAATGGTACTCCTGAATCTGTATAGCATGAAGGGAATAGTAAAGACTAATACCAACTACCAAGTCACATACAACACAGGGTCTTTTTAGAACATAGTGGGGCTTGGCTTATGCTGGTGACCAGCTGAGCTAAATTTGTTAAGACAGTCATGCTCGAATGTTTTGGGGGGGTCTATATATTTGATTGCTTAGAAGAAACAAAACAGAGTTAATAGAGAAGGTATGGGTCTATTTTCTGCTCTTTCAACATACTGACTATTTGGTCACTTAATTTTCACAGTACTCTAATCAATTCTTTACCATAGGAGTTATTAACTTGAGGATCATTGTATATTTTTTGTTTGTATTTTGAGAATTCTATTTCAATATATTTAGTTTCCTTTGTAATTAAATGTATTTTATGTTATGCATTTAAGGTTATTTTTTAAAATAAGGGATTCCTGGTCTTCATCAGAACGCAAAAAGAATTCATCATCATCATCATCATCATCATCATCATCATCTGTCTCTGTCTATAACTTTTTCTTTATCTCTATCTCTGTCTCTGTCTCCCTCTCTCTCTCTCTCTTTCTCACATATACACACACAAAACTCAAGCTTTAAGAATATTAAGTTACAGATGGTGATATGCATTGGTAAAAGGAGTTTCCTCATGTAGAAGTTCTTTATATTCATGAGAACACAGTTCTGGTCTCTATCTCTGTGTCTCAGTGGTGGTTTTATTTTCGCATCATTCATATGATCTTACAGATATTGACAGCAAGGTCAGAGAACCCAGATATGATTCTTGCATTTGCCACAGTGATGTTTGGCAACTAACCTCTCTAAAATTCATTTTTTATCAGCAGAATGAAGGAGTTAGACTAGATGACTTCTGAGATCCCCTTCTACTATAAACTTATGATCTATGCTGCATCTACGCTCACATAAATCTATGTTCTATGAGTCCCAGAGCATGAGTTCTTCTTATTCATATGCTAGAAGAAAGGAAAGTATAATAAAGATATTAAATTGCATCAACTAGAGGGACAGACTTCTTATTTCTATTTCCACGACATCTATAATAAATGTACCTTTTTCTCCATTCACAAAACCACCATCTTAGTTTAGATCATCATTTCTTCTTGCCTGGACTATTTCAAGTCTTTTAATTGGTACCTCTACCTCCATCATCTATCTATTCCAGTTCATCTACTACACAACTGCCATAGTTATTGTTCTACAACCCTTTACAGTGTCATCCAACTAGTCAATAAATTCCATTTGTTCCCTGTTATCTTTATTTGGCATTTAAGGCTCTTACAGCCTAGGTATTTCCTTTCTTTCCAGTCTTTTTATACATTCCTTCCCTTCATGTACTCAATGGTCAAACTATATTGACCAACTTCCTGCTCCTCACACATATATACCATTCCATCTCCCATGTCCACACCTTTATACTAGCTGGTCTCCATACCTGGAATGTGCTTCCTCTTCCTTCAGCTTCTGAGGATCTCTAGCTTCCTTCGAAACTCAGATCAAATAACACTTTCTGCAGGACACTAGCCTTGAGTCCCCAGAGCTAAATGTACCTTCCTTTCTAAGGTTGCCTTATAATTATTCTGCATTATTTATATAGCTTTATACATATATGCTATCTTCACCATTAGAATGCAAACTCATTGATGATCAGGACTGTTATCTTTTTCTTTGTATTCCTAGAATTTTCCCATAGTGCCTAGAACTTAATAAATCCTTGGTGTAGGAATGAATGGAAATGAAGAGCAGAGATAGAACATACAGAAAGAGAGATGATGGAGAGACAGAGAGATGGATAAATCATTGGTCAGGAGAAGAGGGAAAGACACAAGGGGGGAGAGAGGGAGGGAGGGAGGGAGAGAGCAAGAGCTAGAGAGAGAGAGAGAGAGAGAGAGAGAGAGAGAGAGAGAGAGACAGACAGACAGACAGACAGACAGAGAGACAGAGAATGAGACAGAGAGAGAGAGAGAGAGAGAGAGAGAGAGAGAGAGAGAGAGAGAGAGAGAGAGAGAGAGAGAGGAATAGAAAAAGAAAAATAGATAATAGGATTTTAGAACTGGACAGACTCTTAAAAGTCATCAAATTCAACTCCTTCATTTTTAAAACAAAGATATTAAGTCCTAGAGAGATTAAATGAGTTGTCTAAAGTTATTCATTGAGTTTGAGACAAAGATATAGAGCCCTGTTTTCTTGACTTCCAAACCTGATTCATACTTCAACTAACATTGGTTACATACTTAATATGTATAGTCTCCTGTACAATGGCTGATAAAAAAAAAAAGAGATTAAATCAGTTCAGGTCCCTGCTAGCAAGGTCCCTAACCTTAATTGCTGACTCCAAATAAGTCCATCCTTTAGACAGTTTCATGAAAATAGCTGAAGTAAAAGCTGAAATATGCTGCCACAATAAGAAAGGCAGAGCAGATGAACTATGGGGGCAGAAAGCCAGCAATCTCTCTGCTGACATTACATAAGAGTTGGGAGAAGCAGGGGTTTGTTTGTTTGGGTTGTTATTTTTTGCTGATGTTATAGACTGGCTGTTACATATGCATATAGAAGAAATCCCACTGTGCTTGAAGGTGGGAGGGAAGAAGAGAGAGAAAGAGGGGAAGAGAGAAGCACAGACTGAGCCAGAGACAGTCAGAGAACCAGATGGGATTTTTTTTCAGTAGTGCCATACATCTTCAGGGTTTGTTGTTCCTGGGTAGTTTTCTGAACTTGTCATTATCTGAGATAATCTGTTATAATGCTGCTGCAGTTTTTGATTATCTGGGATGATCTATTATGATGCTGATGTTTTTGGGCAAAGAGCACTGCTGAATCCTGGCTACCATCATTTTCTGAGCCCTCTCTTGAACATACGTGACTCAGAGCCTTGGGACGCTCACAAAGTGTGGGTGGAAGGGCCCTGCTTTGACCTCACCTCATCAAATACTGGTCATGCAAGAAGCTTTTTGGAAGGCAGGTAGAACCCAGAATCTCCCCATATACCTCCTCCCTGACAGCTTTGGATTCTGATTCTGGATAGGCTGGATTTTCCTGCAAAACATATCTGCTGCTTTCACTGCTTACTTCACAAGATCGAAGTGAGGAAAGCACTTTGCAGACTTTGAAGCTCTATATAAATGTTAACTTGCTTTCTCTGCTGCTGCTGTGGCTTTTATTACCCACCTAAATCAGGCTTTGATCCCATGAGGATGCAGGGAAATGTCACCCCAACTTTGATCCTGGGTGGGTCTCAAAGGCTATAAAGAAGCTAGACTCAGATGAGAATTGTGGCTCACATGCCCAGATCAAGCAATTACAGCTCCAGGCCTGAAAATCTTCTCCCACGCTCTGTACATAAAGCCTAATTCCACCACCAGCTGCTTGCCCACATTTTGTTGTCTTCCCAACAGACAGAATGAAATGGCAAAACAGATCAGCTGAGGATAGTCTGCCAGCTTAACCAATGAGATGCCCCTCAGTCTGTCATCAGGGAGAAAGAAGCTTTCCATTGCTCAAAAAAAAAAAGAGAGAGAGAGAAAGAAAGAAAGAGAGAAAAAAAGAAAGAGAGAGAGAAAGCAAGAAAAAAGAAAGAAAGGAGAAAGAAAGGAAGGAAGGAAGGAAGGAAGGAAGGAAGGAAGGAAGAAAGAAAGAAAGAAAGAAAGAAAGAAAGAAAGAAAGAAAGAAAGAAAGAAAGAAAGAAAGAAAGAAAGAAAGAAAGAAAGAAAGAAAGAAAGAAAGAAAGAAAGAAAGAAAGAAAGAAAGAAAGAAAGAAAGAAAGAAAGAAAGAAAGAAAGAAAGAGAGAAAGAAAGAAACCTCTGAGGGAAGTCATTTCATTGATATGGCTGTATTTGTCCCTTGCCTTCTAGTACAGGTGCTGAGATGACTGAATTAGATACCAACAGTCCTGTTCATTATTAGCCATGAAAGTCAGCATCTTTGCAGGTCTAGAGAATGGACCATTCAGATGTGCTGTTTATAATACTTGTAATAAGAATCTTGTGCTTTTCATTTCCTGAGATGCTTCATTTCTCCAGTTTCATGTGGGAGGGCTCTAAGTCTTCTTGTCAATCCCTTTCCAGAATTGGATCAAGGTGCTTTCTTCCTGAACCCACCTCCCAATGCCCACCTCATGAAGGATTTCTTTCCCCATTCCCCAGTGGTTTACATATTAAATACCCTGGCTCAGATAAAAAATGCCTCATTGCAGTTACTGAGAAAGGAACATTTACTGGGCAGATACTATCCTAGGTGGGGTAGGGGGAGACAGAAGTCTCATTGTGCATCTATCGCTGCTATCAGCTATCGCAGGGAGCAGTGTGTTTGCTGCTTCTTAAAAAATATCGTCATTCAGAGACAAATAAAACTGCTCAAAGAAAATCAGTCACATTTTCATTTTGGTAAGAGAGAAAAGAAGGCGTGCACTGAAATTAGCAGTCAAGTCATATGGAAGGAAGCTGGGGGAATGACTGATGAGCAATTCCCCATGATATAGAGTTGAATGAATCTACCAGAATAAACAAGCTTTAGCAGCACTGCTGAGTTATGTGGTCACTGGCAAATCCTAGGAATAAATAGCCTCAGTCCAATGTCTATATTATGATTAGTCCCCTTTCATCAAGCAGACCAGTTTAGCTATCAATAGGACAGTCCGTTTTTATTGGAAGACTATCTGGCTCTAAGGACTTTGATTCTTCTTGAATATTTCCCTAAATCCAACTTTATCCTTTAAGTTTTACACAGAAAACGATTTTTCAGGTAGTTTCAGGGAAAACTTTATTGCTGCCATCAAAATCGAAAGAAAATAGAGGTCCATGAAATCCAGGTACTGCGATCTTTGGGTTATTTCCATAGTGTCAAACGACTAGCCTGTTGGGAAGGGAAGGAGTTCTGGAAATAACTGTCTTCCTCTTCCTCAGCTCCTGTCCAGAACCTTCTGGAACCACTGTGCCTGAACTGTCTTTTCATTAGAAAAATTCTTCAGACATCAAGAAGATGAGGGTGTTGCCTACTACTAGATCAATAATATGATGGCATCCTTTCCTGCTATCTTTTATGCCATTTTTGATGCCCATCGATGGGTCTGATGACAAGAACGCTCTTTCTATCTTATTATTTATTCTTCTAGACAATCCGTATCCTATAGTGATGAGCAAAGGCCATGTCTTTTCTCATCAGGAGCCTGAAAAGTAATCTGCAATTGGAATCAAACTTTTCCTTGAGAGACATTTAGTGGAATTTTTTTTTTCAGTTCTACTATTAAATATTTTAAAAATATTTTAGAAAAAATATAATTTTTACAATATTTTAAACTTAAACACAATTCATACAACACACACGGCAGCTTAATCTACCCAAATATGCAGTTTAAGAAGCCCAAACTTTTAAAAATATTGTTAAAAGAAAGGTTGTTGGGTTATAGACTATTGTGTAGTGATGATTAGCAAAGCAAAAGAAAAGCATTGCTCAAGTTAGAATGCTAAGACTTCCTTGGCTCAATTTGATCAAGTGTTAAATGCCCAAGTTTACATAGACACAGTTGTGAAGTACTGGGGAACGTGGAAGATGATGTAATTTTCAAATTACACTCCTAACTTGGTTGTATATGATAACATAATGTAAAAACCAGGGTGCAGTTTTCATCTATTGCTTTGTAACTTTAGCATTTAGTGAAAGTTGTTCACCTTTGCCCTTCTATTCCCCTTTGTCCTGTCCATTTTATGTGGTGAGATCAACTCAATAACCCAGCCCAGAGATTTTTCAATGACTTTATCTTTGGGTAAGAACTTGAGAAAATATTCAGTGATTTTCCTATTTAAATAAACAAGTGTGTGTGTGTGTGTGTGTGTGTGTGTGTGTGTGTGTGTGTGTGTGTGTTGTTTATCCTATCAAACTCATGTCACCTTGAATCAAGCTGATGTTGGTGAAACGCTTGACTTAGTCTTGGTCTTGTCTGGGTTATCATAGGAAAGCAAATATAGGAGAAAATGAAAAGACTAAGTCTAAACAGAAGTAATTAGTGAACACTTGTGAGAGATGCAAGGGTCGATCTTAAAGGCCTTTAAAAACTCCTGATTTCTGTATTTTGTCCTACAGGCAATGGGGAGCCATTGGATTTTCTTAAGTAGAGGAATGGCTAAAACATGGTCAGTCCTATACTAAAGAAACATGAATTTGGCATTTGCATGGAAGATGGAATGAAGAGATGAGACATATAATCTGAAGATAAATTTCAATTCCAAAGAAATCAAAGATAGGGGAAAAGTACCTACTTAAACAACAACAACAATAACTATATAAATCTCTCTCTCTCGATATATAGATATAGATATAGATATAGATATAGATATAGATATATCTCTATATATATCAGCAATTTTTGTAGTGGCCAAGAACTGGAATGTCCATCAATTGGAGAATGGCTGAACAAGTTGTGGTATATAATTATAATCGAATACTACTGTGTTGTAAGAAATGAAGAACAAGATATTCACAAAAAGCCTAGAAAGATTCATATGAAGTGATGCAAAGTGATATAGGCAGAACCTGAAAAACACTGTACACAGTAACAACAATAATGCATGATGAATGACAACTATTATCAGCAATGCATCTAGGACACCTCCAAGAGACTCATGACAAAAACAAACAAACAAGAAAACTATCTTCCACCAAAGAAGGAACTGATGGAGTATGAATGCAGATTGAAGCATACCATTTTTCATTTTATTTCCTCCATGAATTTTTCTCCAGTGCAAGTAATATACATTTTCTTTCATAAAATGATGACCATGAAACTATGTATATTGTATGGTAACACATGCAAAACCTACATCATATTTGTTACCTGTCATCCTGGAGTGGGGCAGGTGGAAGAAAATGGATCACAAAATGTCAGAAAATGATTATTAAAGTTATTTTGAAATACAATCTGGAATTTTCTTTAATTAAAAAGAGGTGAAAAGAATACCAGCTAGAGGTGATGGATGCACATACAAAAGTTTGCTGATGAGAAGATAGAAAAGGATATGGAAATAAGAGATACTGAAGTGGTAGAATAACAAGTCATGACAACTGATAGGTTATAGGAAAATGAATAAGAGTAGTGAGCAAAGAATCATTCCAGCATTGTGAATCTTGGTGACTATAGTGGTGGTGCTTTCAAAAGAAATGGGAGATTTTGACTTGGGATAGGTTTTAGGGAAAAGATGAATTCTGTTTTGGATATGATGAATTTGAGCTGTCTATGGGACTTCAAGGTGGAGAAAATTCCAGAAGGCAGTTGAAGTTGGACTGGAATTTGGACTGCACTGGAAAGAGAAGAGGACCATATATACAGATTTTGGAGTTTTCTGGATAAAGATGATACTTAAAACCATGGGAACTAATGAAATCATTGGGAGAAAGAGCATAGACTAAAAAGAGGTTCAAGATAGATCCCTAGGGCACATCCATGCATAGGGTATGAAACATGGATGATGAGGACTTGCCTGAGGATGGAGGTAGTAGATTACTGGCAAGCCAAGAAGAATACCTAGTGTGTATCCACCAGTAGACCACCTGATATCTTTTCATTTAAATTAATCGTTAATGATTTTTAGGTACCAAATTCAGCTGTTTCTATGCTCTTAAGGGATTGCAAATACTGTCAATGACCACTTAAATTTCAGTGCCCTAGGGAAGAAGTCCCAACTGCCTTACCCTATTTGAGCTCTGTGCTGTGTGTGATCTGACATATCTCCAAGAACTTTACTCAGATGACTCCTATAAGTTCTCTAACTTACCTGTGAGCAATTATTAAAAATTCTCGTCTCTCCTTCATAGTCCATGGGGAATTACAGAAGGCAGGAATCATGATCATTATTCAAAAATCATCTTTCTGCTGACTGAAAAAAAAGTATTAAAAAGTACTGCCAAGTAAAAATTCCCCAACTGCAACAAATTTTCTCCTTAGTAGACATGAAGTAAGAAGATATCTCAGGGGTCATCTAGGTCAATACCCTCATTTTATAAAGTCACTGAGGTCCATAGAAATCAAATGACAATGAAGATCACGCAGGACAATACGTGTTAAAAATTTGGATTTGAATTGAGGCTCTCAACTTCCAAATTCCATGTTTTTTCCACTGTACCCCTTTCTGCTGTCCACATTGAGACACCACCAAAATAGAATTTTGTTGCATTTGCAATAAATTGCAATTGCAATGCAATCTGTTGTAAACTTAAGAAGCTTCCTCCCTCCCTTCATGTAACCACCACAATGATTCTATAAACCTCCCATTGTAGTCCTCAGTTCAATTGAATAAATATCACCTATTAGGTATAACTCTTGTGTTTTGAACTGGAAGAGATACAAAGTTTAATTGAGACTCGCTATCCTGTCCATAAGCAGCTCAGTTTTTGTAAGAGGATATGAAGCCCACTTACAAAGTAATAGTAGCTGAATAACAAAATGCCTTAGGGTTGGCATGATCTACACACAATAGATATGTGATAAAAAAGATATAGATAAAGGTATTTATGTGAATGATCTATTACATAATAAATAGAGGTGTAATATCAAGAGTTATGTGAAGACTGTTATCTCCCCCATTAGAATGTGAGCTCCTTGAGGGCAGGGTCAATGATTTTGCCTTATTTCATATCTATAATTCTTAGCACAATATCAAGCATATAGTAAGTGCTTAATAAAAGTGTGTTATCTGATTGACTTTTGTTTGTAGGCAATAGAGAGCCAACAAAGCTTTTGAGCAGAAGAAACTTAAGAAAATCTGCTTCCTTTATTTCCTTATTCATGTTTTCCCTGAATTTTTCATTTTCAGCTGATGAGACAAAAGAGATCAGCATGGAATCTGTCCTGATCTTGTAGATGTCATGACCCAAAGTCATCCATTTTGGATATGGCAGCAAGCTTTTATTTCCATGAAAATAGTCCAGCTACAGGTATGGCTGTTACGGAGCTGAGGACATTTATCCTGAGAGCTGCATGGCAATTCCCAGGCCCTGGCCACATGCCAGCTCTGGAAATTGGATTCTGCGTACCTATGTTCACCTGCTGCGACAATGGGGGGGGGCTTCATATTCAACTTCCTGTTCTAATCCTGCCTGGCACCAAGCCCCAGTCTCGTTGTCATGGCGGCCGCTTCCTACCTCCACAGCAGCTGTGTTTGGGGGCTCTGAGAAGGGAAATCAAGCCCGTTATGTGTCGCCTCTGCCTGGCACCTTTATGCTAATGGTAGGTCTTGTCTTTTTCAGATGAAAACAAATTGGCTTTTAGGTTCTGGCAGGAGCACAGCAGAAGAAGCACAATAGAGAACAAAATAAAGGATTTTCAAATCCTGCACTTCCCTGGGCCTTAGCTTAGTTTCATGACATCAAATCAACCTAATGCTGGTGACTTCAGACTGTTTGAAACATCTATTTCAAATATCTCCTTCTCGTGTGCTCCTCTGATGCCCTCTCATAGAATGGAAGGGACCTGCAGGTGCTGAAAGCAAGGCGAGTTTAAGAAATAGCTGTGGTAGACCTTACTAAGCTGGCAAGATTTTAGATAGGATCCCAGAGGCAGATCTATTGTTTGATGACCCGCCTAGCTAAGCGTGGTGGAGCTCGTCCATTTATCCCATGTCTACTTTTGGAAATAATCTAGTAAATGGTAGAGGTGTTTTTATCCTTACTAGCCAAGAGAGGAATCATGCTAACAAAATCACTGATACTTGAAGTATTTAAAAGAATATATGCATTTATTGGACCCATGACTATAAAGGACAAGTTTTGCTCTGCATCTAATCATCTGGATCCTGCTATGTAATTTCTAACCCTCAGGCTCAAATTCAATAACAAATATTTATTTGATGTCTTCTATTTGTATTATCCCATGTTAGTTACTAGATATCATAGGATGGTGGAAAAATATATGGAACTGTGGGCATTCAATAAAAGGGATACATAATGGAATATTGAGAAGGAAAAAATTAGGAGAAAAGAAAGGAAAGAAGGAAGAAAAATAAAGGAAGAAAAAAAGACGGGATGGAGGAGGGGAGAGAGCCTCTAATGTATTCAGGGGGAAATTTCAGATCCAAAAGTTATATATAATCATTATAATGACTACTAATTTTGGAACTCAAAGAAGCTCTTAACTTGACGATAGTCTTTCCATGCCCACCAATAATAGAGGCAACCACCTTCTTATTCCTGTTAACTATATTCGATCTCTGACTAAGGCTCTAGAATACTCATCTCACTTTTAATAGAAGAGATTTTTCAAGATTTCTTAACCTAATTTAAAGTTTTCCTAAAATTAAAAGACAACATTTATAACTTTATATGTCAGATTTTGTTTTTGTTTTATATGTGAAAATGAGTTTATACTCCTGACTTATTTGTAGAATGAGTAAAACTCTTTCAACAAAAAGTACAACAAATGTCCATCATAGGGGGAACTAAGTCTTAATTCTTCTGAGGTACTGTGAGAACTTAAGCAACAGAGATACCCAGCTCACCCATAGTAGTACTAGCAAGGTGGTGCTAGAAGGGAAGAGGATATGTTTCCCTTGATGGCCCTTTATCTTTCCTTTTGGTTCATGGTCATGACTGATGCTTCTGAGAATCGGTGTTCAAGGAGGAGATGAGTTCATTTATTTTACTTGGAAATAGTTCAACAATTTATTCCATCATATAGCACTCAATAATATAGCTAAAACTGTAGCTCAGATACTCTTATTCCTGGTCCAACATCTTTTTACTGCACTCCATCCTTTAAGCAGGTAGGAATAGAGAGAGAAAAAAGTAAGGATGCTATAAGTTTCCCACATTTTAAAAGATGAGATGACTTGGTGATAAATTCAATGGTAGTCAAGGAGTTGAGAGGTTAAGCAATATAATGGAAAAATCATTGGACTAGGGGCCAATAGATCTGGATTCATGGCTTGAGACAAGTCAAAAGCACTGGTCTTGATTCTCTTATCAATCAACTATGTAACTTCAGGTAAGCTGCTTTCCCTTTTTGTGCTGGTTCCTTTACCTAGAAAATGGGATATTAATCCCCACCCTACATATGCTATATGACCTGGGGGAAAAGAAAAGCAATGTTTGCAAAAGGGTTGCAAGTGTCAGGATAAGAATTGTTTTACAACAGAAGGAGGAGGAAGAAAAAAATGGAAGAAGAAAAGAAAGAAGGAAAGGGCAAGATTATTTACAAATATCTTCCCCTCACATGCCATTGGGTTACACAGATGACTCAGTTCTGGGAAAATGATTGAATGAATATATGACCATATTGGGTTAGGCCATAGGCTTTTAGGTTAATGGGTGACTTGTGGCTGTGGCTCCCTTCACATACTGTCATTTTCTGTGGCCAGAAAATTTATGGTTTTCATTTTAGAACAGCTTCAGATGCCTTGCCAAGGCCCATGGCCAGACCGTACTCTAGAGGTCAAGTTTAGTCATTAGTAGTTTCAGTTGTCAAACTCCCCCACTCATTAATCTTATCTGATGTGTCCACAATGCGGGTGATGGGCACTTATTAGGTTATTGGTTTCCAAAATGATGATTCATAGTCACAGGGAGATAGCACATGCACAAATATGCCATAATAAGACTGGACTATCGTTCTCTTCACATTAACCTCCACTTTCCCCCAATGACCAAACGGATTGTAATGTGAAGCACAAACATGAAAAACATCCATAAACTTACACAGATTCTGTTTGTCTATCAGCTACCATTATGAAGTCTTCCTTCACCCTAGCTTTTAATTGGTGCTCATCATAATGACAGAAGGTCTATTAACCCAGTATCCAGAGCTTTGTTGCTATAAATTAGTCCAACATAAAATCATATTGACATTGGGTGACTGTCATAGGAAATAAAGCTGTCAGCAGTCACATTTTCAATTATGGAGAACTATTATAGCGGGTATATGCCATAGCCCTCATATGGAAGTCTATCTGTTCTCATAAAGCATGGTCAGTAGAGGTTGATTCTGATAGCACAATAGATTCTATCTACTTGTAATTTGGGTCCTGGATACAATTTAATCCCAAAACTTTTCCTGAAAACCCTTAGCTAATTTATGGGGGGGCTTATATTTATAAAACCACAGAATCTCAGAACTGGGATTACTCAGGCTAGTGAATCCAACCAAAGATTGAATAAAAATTCCTTTGGTAAAATCACTTATAAGTGACCGTTCAGCTTCTGCTTGAAGAACTTGAGGGATGCAAAACTCACTACTTTCTAAGACTCGATTCAAGTTTTGTACTACGCTAATAGACAGTTTGACTCTAAAAATCTAACCTTTCCCATTGCCTTAAGGTTTTCTGTGAAGATCTTAGAAAATCTTCCATATCTCCACCTTTATGTCCCACAGTGTCAATTTCTTCATCTGTCTTATGGTACTATCAGAGTAATTTGTAAAGTGTAAAGTGCTATATAAATTTAAATCATTGTTAATAATAGAAGAAGAAAGAAAGAGAAGAACAACATTATGGTGTAGTAGATAGAAAACCCACTTCAGAGTAAAAAGGACTTTAGTCCAAGTACTACTTCTGACACATACTGGCTATGGCAGACTCTGGGCATTTGATTTAATTTCTCAGTGCTTCAAATAACCCTCTAAAACTGTAAGTTACAAAATGGTTATTGTGAGAATCAAATGAGATCATATTCATAAAGTGCTTTTTATGGTTCCTGGCATATAACAGGCACTTTAGATATGTTATCTATTATTTATATAGGTAGAAGGTATTTATTTAAAAGGGACAGAGATGCCCTACACCAATCTCAGATTTAATCCAAAAAAGTATTTGTTGTTATTAAATTGGTATAATTAACAAATATTAATTATATTAATCTACTAATAATTATTATACACAGAGTAATTAAAGAAGGGAAGTAGACTAGGTCACTAAAACCTCTTCGAGCTCCAACATTCTGTATCCTAATTTCCTTCTAGATCTAATCAATCAATCAACAAGAGTTGATTAAAGAATTTCTATATGTAAGAAAGACTTGATTCTAACAGAGAAACAGCATGAACATGCAGAAATACATTCAAATTTAACAGAAAGAAACCTTGAAGAATATGGCTCTAATAGCTAGGGAATCAAGAAAAGCCTCATGTTAAAGGTGGTGCCCAAGCCAGAGGAAATCAGTGATTACAAGGGATAGAAAAGAGGTGCGTATCCTCAACATGAGAGACAACCAGAACAAAGGCATTGAAAAAAGCAAAGGAATATCTTGGGGAAAATGGCAAGGAGGCCAGTTTGTCTGGAACATGAACTACAATGATGATAGTGATGTATAGAGTATGAAAGACTAATGGAGACCAGGTTATGAAAGACTCTAAACATTAACAAGAATTTATGTTTGATCCTTGTGGCAATATGGAGTCTCTTTTAATTGAGGAGAGAAGCTAATATGGTCTCATCTGCAACTTAGGAAGATCATTAGGAAAATCATTGTGTAAAGGACGAATTGATGTGAAAAGAGCTTGGAGGTTCAGTGTGATGATATGGACAAGAGTTGATAATGAACATAAAAATAAGATGAGTGCACAAGTAGAGAGAAGGGGCAAGATGTGACAAATGTGGCAGAGGTAAAGATAAGATTTAGCACCTGATTGAAGATCTAGAGCAAGATGGAGGCAGTTAGGAAGACATAAATATTGAGAATCTGAGTGTATGAACATTATGCTTTTACCCTTGAAGAAAAAATGAACATTTGGAAGAGAGGTATAAAAATAAGTTCCTTTCAAATTTTAATTTTGGCATGTTTAAGGGACATTGGGTTTAAAATGTGCAAAAGAGAGTTTGGGAGAGAGACTAATGCTGGATTTATAAGTGTAGAAGTTCTTTGAAAATCTAATATACCATGTTCTAATTTCTATAGCTTCTTCACTTTCCATGTTTTATGTTCTAAGTCTCTTTGCAACTCTAACATTTTATATTCCAAATTCTGAGGTTTCTTCCAGCTTAACAATTTATGACTATAAAGAAAGGTGGAAAAGGAAAAAAGAGTGAACTTCCTTTATTCATTTGGAATGTTCTGTCTACAATTTGGGAGATAAATATATTTTGGTTCTTAACTCTAGACCATAATCATATCCTTGTCAAGGAAAAAAACACAAAAGTGAAGTACTTTGATAGCTTTTAAAAAATATTCAGTTGAAGATAAATACCAGAATTGCTTTGAGTCCTTCATTATAATTGCCATTGCAATGATCAAATCTGCCTCAGAATTTGCAGATTACCTGCAGCTGTGATTCCCCTTCATTCATCATTCCCCAATATACCCATAGTAAAGGAGGCATGGCACAAGATGAATGTGAAAGCCTATAATATAGGATGAAAGCAGCAGTCCAAACAGATAGTTTGTAACTTATCACAGACTGGGACTACTCAAGAAGACATTTTAAGAAACAGTGTACATTCCTAAATAGTATGCCCATAAATTTTCTGTGTTCATCAAATGAAACCTTTTCAGACAAAGAAAATTAAAATGAGTTGCATTTATTGATAGATTGAATAACTCATCTATTGAATTATTTACCAAAGCAGTATAATGACAAAAGCACTAGACTTGGAACCCTGAAGTCTAAATGAGATCAAAGACAGATTATATCACTTGCTAGATGGACATTCTCAGCTCTCTGAGCCTTTGTTGCATCATCTTTCTTTTTCCCCACAAAATTTATACACACACATATAGTCCAGATTATGTTGTGATACAATTTTTACTAATCATTTTCTGACATTTTACAGTCTATGTTCTCTCCCTTCATCTCTCTCCCTTCTTCACACCTAGAGACAGCAGGTAACATGATTTAGATCATACATGTGCTTTCATGCAGTATATATTTGCATATTTATCATATTGTGAAAGAAGACATGTATTGCTTGTACAAGGAAAAAAAACTGAAGAAAATAAAATGAAAAATGACATGCTTCAATTTGCATTCAGACTACATCAGTTCCTCCTTTGGTGGTGGATAGCTTTTTTTTTGAGATGAGTCTCTTAAAATTGTCTTGAATCCTTAACTTTACTGATAATACTGAAGTCATTCACAATTTATCATTATGCATTATTGTTTATAACATTCTCCTGGTTCTGCTCACTTCACTTTGCACCAGTTTATATGTCTTCTTGGGTTTTTTCTGAAGCTATCCTGCTCACCATTTCTTATAATACAACAGTGTTCCATCAAAATCATATACCACTTTTTCAGTCATTTTCTAACTGAAAATGGACACCTCTTACGTTTCCAGTTCTTTTCTGCCACAAAAAAAGAGCTGCTATGAGTATTTTTGTATCTATGCAGCATTTTTTCCCTTCTTTTATCTGTTTGGAACGTAGAACTAATAGTGGTAATGCTGAGTCAAAGGATATGCACATTTTTATGGCCTTTAGAGCATAGTTCCAAACTGCTCTCCAGAATGGTTAGATCAGATCACAACTCCACCAATAGTGCATGTGTCCCGATCTTCCAAAATCCCTTCCAACATTTATCATTTTTCTTTTTTGTTATATTCACCAATCTGATTGGTATAAGGTGGTACTTCAGAGTTGTTTTAATTTGTATTTCTCTAATCAATAGCAACATGGAGCATTTTTTCACATAACTAAAGATAGTTTTAATTTCTTCATTTGAGAATTGCCTTTTCGTATCTATTGATTATTTACCAACAGCAGAATGACTTTTATTCTTATACATTTGATTCAGTTCTTTATATATTTTAGAAATAAAGCCTTTGTAAGAGATACTTGCTGTAAAATTTTTTCCCTAGTTTTTTTGTTTCCCTCCTATCTTGGTTGTATTGGCTTTGTTTGAAGAGAAACAATTAAAATTTAATGTAGTCAACGTTATCTGTTTTACATCTCTTAATGTTTTCTATGCCTTGTTTGGTAAATTCTTCTCATTCTTAGGTTCTGACTGGTTACTATTTTGTGCTCCCTAATTTATTTATGGTTTCACTTTTTATTTCTAAATCATGTATCCATTTTGACCTTATCTTGGTGTATGATGTGAGATGTTAGTCTATGCCTAGTTTGTATCATACCGTTTTCCAGTTTTCCCAGCAGATTTTGTCAAATAATGAGTACTTCTTCTAAAAGGTTGCATTTTGGGGTTTGCCAAGCACTAGTACACTATAGTTATTTATTAACACATATTGAGTGTCTAATTTATTACATTGGTCCAGTATTCTATTTCCCAACCAATACCAGATTGTTTTGATGGTTGCCACTTTAAGATCTGGTATAGTTATGTTGTCTTTCTTCATATTTACTTTCATTATTCCCCTACACGTTCTCGGCCTTTTGGTCTTCCAAATGAATTTTGTCATTTTTTCTATTTCTATGAGATAATTTTTGGGCAGAATCGTCCTTTTTATTATATTATTTCAACCTATCCATAAGCAATTCATGTTTTTCCCCCAATCATTTGGAACTGACTTTTTTTTTGTGTAAAAAGTGTTTTGTAATTACATTCACATACTTCCTAACTTTGTCTCGGCAATAGACTCCAGGTATTTTATATCATATACAATTATTTTGAATTAGATTTCTCCTTCTGTTGGACTTTATTGGTAGTACAAAGCATTCCTCATGATTTATGAGGGTTTATTTTATATTCTACAACTTTGCTAAAGTTGGTGTTTTAATTAGTTTTTTAGTTGATTTTCTAAACATACTATGATATCATCTGCAAAGAGTTATAGATTTATTTCCTCATTTCATACTCTAATTCCCTCAATTTCTTGTTCTTTTATTGCTATAGCTCACATTTCTAGGACAATATTAAATAATAGTGGTGATAATGAGGATCCTTGCATCACTACTCTTCAACTTGGGAAGACTCCTAGCTTATCCCATTACAAATAATGCTTTTCTATGACTTTAGTTAGATGTTATTTATCAATTTAAAGAACATTCCATTTATTCCACAGTTCTCTAGCATGTTTTTTTAGTAGGAATGGTTGTTGTTTTTTGTCAAAAGCATTTATTGAGATAATTATATGTTTTTGTTGGTTTTGTTATTGATCTGATTAAGTATGCTAGTAGTTTTCTTAATATTGAACCACCCCGGGACTTCCGGGTAATCATGGCTGCAATCTAGACGCCACACGCTTCCTCTCCCCAGCACTGAACGAAATAGACTACATCAAAGGAGCATAAAATCACCTTTGGAGGAACAGAAGGACTCCCCAGTACCCCACAGAGGCAAAGGTACGTGGGGCTTGAACATTTCCACACTAAAATAAGAAGGAAAAGCTTGCACAGAAAAGTGAACTGAGCCGCCCTTCCCCCACCCCACCTCCCCCACTAAACCAGAGTGAGCTACCTGAGCGCTCACCGGGACAGCGAGTGAGTGGGGAGCATCTCTGTCTGGGGGGGGGGGCACTCCAGGGTCCTTGGGATCTGGGGACTGCCAGGAAAAAACGTCTCAGGGCGGTTTCACTGGAGAATCCAGCGGAGCTGTACTTGGGGCGGGCTTCGCTGAACACCAGGGCAGACCACACGCTGATTATCTGGGCGGAGCTGAACACCTGGGCAGTGTGGCTGTGATCAGGGACCCAGCGCTCTAACAAACCTCGGAGGCTGGGAAGAACTAGTCTGAAGCAACCTAAATTCACAGAAAAACCACACATATAACCCAGATCCCAGACCAAAAAGGAAAGGGGAATAAAACCACCAAAGGGATGGCTCACATGGCCCAAAATCAAGCCTCCAGGAAGAAAGGGAAAAAAGTGACTATTGAAAACTTTTATGGTGGAAGTACCCAAGGAAAAGAGGAGAATGAGGAGGAAATCCAAAAAAATTCAGAACACGCCTCCCAAAATGGAAACTATCAACAAGCTCTGGAAGATCTCAAACTGGAACTTATCCAAAAGATGGAAACCTGGAAAGAAAAATGGGAGAAAGAGATCAGCTGTCTGACAGATAAGAATGCTCAACTGGAAAAAGAACTCGAAGCATCCAATAGAAGGGCAGACAAGGCTGAAAAGCAAAACCAGTCCCTAATGACCAGAATTAAGCACCTCGAAGAAAGTGAGATGATAAAACAGCAAGAATCAATAAAGCAAACCCAAAAAATTAATGAATTAGAAGAAAACATAAAATATCTCACTGAGAAGGTCACAGACCTGGAAAACAGGGGGAGACGAGAAAATCTCCGAATTATTGGTCTCCCAGAAAAACCAGAGGTAAACAACAAATTGGATATTATTCTACAGGAGATTATAAAAGAAAATTGCCCTCACGTTCTGGAGCAAGGGGGCAAAATAGAAATAGAAAGGATTCATAGAACACCTTCTATACTAAATCCCCAAATGACAACCCCTAGGAATGTAATTGCCAAATTCAAGAGCTTCCAAGTAAAGGAGAAAATCCTACAAGAAGCCAAGAAGAAGAGCTTCAGATATAAGGGGGCTCCCATAAGGATCATACACGACTTAGCGGCTAACACACTAAGAGACCGCAAAGCATGGAACATGATATTTAGAAAGGCAAGAGAGCTGGGTCTCCAACCAAGAATCAACTACCCAGCAAAACTGACTATATACTTCCAGGGGAAAGTATGGGCATTCAACAAAATAGAAGATTTCCAAGCATTTGCTAAGAAAAGACCAGAGCTCTGTGGAAAGTTCGATATCCAAGCACAGAAAGCAAGAGAAACATGAAAAGGTAAATATGAAAGAAAGGGAAAAGGAGATAAATCTTATCTTTTTCTTTAAGTCAAACTCTCTTCTATAAGGACTACATTTACATCAAATTATATATATTAATATGTGGGGAAAATGTTTTGTGTAACTCTCATAAATTGTATCATCATAAGAGTAGTTAGAAGAAACATGCATAGGGAAAGATTGGGGCATTAAGAAGATTTGGGGAAAGTTGGGGCAAAGAAAGGAAAAGGGAGGGGGGAACCGCGATAATACTAAGATTAACTTCAAGAAAAAGGGGGTAATCAATAGAATAAACTTTCCCATATAAAGATACACATGGGAAGGGGAGGGGAAGAACTCTCATATGAGAAGGAGAGGAAGAGAGCGTGAAGTGGAATTACTTAAACCTTACTCTCAGTGAAATCAAATCTGAGAGGGAAGAACATCTAGATCCAGTGGGATCCTGAATTCTATCTTATCCATTAGGGCAAGAAAGAAAGGAAACCCAAGGAGGGGGAGGGGGGGAGGGAGTACAAAAAGGGAGGGAAGGAGAGGGGGGAGGGGAAGGGAGCATAAAAAGGGAGGGGATAGAAAGGGAAGCATCTCAAGGGAGGGGACTAGGGGGACTGACCTAAAGTAAATCACTGGTTCAAAAGGAGAAAGCTAAAGAAGAAAGGTCAGAACTAGGGGAAGATATCAAAATGCCAGCGAATCCACAAATAACAATCATAACTTTGAACGTGAATGGGATGAACTCACCCATAAAACGTAGACAAATAGCAGATTGGATTAGAACCCAAAACCCTACCATATGTTGTCTTCAAGAAACACATATGAGACGGGTTGACACTCACAAGGTTAGAATTAAAGGTTGGAGTAAGACCTTTTGGGCCTCAACCGATAGAAAGAAGGCAGGAGTTGCAATCATGATATCTGACAAAGCCAAAGTACAAATAGACCTGATCAAAAGGGATAGGGAAGGTAAATATATTCTGCTAAAAGGAAGTATAGACAATGAGGAAATATCACTAATCAACATGTATGCACCAAATGGTATAGCATCCAAATTTTTAATAGAGAAACTAGGAGAATTGAAGGAGGAAATAGATAGTAAAACCATATTAGTGGGAGACTTGAACCAACCACTATCAAATTTAGATAAATCAAACCAAAAAATAAACAAGAAAGAGGTAAAAGAGGTGAATGAAATCTTAGAAAAATTAGAGTTAATAGACATATGGAGAAAAATAAATAGGGACAAAAAAGAATACACCTTCTTTTCAGCACCACATGGCACATTCACAAAAATAGATCATACACTAGGTCATAGAAACATGGCACTCAAATACAGAAAAGCAGATATATTAACTGCAGCCTTTTCAGACCACAAGGCAATTAAAATATTGATCGGTAAGGGTACATGGAGACCCAAATCAAAAATTAATTGGAAATTAAATAACATGATACTCCAAAATCGGATAGTTAGAGAAGAAATCATAGAAACAATTAACAATTTTGTTGAAGAAAATGACAACGGCGAAACATCCTTTCAAACCTTATGGGATGCAGCCAAGGCAGCACTTAGAGGAAAATTCATATCCCTGAGTGCATATATTAACAAATTAGGGAGGACAGAGACCAAGGAATTGGAAATGCAAATCAAAAAACTTGAGAATGAACAAATTAAAAACCCCCAGAAGAAAACCATACTAGAGATCCTAAAAATTAAGGGAGAAATTAATAAAATAGAAAGTGACAGAACTATTGAGCTAATAAACAAGACTAGAAGCTGGTACTTTGAAAAAACAGACAAAATAGACAAAGTACTGGTTAATTTAATTAAAAAAAGGAAAGAAGAAAGGCAAATTAACAGCAACAAGGATGAGAAGGGGGATCTCACCTCCAATGAAGAGGAAAGTAAGGCAATCATTAAAAACTACTTTGCCCAACTATATGGCAATAAATATACCAACCTAGGTGATATGGATGAATATTTACAAAAATATAAATTGCCTAGACTAACAGAAGAAGAAATAGTTTTCTTAAATAATCCCATATCAGAAAAAGAAATCCAACAGGCCATCAAAGAACTTCCTAAGAAAAAATCCCCAGGGCCTGATGGATTCACCAGCGAATTCTATCAAACATTCAGAGAACAGTTAATCCCAATACTATACAAACTATTTGACATAATAAGCAAAGAGGGAGTTCTACCAAACTCCTTTTATGACACAAGCATGGTACTGATTCCAAAACCAGGCAGGCCAAAAACAGAGAAAGAAAATTATAGACCAATCTCCCTAATGAATATAGATGCAAAAATCTTAAATAGGATACTAGCAAAAAGACTCCAGGAAGTGATCAGAAGGGTCATCCACCATGATCAAGTAGGATTTATACCAGGGATGCAGGGCTGGTTCAACATTAGGAAAACTATCCACATAATTTACCACATCAACAAGCAAACCAACAAGAACCACATGATTATCTCAATAGATGCAGAAAAAGCCTTTGATAAAATACAACACCCATTCCTACTAAAAACACTAGAAAGCATAGGAATAGAAGGGTCATTCCTAAAAATAATAAACAGTATATATTAAAACCATCAGCTAATATCATCTGCAATGGGCATAAACTAAATCCATTCCCATTAAGATCAGGAGTGAAACAAGGATGCCCATTATCACCTCTATTATTTGACATTGTATTAGAAACACTAGCAGTAGCAATTAGAGAAGAAAAAGAAATTGAAGGCATCAAAATAGGCAAGGAGGAGACCAAATTATCGCTCTTTGCAGATGACATGATGGTCTACTTAAAGAATCCTAGAGATTCAACCAAAAAGCTAATCGAAATAATCAACAACTTTAGTAAAGTTGCAGGATACAAAATAAACCCACATAAGTCATCAGCCTTTCTATATAATTCCAATACAGCTCAGCAGCAAGAACTAGAAAGAGAAATCCCATTCAAAATTACCCTAGACAAAATAAAATACTTAGGAATCTATCTCCCGAGACAAACACAAGATCTATATGAACACAACTACAAAACACTTTCCACACAACTAAAACTAGACTTGAACAATTGGAAGAACATTAACTGCTCATGGGTAGGACGAGCCAATATAATAAAAATGACCATCCTACACAAACTCATCTATCTATTTAGTGCCATACCCATGGAACTTCCAAAAATTTTTTTTTACTGATTTAGAAAAAACCATAACAAAGTTCATTTGGAAGAACAAAAGATCAAGGATATCCAGGGAAATAATGAAAAAAAAATACAAAGGAAGGGGGTCTTGCAGTCCCAGATCTCAGACTATATTACAAAGCAGCGGTCATCAAAACAATTTGGTACTGGCTAAGAGACAGAAAGGAGGATCAGTGGAATAGACTGGGGGCAAGCAACCTCAGCAAGACAGTATATTACAAACCCAAAGATCCCAGCTTTTGGGACAAAAATCCACTATTTCATAAAAACTGCTGGGAAAATTGGAGGACAGTGTGGGAAAGATTAGGCTTAGATCAACACCTCACACCCTACACCAAGATAAATTCAAAATGGGTGAATGACTTGAACATAAAGAAGGAAACTATAAGAAAATTAGGCGAACACGGAATAGTATACATGTCAGACCTTTGGGAAGGGAAATACTTCAAAACCAAGCAAGAATTAGAAAGAGTTACAAAATGCAAAATAAATAATCTGGATTACATCAAATTGAAAAGTTTTTGTACAAACAAAACCAATGTAACTAAAATCAGAAGGGTAGCAACAAATTGGGAAACAATCTTCATAAAAACCTCTGACAAAGGTTTAATTACTCAAATTTATGAAGAACTAAATCAATTGTACAAAAAATCAAGCCATTCTCCAATTGACAAATGGGCAAGGGACATGAACAGGCAGTTCTCAGCCAAAGAAATCAAAACTATTAATAAGCACACGAAAAAGTGCTCTACATCTCTTATAATCAGAGAGATGCAAATCAAAAGAACTCTGAGGTATCACCTCACACCTAGCAGATTGGCTAACATGACAGCTATGCAAAGTAATGAATGCTGGAGGGGATGTGGCAAAGTGGGGACATTAATTCATTGCTGGTGGAGTTGTGAATTGATCCAACCATTCTGGAGGGCAATTTGGAACTATGTCCAAAGGGCGATAAAAGATTGTTTGCCCTTTGATCCAGCCATAGCACTGCTGGGCTTGTACCCCAAAGAGATAATGGACAAAAAGACTTGTACAAGAATATTCATAGCTGCGCTCTTTGTGGTGTCCAAAAATTGGAAAATGAGGGGATGCCCATCAATTGGGGAATGGCTGAACAAATTGTGGTATATGTTGGTGATGGAATACTATTGTGCTCAAAGGAATAATAAAGTGGAGGAATTCCATGGAGACTGGAACAACCTCCACGAAGTGATGCA
This sequence comes from Monodelphis domestica, assembly GCF_027887165.1. Taxonomy (NCBI): domain Eukaryota; kingdom Metazoa; phylum Chordata; class Mammalia; order Didelphimorphia; family Didelphidae; genus Monodelphis; species Monodelphis domestica. Next base: position 96,976,458 of record NC_077232.1, read on the forward strand.
GAGCGAAAGGAGCAGAACCAGGAAAACATTATACACAGAGACTGATACATTGTGGTACAATCGAAGGTGATAGACTTCTCCATTAGTATCAATGCAATTTCCCTGAACAATCTGCAGGGATCTAAAAAAAAATACTACCCACAAGCAGAGGATAAACTGTGGGAGTAAAAACACCAATGAAAAACAACTGCTTGACTACAGGGTTGGAGGAGATAAGACTGAGGAGAGACTCTAAATGAATACTATAATGCAAATTCCAACAACAGGGAAATGGGTTCGAGTCAAGAACACATGTGATAACCAGTGGAATCATGCGTCAGCTATGGGAGAGGGAAAGGCAGGGGGGGGGAGGGGAGGAAAAGAAAATGATCTTTGATTCCAATGAACAATGTATGAAAACGACCAAATAAAATAATGTTTAAATAAAAAAAAATAAAAAAAATATTGAACCACCCCTATATACCTAGTAGAAAACCCAGTTGATCATATCTACTACAATCCTGAATTTCAATCCAAGTGTATTATATGATTTCCTGTTTAGGGAACTATTGTTTTGGAGCTACATTTAAGGGAATAAAATGGCCAATTGAAATAGATCCACAAGATGGGCAAGTGGAATAATGAAGAATTTAAATCAATCTATCAATATTTTAAGTACCTATAATGTGCCAGGTACTGTACAAAGTGCTAAATATCTGTAGCATATGGGGGTCAATTTAAAGGATTGGGAATATTGAGAAAAGAGAAGAGTTAGAAGGTACATAATAATTGTGTCATTTTCCTAAATTCAAATCTGGCCTTAGACACTCATTAACTGTGTGACCTTGGGCAAGTCACTCAGCCCTATTTGCCTCATTTTGTCATCTATAAAATGAGCTAGAGATGGAAATGGTCAACCACTCCAGTATTTCTGCCAACAACATTCCAAGGAGGGTCAGAAAGAGAGGGATATGATTGCAATGATTGAACAACAGCAACAGCCATGTATGGAAGAAATATTAGACTTGTTTAAGTTCATAACAAATAATAAAATTAGGGATTTCAGAGAGGTATATTTTAGATTGATTCACAGAAAATAAAGTCCTTTTCTAAAATTAGATTCCTTCAGGAAGTAGTAAGCTTCCTGTCCCTGAAGATAGTCAAGGGGAGGCTAAATGAACATTTCTCATGGATATTTGTAGAGAGGATTCCTCTTTAGATATGGTTGGGACAAGATAAACTCTAAGGTACTTTTGATCTCTGAAGTCTGCAAAACTCTATCCTAAAATGATAGATTGTGCATTCGTAATAAAATATAGCCAGTGTAACTTTGGATCACCAATTTAGGGCAGGAAAGGAAACTCATATGGTATCTTGTCCAGTCTGTACATTTTACTGCTGTGGATATTGAGACCCAGAAAGACTGTGTGATTTGATAGATCATAAATCAAAAGAAGAGGCATGGGAGTAGGACCACCTATGTTGCCTCCTGTTCCTTTAGACTGACATGTGATGAGTGAAATCCAATGTCCATCTTACTTGTACATTTGTCACATCATCAAATACATGAACCAGAAAGTTCAGGTGATACTGTGAAAAAATTAAAATTATAAGTAATAATACATTTACTTATTACAACATTATTTCCTCCTAGCTTATTAGGTATTTACATGTTTATTACCAAATTATAATCTTGAATGACTTATTCACTTGCATAAGCTGGTAGACAAGCAAAAAAATAAACCCTCAAACTATTAAATGATTCTGAACTGAAATATGCCTATAGTTTATTGTTATATGTTATTTCTGAGTTCTTTTCATAAAAGAATAATGTAGTGAATGCTAGTAGACATGTGTCTCCTTTTTAGGACATGTACAACAGACATTGGGATGGATATGTTAATAAGGTAGGTATTAAAATTAACTCTTCTTTAAGAAAGTAGGAACAGGACAGTGTCAAGGGTCCACCATGTAGAGCTTTTGGGAAATAAGGGCAAATCTGGGTCCACGTTCAAAAGGAAAAAGATATATAAGGTATTGCTCTGAATCAACAATGTTGACTGTAAGGGGGAAATGGGGTTACTTTAAAAGAGTTGGACTTGATTATTTAAGAGTATAGTCACCGGGAATTTAATTCCAAAGAGATTTATTTATAATTTATTTACAAAATGTAGAAAGAGTAAAGTAAGAAATCAGAGAGAGGATAAGGTAAGATATCTAGCCTAAACACCAAGTAATTTACTCCCGGCCACTGGGCAAAGAGAGTTAGTTCCTAACTGGAGGGCCCTTGGCCCTTGTAGCCAAGGCCCTGGGAATGCAGGAAATCTCTCTCAAGAAGATAGGTCTCTCATGAGGTTAGTATTTTCTGAATATCCAGCAATTCAGTCAGCTTTTCACTCATCAAATGTCAGTCTAAAGGAACAGGACCTCAGGTCCAGTCAGCAGATTCTTCTTCCCCTATTCGCCAGCCTCAACTCGAAAGCATGAAGAATAGCCTTCCTGCAGGAAGTTGCCACTCCCTTTTAAAGACATTTTCTCTTGTGTCATTTCCTGTGTCTTCCTCTAATTTTACATTTACTAATCACAGTTCACGCTCTGTACTAGGACTGCCGAGAAGGCAGTAATTTGATTCTTATTCATCACTCACTATTTCACATGTGGGTCACAGACCTCCCACTTAATGATTAAGTGGGATGCTTACACTTTTGGTGATTATATCTAAAAATGGGCAGATCTCCATACTCAACTTTCAAGTAGGGTGTTTATACTTTTGGTGATTAAAACCTAAAAATAGGCAGGGGCTACAATTTTAATCTTTACAATCAGGGGAGAGTTAATTTTAATCTTTACATGACCTAGCTCCTAGTGGGCTATGGCCACCATTACCTGGGATTTAGCAAGACATTTATTTAGTATAGGAAGTTTAGTTTCAAATAGATGATGGGCACTTTAGTTTCTTGTAATCTTTTTTATAAGTTGTGAACTTTACTCTTCTTCCTTTAAACAAATATTTGCTTAATTCAGTGGTATTTTCAATCCAATAGCAGAACAAAAGGACAAATATCCAATTAAAGAGCTATTTGATGGATGGCAGTAAATATCTGTGAATAAGAATGAGAGAACAATGGGTGGCAAGCTGCTCCCCCATCAGATTAATAGAGTCACTGAAGGAAGGCAGAATAAGTTCCCCAATACAGGTTGCAGGGATTCCTTGTGGGTTCCAGGGCACCATGAATTCATCAGGGTCCTTCTAGTTCCTTCATAGTGAGGCAGTTAGAGGGAACAATGGATAGAAAGCTGGTTCTGGAGCCAGAAGACCAGAGTTCAAATTCTGCATCAGACATTTATAATCTTGGGAAAGTCACCTAATTTCTCTTCTGCAGTTTCCCTATATAATTGTTACTTCTGTCTCAGCACTTGAATTTAATGAAAAGGAAATAGCATCAGTTACTGTGTGGAGAAGCCTGACAACCGTGTTTCCACTTATGGACTCCCTAAAGTGACTTAGTCAGGAAGAGCTGTATGGGAATTGGCCTGTGACTATATTGGTAGACAGGGAAAGGTGGGAATATAAGAAGGGGAGACACAGAGAGAGAGACTGAGGGGAGAGAGGGGGAGAGATAGATAGATAGATAGATAGAGAGAGAGAGAGAGAGAGAGAGAGAGAGAGAGAGAGAGAGAGAGTCATTTTTAGCACTAAATATATGATACCACAATCACAATGGTTTAAAGGAGAAATTTTAGAGGAGAATTTTGTTACAAACCTAGTTTCCTATCATTCCTAGTAGTGAGCCTTCCCTGGAATAATATTCCACACACATCACCCAGCATTTCTACTATGGGCTGAGCTCCAAGAATTGAGTGTTTCTTTTCCAAAAAAACAAATGTTCTGAGCAAATCCATCCAGTGGCTTATTTTCATTTTGAGATTTGTAATTTTTGCTGTTATTATTGTTTCAAACTGAACACGTGACTGTGTAGAGAATTCCCAGTGAGAAAAATCCTTTTATACATGCATATCAGTACCTGCTTTAAAATGTGTGGTCTTAGAACATTACCTGGGGCACTAAGAAATTAAATGACTTGCTCAAGGAAAAAGCCAGAGAGTGTGTCTGTGTGTGTGTGTGTGTGTGTGTGTGTGTGTGAATTTAACGAAGATTATTATTATGAATACTATTATGATAATAAAATCACATTGTAGAATATTATTGGTATTATGTTAATTATATAATAAATATATTACATAAATAATTATTATTATTGATTTCTAGTATTTTTATAGTGACTAAAGGTTTCCATTATGTTATCTCATTTGATCCTAGATCTTCTATACTCCTGAGATCAGGTCTCTAGTCATGGTGCCATGCTGAATTTCATGACCCTTTGCATAGTGAGAGTTTAATATTTGTTAAATTGAAGAATATAAAAATTCTTTTTCCAGCTAAACATAAAAATCCTTTCCTCCCCATCCTTGCCCCCCCCCACATACACACACACAGTGTAACAAAGGGAAGATCAAATTGACTGATAATAATCTATTTCCTGGTAAAGAGTCACCTGCCTCATTAGGAGGGCCTCATTAATAGTTCAGAATCCTCTTCTTTGAACTCTTCTTACAATTTCCTTAATTAATTGCAGTAATTAACATTATAGGCTTAAATGTCTTCACAAATGTCATTGTTACACATAAGTATATTTCTTAGATCAAATAAAAGTGGAGCTCAGTCTGGGTTTGTAGAAAATGAGAATAGCAATAATATTCCCATGAGTCTAACAACTACCCAGCCCTTACCCCTATCGCAAACCGAATGCTTTTAAAATTCTTGTCCGTAATCTGACCACAAAAATCGACAATTCTAGAAATGTCATCAAACTCATAATCATAGGTCCTTTTTTCTTCCATTACTTTATCTAGGGTTTGTTTCTCTGGTATTTTCAGTATACAATAATTTGATCTCATCCTTTCTCTCTCTTCATCTCAGAGAGGAAGTTACATATTATCCTTTCCTATTTTGAGAAGAGTACTTTTATTCATATGTAGCAAAATGGCTGTCACATAGAAGGTATGTAAATAAATGCTTCTTGAATCCAATACCTAAATATATATAGAATATCCTTTTTCTTCCTCTCTATCTCTACTTCTTCAGTCTTTCAAGGACTAGTCCCATGAAGGCTTTCCTAACTGTAGCAGTCCACCCCTAGCTATGGGCAAAGGAAACAGTTAGTATGTACAGAGTGGCTTAGAAGAGAGCATGCTCAGTCTTGAGCATGCTCAGTCTTGTGCATGGCTGGGAAAGCCTCTGACCCTTGACCCCAGCTTCCCCCAGGTTAGGCGGGAAAACAGGTTTCTTTGTGTTCACCTGGCTAAGAGAAACCACACCTATACCTTGTCGTTAACCAATGATAATCATCCCTATGTATTGTGTATATTTGCATATCAAAGAGATTAAATACCCAGCCACAGCAAGCTCCGCCCCTTTTCTCTCTCTCTCTCACTTGGATCTCAGCTTTCACTGATTCCTGGCCTCTGGCCAACCTCCATCTTTGATTCATTTCCTGATCTACCTCTCCCACCTGGGACACTTTCTTTTCTCTATCATATCTCCGACCTGTGTGGTATTAAATTTGGATCACTGGACGGGTATAAGCCTTCTGAATAGTCCACTGATCAGAGTTTTTGCTGTGACTCCTTGATAATTAAGAAGGCCTTGATTTCTGACTCATTCCTGCCACCTCATATCTCTAGTTTGACTCCGCCATCCCTCTCGCGGCATACAGAACTTCTATCCTTCCTCTATCTTCCTATCTTGAGGCTTCTCGCGGGTTCGAGGAAGCTTCACTAACCATTACAGTTCAAACCAATACCATCTTTCTATAATTTGGAGTTCATCTACTCTTTTTATACTTTTATGCTCTAATTAATTTCACATCTATCAGTGTGATCTATCTATCTCTCACTATCTATCTTATCACTATATATCTACTAGACAGTAAATTCTATGAGGTCTGCTCTGGGAGTTATCACAGCCCTTCCAGTTCTACTGATCTGTATTTAATGCCATAGTAGGATGATTAATAAATCACCTGAAATAGTCACATTATTAAATTCACGCTCCAAATTTTCAGTGGGTTGGAACCAATTGCCACATTTTACATAATCATTAATTCAAATAATGTGAAATCAAATACATATGATCACATCAAGGGATTCATTATTTGCATTAATTGAGATCCATCTACATATTAGAAATACTAGAAACCCAATATATGAAGTAATTAAAAAAACACCTGGAAAGGAGCTTGGCCTGTATTATTACTACATAAACAAAAATAGAGAATTCTTCTTGATAGTTAAGAGTTAAATCACAAATTCAAGGCATGAACAAAGAATGCCATCACTATTCTTCCCCACTCTCCTACCTTGCTTTTTTTTAAGCCATAAAAGTCTCTTATCTATGTTTTTGTCAGACAAGATGGAGAAATGTAGGCTAGATAATAGTAGTTAGGTAGATATTGAATTTGTTAAATAGCTGGATCTAAAGGGTAGTCATTATTAATGCATTGCTGGTGGAGTTGTGAATTGATCTAACCATTCTGGAGGGTAATTTGGAACTATGCCCAAAGGACGCTAAAAGACTGTCTGCCCTTTGATCTAGCCATAGCACTGCTGGGCTTGTACCCCAAAGAGATAATAAGGAAAAAGACTTGTACAAGAATATTCATAGCTGCACTCTTTGTGGTGGCAAAAAAATGGAAAATGAGGGGATGCCCTTCAATTGGGGAATGGCTGAACAAATTGTGGTTGGTGTTGGTGATGGAATACTATTGTGCTCAAAGGAATAATGAACTGGAGGAATTCCATGTGAACTGGAACAACCTCCAGGAAGTGATGCAGAGTGAAAGGAGCAGAACCAAGAGAACATTGTACACAGAGACAGAAATACTGTGGTAAAATTGAATGTAATATACTTCTCTACTAGTAGCAATGCAATGATCCAGAACTATTCAGAGGGACTTAAGAGAAAGAACACTATCCACATCCAGAGGAAGAACTGTGGGAGTAGAAACAGAAGAAAAACAACTGCTTGTTCACATGGTTCTATGGGGATATAATTGGGGATATAGACTCTAAATGATCACCCTAGTGCAAACATCAATAATATGAAAATAGGTTTTGATCAAGGACACATATAAAACCCAGTGGAATTGTGTGTTGGCTACAGGAAGGGGTGGCGGAAGGGGAAGGAAAGAACACTATTCTTGTAACCATGGGAAAATATTCTAAATTGACTAATTAATAAAATAAAAAAAATGTAGTCATTAATTGCTCAATACCAACTTGGAAAAATGTATCTAGTGCTTTATAATAACCCATCCCAGAATTGGTGCTATTTAGCATTTGTATCAATGGCTTAGAGAAGGGAATAGTTGTGTCTATCAAATTTTCTCATATAAAATTAGGATGGATAGTTAATATGTTACTGAATCCAGATCCAAAAATGCCTTGATAGACTAGATTACTGGATGGAATTTACATGCAAACTCTAGCTGTCTGGGTGGAGGAGAAGGCCCTTGGGCTCTGAAAAAATTTCCCATATACTACTTAAGGATTTGAGGAAATCACATTCCCTCTCCAAATATGCTAAGTCAGCCATGGGATGAGTCAAAGTCTTCCCCTGAACCTTCCTTTTTGGCATGCCCTACCTCTCACTACATTGTACAAATATCTTAAAGGAGGATGGATGTAGATGAAGAAATTATAAGGTAACACTTTGTCTCTTTACCAATCACTGCCTTAGAATTCTGTTTTGAGGGGAAAATTCATGAGTCATCTCTGGCATATGCTAGAGAAAGGATCTTTCTATATAAAATGGGAAATTTGTGAGTTTGGTGCTGCCACCACTGGAAGTTGATGTGAAACTATACAGAAAACTAATTGAAGACTCAACTTGAGATACTGACTAGAGGAACTACATCCTCCTTGAACTCTAGTCATCTGGATGCTTTGATCAGCTACAAAAACTATCCATCACTAAACCTTGTTAGGGTGTTTAAGTTTTGTGCAGCAATTATTTTTAAATTGCCTTGCTATTGCCTTACACTAAACTCACTCATTTAGAAAGTATTTAATGCTAAGTGGTAGTGAACCCCAAATAAAATTAATTTAAGGGAAGGAACTATGCATCATTTACATTTATAATCCTAACACCTTTCATGGACAACTCTACACAGAGAGTATTTCATAAGTTTTTGTTGAATTAGAAAACAAATGATAACTTAAGATCTAGATTTATAATTACTATATAGAATTTTGTTTTAGTACTTAACATTCAGAAATCTTTTAAAAAGATATAAAGTAATAATAAAGGATATGGAATTGATGCCAATGCCCTTAATAGAAGAAGAAGGTAGTAGTTGAAATGACATAAGATAAAATGTTTATAAACAAAGAACAAGGAATTCTTAGTAAACTTTTCCCCATTAAATTACTTTTTGCTGTAGCTCCATCTTAATGAAATAGAAAATTTATCATAAATTGACCTTAGAATTAGGAATCCAGGTCAGAATTAGTTAATTTCACTTCCTCCATATTATCAAGCATGATTTCTGAAATAACTGAGCATTCCAAAATATTCTAAAAAAGATATTAGTTAAAATGAGTAATTTTTATGGCCTGACAACCCTACAACTGTTTCAGAGGAAAGAGTCCTGAAGAATGCCCCCAATACCACAAACAAATGGAGGGAATACACTTAGAAAATATATTACTTCCAACCTTTGACCCTTTGGAATGGCCAATATTTTTCCTAGCTTATTTGTGGCAAACATTTCAAGGTTAGGACCAGCTGAATAAAACAAATGTAAATTTCATTAAAAGTGATTTATAGACTGTCAGGAGATGATTTCACAAAATAATCTCCACTATATTCCTTCAGAGAATTAAGGATTCTGAGATTCTCACATGGTATTGTCAGCTTGTTTTGATGGTTGGCAACCTCCCAAAAAAATGTTGCTTTGAGATAACACTTTGGCTCTATCCTCAAATATTATGGATGATAAATTAGAAATAGAAATGCTAAGGGAGTCCTGGATGTAAAATGATGCCATCATCATTCTACTATTATTAATAACTCTGCTAAATATAAAATCTGAATCACTGATAACACCTCTACCCATGTGCTTTGCAAATGACAACTGTGTTGCCTGCTTCATTTGTTTGGGAGAAATGCTCTATTTTAAGATAATGGTTTGGCAATTGTGTGTGCACTTTTCTCCCATAAGTATTCTTTTTAGAAGTATCAATAATAATGTCATCTGTCTCTGTACCTGGTGAGAAGTTTTCTTAGATTTGTTAAGTGACATATGTTCCAGAGGGGGGAAAATGTTTATGTCTAGGTCCTAGATGGAGGGGTGGATTGCAAGTATTATTATATCAAATATAGGATCTTTGGATTATGAGCTGGAAAGTTTTTTGAAAATTCATAGAAGTAGCATAAAGATTACATAAATAGTATAGTTCTGTTACTACCTTATTGAATTAAATATATGTGTGTAGTATGTTGTATATAAATATTATATGTACATTTCATATCTTTGTGTGCAGATAAATCTACCTATCTAAATTATAAATAACAGAAAAAAAGAACAAAACTTCTTAGAGATTATCTAATGTACTTTATTTTACAGATGAGTAAACTATGATCAAAAAATGTTACCTGAATTGCCCAAGTCCTGAGTAGTTGAAAGTGACTACAAGAAGAGGAGTCCTGAATTGCCTGAGTTACTCATAAAGTAAAGCAAATGATCATCAAACCAACAGTGAAGGTCCGAAGTTGGAAAGCCAGCAATGGAGTCACTATGGTAATTCATAAATAATAGGCGGGAAGAGAGGAGGGAGATGAGTAGGGATTCAAAGCAGATCATTCATAGAGGAGGTTGGCAGTTCATGTGCATGTAAGAGGAAACACCAAGTATTGATACAATTTTAAGACATCAATGACCAGGTTACATGAAACAATCTGAAATGTTTGAAGGGCTTTTCAGAAAAGGTAACTATTTTATCTTCATGCTGAGCATGTGACTTTCAAGATTCTCTTTTAATAAGAAAGTTGGAATTTTTAAAAATGTAGAATATTTTTCCATGGTTACATGATTCATGATTCATGAACTCCCCTTTACCCCCAGCCCCAGCTCTTTCCTCCCCTTTCCTGAATCCAACAAGCAGTTCCACTGGGTTAGACATGTATCATTGTTCAAAACCTATTTCAATTTTATTCATATCTGCAGTAGCACAATCCTTTAACATCAAAACCCCAATCATATGCCTATCATATTACTTGATCAATCACATATTTTTCTAATGCATTTCCATTTCCACAGTTCTTTCTTTGGTGTGGACAGCATTCTTTCTCATAAGTACCTCTGAATTGTCCTGGGTCTTTGCATTGCTGCTAGTAAAAAAGTCCACTACATTCAATTGTGCCATAATATATCAGTCTCTGTGTACAATGTTCTCCTGGTTCTGCTCCTTTCACTCTGCATCAATTCTTGGAGATCTTTCCAGTCCCCATAGAATTCTTTCAGTTCATTATTCCTTTCAGCACAATATTATTCCATCACCATCAGATACCACAATTTGTTCAGCCATTCTCTAATCGATGGACGCCCCTCATTTTTCAATTTCTGCCACCACAAGAAGTGTGGCTATAAATATTTTGTACAAGTTTTTTTCCTTATTATATTTTTGAGGTACAAACCTAGTAGTAGTATAACTGGGTCAAAGGGTAGGCATTCTTTTATAGCCCTTTGTGCATAGTTTTAATTGGATTTATTATGAACCATTTACACATTTTCCTGTAATCTTCTTGAGTCCTAATAATCCATATTAATAAAACTGCTGAAGATAATCTATGACCAAAAAAGAGTTTATTATAGATATAAATCACACTGTTTGAGCCTGAAAAAATCCTACAAACTTGATTTCACTGGTCCCACAAAAAGTAAGATAACAGTCTCAGATAGTTTTAGGAAATTAAAAGTTGGTGCATTGACTGCAATAATCCTTGTTCTTTTCAATTAGCAATGTGGTTTAATGGAAAGAATTTTGTACCAAAAATAAGGAGAATTTGTTCATAATGATGTCTTTTACAATCCTGGACATCTTATTTGAAATTGTTCCTGATTATCAATTTTCTTCCCTAAAATGCAGTTTTTGAAACAGTGAATAATACTTCAGATGTCATCTTGCCAGGGCAGAGTACAAAGGCATTATTGTCTTGCTAGACCTGACCACTCTGATTCTCTTAATGATGTTGACCTAGACTTTCATATTAAAAAACATAAAAATAAGGAAAATTTCATTATGGGTGTTTTATAGATATTGTTTGGAAAACCATATTTAGCAGTCAAAGAAGTTCAATTGAGACTAAGGCTATTCAGTACAGATATTAGACAATGATGTACGGTGGATAGAGTTCCTGTATTAGAGTGAAGAGACATATTCAAATATTATCTTCAATCAACATTAGATCTGTGATATTGGAGGTCATTAAATAGAAAGAATAAAAGTTCTTTGAAGGAAAAGACTTTGCTATTGTTCTTACTGTTTCCCCCCTTAAATTTAGTAAATTATTGAATTAAATAAGTGTTTCTTGTAGTTTATAGAATTTAAACTTTCTAACCACTCCAACCCCATCTCCTTAACTTTAAAATTAAGACTTAAAAATAGTCCCTGATTATATGGTTGTGGTAGGAAATGTTCTGTCTAAACGTTAAAGTTCTATGTAAACTCTATCGAGGTAAGCACAGATTTCAAGTCTTGCTATAGCTTCTGGGTGGGGGAAATTTCTTGAAAATTAGAGCCTTCTCAAAGTCCCTCTGAACACAGAGTATATGTACCTGTCTTCTCCTACAATGACACTAGACCTTCATAATTGTATTGATCTGGTAACATGCCTAATTAAATTCTGTGAAGGTGATAATTCTACTAAACTACACAGGATGCAGTGCCAATTTCCTTACACTGACCTATCATAGCCCTTTCCAGTAAGAAGCAGACCTCTATCACCCCACTTCTCTACCCTACTTCCTATCAGTATTTAACTTCCTAGGTAAGACTGCCAGATGACCAGTATAAATTCTGCAGGTAAAATGCAGTATGGACTTTTTACCCATGTTCCCTGATATATTGAAGTGAAAGAAATAAAAAGGGAGTCTTGAATGAGGTAAGTACAGAGGGATGCATCTGTCTTAGGAAAATCTAAGAACTTTTGTTCAAATACGGTATGGGGGTTAAAGTAGTTTACTGTCAACCTCAGTAATCCAAAAATGTCCAGGCAGAATCTGGAGACCTAATTTCAAATTTTAACCCTGAAATGTATGATCTGTGAGTAACCTGTGAGCCAAAACTTCCCCCAGTTCTATCAACTACTCTGGTTTCACATAGAGTGGCTCTACTCCTGGAAGCTTGACCTCAAAAAGTTAATTTCTTATTTTTTGGCTTATTCCTACCATTTAAATTAACCCAGTGAAGTTTCCAAATCAAAACTCTGAGACAGGTTTTTATCTAGTATATCCTAGATACAGATGACAGGTACTCAATACACAATATTGTTAGTGGGTACAGAAGAGCCATTATTTTATTCTATATATTTTATTCCATAGAAAATGTATCAAATGTTAAATACTTAGAGAAAACCATGAACAAATAAAGAAATATAAAGCACTCAAATAGACTGCTTGGAATGGAAGCCGCTCTCAAAGTAGAAATGAAATTGGGGTTACTCTTGGGGCAAACTGCTATATTTCCAGTGAATCCTTTCTCACAAAGTCCTGGACAGTCACCCCCAAATACAAGTACTACCTTAAGATTTAAACTCCTCAGGAAAATAACAGTGTCTTGGAATTCGCATCTAAAGTAAACCACTCCCCCAAAAGAAACATCCCAGAAATCACATGTATTTTTCTTCTCTTTTCTCCAAGAACTAGACTACACTAGAAAACCTTTGTCTAGAAGGTCCAAATTCTTGAATTTAGGTTTACTCACAAATCAACACTTAAAGCTGGTCCAATCCAGGAAATGTCCTTTGTCTGCCAGAAGTCTACATTCTGGGATTATGGTACTTAGAAAATTTTCCTAGAGTCCTCTCTCAAGGCATTTGAGAGCATGTCTCCCATTAGCATGTGTTTGTTTTACTAGTTGCCACTGCTGGTACTGTGTTTGGATAGGGGTAAGTAGGAATCAATCCCTTCCCTACGTTAGATGTACTATGAAAGAAGATAGAAGGGATATTTAAATAATATCAGAGAGTATTATCTATATATGTCAGAGGAAGAAGATCTTCAAACTAATCATTAGGTATTTCCTGTGTATACTAGCAGTTGATTCCATGCAATGCTACATGTCCTCAAATCACCTCATATTTATTGGGGGAATTGTTTAAGTTAATACTCTGAATTACTGGTTTTCTAGATAATCCAGAAACCAAAAAAGGATTTTATAAAATTTCTCAAGCTATTTTTTTGGGCAAAATGGAAAAATGTGGGATAGATGGTTGTATAATTGGATTGATATGGGATTGTTTGAATGGTTAGATCTAAGGAGTAGTTCATTAATTACTAAATATCTACTTGAAAGGATATTTAAAGCAGCATGACTTTGAGGCCTGTCCTGGAACCTGTGTTTTTATGTGATTTTTAAAAAATCATCAACTTAGGCAAAAGAATAGGCATAATGTTTATCCAATTTTCAGATGGCACAAAGCTAGAAGAATTAGTCAAATACTGGATAACAGAATTGGTATCCATAAAGGACTTCACAAACTACTATATTGGAATCAATTTAATAAATTAAAATTTAATTAGGACAACATAAAGTATTAAATCTGGGTTACAAAAATTGGCTCGATAACTAAAATATGAGGTTAGATATATGGCTATATTAACATTTATGTGAAATATTCTGGGAGTTTTGTCAACTTCAGGTTAAAAATCAACTTGTTTCCAAAAGAAAAACTAATACACTCATAGGTTGCATTGAAAGTCATATTGTCTGGGATTAGGGAGGTAATCTTTTTGAACTCTATCCAGTTCAGAATACATTTATAGTCATATTTTAAGAAGGATTATGATAAGTTTGGAGAATTGCCAAAGGAAAGAAACTGGGTTGTTGAATGTCTTTAGGACCATACCATCTGAGAATAAATTAAGAGAAGCATGGATATTTAGCTAGGACAAGAGAAGAGTTAGTGAGTATATAATAGGGAGGGGGGGAAGAATAAACATTTTCAGAGCATCTACTATGTTTAGTGCTTTCCAAATATCTCATTTAATTATTTAATAAATTTTAAGAATTTGAAGAAACGTGAAATAAAGTCTATTATGCTTGTACTACTTCAATTAAGAGTATAGAGAATAGATAAATAAAAAGGAGTTGTAGAGAGTTGTACTTCAGCTTGACAACAGGAAAACTTATCCTAGCAATTAAAACTGCCTGAAATTGTGATGGGAGTCTCTAACAGCCTGTGGACTGTCCTCTACCTCCTACCCTCATTATGGACCTTCAAGCAATGACTACTTTTCTGGTATTCAAGAGAATGGATTTCTTTTTAACTATAGGTTGAACTAGATGACCTATGAGGCTACTTTTAACAGAGATTCTGTGATTCATTCAGTTCTTCCTTACAAGGGTCTGGTAGCAATAGTGGTCAGTGATATATTCTAGGTCTTGTGAAAAGTTGTCCTCAAAGTTCTGGAATCAGACATCAGTCCCATTTTACATAGGTCACTGAACAGCTGCCATCTGGGAATGAGTCATTGCTAACCTCATCAGGAAGGATTTGAAGCAATGACCTATGGGTGAGAGGTTCCCAAGCCCATTAGCTCTGAGACACTTTATCTCTCTTCTCCAATCCTCATACAGAAAGGGGAACATTCATCTTACACCAACCACAGGAAATTCAATTGTTAATTTTAAAGCAAAAGGAATGGAGAAGATAGATAGCTAGACATATAGATAGATAGAACCTATATATGTATATATATATATTTATATTCTCTATTCCCAATGTATCTAATATTTTAAAGAAAAATCTAGAATTCAAGAAGTGCTGTTTCCATGAGTATATGAAAATTTTCTTTTTTCTTTTGTTTACTTGTATTTTCCTATTGTTATTGATGTTTTGTTTTTTTACTGCAATTTCTGGTTGTATTCCTTCTTTACTCTCCTACCCAGACAGCCTTCCCGTATAACAATGAAAAACTGTTCAGCAAAACTAACAGATCCAGAGACCTTATCTGATAGTGCATGCAACATTTCACAAACCTAGTACCCCAACCTAACCAATGAAAAGGGTTGGTATATTTTCTTGTCTTTTCTCCATGAGACTAACCATTGTAATTATATGGCCTTCACCTTCATATTATTTAATTCTACATCTCTATCTTCAAAGTTTTTTTCTCCTTCCTCCAACTAGTTTTCCCATTTGCCCATCTTTCCCTAATATTGAATTTTACTTAATTTATTGATTTATTTTTCTTTCTTTTATTTAGTTATCTATTTCTTTACCTCTGTTTTCCATTCTCAGTTCAATGGTTTGTTCAAAGTCAGAGTCCATTTCTTCTCTAAATTTGATAGTTCACTAAATGTCTAATACAATATTCTATATAACAGTAGACATTTAATAAGTGTCTGAGTTGTTTCTGAAGCCTAAAGGTTGTTCCTGTAACACAGTGACATGAACAAAAGAGGCCATGGATAATCATTAACTTGTGTTTAAATGAAAGTCCACAGTTTATCACATATTCATTCATAGAGTGGATACTTTTAATGAAAAACCCTCCTGGATGTCATTCATTCATTGAACAAATTATTGTTACATTTGCACATTTGTATATTTTTAAAAATTGCTTTGTGATTTTATTGGTGTAGATATATCCTTTACTAATGCAGGTTGGCACCTGCTTTGACACTTAGTCTAAGAGAGAGTTGGTCAGAACAGTACTGAGAGCATTGAAGTTACTTATCTAGAGTCACGGAGCCAACATGTGTCAGACCAACCTAGTCTTCTTGCCTCTGAACCCAATTTTTGATTTATAACATGCTACCCTGTAATACGTCAAAGACTCATGATTTCATCCATGTGGTGTGAACTTCAGAACTTTAGATGGTTACCCTTCTGCATATGTTCTAGATGATTTCCAAGAGCTATTCTGGATAGGTAGTTCATTACCTAGTAGCCAACCTGGTGTTGACCCTCTCTGAACTTATTTGTCAGTTCACAGAACAGAAATTTGAAGAAACTGTCAGAAGTTTTACTCTGCTGGACTAGATATTCAAGATGTTTCCATTTTCGTGATGAGACTTTAGACAACTTGTCTATAAATTCACCTACAATGAATCTAAATTAGATGAAAAAATTCCCAAATTCTTAAGTACCTTTGGCAACTGAAGGCCTCCATTCACACCTCTATCCATTTATCCATCCCTCCACTCATTCTCCATTCATCCATTTATCATTCATTCAGTAGCAATATCTTGAAATTGAATGAAATGCTGTATTCTCTACCTAAAACTTCATACCTAAAACTTCAGCTCTAAATAGACTGGCTCCATTCTCTCAAGGGCATGGAATTTTTATGACTAGATTGGTTCCTTTCCATAGCTTTTTGCATGATGCCACCCCCACCCCACTTTTCTCTCTGTTTAAATTCTGATCATTTCAATTTATTTGAATCCATTTAAACAATAATAAAAATGGAAACTCCTCTATATAAATTGAATTCAAATTACTCTTGCTCCCTTGCCATCTTCTGGCTGTAATCTGAAGTACTTTCCAAACTGGCATGTTTATGAGGTGATAATTCACTTGACAGCTAGAGATACTGGGATCATTAAGAGGGGAAAATAATTAACATTACTTTTAAAGCAGCTTGAATATATTTTGTGTTTTGAGATTATTAGGGAATGCAATAAACATTCACTCTGCAGCATATTACATCCTTTGCTTATTGTGAGGATTAGGGTGCATTTTTATTATCATTTTAATAGGATGATTTTATTATACTGACACTTTGGAGGGGATAGTATAGACTGTGTGGTAAAATAGAATTTTTATTTCAGAGTCATGGATTTGAATTCCAGACCTGCCATTTATTATAAGCTGACATTGTACACAATACTTTACAATTAGAGCTGTCTAGAAAAGGAGATAGGTTGCTTCACAAGGTAATGAGTTCTCTGACACTATATGTAAGCACAATGGTAACTTTCCCAGGATACTTTAGAGGAGATTCTTTTCCAGCTCTAGGATATTATCATCCTCAGTATAGCTGCCTCTTAGGTAGGCATTATGGGAAGTTCTACCTTAGACAGTTACTTAAAGGAAACAATAACATAAAAAGAAAAACAAATGAAGACAAAGTTTCCCTCATGTCATCTATGTCTGCCCAAGACTGGAATTGTAAAATTTCCCAAATGAAATCCAGCCTTCTCTCTTCCTACTATTAAATTTCAAGTATAGTATAAAACCAAGAAATATACATATACATCTATATACAACAAAAATATACATTCTTGACCAAGATAAGTTGTATAATAATCATAGGATATATTTACACATTGCTTTAAAGTTCACAAAATACTTTATATACATTATTGTACTTTATCCTCATAGCAGTAAAGGTGCTTTTATCATTCCATTTTACAGATGAAGAAATTGAGGTCCAGAGATATTAAATCATTTGCTCAGTTTCACACAGCTAGCAAATACAACAATCAGGAGTCACACCCAAGTTGTCTTGACTCCATTTCCAGTCCTCTATGTGCCAAATGTCTCCAAATACAAAAATCCATCTCACCTTTTTAACATCAATATTCTTCCAGTATTACCATGTGACCACAAGTTACCAAGTACTGTAATCTCTGAGGAATAAGAACTGCAGTAATCAAAAGGAAACTGGAGAGATGCGAGTAAGGCAACAATATGTTGTCCAATGACTCATAACCAAGAAATGGTATGAAGAATATCATTAAGGAAATAATTGAATAGAAGAGAAATTGTTTTTTTAGAATCCTGCCCTTCTTTTTACATATAAGTAAAATGAGTCCCATAGCTATTGAGTAATTTGTCCAAGGTCACACATTAACAAAGAGCAGAGTTATGATTTGAGCCTGTATTCATGACTCCAAATTTCAGATTCTTTCCAGTATATTTTGCTGCCTCTTAAGTGGATCTGTCCTCTCAAAGATGTAGGTGCTTCCTTCACTGGTACACCTCACAACTCTTTTACATTTTCATATCTTGAATAATACTTCTTTGTGTCCTCCCATAAAACTTCCATAGAAAAAATGTTTAATTCACAGAAAATCTTAATCTAGATCTTTAATAGGCTATATATATTGATTCATTACTCATGTTATCTACCTATTATTCCTATTCATTATTATAAAACTGTCAATTTGGATCTATATCCCCAGTGACTGAACTGCAAACCCTTTGATCCATTATATTCGTATACCACAATGTATTTAGCAGTTCCCCATTAGATAGACATGTTTTTAGTTTCTAGTTCTTCACACCTAAAGAAAGGAAGCAGCTATAAATCATTGTGTGCACATGCTCTCTTTTTCTCAGTCTTTAAGCTAATTGGGATTAAAACGTAATAGTAGTATATAAGGATTTCCATAGTTAGTCGTGTCCCTCTTGAGATTAATTTATATAACATTATATTTACATACATATGTACATTTTCTTCCTCTTAGTAGAATGTAAACCGCTTGAGGACAAGGACTGCTATGTGTCTTTTGGTCTTTAGTGCCTAGCACAACTCCTTGCATAAGAGTCCATAAAGTCACCTTGTATACTCTTCCATTCATTCATTGTTCCAATGCACTGGAGTAAGAAGTGCAAGTAGAACCACAAACAATGAGATACCAGGAGGGAAACTTCTAGATAGACACACCAGTCACCCACTTGACTTTCCTGAAATTGGCAGCTGACCAATGGACCAATATAATTATAAACACAAACAGAAAGAAATCTTTTTTGACAAGCCATATAAACTCCTTTGATATTGGTTCCTTTATTTGTTAAATGGGTATAATAAGAACTATCTCAGAAGTTTATTATAATAATAAAATATGACAATGTGTAAATATTATAAATATTAAAATGGTATCAATATGTAATGAGGATATGCTACACGTATCTTTGTTCTGGATATCTTGATGTTATAGGTACTATAGGGTAACCTTTTGGTGAGAAATTTATGGGGCTATGGGAAGAGAATATTGAATTCTATTCTTAGCCCTGAAAATAACTATGTAAATTTAGGCAAGCTAATCTAACCCTATCTAATCCAATTCAAGATAATTCAATCCAATGGTCATCTTTTTTTAACCCTTACCTTCCATCTTAAAATCAATACTGTGTATAGGATCTAAGGCAGAAGAGCAGTAAGTGCTAGGAAATGGGTGTTAAGTGACTTGCCCAATATCACACAGATAGGAAGTGTCTGTGGCCACATTTGAACCCAGGACTTCCTGTCTCTAGATCCGTCTCTCAATCCACTGAGCCACCTAGCTGCCTCCATAAATCAGAGGCAAGGGCTTGAACCCAGGACATTCTGACTCTGAAGTCATGCACATCAGGTCAAAGAACTGGGCTGGGGATACAAATACAAAAAAATATATATAGTTCTTGTCTTTGAAGAGCTTATATTCTACTTGATTGAAAGCAAATCATTTGATGTTTTTTCCCCTTTGTTGTCTAAAACCCTAGTGAAAGACCTGTGAAAAAACATTAGCTAAACTCCTGCCAAAGGAGAATAAGAATGGATTATCACTGTATGGAGTACTCATACTAATAAGATCACAGATCCAGTGAATTGTCAAAGTACTAACCATCAGTTTTCTCTCATCAATGAAATGGAAATAACAATATCTATATTCTTTACCTCACAGAGTATTTGTAAGGTAAATTCTTCTTTTTACTGTTATTAGATACTAAGTGATATCTGAAGTCTCTTTCAACTTATCTAATTTCAAAATGTCAGCATATATTATATTTCATTTATCCTCACAAAGTCCATGAAAAGTACTCAGAGTCCTAAGATCACTAGAGCTGGAGGAGACTTAAGGATTCTTGGTCATGTGAGCTAATTTCCTGATCAAGAGACAAATTTGATTCTTCTTAAAAAGATTTTACTTTTTCTAATTACATGTAAAACAGTTTTTACATTTGCTTTTTAAAATTTTGAGTTATATAACTAGTGCTAGACTATGTTCCATGCTCACCTCATTGAGACAAACCTTTTCTGCTGACCTAAGTTGACTTGGTCAGAAATTTTTTTCCACATCCTTTTCTTAGTTGTGCCACTTCAGAATTCTTTTGGAGGCATTATTTTAATGTTTGCAGAGGAATTTGGGAGAGCTCAGGAAAATTCCTTACTCTGACATCCTGGTTCAACCTCAAGTCAAATGTCTTATACTTGATTTCCAGATTTATTTTTTTAAATGATAAAGACACCCCAGAAAATAACTCAAATTATGGATAAAGTAGACATTTTTGCTTGAACTTAGAGGAAAGTCCTGCAAAATTGTCAAACACACATATTAATCTTTGCCTAAAAAGAAAACATGGGTAGACAAGGGAATCAAGGAGTGTTTTGGTTAATTCAAAAACTACATCTATGGAAAGAAAAATAGAGAAAAGATGGGGATTTTACAACCTCTCTCTTATGAAAACAAAGTCAACTGGCTTGTTGCCTTAATGAGAAATGAAAGCTAAGTGAACAATTTCAGGCCTTTTCCACTTATTTAGCTGATCTGCTTTGAGAACTATCCTTTGAGGTTGACAGTGGAGCTACAGTAGCTCCCTAAAGAGTATGATTACATAAAAACACCTGCATGCTCTTAGGATGATTCAGGAAGGAAGGCCTGGGACTGTTTTGCCAAATTCTAATAAGCTAGAGTCTAAATTGAGTGTAAACCAGTTTTTCCCCCCAAATGCCAGGATCCTTTGGTGATACTGAGGGAGAACAGGTGCTCTTATCCCTACTCAGAGGGAATACCCAATAAATGTTTGAACAGTTAGGGATAAGAACAAAGATTGTTAAAGCTATGAAAGGCCTTAGAGAATATCCAGTCTTTTACTCTCATATTCCAGCTGAGGAAACTGAGGCCAAGGGAGTCTAAACCCTTAACCCAAAGTCCCAGAGATAGTTGCTGTCAGAACTATGACTGGGATCCTTTTATTTTTTTCTTTTTGCTTTCTAGGGCTGTATTCTTTCCTCTTGCTAATGAAACAATGACTTAATAATGATAGTTTATCTTCACATGATATCATACAAGCTATTCTTTGATTCTTCAATAACAATATGAGATTATGTTGTAATCTCTCATATAGAGATGAGGAAACTACGCTCTGAAATAAAAAAAAAATATTTTCTCAAAGTTACATGGTTATTCATGTCAGAATTGGTACTATTGTAGAATCAATGTCGCTTGCATCCAAGGACATTAGTCCTTCTTACATCATCACCACCATCATCATGTAATTTATATAATTATGTACATAATTATATATATATATATATATGCTTTATGTTTTACAAAATGCTTCACTTCCTTTATCTCATTTGATTTCTACAAAAACCCTCTGAGGGAGTTGCTATTACAATTTCTATTTGATAGAAATCAAGGTGGAGAATTTTAGGAACTTGTATAGTCATACAGCAAGTAGAATGAGTCAGGATTACAATTTACATATTCCTGACTTTTTTTCTACCATGCCATTAATCCGACTAAATTAGATTATAATGCTGGGCATCCCTGTCTCACATGGTTGTTAGGGAAACAAATTGAATCACATTAGTAAAATGTACTGTGACTAGACTATTTTTGTCATTTAGATAAAGTGTATATCTATAGAAATATATATATATACATATATATGAAGTATATGTGTATATGTGTGTACATGAGTCCTATGCACTGAGGTTCCTCTCTTTTGTCCTTTCCTTTGACTCAATATAATGAGGATAGATTGCATCTGTTGGGTAATATTAGTAATATCCTGACATTTTAGTCTTGAGAGATAGGATCCAGTCATTTGTCCTGAGCACTTAACAGCCTCCTTTTACTCAGCTGTAAATTGATTTGCTTAGGCTACTTTTTAGCTCTGAATCTCGGATTCTGTGAGTCTAAAATTGTATTGCATTAGCCCCTAGTGCTTGATCTGCTGCTAACTAGCCCTTGACCTTGGGCAAGTCACCTAACAATCTTAAGCCTTCATTCCTTTCTCTGGAAAATATGATAGTTTAAATGGTTGACCACTAAGGTCCCTTCCAGCGTTAAAATATATGACTCTGTGAACCTAAAGTAGATTCTTACAATGACTGCTAAGTAGCCTACATACGTATCATTCTTTTCACTTTACAGGTAAGGGAACGTGGACCCAGGATGATTGAGTAGCCAACATCACACAGTGAAGAAGAGGCAGAAATTAAACATGAATTCAGATCTCCTGTCCCCAAGTTCAGTGGAGATTCTTTGTCATTCTTAAAGAATATTCCTCATTTAAAATTTTTATTCTCCCACCATGTCATAGTGTTCTGAATTCAATAAATGCTTAAAAATTGTTTTATTGAACCAATCTACTTTTCTAAAATCTCTACTGAAGGCAAGAATAGGACTAGTCCTCTGAAATTACAAGTGTCAGAGTCTTGCCTCATTTTTGGATGGTGTTTAATCATTCAAAGCAATCCGGAAATTTGCGAAGAAAGATTTTTTTCTGATTTATGACCTATGCAATTTATAAGGGCAGAGGCAATAAAAGTATTCCCAAAAGATCTTAACTAATATTAAAAGGTCCTGACATTTCAATTCCCTCTTGTATCTCCAAACTTCTAGACAAGTATAGTGGTCTGGTGAATGTCTTTTGAATTCTGAGCCTATACCTCTGTTCTGTGGACCCAACTGAAGGTTTTGAGCTAGAGAAGTAGTGTTGAGCTAAAGGCTAACAAGTGTCAAATGCTAATTAAGCAGATTAATCACTCAGAACATCAAAGCTCTGGGCTACTGTGGCAACAGATGTACTAACTTAATGATCATTAGAACTAACACCACTCATGATTAAAAGTTGAGAGGATCACAAAATCAATATCTGTGGCCTGGACCAAAGCAAATTAATCTAGTCCTACATTTGAGACTTTCTTGAGGATTCTGAGATAACTGGTATGTGTGTATATATATGTGCATTCACGTGTGTGTGTGTGTGTGTGTGTGTGTGTGTGTGTGTATAGAGTGGATCTAGTTTAGACAAATATATCTAAACACACATACCTATCTATATCTGTCTGTCTTTCTACCTACCTACCTATCTATCTATCAGATTTACTGTTTTTGATGTAAGTCCTCCTTTTCCTCGATATATTGATATGCCATCTGCCCTTGCTATCACTACATGATCATATTCTTCTAAACATTTTTCTCAGTTATATATTTTATATCACTTCTCACACATTGTTGATTATTTGCTGTATACTTCTGCTGAAGTCTGTGTTTCTGCCCCCATGTGGGTTTTGTGCAGTTGGGATTCATCTGAATCCATAGAGCTCCAAGATTGGAAACCATTTAGCTTCATAAAAGAACATCCATGTTAAAAAAAAAAAAGAGGCAGCAGAAAAAAATCTGAGTCAGGAGAAACTAGGTTCAACTCCTGTCTTCAAAATGAAATGAGAGATCAGAATAAGTCATTCAACATCTCTGACTTTCAATTTCCTCATCAGAAAATGGTGAGCAGAGTAATTCATTTGGTACCTAACAAGGTTTTTATGAGGATCAAATGAGAAAATGTTATCTAAAGATTTTGAAACACCATCAACTATTTTCAACAATCTTTATTATTAAAAAGAATGACTTTTGTCTCAAATAGCATAGTTTCCCTGAAAAAGCTGCACAGTTTCATGGAATTGTTCCCCTTGAATGCCATAATCTGGATATCACACATTATTCATTCACTTTGTTTTTTTGATATGAGTGTTTAGGATAAATTGTTTTAATGAATGTAGATTTAATTAGGGAGATTCTGAAATATTGCAGAGTTTAATGCAATCAGGAAAATGTTATATTCAGCTTGAAAATTGAATCACCAAACTTTCCCCAAAAATTGCTACCAAGGTTTGAATTTCCCCAAGAATAAAAAGAATGGGACTTCAGATAAGAATGAAAATAATAATTAAGCTTTTGATTATCCAGTTTTATATATGATTACTTTGGAGTTGGATTTTAAAAGTGCATATACTTTTAATTTTCAGTGGGATCTGAGTTCACATAGCCTTCTATCTTCTACAGTACACATTAAAGCACAAGTAATGCCCTGGGCCACATAGGATGGAAATGCTGCACCTTTTCACTTTTTTCATTCAAATCTTGTACATTTAAATTCCATCATAGTCTAGCAACAAAGGATGGAGTGTGCTGCCTTGAGGAAAAAACAATCCTAAACTCAAATCACACTTGCCATACAAATTTCTTCTAGGCAACTCACTTAATTTCTGACCTTTCTTGATCTGTTTCCTATCTGAGGTACAACTAAGATGTTTCTGAATATTGAATTCATGAATAACCAGAACATATGGTTGACAATTAAGACACAAGGAAGGGCCCTTTGTAAAAAAATCTACTTATCTCAACTGATGCTCAAAATTCTACTTTTATCGATTCATTCTTTTGAGTTCCACATTGTTATTGTATTGTGGATCCTCATTATAAGTTCAAATAATCAAGACAGAGAGAGAGAGAGAGAGAGAGAGAGAAAGAGAGAGAGATAGAGATAGAGATAGAAATAACATGATAAGAAAAAGAATGGGATCTGAAGTCAGAGGACATAGGTTTACTCATGGTCACTTCTGTTCTTATGACTTTGCGTGAATCCCTTTACCACCTTGGGCATACGTTTTTTTATTAAAATTAGGGAGTTGGACTGGATGGTTCCTTGAGGTCCCTTCTAGGTCTAACTATAAGATCCAAGTCATCCTCAAAATAGTTGGGATAAGTTCATCAGGCAGACTTACTCTGCCTGATAAGTGCTCTCTGATAAGTGCATGGGAGGTAATATGATCTAGAATGCATTGAACTCGGAGTTAGGATACCAGGGTTCTAGTCTTGTTCCACCTCTTACTAACTGCATAATCTTGGGAAGGGCACTTCACTTTTAGAAAGCTCAGCTTCCTCAGTTGGAAAATAAGAGAGTGAACTTTATGAAATCTCAAAATTTCCCAACACTAATGTATAATATGAAAATTAGGTCAACTTGGTTTGATCACAAGAATCCTCGGTCTAGGGTAATGGAACCCAAGGGAATGGCTTTGCCTGAGGTTATCTCAGTGAGTTCCAGGACACTAACTGAATCTTCTCCCTTGAAACTGAGCAAATGCTACCCAACATACCCAGTGTAGCCTTATTATCATAATCAGAATCAATAAGAGGTAAAAAGATTGAAACCTTGGTACATAGGAGGCTAAGAGGCATATTGGAAAAAGGCATTGACCAGGGAGTTTAGCTATATCTTAGTTTTCTTGGGAGGAAAAAAGATACCTTAGAAAGGAAACTATGGTCTTGTACAAGATAGAGTTACGTAAGACCTTAGTGGAGTCAGTTAGGATATAAAGAGAGGTCAGCATGGTGATCAAATGAGATGATAATTGTAACCAAAAGCACATGTTAGAAAAATATTAGCTATGTCATATTACAGATAATGACTTGTCAGTGATTTTTATTCAGTTATATATTGTACCACATAGCTTCTCAGGTTCTGTTCAACCCAAATATGGTTATATGAAATTCTTTCCCTTCTCTGGGTCTCAATTTTGTCATTTTTAAAAAGAGAACAATTGTTGCCTACTCTTCCAGCTCTAAATCCTATGAATCTATAAATAAATGATTTAATATTTAATTCATAATTGTTATATCCAATGATAGAATTGTATATCACCTAATTAATATGGAAGTGGATAAAATAGGCTATTTTTAAAAAAGAAATCATGTTGTTAAAATCATATAAAGTACTTCAGAGAATTTGATGTTTGCTAATTGTAAGTATCTAAGACAGATACAATGACATTACAAGCTTTCATTCTTAATAGAAAAGTGATGGGGAGAAGTGAAGAGGAGAGAAGAGAAAAGAAGGGAAGAGAAGAAGAGAAGAGAGGAGAAGAGATGAGAGGAAAGGAGAAAAGAAGACAGAAGAGGACAAGAGAGGAGAGGAGAGAAGAAGACAGAAGAGGTCAAGGGAGGAGAGGAGAGGAGAGGAGAGGAGAGGACAGAAGAGAATAGGAAAGGAGAAAATGTTTTTATCAGAAAAAAAGTTGTTTGAGAAAGATCAGGGAGAAGAGCCTACTATGGAATAAAGATTGTCTAGGAAATGATTCACAGGAAGAAAGGACAAAGCTGAAAAGAGAGATCAACTGCTACAAGTTTAAAAAAGAACGGATAAATTCAGAAAATTATGGCTTTAGTAACTTGAAAAGTGACAGTATTAACTTAGTATTTAACATTATAACTTTGACTGTTTAGAACATAATAATGAACTCAGGTGATGTGGGCCCAAGTAAAATTATTATAGTCAAGTTGAAAAGAGATATGCTATGCTATGCCTTTCTAGATCCCTGAAAATTCTGAGAACTCTTGCTCTGAAGAATATCTAAGCACTGCTGTAATCTTCTTAATCTTGAATATCTCTCTGTTAGGCCCACTCCCTACTCTCTTTGGTTATTTATTCCCAGAGCCTTCATTTTATTGAGGAATCTAAGATTGTCTTTCATTCTTCTCCCAGCACTATTCCTGGCTTCTGGACTTCAAAATTATTCTTCTGTGACAAGTATCCTTTATGTTTCCACTTTCAGCTCCCTTTCATACTTTCACATGTTGTTTTATTTCATTAGTACTACTACTAACTACTTAAGGGCAGGAAAACTATTTTCTTTTCTCTTGTATTTGTATCCTCAGTACTTAATACAGTCCCTGGTATATAGCAAGCTATTAATAAATGCTCATTTCCTTCCTCCTTTACTCCCTCCTTCCCTTTCCTTTTTTCTTTCCTCCCTCCCTTAATCCCTTTATTGCTTGCTTCCATCTTTCCTTTCTTCTTTCCTCACTTCCTCTTCCCTTCTTTGCTTCCTTATTTCTTTACCTTTTCCTTCCTTCCTTTCATCTTTTTTTTCTTTCAAGTTTTTCATCAAGTTTTCACTTCCTTTTGCAATCTGTGTGTGCAGAAACAAAGCAGTAGAATTCAGACTCCAGAAACATCTCTTAAAGAACAGCCACTCCTTTGCTTCAGCCATTTTTGAGACTTAAAGCCATATTAAATACCTCTATTTAAGATGTTAGGATGTCAGTGGATAGAGAGCTGGGCTTGGAGTCAAGGAGCCCTTGATTCAATTGCTGCCTCTGACATATATGGGTGCTGTGTGACATCAAACAAGTCTTTTAAACTAGTATTTTAGGCAATTCCTTAAGACTATAAATATGCCAGCTTGCAATGGAAGAGGTAGTTTCTCTCATAACAATTTCCCTATGACAATTAAATCACTGGTATAGCTATTATCTCTGTTACCAGTTAGAAATACAATATTACTATTATTCTTTATTCTTTCTCTGATAGTTGCTTATGCAACTAAGGGACACAGTGGATAGAGGACCAGGACTGGAGTCAGAGAGACCTGAATTCAAATCCAGTCTTAGACACTTACTAGATTTTGTGGATGAGAAAAATTGGACAAAAGCCTGCAGCATAGCCAAAGGAACAAGATCTGTAGAGCTGTCAATCAAGGAAAGCATTCTGAATGGAATGGTCACCTGGAAAGATGGTTGAAGAAAGGAACAGCCAAACTGAGAGAAAGGGTCTCTTGCTCTGGAGACAAGGAGTAAGAACTGAAAAGATCCTGCTCTCACTGATTTTTCCCTATAAGACTCAAGTGACTAAAATCTTCAAAACTGTTAGTCATCTTCCCAGTTCAAGACTCTATTCCACTATCTTTCAACTTAGGAGTATTTTAGGATTAGGGAAACCCAAACCCTCTCTCTCATCAACTTTCCTACCTTTCCCCTTCTCCCAAATAAACCCCTTATTTAAACTAATCAAAGATATATCTGTCTGATATATCAAGATACTCACTCAGAGCTGATTTCAGTGTCACCAACTGAAGAACCATTAGGGTGGGCAGCCAGAGGGGCTGAAGCTGAGCTGAACACTACTGTGGCACAGGTGGAGCCAAGGGCTGGCACTAAGAGGTGGGATAAGGGAGGAAATCAGGGAAGGAGGGGGGAAGGAGAGGGAGGAGTTGGGCTGATCTGATCTTTCAATCATCATAAACCTCAAAGTAATTCCCTAATACAATGTGTGACCCTGGCCAAGTTACTTAACCCTGTATGCCTCAGTTTCCTCATGTTCCAGATGATCTGGAGAAGGATATGGCAAATCATTTCAGTATCTTTGCCAAGAAAACCCCAAATGGGGTCATGAAGAATTGTTGACAACTAAAATGACTGAACAATAACATTCTGTCTGATGGTGATGGTTATTACACATATTTATAACATTTTAAGGTTTGTTACATGTTTTCATTGCTACAACCCTCCCTGTGAAGGAGGTTAATATAATATATATTTTACATATATAATGTAAATTCCTTTAGGGAAAAACCAATTTAATTTCTGCCTTCATATTTTTAATGCTTAGCATAAAGTAGAGTGAAGAGTCTTTGACTTAGAGTCAGGAAGACCACAATTCAAATCCTACTTTAATTTCATAGTAGTTAGGTTGTACACCAATGAACAAATCATTTTCCCTGTGTACCTCAGTTTACTCATCTGTAAAATGGGAATATTAATAATAAGTTTATTAAAAAGGTTATTATTAGGGTTATAATTAATGTTAGTGGGAGTAATTTAATTGAAGTTTGCCTTGGTTAAATGACTAGCTGAAGGTTACAGAAATAAATGTCAGAACTAGAACTTGAAGTCACACCACTTCTGTCAATATACCAGATGAATCTCAATTTCTTCCTCTATAGAATTAGACTTGGAACAGATAACCTCTCTCAGGTCTTCTATATCCAAATCTGTGATCTACTCAGATTTAGAGATTGCAGTCTGCCTAGTGTATCAACTTAACCATATGAATAAATTAAATCTCTAATCTTGCATATTATTGAAATAAGTATGAGGCATCTAAGACCAAAATATTCTTATTGCTTCACTAAACTAGCTTCTCACCTTGATATCTCCTTCAAACTTTCTTTAGTGTCAGACATTTAGAAAACTATGTAAAGAGATAAATTCTTCCAGAGGAAGGAAGATTTGTTCAGAATAATTATATGTAATAGACCCAGTCTGAACCAGTCCAGTCCAGTGATTCCTGAATACCATAGAAGCATGTCTTTATCTGAACAGTTACATCTGGAAGATGACAATATTCTTTCTCTCCCTCTTACTGGGACCATGGAGAGCTCCAATGTTGCTCTGATTTTTATGCCTAGCTCTGAGAAATGGTAGGTGGGTTAAGAGAGAATCAACAGGATAAAAAGTGAATTAAGATAACAGTTTTTATTTGCACTTACACTTTCCCCCAACCCTTCCAATCCTTCCAACTCAGGCTGGAAATTTAAGAGAAATTTAAGATCATAAACATATTCACAAACCAAGTGCCACTCCATAATGTCAATCTCAACTGCTAGTACCCTGACCCTCCTCATGCATTTTCTCTGGTATTAAAGACCTTCAGGCAACTTCTCCTTTTCCCAGCTCTGTCCTACTACAGCTAACTTCCTCAACAGACATCTCTGGCAGCTTCCTTACTTTCCAGACAATGCACTCTAGGAAGTTATTTTTGAAATTCCACCTTTTTGTCTAGTAGAACAATAAGTTGAGATTGTTTGCTCTCAATTTGATGACTTTATCTTTTTGAGAATTACTATATCCAGCCATCTTCTAGGTGCAGGAGTCTGAATTCCCTCTTTGGAAGTCTGTGAGAGTGTTGGCCACTGATTCCAGGCAGGATTGGTTGTAAGTATTCCCTGGCTCAGTAGGTGTCTGAACCACATAGAAACACAACTAATGTGGTAGAACAAAGTGGGTAGGGCTGGGGTGTGTGGGATTAGTGTACCACTTATATAAAAGAAAAGCTTCTTAGGCAAGGAAACTATAAAAGACTGATTTTTGGCTCATTCTCTACCCCCATATGGTGTTGTTTTTTATCTTTTTAGATTATGTGAACTCCCCTTTGTATTTTAACTCAATTGCCATTTTCTTCATCTCCTGTTTAATATGGTATTGCAGGGAAATTTGGGTTCAGTTATAAAAAATGCAAATTTCTTGAGGGCATTATCTATTTAACTTCCCTGTGTTTATGGGTGTGTGCATGTATATGTGTTCCCAGGGCTTAAAACACAGTGAATACTTAATAAATGCTTGTCAATTTAATCTCTCAAGTTATTTCTCCTTTTTATGAGAGGATTGTTCTCTCTTTTTTTTAACACAAATTCATAGCAACCCCATTCCCTAACTCTCCCCACCACCTTTGATTTAGATATTCAATAATGGAGTCTCTGTAGACCTCCTTTGCCTGCCATTTCTGTGAGGGCAACTAACTTACTGGGGGATCTTGATATGTAGGACTTATGATGATTTTGAGACTGTAGGATGGTGTCAGAGATGGACTAGCCACCTGTTAATCTTCTAATTTTTTTTTTATAGGGGCAGCTATATGGCACAGTGGATAAAGTACTCAATATGGGATCAGGAAGACCTGAATTCAAAACTGACTTCAGATACTAGCTATGTGACCCATGGTAGGTACCTTAATATCTATTTGCCTCCATTTCCTTATCCATAAAATGATAATAATTCCACCTACCTCTTAGGTTGTTGTGAGGAAATAATTTTAGAGCATTCAGCACATAGTAGATGTTATATAATTGTTATCTATTATTATTACCCAAAGAGAAGGGTATTCAATTTATGGTGAATTGTGATGTGGTCCATCTTACTGAAATAATATTGTCCACATTATTTCAATTTCCATCTGAATCTTTTGAAGACAAAAGAAGCAAGGCTCAAAAGAATAAAGTCTTATGACAGAAGAGAAGGCAGTAAGTTTACCCACCAATAATTCATATTTACCTGGAATTTTATAGGTGATAATAAAGTTCTGCTCAATAGAAAGAGGGAGGAAGTAGGGCAAATGTGATTATCTATTTAATAGGCAAGAAAATTGAGGCCTAGGAATGTTAAAAATCTTCATAGCTAGAACTCTACATGTATGGTAGAACAGACATGCAGACTCAGAGAGTCTCCAAGTCTAGCTCTAGATGCACTCTCACAGCTATCTATTCCAATTACACCCAAAGACTTTCCCTATATGTAGCTATGCTCTGTACTTAGGGTACCCTCACCTTTTTGCAGTCCTCTTTAAATTGGTCCTTTGTCCTTTATGTAAGAGGGGCTCCAGATCTCAGGAAAACATCATAGACATTGGATATGGGAAAGTTATCTAGCCCAAGTTTTTTGCTTCGGGACTGATGGAGCACTTGTAAACTCATAGTGAAAAAAAAATGAAAATGAAGTATATTGGCTTAATCACATAGTAGAGTCAGTTTCCCTTCTTCCTGGCTGATGATAAAAAACTGAAATAAAGACTTTGCATATTTGCATAAGATAATAATGTTACCATTATAAAGACAGAGTGAATCCCTACATAGATTTTACTAGAGCCTAAAGTACTTTTCATGGATTTTACTTGTGTGTACTTCTGATTCAGATATTGCTATTTAATTCCATACTAACAATGGGACATGAATGGACCTTTCCAAGGTCATCATATTAGTTAGTGGCAAAGCAAGATCTAGAACCAATGTTGTTTTCAATGATGATTTCATTGATTAGGAAGTCACATGAATAGAGATCTCATGATTTTTTTCATTGATAACTAAGGTGATATATAAGCTTTGAGCTCTTGAAAAAAACATGTAATAGAAATGGTTGAATTCATCAAGTAACAATGAGTCACAAATGACTTCCTTTTGTTGTTGTTGTTGAATACAACATTCAAGTTGTATTCAAAATTTTAAGCATTTTTCATGGATTATTCCCTAGAACAAATGACAGAAAGATATAAATTTCATGTAAGAGGACCTTCACTCAGATCCTAGCTTTATTACTTACCAGGCCATGTAACCTTGGACAACTCACTTGTCCATAATGAGCTTATTTCCTCTTCTGAAAAAATAAGGCCTAAAAAATAATATCTATCTCAAAGGGTCATTGTGAGAATCAAATGAAATACATGTAAAGTGCTAAATAAATATGACCTACAATAATGATTATTATTATTATTATTCTTTGCCACTCAAATCTGAACTATTTCATTTCAAGTTTCTTTTCATCTCTTAATTTATGATCCCATTTTTTTGCCAGAATTTTTCAACTAAATAGAAATCTAGGTGGTCATTCAAATTCTTTTGATAGATTTCTATTTCATGTTCTATGTTGTAGAGTTATAATCATTCTATTGTGTCTTTTGTAAAAATAACTTACATGAGTAAATCTGATCAAAATTCTAAAAGTTTCTCAAGACTATTATTTCTGAATGTTTTTTTAAGAGACTCCTACCATTTCAACACTTGTGAGGCTCAGAAGAGCTTTTAGGAAGGAAGAGCCCTTTTAGATCACTACATCAACATATATTTTGCTTTGCCTCCCTTTAGTGACCAGGTCATGATTCATTAGCATAGATTCCCCCAGGTTACCCAGTCTGGATGTCTCCCTTAATGATATTTTTGGGCTCATGTTCTAAGTACTGACAGCTATAAAAAATACTCACTCCCAGAAAGGTCAGAGAACAGCTTAATTTGACCAAGTGTGGCTACTCTGGGTAAACCCAAACTAAGAAAACATAGATTTTAACCTTTCAGGTTTTCAGCATCTTGGAACTCTTTTCATGTATCATGCTCTAGGCTGACATGGCTTCAATCCTGTTTCACTGGCTGGTCCCCTGTGCTCTCTGTGCCCTCTGCCTGCTCATTTTCAAACACCTATAAATGTTGCAGTAGGTGGTACAGGAAAACAGTCTATTTTTCTATGGGTGCTTTAATTATAGGACAGAAGGAAATGATAAATGATTAATTAGAAGTTGAAAATCCAATGAAATGTTTAATGTTGATCTCACCTTCTCTTTGTTAAGTATTTGCCTTTCAATGTATCAATTAGCAATCATTTATGATGAACCTAATAAGATAAAGAAAATACAGTCCTTGCATTCAAGAAGCTTATATTGTATTGCAGGAAACAATATGGTTATATAGAAGTAAGTAGAAAACAAAGATAGGTTATATTTTTATTATATAGTTATTATATATTAATATAAATTATTACATATTTTATATAGTTATATATTATTATGTATCAATATAAATTATATTTATTATATATTAATCTATAGTTATTATATATTAATATAAATATTATCTCATGTAGAGATAAGACAGTAATAACATATATAAAATAAGCATCTCTTTAGAGCCTTATGATAATATTCCTTATGATCAGGAAGTAAAAAGAAATATTATCCATACATTCATTTTATTTTACAAATGAGGAAATTGAAGCTTGTGAATTATTCAAAACTCAAAGCCAGAGATCCTTTGCAAACCCAGATCTCTTCCTAGTATTCTACATGTATTATTTTTAATTCTAGGATTTAATCTGCCTGGCCACTCCCACCATGAAGAGAAATCACACAATTTTCCATTGTTGGAAGAGTTTCCCCTGATTTATCAGCATTCCTCCATAAAAGTTTTCTCTTGCTTGCTAGAAGCCTTTCTGTTAAGATATGTACATTACCTCGGCTACAAGAAGGGTTGGGGGAGGGAAGGGAGGGAAAGAATATGATTCTTGTAACCAAGGAATAATGTTCTAAATTGACTAAATAAAATAAAAACCATAAATTAATAAAATAAAGTACTAATCCAGAAAAAAAAGATTATATACATTACGCTTTATCAGTGTGCTATCCATGAGGTCTATCTATTATCTTCCATTCTCACTCTGTTTCCACCCTCTCTCTGTTTTGAGACCTATATGAAAACGCTGGATGATATTTGTTTTTCTCCTTATAAACTATAACAAACTTCCCTTAGGGGAAGTCCAACCACATAGGGTGATCCCAGTAACATGCTCATATTTTCCTATTAACTTTATTTCTATTGTTTATGATATATTATGCTAATATTTCTATTAAATTTATTTTTATGATGAAACTTCTTTAGAAAGATCAAGTTCTACCTAATTTTACCTCAGATTATAGGTCTGATTAAGTGGTTAGGAGAGAGAATGCTACATTCATTTTCAAGAAGACCTGAGTTCCAGTCTTTCCTGAGGTTACACTAGCTATGCAACTAGAGAAATGTCAGTCAATAAGCATTTAAGTGCCTACTATGTGTTAGGAATATAAAGAAAGGCAGAAGACAGTCCCTGCCCTCAAGAAGCTTTGGGGGGGCATAACAAGCAAACCTATAGATACAAGAAAGTTCTATATAGGATAAACAGGTAATAAACAACAAAGGAAAGGCATTAGAATTTAAAGGGAAAGATTTCCTGTAGAAGGTGAGACCTGAAGATAGTCAGGGGGTGGAGATGAGGAGAGAGTATAGTCAAGACAGAGGGTTAGGGTTCCTAAGAAAATGCCTGGTGAATAGAGATGGAATGTCTTCTCTTTTTTATGTAATAGCAAGGAGGGCAGTGGCAGGAGGTCGAGTATATGATCAGGGATGTAAGGTATATAAAGACATAAAAGGTAGGGAGGGAGCACTGGTTTATGAAGGTCTTTAAATGCCAAACAGATGATTTTGAATCTGATCCCAAAATGATATGCAGTCACTGGAGTTTCCTGAATAAAAGAATGACATATTTGAAGAAGAATTTTATGAAAATAATTTTAATAGCTAAATGAAAAATGGACTTTAATGGGGGAAAACCTGAGGCAGGTAGACCTACAACAAGCCACTGCAATACTCCAAGCATGAAATGATAAGGATCTACAATAGGGTGGTGGCATTATCAGAGGAGAAGGTGGGGCATATTAGAGAGATATTGCAAAGGTAACATCAATAGGTTTTGGAAACAGATTAGATAACAGAGGTAAGAGATAGTGAGAAGTTGAGGACACTTAACTTGTGAACCTGGAGCACTACGAGGATGATCTTGCTGCCAAGAGTAAAAGGAAGAATGGAAGTGGGGAGAATTTGGGGGAAGGTAATGTCTTCAGTTTTTGAATCATAATTAGTTCAGTCCCAACTATAGGACATATCTGAAATGTTTGAGAGGTGGTTGGAGATACAAGACTGGATGTCAACAAAGAGGTTAGGTTTTTATATATGTATACACATGTAGTATATATTTGAAAATCATGAGCAAAAGGATACTAACTAAACCTGTGAGAGTCGATGAGATCACCAAGAGAGGTAATATAGAGGAAGAAGAGAAGAATGACCAGGACAAGCCCCAGTGGAATACTCAGTGCTCTGAAAAGCTAGAAACAGGATAATATCAAGAGAAGGGAAATTGATAATGTTGGAGACTGCAGAGACATCAAGATGAATGAAGAAAGAAAACCCCATTGGATTTGGCAATTAGGAGATCATTGGTAACTTTGGAGAGAGTAGTTTTGGCAAAATGATAAAGTTAGAATATGTGTCATAGGGAATTAAGAAGAAAGAAAAGGAAGAGGAGGTAGAGGCACTTATTCATAAATATCTTCATATATATTATTTTCTTTATATAAAGAAAATAATTGAGTCCATAAGAGCCAATGACATCATTGGATAAGAAAGTTAAAAAGATGAGAGTTCTTAATCTAGGTTCATGGACAAATTTCAGGGGTTCTGGTTATTTTAACTAACTTCTAATTGGAATTTAACATTTCCTTCAGTTATTAATTTTAAAAATTTATTCTGAGAAAAAGTAACAGATTTATTACCATAAGGGCCCATGGCACAAAAATGGTTAAAAATGAGAAAATGAAAAGTATCCAGAAAATGGCCTTAGTAAAATCATGCCAAGATGGTAGGATGAAGATCCAGTTAGGAGGTCTTGGCAACTAGGCAGAAAAGTTGAAAGTATATTGAATTGGGAATTGGGAATACTTAGATTAAAATACTACAACTTAAACTGAATGTTTATCCCTGGACATTGATGCTCTTTTATATAAGTCACTTATACTCTTTAGTCTCAGTGTCCTCATCTGTAAAATTCAGATAACACAAGATAGGGTCTATGTAATAGGGTTATTATGAAGATCAACTGAGATAATAAATGTAGAACACCTTGGAAAACTTAAAAGGCTAAATAAATCCTAGCTATTATTGTTCTAGATTTAGTTCAGAGCAGGAGAAGCTATATTTTTCTAACAGTGAGCTACATAATTTGAAATCTATATGCATGCAGCCCACATGAATGTTTTCCAATTACAATGACTAATTGATCCAAGTCATCTAGTCTGACACCTAAAAGCAGGCAATCTGCCCTGGGCAGATGATAAGGCTTGACTGTCCTACAAGTTTATTTCTTCTAACTAATTACTTTTTACTCCTAAAAACTCAGCCAAGTTGTCTTTGTACTGCAAGTCACATCATGAATGTATTGAATCCAGAACTTTAAAAAAAATTAGGCTAAATAATTTTTGGATCAAATCTCTATGAAGAGAGGCATAATCAGCCCTGAATGCAGGACACCCACTATCCCAAACACACTAAAAATAAGCCTCAGGGGTTTATTCAAATCTGCTCTCATTGAGTATTTCCAGTCTGAATATCCCACCTGGTATTTGGGATCTGGGGAAGGGGGAAGATATCACTCAGTGAAGAATCATTTTCATGTAAGATCTGTCTTTCTAATTTTTCCAAATATTTATTTCTAACATTTTAATGAGTTTCAAATTCTCTCCCTCCCTCTAGTCCCACCTCCCCCATATTGAGAAAGCTAGAAATTTGATACCAATTACAAATGCCAATCTCTCTGTATGAGACTTAATCTGGAGTCAAAACTCAACTTCCCACCATATATTCTAGTTATTTCTTTTCTATCATTTTTCCTCTGTTTATACTGTTCACTTTTTAGAATAGTCACCCTACCTGATAGTTTTTTTTCCTAATGGTAATCTTACAACCCATCCCCCAAAACCTAGCTTTTCAGCCCCTAATGCTCCCGTCTCCAAAAAGTTTTTCCTTATCCTCTCCACCACCTCCAAAAACCAATCACATCCTCCACTGAAATTCTAGGACATGTCATTTGCTCCCTTCTTATGGGATTTAAAGCCCACAGTCTTCTCATGTCTTATTACTTCTAATAGATTATAAGATCCTTAAGAACAAAAATGGTTCTTATAGTATCTGCAGCAGTACTAAAATTGGAAATTGCTTGGTAGAGTAATCTTTTTAAAAAAAGACACTCAGTAAATATTTTTGTCTGAATGAATAATAATAAAGCTCTCAGCCAAGGATATGTCCATGTCAGTCCTATGTTAGTCATTTTCCTAGCAAATAAGGTCAAGATGATGAAAATAATAATTATATTGTTACAGAGTTAATTGTAATAATTATACAAAAAATCAGGAGGTGGAAAGAACATGTATTGTCATAGCCATATTAAACTGAGGAAACCAAAGCTCAGAAGTTGTGACTGTGGCAGGATTTAAATCCAGGCCTCTTCCCAATCCAGTATTATATATACCCACTCCATCATTCTCAGAAATAGGGGCAATAAGAGTCTCCTCTATCCTCTGCAACTAGGAAACTCCTTGGTACCACTTTGCAGTGCCCCAAAGAGAGAATTCACATTCTTTCATAGTTAGAGGGGACCCCAGAGGTAAGCTAATCTAACTGAACCCTGAAAAAGAAATCCCTCTTGAACATACTCAACAAATGGTGATCTAGTTTTTGCTGAGAGACAAAATGAAAACCAATAGAGTTCAAGACTGTCAATTCAACTTTATGATCATAAGGTCATCTTTCCTTCCATCAAGTCTACATTTTCATCTTTGCACTATCTGCCCATTATTGCTATTGCTCATTTTCCCACAGTGCTGGTATTGAGCTAACCTTGTTTGTTATGACAAAGGCAGAGTTCCAAATAGGAGTGACCCAGAGTCCTTTACAGCATAGCACAGTGGAAAAGAGCTGGGGGTATGGACTCAGATATCAGTTTTGGAAATTTTTATCCACAAGCATATAATTGTGGGCAAGACAACCTCTGTGAGACTCAGTTTCCTTATCCACAAAATGAGAATAAGCAGTAAATAAAATTGATAGTATTTACCACACATGGTTATTGTGAGGTTCAATTGGGATAATGTGTATAAAGTGCATTGTAAATCTCAAAGAACTGTATAAATACCAGTCTTTATTATGTATTTTTCTATCAAGTTCTATGTTCTCAATACATATTAAATTAAGAGTTTTGCTCTTCCATTCTCCCATAGTATTTACAATTCATCCTCATGATCAAAATTGGAGCCAACATGGGCAATATGTAATTCATCTTAAAGTCAGTTACAGGCCATAATTTTAATGGTACTGTATGCGCTCTGTGTCTGTAACAACTACATTAGTAATGCCATTTCCCAGAATTAATGCCCCAAATACTGCATGAATTGTAGAGGTGGGGTTCAATTACATTTGCATGAATGTAAGAACCAGGGATATTAAAGGCACTATAATATTTTACAGAATGCAAAACTCTCAAGTCACCCAGGATATGATTCAGGACAGCCAGGATGCTCTAGAAAGGTCACTAGGTAGTTAATAGAAATCAAAATGCCAAGTAGATCTTTTGTCTTTTCCCATGAGATTTAGAATGAAATTTAACACCTGAATTATACCATTGTTAAAAATCTCTTCAGATCACTTTTCATTGATCTTTCCACATATTAATAATAAATCAAATAATGAAATCCTATCAAAGCAATTTTTCTTAGAGTAAAAATTCTATTTTATAGGGATAAGTATGTAATGGTCCTACAGCTTCTGGCTTCCAAGTTTAGCTATGAGAATGGAGAAGGACTTAGAATGTGGTGTTTAAGCCATAAGAATTAAGAATTCAAGTAGCTTGCTGGATGACTCAGAATGCTACATTACAGTACCTTAGGGAAATTCTTAATTCAGGATGACAAAGACAGACATAGAAAGGAAACACTTGGGTAATTAGATTCTTGAAAGCTCCATTTCTCTGCCATGAAGAAGTTTCCAATGATTTTCTTGTTCTTCCTCCTGTCAACACACTCAGCTCTTTACCCACAGCATAAGGACTAGTTTAAACAACATCATCCCAGAGGCTTAGCTTTCCTTACTTGTATATGCTCGCAGACAGTGTCAGGCTTGGACAAAGGCTGATATCATCATTAGGGCTATTAGCAATATTTGCTTCCTTCTAGCTCTCACAGCTCAACTGCAATGCCCTGGAATTGCATTAATAGAATGTCAGTCAGGGTATTAAAAAGGTACTAAAACTAACTCCAGGGTAGCTGATGGGTATAATGAATTAGCATCTATATTAATGAATGAAATCTTAGAATCAAAGAATCTCATAATCAAAAGGGACCCCAGAGGTCATATACTTCAACCCAAACATCCTGAAGAAAAGGCAGATCTACAAAACACCCCCACAAATTGTCATCCAGTCTCCATTTAGAGATTTCCACAGATGGGGAAATCATCATCTCCCTAAGGCAACCCATTAACACATTATACTTTTGTATTGATTCCTCCAGAAGGAAGGATCTCTGAGGAAGACTCTTCATTTGGGATGAAGAGGATGTTTTAGGGAATGTTCCCAAACTGCTGTTTTGGATTTATATAAAACCTAAATCTTCCTTTTTTAAATTGTGGTTGAATCATTTCTCACATGTTTGATTCTTCATGAACCCTTTTGTGATTTCCCCGGCAAAGATTCTGGAGTTGTTTGACACTTCCTTCTCTAGCTCATTTTACAGATGAGGAAACTGAGGCCAACAAGATTATGTGACTTGTCCAGGATCACATAGCTACTAAATGTCTGAGACTGGATTTGAATTCAGGAAGATGATTCCATACCACACAGTCTATCCCCTGAGCCACTTAAAATGGAAGAAATCTTAGAATATAGAATTCCCAATATTCTTCAGCCCTTTCACTATCATATCTATTGTCTCTTTTGAAAAAACAATCCTTATTCTAGAGAGGATTTTTATTCTTTGCCCCTCTTACCCTTTCCATAAGCCTTCCTCTGTAATGTATTTTGGGTCAGAGAACTGGGATGTTAGGTCCATTTCCATTATTTACTATGACCTTATCTGTAATACAGGATTATTGTGAGAAAAGGGTCTTGTAAACCTTAAAAAAACTATGTAAAAGTAAATGAATAAAAATATTATTAGGGGTAATGATGACATGTCAGCAAATTTGTTAGACTTCACATTCATATAAAAACTATAGATTGTTATTAGAAAGAATATAATCAACTGAAAAAATATATCATGCTTTAAATTTTAAGAAGTATTTTTCCCTTAACAACACAGGTATCATCATCCCCATTCAACAGATAAGGAAACTGAAGCCTGTAGAGACAAAGTCATTATAATGGTCATGCGACTACTAAGTGATAGTTCCAGACTTTGAACCAAGATCTGATTTGAAATTCAGTGCTTGTTCTATTGGATCACATAGTTCAGCCTTTGAAGAGATGCCTAGATGCATCCTGTGAAAAGGATACCCAGACTTTGGTTTCTCCAATGATCTCTAACCAGCTGTTGCTGCTGTGACATTGTTTTGCAAATGTA
The DNA here is from genome assembly GCF_027887165.1 of Monodelphis domestica. Taxonomy (NCBI): domain Eukaryota; kingdom Metazoa; phylum Chordata; class Mammalia; order Didelphimorphia; family Didelphidae; genus Monodelphis; species Monodelphis domestica. Next base: position 97,017,301 of record NC_077232.1, read on the forward strand.
AGGCTTTCTTAGTAAATTCCCACAAAGCTACATGTCCTTTCCACCACTGTGCTCAGTCTTGCACAAATACTCAAGAGTCCAGAAGGCATCACTGGCCTCCTTCCTCAGGAAGCAAAAAAAGCATGAGATCAATGAAAGCCAAGGAGAAGAGAAAGAGCTACTACTACCCAGCTTCTTTCTTTGGCAAGGGATATTTTCTTTTGGACTGGGAAAAATAAAGGGAAATGTTGATTTTCTGGAAAAGCTTGCCTTTTTATTGACTTCACTCAGTACAGTTAAGTGCTAGGAAAGGTACAAAGAGCCCTTCTTTCCCCAAAAGAGTTGTTGGGAATGCTGTTGTTGCTGCATTTATATAGCACCTTAAACTTCATAAAGTGCTTTCCTTAGAGCAGCCCTATGAAGAAGGTGATAAACAGAATTATTGGGGAGTAGTAGTCTAACTTTATAAGTAAAGAAATAGAGGCTTATGTAGGTTAGGTTATTTCTCCATGGTCATACTATAAATGCCAGGCACAGGATGCAAACCCAAACTCAAGGGTCCTGGATCTATGGTTAGCAATTTTTCATTACTACTAGGAAAATGTAAAGCTTATATAGGTCTCTGTGTTAATATAGATTTTATACTAATGTAAATTAGATTATAATTGCAGATGCAGAGTCCCATATGCCTACTTTTCTATCTGCACAAACAATTTTATGTAGATAATCTGTGCATGCATCAGAAGATTATTTGAATAGAAAAGGTAGACTTTTCTTAGCAATATAGTGAGTCTGTTGATAAGCTGTGTGTCAGGCACCATATTTCGTGAAAATACAAAGAAAGGCATCTAACATAGTAGACTATTCACCATCACACAATTGACTGAGAGTTCTTGAGAATAAAAGATTGCTCTTAAGTGGTTATTGGTATAAAGCACTTGGTTTGGTAAAGCAAAATGCTGAATTAAATACAGGACAGTATTTGCATTCTATCCATATGACATCCTTGAAAATATCATGGGAATAAACTTGTCTGGTGACATTGATCATTAATATCAACTGAGACATAAAACAGAGTTTGCTGAAGGTGTGTATTGTAGAAGAGAACGAGAGGAAGAAACCAAGTGGAAGAGGTATTCCCTAAGATGATGAGTCTTCACATTTCAAGTTTGTGATTACATGAAGCCCTAGAATTTTGCAGATTGGTTCAACTATTCATATGAAAAAAAATAGATGAATAATTTCCATTGTCCAGACCTATGTGTAGTTGGACAGACAACACTCATTCATTAGTCTATGAGTACCTCCATTCAAGTACACATATATGTGTATGTGTGAGTATGTCTTGAGAAGACACTGCAAATAGACAACAAGTAGAACCCTAAATTTAATGGGACTACAGAGGGCTAGATTGCCTTTTGGAAATTATTAAATTAATTTGAACATACTAATCTTCTCCATGGAACTAAGGTAGGACCAATACATTTTCAGGTATACTGTATGGCTCTGAGTCACAGAACACAAAAGCCTCCAAAGAATGAACTTGAAGATGATGAAAGGGTAAATGAAAGGTACATGGTAGGCATGAAGACAAATGAAAGGCAAGAAAATATGCAGAAGAAATCTAAGGTTCTGACTTAGCATCTTACACACAAAAACTGGAATGATACAGAGTAGATCAATAACCTCTGTGCATGATGGAATGCAAATGCATGAAATCTTCCATATTTTTGGACTCAGTATGCAGATTGAGATGTGTATTTTTTGGATAAATAGTATAGGGTTTATTTTTTGCTCAGGAAGGCATATTTGTTAAAATGTTTTTCCCCCAATGAAAGAGTAGGTGGGAAGGAAAGGGAAGAATAAGCATTTTTATAGCACCTACTATGTGATAGCCACTGTACTAAGTGCTTTAAAAATATGATGTCATTTGATTCTCACAATAATCTTTGAGTTAGGTAGTTATCTCCATTTTAGTGATAAGGAAACTGAGGCAAATATATTTTCCTACACTTACAGAGCTACTGAATATTTGAGTTCAAATTAAAATTCATATCTTCCAACTCCAAGCTCAGGTCTGTATCCAGAATGCCACTTGGCTACCTAAAGTGAGAGAAAGAAGATAGATTTTTGTTCATTGAAAAAAATTAAATTTTTAAAAAATTATAGTAGAGATTGGAGGTATTGAAGGAAACAAAAACAAGTGAGGCATCTATGAAACTAATTGTTAAACATGTATTATATAATTTTGAAAAGAAATGCAAACTATAATGAAGATGTGTGGTTTTTATATGCAACTCTTTTTTGTATGAGGAAATGGTCATGTTTATCAAGTACAGAATCACAAAAAATACAATTTTTAAAGAATAAAAAGTAATATAAGGAATGTTATTAAAGGAATGTATGGTAAAAAGTAAAGATGGATTGATGTCAGCGCAAGAGTGAAGCATAACTAATGCAAGCTCACAGCTTCTGTTGATACCCCTGAGAAGTTGAATCCTTTAGAAATCTCCCCAATGTCCCCCCAAATAGCATATTAGCTATGCTCCATGGGGTAGCCTCTTGAGAGAAAGTGGAAAATAATAATATAAAATGGGCAAACAGAGGTGGATTGTGGACTGATTCATCCATTGAAGCAGGGATGCCTACCATGATGAGGTCCCAGATACATGAACATTAAAGAACAAATGGAATGCTAAGTGCTATTAAATCATAGAAAAGGAGATCACTTCAAAACTGGAGATCCAAGAAGACTTCACAAAGGAGCTGGTATTTGAGATGGGATTCTTTCTTGATCATTTTAATACCATAATGCACTAGTTATTCTGATGGTAGATTCACAAAAGAAATAACAGTCCCTCTTTTCTATGTTTGGAGGCAGAGTGAGTTCTATTTCTTCATACATGTGTCAGAATGAGGAGAGTGTGGATGGATGGTGGCCCATAAGGAAGTAGTTATCTGGGTTCCCAGGTGTGAATCTCATTTCTGTATTACGCTATGAATTTTATGTTTTGCACTTAGATCAGATTCAAGGAAGGCCATATTTCAGAATTACTTATCATCAGACTGGCTAGCTAGCTATTAGGAACATGACCCTCCCTCCAGAGGAGTTTGTAACTGTCACATTTTATGCTTCCTGAGTGTCTCCATGAAAATTAATTCCCACTCCATTCCCGACACTGCAGTTACCTTCAGTTCCTGGATAATCCAGCAAAAAATGATCAGCCAATTCAATTCAAGAAGCATTTATTAAACACTTGCTATATGTAAGGCATCACTCTAAATTCTGGGGACACAAAGGCAAAATTAAGGAGGTTAAATCCTCCAACATAAATTGTCAAGGAAAAAATCACCTGTATTGCTATCTCATGTTTCTATGATGTTTTAAGATTTGCAAAAGTCTGACCTCACAACAAATTCATGTGGGAATGTCCTTCCCATTTTCAATTTGAGGAAAATGAGTTTTAGGGGGACAAGTAGGAACTGAACCAGTGGTTTTTTTTTTCATTTTCATATTCTGAACCCTGAGCATGATGACCTCCATATAATTGTCTCCTAACAAATGATCATGGGACTTTAATTTCTTTTGTAGTCAAAAACCTTATGAATTAATTATGTGAACTCAAGCTTAGTCAAAGCTCAATAAGCTTTCTGGCTTTAGTTTTCTTAACTGTAATTTTTATTTAAAATTTTTATTTTATTCCAGATTACATTTCAGTACAAGTTTCAGTAATCATTTTCTGACATTTTTCCATCCATCTATGTTCTCTCCCTCCTACTCCTCCCTCTTCCCCAAGATGTCAGGTAATGTACTATAGGTTGTACATATGTTATTATATAATACATATTTCCACATTAATCATGTTGTTAAAGAAGACACATATTGCTCACAATAGAGAAAAATTTTGTGGGGGAAATAAAGTGAAGAATGGCATGCTTTGGGCCTTTTGCTAACATGATTGGGGATGTAGACTCTTAAGTGATCACCCTAATGCAAATATTAATAATATGGAAATAGGTCTTTATCATATGTAAAACCCAGTGGAATTGCTTGTTGGCTACAGGGAGGAAGGGAAAGAACATGAATCATGTAACCCTGGAAAGATATTCTAAATTAATTAATTAAATAAAGACTTTCAATTAAAGAATACAATAAAATATTATTCAGAGTAGATAAAAAAAAAGAATGGCATGCTTCAACATGTATTGAGACTCCATCAGTTCCTCCAGTGGCAGTGGATAGCCATTTTCATCATGAGATCCTTGGAGTTGTCCTGGATCCTTGCATTGATGATAATTGTTAGGTCATTCACAGTTGATAATTGTACATTATTGTCACTGTGTACTTAACTGTAAAAAAATTAATCATGTCAGACTAGATGACATTTAAGGTTCTCACTGTCCGCTTCTGTGATATGTACATGATTTGATCACAGACCCAATAGAAGAGTTTGAGGTAGGGCATGTTCAAAATTCAGAGAAGGTAGTCTTAGTGTCCCCATTTTACAAATGAGGAGACTCAGGCTTAGAAATGTTGTGATTGGTCAAAATAGCTGTGGAAAGGTGCCATTTAATTATTCTCAAACTACCATCCCATGTTTTTCTTCTCACTTCAAGTGATGAAGGCTATGTCAGGTCCATGGGAGAGCTACTTTAGTTGAATGCCCCAAAATAGTAAGCTATGACTTGAAGCCTGGAGCTATTAGCCTTAAATTTCTGACTTACGTGGATGTATAGCCAATTTATTTTTCTCAGAAATAGTTCAGTGACTCATTTTGTTCTATTATTTTTTGATAATTACTTTATATGTATAAATCTCTGGAGTTGCAGAAGAAGGTTATAGGGCATTAGACTAAGGTTGTCAGAATAACAATATACATAATTATAAACAAATTTATGTGTGACAAAACACTTGCTTCCTAGCTATCCCAGATGTCATAGCTGGTTTGGTATTAACCAAACTATTTTGTTTTGTAAAAAATAAATTTATATATTTAATAAAAATATTATATTTTATAAGGTTTATTAAAGATCATTAAAAATCAAGGAATAAAGAGGTTACAAAATAAAAACCACATGCCCATGGCTGGTTAGCCATTTTCAAATGTTCCCTGCTTTACCACCATTACTGCTAATACTACATCTTTCAAGAAGAGAGAGAGAGAGAGAGTGGGAGGTGTTACTGCCAGTTAAATACCAATTGTGATCTCACCAATGTGGAGATACAGGAGAGATTATAGGGAATTCTGGGAAATACCAAGGATTTCTAGGGAATGAAGTCTAAGGTTCAAAATCTCCATTTATATATATACCCCCTGAGACCCAAGAAAGACTAGTCTCTTCAGTGGGTCTTGTAAACATACCAGCTATGACAATACAATAATTAGAGGATAAAAGAAAAAGAGAACAAAATCAATCATTGCTAGACGCATTGACAAAAAGCCAGTTAGGGGGCAGTCCCCTTCAGCATAAGAGTATATGTACAAAACAAATGCATTCAGACCCCACATAGTTCAAATCACCCCATACCAAAGTTTACTCTGGATCTTCTGGTGCAGCTTGTGGTCTGTGGAGGCATCTTCATGGTGTCTTCTCCAAACAGTTCACTTTCTGGATTCAGAGAGGTAGCGTGTTTCTTAACCTAAAATTACTCTCAAAAGGAATTAAAATTTTCCAATTTAAAATAATAATTATAAATCCCCCCTGAAGAGGGTGATGAAAAACCCAGGGATCACTTAGGAATGCATGACTAAGTTATGAGGTATGTGAATCAAATGGCAAGATGAATAAAAAATATCAAAATAAATCCAAATAAAAAAGATAATCTCTGAATGAAATATAGACTATCAAAGTCTTATGTGTAAAAATTCTAAGTAAAGGGAAAATAAATCTGTAACAGGTCCTTGAATCAGGGCTCAATTAAAATGATTTAAGCAATCTTCTGGGGAATGAAGTCTAAGGTTCATAATCTTCATTTATACAGTTTGGTCCTTCAAATACTGTCATCTTTATTTGATAGATGGGAAATTGAGGTTCAAAGAGGTTAAAGAATTTATATACAGTGAGCAATAAAGTAAAAAAGGAGATTTAAGCAGATTTCTGATGTCATATAGAATGTGTTTCCCACTATTGTTATTTTTCTGGGGTTTTTTAATTGTGTCCAACTCTTTATGACACCATTTGGGGTTTTCTTGGGAAAGATACTGGAACAGGCTTGCCACTTCCTTCTCCAGCTCATGTAGAGATGAGGAAACTGAGAGAAATATAAATGACTTGTCAAGAGTCATATACTTATTAAATATCTGGGGTCAGATTTAAAATCAGGTTTTCCTCACTCAAGTGTCCCTCTATCCCTTGTATCATCTAGCATCTCTCTTTCCATTATATTCTGCTATTATTAAGAGATGGGTTCTAAGGGAAAAAAAAAGATTATTGAACGTGGTGAAAGGTTGGAGTGAATCTAGGAAAAAAAGAAGAATCAATAAGAATTCCAAAGTTTCCAGTTTAGAATAATGTTGGTGTCAGTAAGAGAATAATAGTAATAGCTAGTATGTACAAAACACTTTAAAATTTATGCATAGAAATTGATATTTATTATATACTTTAAGTAGTACAAGTATCATTATCTTTGTTTCATGGATGAAGAGATTAAGGCCCAAAGACTGAGGCTCAGTGATTTCTCCAAGGTTGAATTTGTTTTAAGTGGTAAAGTTAGGATTTGAACCCATGTCTTATGACCTCAAATTCAGTGCCTCTTCTATTCTACATCCCACCTTCATAAGAAAAAGGGAATTAGGAAGGACAGCTACTTTGTACAAAAATATTTTTTACCATATAATTGGATAATTTTTTCTAAATTCTTATCAATCTCTGAGTAAATTAGGATCTTTCCAAAAATTCATATCTGTTTTTTTTTAATTTAAAACCCTTACCTTCCATCTTGGAGTTAATACTGTGTATTGGCTCCAAGGCAGAAGAGTGGTAAGGGCTAGGCAATGGGGGTCAAGTGACTTGCCCAGGGTCACACAGCTGGGAAGTGTCTGAGGCCAGATTTGAACCTAGGACCTCCCATCTCTAGGCCTGGCTCTCAATCCACTGAGCTACCCAGCTTCCCCTTTCATATCTGTTTTTAAAAGTATAGTTGTCTGGTTTGCTTGCTTGCTTTTCTATAAGCCAACTATGGTCTCAGTATCTAAAGAGCAGGAAGATTAAGAATATTATGAGGTGGACATGATGGCACATGCCTATAATTCCTGATATAGGGAGTCCAAGACTGGCAGATGTTTTGATGTCATGAATTTTGAGCTGCAGTAGAGGTGATCTACAATAACTTCAATATTAATATGTTCATAGTTGGGATGTGGCCCCCCACCAGCTTGCCTAAGAAGGTATGAACTGGCTTAGGTTGGAAACAGAGCAGGACAAAACTCCTTTGATGACTAATGATAGGATCAGGATCATCACTTCTAGTCTGGATGAGCCAGAGAGATCTGATCTTTTAAATAAAGAAAGAAAATATAATGAATTCAAAATAATTCTTCAGATGTCAAAACTCTACCAGTCCCTAAGTAATCAGTTAAAATAACTATAGAAAGTGCCATGACAAAAAGAAATGTATTTAGACACATTTTTCCCAAGCCTTTGTCCCCTAGTTAGTTTGATTCATTAGAGTCCCATATTGATGAAGCCAAGGTCATAGGTTCATAGCCATGAAGTCAAATTGACTTTTTTCTGTATTACATTCTTTGGTAACATTCATAACTCTGACCAGTTGTCTTACAAATGCTTATCATTCATAGGGAAACTGGGCACAAGAATGTGGATAGATCCATGCATTCCATCCCTATTACTGGAAAACAAAACTTCAGTGTATATATTTTGCTAATATTAAGTCATTTTCATCATTTTTATGTGTGAAATATAGAACCCATTAAAACCTTTTTAAAAAAATTCTCATATGGATTATTCATCATCTAGATCTCTCCCATTCTGGGACATGGAAGTTAATTTTTGATGCTGGAATTAAATCAACACAATGACAAGCATATATCAAGTGTCTATAATGTACCAGGTACTGTGCTAAGTGCTGGGAATAGAAATAGAAAAAAGCAAATCCATGCCCTTACATTCTAAGGTAGGAAAACAACACTTAACAAGAAGCTGAAAAGCAAGGTGTGTGATGGGGAAGAAAGTTCTCACAAGAGCATGCTATAGAAAGTATGGAGAGTCGGGAACAGGGTCCAGAAAGGAATGAAGGAGTGAATGTATCTGCCCTGAGAGTGCTTCCTTAACAGAGACATTCCAGAAAGAATTAACTGATGAGAAGAAGAGCTTTGGGGGCCCAAGGACCTTCGAGTATGAAAAGTCTGTAGAGGCAAAGCCATCTGCTAGGTTGAGAAGACTGCTACAGTATGGTGTCAAAAGTGTCTTCTTGGATGAGAAGGTTTAGAGAATGATGGAGAAAGAAATCTACAGACTTGAGTGTGATGCGAATTGGAATGAAGCAGTGAACACAGTCAAGTTACCAGGTCTATAAATTGCAAAATTCACCTTCTTTCCACTTTCGAAGGTTGGTATACTTTCCTATCTCCATGTTCCAAGAACCTCAAATATTCTCCATAATTTCTCCAAGATCACCAAATGCAAGCATGACTAAGCACGTCAGTAAAGTTCCACCAGGTTCCTGAGGATGTAACTGATATGGGGCTAGAGACTTCAGCTAATTTATAGCACTTTGCTACGTTCTCACTCTCTCTTCCCCTGCCTTGAAATTCCTTTCCTTTATAGCTGTGTTATTCTACCATGTCTAGTCTGTATATATTTCTCTATTATAAATAAACAAATCATTAGTCAAGCAGATAGACGTTTTCCTCTGTAAACTATTAATATTAGACAATGGAGTCCCATCAATAGGCTTATCCCTGACTTGTTTGGGTTGTTCTCTCTAATGAATAATCTTGGTGATGAATGTAGAATAGAAGAGCTAACTTCTTTCAAAGCTCATTTGCTCTGTTACTAAACAGCACTCCCCTTTTACCTCCCCTCACATAATCCCAATGAAAATTAAAGAGATTATGCACTTTCTTTAAGAGCTATATGTAGATATGTACACATATTTAGTTATACTCCTAAACATATATAAATACATATGCACACTCTTATGCATGTGCATGTATATATATACATATATATACACACACACACACACACATAATATATACATTTTTTGTTCAGTGATTTCATTTGTGTCCTACTCTTTGTGACCCCATTTGGATCTTGGCAGAGATATTAGAGTGGTTCACCATTTCCTTCTCCAGCTCATTTGACAGATGAGGAAATTGAGTCAAACATGATTAAGAGACTTTGCCAGAGAAGCTCAGTTAGTAATTGTCTGTGGCCAGGCTTGAACTCAGGAAGATGAGTTTTCCTGACTTCAGACTCAGCACTCTAACCACTATGCTTCTTAGATGCCTCATTTATATAACCATGTACACACATGTATGAGAATATATGTACAAACTATATACATGCATACATATGTACATGTGTACATTGTGAATCGAAAAAAACTGCTCAGACTGTACCTTAGAAGATTTGGTTAAGCTATTCCCCTATTTTCTACAATGGAGGTACTTGGTCAGGAATGTATTGGGAATTTTAAAATTACTCCACCCTACTCATGACAATGCCTTAGGGGAAGATAAAGTTGTAAACTCCTGATGTAACAATGAAAAAGTCCCTAAATCATACTTATAGTAAAGCTAGAACCTTAAACTAGGTCTATTTTTAGATCTAATACAAAAGGGTGCTAAGTACCTATAAAGGTTAAATTAATCACTAAAAGGTCAAGCAACTTACAAAACACAAGCTTAACAAAAGAGGTATGAAGTTTTAGTCTACCCAGAGAAGGTGAGAACTAAAGAATGTTGTGAACTAAGAATGGTCAGTCCTGGGGGAAATGTCTACTGTGATTGGTAGATGTGAAAATTTAGGGGAGGTGACACAAGAGAAAATTTTCTTTCAAAGGAAGGAGCTTGAGGTGGAGTTTTTTTTAGTTGGAGTTTGGAGTTAGTTGGAGGAGCTGGGTCTCTGAAACTCAGTTCAGGAGTTGAGGATTTCAGTGAAGGACTGGAGTTTTGCTTGGGACAAATCTTGTAGTGAGTGATTAAAGACTGACTAGTCTCTCTTAAGACTCAGGCCTCGGTCATTTGGCCTAGGCCATTCATACTATATTTCTCTTACTCTCTCTCACTCCCTTTCCTTAATTCCTTCATTTTTATTAATTAAAAACTCCATAAAACCCAGCTGACTTGGGTATTTTCATATTTGGGAATTTTTCCCATGGCGACCACTTATTTTTGATTTGAATCAAGACACTAAAAATTATCTTTACAGTTTTGGCAATTCACAGTCTTGAAACCCACATTTTCGCGGTACACAACATATATGTGCAAGTAAGCATATACATATATTAACCCAGCTGGAGTAGCAAATTACCCAACAAGCATTTATTAAGTTCTTCAATGGCACTGAACAAAGTGCTTTGAGTACAAAGAAAAGCCAAAGCCAGTCCAGGACCTCAAGGCAATGAGACAGAGATGAGGAAGGAAAGTAATCCAGAAATAAGAGACAGTCTGAGAAAATGGCCAGAGTTGAAAGATGGAGTGTCTTATTTGTAGTATATAAAAAAAATGTCATTGGATCAAGGAGAATATGGTGGGGATAGGGTGTAAGAAGACTGAAAATGTATAGTGAGACTAGGTTATGAAGTTGAGTCTTTCATGACTTGAACATATTCAGACAGACCTGCCATTGGACCCATGTCTTCATGTTTGCAAACAAACTCATCTCCATTTTGTTGCCAGAGTGTTTTCTGAACTGTTATTGGCATCATGATGGGGTATAAATGTGTTACCATAATTTATACTAAACCCAGGAGTGGAATGTATCAATGAAGCTTGGAAAGGTGATTATTCCTTTCCCTGGCAGAAGCTCATCCCCAAATACATATTATCATACATCAAAATCTATGGTTTCCCAATTGAGCCCATAATAGAAAGACATTGATTAAATGTTAACCTCATGGCTCTATATGTAGATTTCTGTATTTCCTATTAGAATGCTATTACCAAAAAAAAAAAGATATGAAAGTGAAGTCAGTGTGCCAAGGACCTAGTGTGAGGAAAATCAGTGGCTGAGGATTAGAAAAGTGGAAAATAAAAAAAAAATTAAATTGGAGACCAATATGTTTGAAAGAAAGTCTGCAATGAATTGAACCAGAGTTCCCAACACAACTGCTTCTAGTCCTGTATTTAAGTTTCTTCCTGGCAATGCTGCAATGCCAACTGGCCATTTGCCTGGTATCCCATGTGGTGTCTTGCCCTTTTAAAAATCTTTTTAAAGCAAAGGGGAAAAGGTGGTGGCACAGAATCTAGTTGGCCAGCCACTCTATGGCCTTTATCGTCAACTTGGAGTGATAAGGCAAGGATTTTCTCAGTGGAATACAGCCATGGGAAAATCATTTCCATAATTTTGTTTCCCTCTCTTCTGTCAATCATTGTGTTAAAAGTGCAACACATAATTAGAGGAGCTAAGCTTGATTCTTGATGTATTGCTTCCTATCTTTGAGTCCTATGAGTCACTGTCCCTCTTTGGGCCCCAGTGTTCTTTTATAAAATAAAAGAGTGGATTATATTATCCCTCTATTTTTATTATCTTTAAACATATGAACAATCAGAGTTCTATACCACCAAAATAAAACAAAACAAAACAATGATATAAGGAAGATTTATAGAACAAACAGCTGATCATTTATAAGAGATTCATGAAAAGACATGAAACAAATAGTATAGTCTGAAAAGTTGGGGAGAGGGAAGGAAGGAAAGACTATCTGAACAGTTCCAGTGAGAAGAACCTATATTCTGATCACATGATTCACACATCAAAGAAGAGGTACTGAAAGAGAATCAAAAGGACAATGTAGCAATTAATAGACAAAATTTTGGAGAAAATAATAGTTTCTACCATGGAGAACAATGGACCAGATGAAAGGGGATCTAACTATAAGTTCTTCCTCCTTGTATTTACTTTCTTTGTGACCACAAAAAAAATAAGACTTGGAAAATTGGTGTAGATATTCTCTCAAGGCTGTTTCAACTCAAATAGTCATTATTGCATCTCAAATATAGGTCAGAGATAGATTTTTTTCCTCAGAAACTGAACCAACTATTTTAAAAAACTATTTTAAAAGGGAAGGGACTCTCTCTAAGACTCAAGGACTATGTCTAAAGGAGATATGTGGGTAAATTGAAAAAGAAAGGGGTTTTATTACATAAATTTTAAGATATTTCCTTGGTATAGAGATAGGAGACAAAGCTTTGTGGTTAAAAAACAGGAACTGTTTAAAAGGAAATAGTGTATAAGGAGACTGAAAAGGTAGAAGGAGATCATTTTGCCAAGAACTTTCAGTGTCAAACAAGAATTTATATTTGAGCCTAGAAGAACAGGAACACAATAGAACTGAAATAAAAGAGACTAAAGAGGTCAGATATTCATTTTAGGAAAATAAACACACTTTGCTACCTGGCCAAAGGATGGCTTAGACTGAGGAGTATAATTGATGGCACTGCAACACAAAAGAGATCTGCAAGAAAAAAGCAAGAGGCTTGGAATTTGGTGAAATGCCAATCAATGGAGATGGAGAGAGAGTTCCAATAGAATCTTGAAAGGAAGCAGTTGGGCAGTTTGAACTGTTTTGAACCTCACTTCTTCTCTGACTGTTGGGAAGAAGGTAGAAGCCAGACTCTCTCTTGGTCCATGATTATTTTATATGACTGAGTACTGAGAAGACTTTGGAGCTTAGCTCAGAAGAAATTCTGTCAGCCTTTGCTATCAACATCTCCCATTAGAGAAAAATAACTTATTTCTTGGGTTGAACACATTGAGAAATCTCCAATCAACAGGGAAATATAGGAAGTTAGGGAAACCTATTTTCCTCTCTCCCCTTCCTCCCTCTCCTTACCTCTTCTATTTAAAAGAATAAAAACCTCTTAGTTAAAGATTTGAGGGTGAGACTTAGTTATTAAAAGAAATCTTCAACTTTACCATTCCTGAGAAGAGCACTCAAGTCAGTTGAGAGGGGAACAGGAAGTAGTGTGGGGGAGGAGTGCAGTGAAAGATCCAATCTTTCCCTAGCTTGCTTCCTGGTGTTACTGCACTACCACCATAAATCTCTGAATAGTGGTATCTATTATAGGAAAGACTCAAAGTGGGAAGAACAATTAAAGGTTCTTGAAAAAATTCAGGTAATGATAACCCAACTAGAATGATGGCTTCATGAATATAGCATTAATATAGGTGATGGATATTGTGCTTCTAGAAATGGCAATTCTCAGTGAGCATTACCTTAAGGACTCTGACTTGCCCCAAGTTTTTACAACCATTTCAATTTTAATCCTCTTTCAGTCAACCTTTTTGGCTGCTTCAATCTTACAAGCATAGGTACTCTCTTTAAGTGGTGGAGTTAGGATTTGAATTTAGATTGTCCTAGTCTAAGCATAGTCTTCTTTTCATTAGATCACTCTACAGAGTCAAGGTCACTGAACCAAAGAACAGGACTAAACAGTGGCAAATATGAGAATGAGATAAAGCATAATCACAAAATTAAAAAAAATAAAGATGAGACTATCAGAGCAATATTGAAGGTGATTCTTCTTGGCTACTGCAGCTGCCTTATGACCAACCCTGTCCTCAAGGAGCTTATATTCTAGTGGAGACACACATATATATAAGAATGGTCACAGGAATGGTAAGTCTGAAGACAGTCAAATGGCAAACCTGTATTCAATATTGTTTTACTATTGATTTGATTACTGAGGCCAAGTATAAAGCTAAGGGATGAAGGTGGGAGATATCCATGTGCATGTGGCAACAAGCAGAAGGCAAGCTGTGAAAGACAGCTATTTGGGAAATATGGACCAGGACCTGTTAGTGTAGAGGGTCACACGATTGGGTTTACCAATTAAGACAACTAGATCCACATGTTAGAGTTTCTCAGAAGACTATTTCACTCCTCTCTAAGAATTGAGGGCATTTTTTCTGGTGTTTTGCTCTAGAAGAGCTGTCCAAATGGGGAGAAGGGCATTGATGTAGAGTAGATAACAAGGTGGCCGGGATGGGTGGCTGTGTATTTTATTACACTAAACCAGACCTCAACAGCTATCAGTATTCGTCTTCCAAATAGGGGGGGAAAAAACAACCCTCTGAATCAGAATGGATAAGTTACTTGCTCAGGATCACATAGCTTAGCCTGTACTAAAATCCAGTACAATGCTTTTCTATGTAGTTATAGTACTCTCATTGTTCAAGTTCATACAGGAAATGAGGGATAGGTTTGATGTCTTTCCTTTTCAATCTTTGCATCGCTAGTTCCTTGTACTTAGTACAAAATGCCTGCTGAGCTGGAATAAATTGAACTATAATCAAAAGACTGGTTAATCCAGGATTAAAAAAAATTACAACTGATACTTTCTTTAGTGGGGAGAGGGAAAAGAGGAAGGGAGTTGACTAGGTATTTTAGTATAACAAACTATCTGTATACATATATATATATAAAAATATATATATATAGATATAATTATTATATCAAGCCTTCATATATTCTCTGTTTCTTGAAAAGTACTGTTGTCTTCCAGTTTCCTCTCTCAAATATATTGTGTGCTACTCTTTATATGAAGAGACAATTGAATCAACAGATTCAGGGTTTCTTCTTAAAAACATATCATGGGGGTGGAGACAGGTAGGTGGTTCGGTGGATTGAGAGCCAGGTTCAAATCTGGCCTCAGTCACTTCCTAGCTGTGTGATCCTGGGCAAATCACTTGATCCCCCATTGCCTAGCCCTTACTGCTCTTCAGCTTTAGAGCCAATACAGAATATTAATTCCAATATGGAATGTAAGAGTTTAAAAAAAAAAACATGTCATAGAACTTAGATTGTCCATCAAAATAGTTTTCTCTAAAATAAAACAAAGCAAAATCAAACACAAAGCCACTGGTCCTCTTAGATTGTTACCTTTAGATCAGTAATGTGTGTATTTTCATTTCCTTATGAAATATTTATGAGAGAAGGAGTTTCCCTTATCTACTGAATTACATAATCTAATTCCACAAATACTTTATCTTCTGTAACACAAGTATAATTGGCAAATTTGGGCCTAGACTATCCCCATAAGATTACTCCAGATTAAGATCTCTGAAGTTTTGCTGAATAGCCAACCCCTGCAGTGAAAGATTCTGGAATAGCTTCCCCTAAAGTGTTTTGACTTTTGGCAAGTTTTTCCCCTGTGCTGTACAACAATGGTTTTATTCAAATAAATGCAAATTGGAAAAGCCCTTGACATTTTTCCTTAGCCAGCCATAAAACATTCCAAGTAGCAGGTGTCTGCTTTATTGCATCCAGCCAGAAAATGAGTTTCCTTTTCCTTTTCAAGTTTCTAGCAAACTCTGTCCAAACTTTTACAGTCAAAAGAAATAGGGCATTGATCTGGCACATAAAACTGACCGGGTTTTTGCCCTGAAGTAATATGTTTGGCATCTGTTTTGTAGAGATTTGAAGAGCATCTTAAAACAGATCTTCAAGGACACCAAACATACCGTCTCTGTAGAAAGGGACCCATAAATCAAATCACTCTTTCCCTCTATTTCCCCCCACTGCCTTCAACTTTATCTGTTGACCTGAGTGCTATGACAATGCTAACTCTTTAAGCTCTGTTCATTGGTATGTGCTGTGACATCTCCCATTTATTGAGGCCAGTAAAATTCCATCTGTGTTTTTAATAAGGGGGAGGGAGAAAGTCCCACAAAGTTAGCAGTTTATGAAATGTGTTACTGGAGAGCTCCACAGTCGTGAAGTTTATGTATTGTAATTTTATGCAAAGTGAATGAAAAAATATAGCTTGAGCTATTAAGTTAGAATCGCAGAATCTCAGAGATGCAAGGGACAGTAAAAGGTCATCTAGTCCAAGATGTTAATTTTCCTTGTGGTTCATCTGTGAGTTACTGCAGGGAAGTACCAGCAAGCTGCCCCATTTTTCAATTATTTTCCAGAATGTTTTTTTCTTCTAAAACTATATTTCATAGTTTTGAAATTCAAGAATAGTAATAATTTTTTTCTTCTATATTAAACAACCTCTAATGATGACTCAGAAGCAACTTCATCATTAGAGAACCAAACCCAAGTCATCCAGTCTTTGCAAAATTGAATAAATGGTCTTTGAGATAACTCTCATTTATAGAATGGAGATGATAATACTTAATTATCCACCTCCTCATGTTGATAGTAAAATGTTTGTCTAACTGTAAACACATTATATCAATGTAAACTATTTTATTCTGATCTAAATCTAAAAATGTAATAAAGTAGATGATTGAGATCTGGACAGAATCTCGAATGGACCTTGATTTTTATTGTAGAAATAATGGATTAATTTATTAAAGGGAGATTGCAATCCTCAAAGTAGATGCAGATATTAACTGCTTGATCTTAGACTACCTTGCTGATATGCCCTGTCCTCCCACTTTCTTTCTATTTATTCCTGTTTTTGTTTCTCTAACTTTGCTTTTCTGCCTCTCTCTCTCTCTCTTTCCTTTGTACTTACTCCCTTTCTCCCTTTGGGCTTAAAAGTTGCTTGGTATTACCTTCTAAAAGCAAAGTGGACTGTTTTCTATCTGGTCTTGATGTTGGTGATCACATAGTCATCTTGGTATCGTGATAAGACAGTAATAACCAGGAAAATGGATGAGAAATCTATAAACCAAAGCAAGGTTATTGAGTTTACCAGCAAAAGTAATTCTTCTGATCCACTAAAATAGAGTTACACTGTTCAAGAAAGGAACAATGCTTTTTATAGGGCCTAACAATAGTGGATAAGGAGTCAAAGTTGATTGATCAAAGTCCCTGTTGCTGGGGTTCAAGCAGATCTGGTGCAACAACCCTCTTATACAGTTTCAGGATTAGATACTGTGAAGATTAAATTAACTCTCCCCTTTCCATTTTTAGATTTAATCACCAAAACCATATACACCCCACTCACAGTTGAGTGGGGGAGATCTGTGGCTCACGTGTGCAATAGTAGGTGATGAAACAGAATCGACTGACTGCCCCCGAAGCAGTCCTAAGCAAAAGCTTTAGCTGTAATTGATACATGTCAAATGAAGGAAGTCACAGGAAGTGATGAAAAGAAACGGTCTTTAAAAATGCCAAGAAACTTCCTTTGAGAGCTCTCTTCTCTCTGTGGTCTTCATCTTAACTTCAGAGGAGCTCTGGCTTGAGATCACAGATTGCTCTTGAACTTTGGATTGACACATGGTGAGTGAAAAAAGGCTGACTCCTTTCCTGGATTTTCTGAAGGGATTAGCCTCAGGAGATACCTATCCTCTTGAGAGTGGCTCCCTGCATCCCCAGGTTCAGGGCTCAAGGCTAAGGCCCCACTGGATAAGGACTAATTAGTCCTGCCTGGGTTGAGCCAGGGGCCAGAGCAAAATACTTAGTGCTTAGGTTAGATATTTTACCCTATCCTCTCCCTGATTTTCTTACTTTCACTCTTTCTATATTTTATAAATAAATTGTTGAAATAAATCTCTTTGGAATTAATCAAATTCCTGGTGACCCTACTCTTGAATAATCCAGTCCAACTTTTTATATAAACCCCTCAACATTTCAACCCTTTACAATACTACTGCATAATGGTATGTGGGAAGGGAACTGTTCCTCAGAACAAGTTGCACAATAGGATATATCCTATTCTGGCTTACTTGCTTTATAAGCACTAATGGGAATATACAGAAATATGGATATGAACAAAATGGAGTAATTCTCCAGATGGAATAGTTCTGTATCCATGATATCATTTGTTTTCTGCTTTCCTCACTTTAGGTGAGTGACTATTCTGGAATGTAAATGAATAATATATCTGATAAGGTCAAGAAATCTGGAAAGTCCATTAGAGCTTCCATCAGCTGTCAGAAATGAATGGCAGCAGTAGCACTGGCTTTTGAAGATATAGAGGTGGATGGAAAGAAAATTATTTGCATCAGATGCAGAAGCACAGTCACCCAAGGATAGTAATAGCATTAGAGGTCATGATTTCTTATGACAAAGAAAAGTACCAGCTACATTCTTTATAAAAACACCAAAATTTGAAACCCAGAAGTGAACTACTCCTGCAAGAGACTTTGTCAGGGTTCTACAGAGGGAGAATGGGATTTTCAGGTCCAAGATTTGAGAGAGATACCTTAGTCCCAAATATTCTCTATAGTACACACACACACACACACACACACACACACACACACACACACACACACACTATAACTTTGTAATTCAACTTGGAGCCCATTCTACCCTGAGAATTTGTGAGTAACAAATTTTGTGGTGAGAATGTTTTCTATCAACCAAATACCAAGAAAATATTTTTACTAAACATTCTCAACATAACTTTTCTAATAATTAATGGAAGCAGTTGTCTGATGGTTAATGGTAAGCATGCTGGTGGGGGCACAAAAATTGAACTACAGCTTCTCAGCACAATTACTGAAATCTTGAGAGTAGAAATCATCAGCTGCTTTCTGTGGAAATCGGCCTCTGAGTATGACTGCCTACTTGGGAAAATTACTCCATTGGGAGTGCTATATCTTTTAGTCTAGTAGTTGTCATTCCACAAACTACAAACATCACCTGAAACCAACAACGAATATATGGTGATGTGGTGGAGGAAGGCATTAAGGACATAATTTTTTAAAAGAGTCTGCAAGAAGATATGAAAAACAAATATTTCTGTTTTAACCCAGTCTCAGAAAACTACAAAATAATTGCATTGCATTCAGTAATTCAATTTAATGAATAATGAGACAAACATTAAGTAAAATAAGTAATTTGTATAACTTTCTTAGGTTTTCCAAGGGTTTCCAAGCTTCCTCAAGAACAATTCTACTTTTAGTAAACACTAATTATTAAAGTTTTTTCCTTGTATCAAGCCTAACTCATAGAACCTTCCACTTATACTCCTGGTTCTGTCCTCTTGAATCAAATGGAACAACTTAAATCTTCCTTCCCATGTTCCAATCCTATATATTTTCAAAGACATTTAAAACCTATGCTGAACCTCCTTTTCTCCAAGCAAAATATCCATAACTCCTTCAACTGATCTTCTTGGACATGGTGTTGAAACATTTTACCATTTTGATTGTTTTCTCAATTCACCAGAATAGGAGAGATCTTAAACAATCCAGTTTCAGAAAAGGAAATTAAACTATTAAGACAATGTGAGAAAAAAACCCTTGGTCTATGTGGATTTATGAGACAACTATAATTTTAAAATAATAATTAATAGCTAAAATATTTATCCTCAAGGATTACTATAAATTAAAATCCCTTATGAAAAAAATCTTCAAACCTAAGCCATAGAAAAATAAAGCAAA
Source organism: Monodelphis domestica (assembly GCF_027887165.1). Taxonomy (NCBI): domain Eukaryota; kingdom Metazoa; phylum Chordata; class Mammalia; order Didelphimorphia; family Didelphidae; genus Monodelphis; species Monodelphis domestica. The sequence continues at coordinate 97,036,756 of NC_077232.1, forward strand.
GATAGGTAAATAAGATAGAGATATAGATAATTAATGAATAGTAATATTAAGTTTTATTAACAAATACTCCTATGAAAAATATTATAGCAATTTATTATTTAATGATTCATTATGATTTACCTGTATTTAAAGCAGAATTCAAGTGATTGTTCAACATTATGAAAACAAATCACAAGATAATCATATTAAAAATAAAATTTCCTAGACAACATTATTTTATTTTTAGACAGAAAAAAATTGATAAAATACAATACTCATTTATGCTAAAAACTCCTTCAAATATAGCCATAAAAGATCTTTTAATATGATAAAAAGCAACAAAAATTAAAAGCTAGTATATATAATGGATAAGCAATAGTAAAGCAAAGGGAACCACTTTCCTCTCAATTATTCAACACGGTTTTAGAAATATTAACAATAGTAATAAAATGAAGGAAATTAAGGTCTTGCAGATAAGAAGAGGTAAATCAAGTTTTATTTGCTGATAATATGACACTTTGAAAATTCATGGAAAGCAGAAAAAAAAAACTAAGACAGTAGTCCCAAAAACAGTTTGAATTACAAAATAAATTCCTAAAAGTCAATAGCATTTTTATATAGCAATAACAAAATTCAGGACTTGATAATAGAAAAGGAAGTATCATTTGAAGTAACTTCAAAACACTTTAAATATCTAGAAGTCAATATACCAAAGCATACTCAATTCCCATAGAAATACAGTCATTCACAAAACACTTCTGAAGTAAATAAGGAACAATGTAAATAACTGGAGAAATAATAAAAATAATAATACTAGTTGTTCAGTTCCTTCATTGTGTCTGACTTTTTGTGACTAAATTTGGAGTTTTCTTGGCAAAGATACTGGAGTGATTTGCTATTTCCTTTTCTGGTTCGTTTTACATATAAGGAAACTGAGGTAAACAAGGTTAAATGACTTGCCCAGAATCACACAGAAATTAAGTTTCTGAATCTAGATTTGAACTCAAGAAAAAATGAGTCTTCCTAACTGCAGGCCCAACCCTCTATCCATTGTACCATTTAGTTTTTCTGACAATACTACTAAAGTTAATTTTAAAACTTAATATTATACTAATGAAATTACCAAATAAATAGTTCATACAATTATAACTCCCATACAATTCCAAACCAGATCATACAATATTATACTTCCCAATATTATACAATATCTTACAATTCAAATGTGTGGAAAGGAAATTAGATTGACAGTTTGTGGGGGAAGGGGCCAACTGGGAGTGGCAGTGGGGTCTTGTGACTAGCACTTCCTTCCTGCTGTGTGGAACTTGCTTCCTGGTGTTGGAGGAGGAAGGAGCTTGTCAGCCCAGTCTGGTGTGGTATGCCTCTTCTTGGTTCAGCCCGAAGATTCAGGCCCAATCACTTCTGAAAGTTAGACCTGTTCTTGTTTGCTTTCTGTCTACTGCTAAGATTCTAAAAAGACAAAACTGGACTGATATAGAGTAGATAGGAGTGGGAGAAACCTCTGCCAGCCTCTGGCCTGGCCTCAACTCTGAAGCTGAGGAAAGAACTCCAATCCCAACTGGTTATCAAACTTTATATTATTTGAATTTGCATTCAGATAAGTGGACTATCTTTTCTGGTCACAGAGGGAGCTGAACTTCAGTTCAGTCAATTCAATGACAAACAGGCCTTATCAGACCCCTGCTGTTTCCTCTCAGCAGGGGGCATCTCCTTCCCTTGCCTCACCAAGCAGTGTTCCCTCTTTCCCCTTAACTTCTCCATACCCCATACAAACCTCCCATTATCCCCTGTTTTCTAATTCCCATTTCCTTTCCCAATAAATATTACAAATGATTGAATATAAACTGAAAGTTTATAAAACAACAAAATGGTGAAGGAAATTCTGGCAAGAGTATTTATGAAGTATTTTCTGTTATCTATCTCTCTCAGATTTGTTTATTATCTAAAATTTTGGTGAGCACATCATTTCTTCCTGTATCAAAGTCATTATATAAACTGCATAAGGCAAAGCACAGATCTTTAGGGTACTTGATTGGAAACTTGCTGCCACACTGACATTGAACTATTCATAATTACTCTTTAACTCCAACCAGGCAACCAACTCTGAATTGATCTAATATTATCACTCCATCTATATCTCATAGATTTCTTGGAATGATCATCTGACATACTTTTTCAGAACTTTGGCTAAAAAATAATAAACTCTACTTCTAGCATTTCCAAAATCTACTAGGTTAACAATTCTCTACAAGAAAGGAAATGAAGGTAGCCTGGCAAAACCTGATATTGAAGAAAGCATGATAGTTGTTGGTAATCAGCTCTTTGATTTCTAGATAATAATTATTTCTCTAATGATTTGTCCTAGACTTTTCTCAGATGTTTTAGAGCCTCTATTCTAACATTTTTTGAAAATCAGGACACAGTTCTTCAAGCTCATGAGATCTTTCCCATTTTCTTTTCATTTTAAAATATCCCTGACAGTTGCTCAGCAATCATGTCTTCAAGTTTTAGGACATTAAAAAAGTATTCTTATGGGCCAGATGACTTGAATTCATTAAAGCCACCTAAGGGCTCTTTTATCATCTCCTTACTTATCTTGGGGAAATATATTTGTATTAAGTAGCTTTAATAAGACCAAATATCATTCCTTAACAGATAAAATGGTTATGAATATTTTAAAAAGAATTTCAAACTACTAATAATATTGAAGAATGAACTAATTTACTAGATTATTTGTTAATTCAAATAACATGAAGATTTTACTTCACAGTCAGAAAATTTGCAGAGAGCAAAAACAAGAATAGTCAGTGTTAGAGTTGTTATGGCAAGATTATATAGTACACTGTTGGCTGATCTGTGAATTGATACAATTCCCAAATACAATTTAAATTATGTGAAAGAAGTGACTAAAATGTCCATTTCCTTTTACCAAAAGATTCCACTACTAGACATATACCCCAAGAATGCCAGTGGCACCAAGAATGGCCATATATTACTAAAAGATTTGCCCTAACATTTTGGTAGCAAATACCTTTAAAAATAGTTAATGGCCAACAATTTTGGCAATAGTGAAGCAAAAAGTGGAGAATGACTTTAACAAAATAACACTTTAAAGGAATAACGAAGTATTTTACTTTAATAAAATAACATAATGAGAAATTGTAAGCATGATGAATTTAAAGATGCCTGGAAAGTCTCTTAATGAAAATAAGAAATTCAACCTCATAAATGAAAAGAACAGAAACAATGACAACTTGATTAAAAAAACAATTTTGTAAAATAATAATAACCAAATTTGATCCCCAGAACCATATAAGACATTTCCCCCTTCTTCTTTGAAGAGATGGGGAACCATGGCTGTGAAACACCAATATATTATCACAGGTTTTCAATATGTTATTTAGTTTTGTTGAAGAATTGTCTTCCTTTTAATAATCTGTTATTACAAGGAACACTATTCTGAAAAGTGGTAGAATTAGGAATGTAACAACAAATGGGGGGGAAATAAAATCAAAAGTTGGAAATAAGAAATTTTAATTTAAGTTTATTAATTAATTAAGAAAAATTTTCCATTTAGATGATTCATGTTCTTTCTGTCTCCTCTACCCACACCCATCCTGTAGCCAACACACAATTCCAATGAGTTTTACATGTGTCATTGATCAAAACTTATTTGATTTACATGTGACATTGATCAAGACCCATATTATTGACAACAAATAAGAAATTTTAAAGAAATGAATGGAAAATTTAAAAAATCAGAAGTTTCAATCCTCCCAGAAAACTTAGCTTTTGTATTTATTTATCTTTGAGAAAAATTGACTTCCTATTTTTCAAGAAGAAATATTTTAAATGCCTGCTTGAAAAATTCAACTTTATCCTTGAATGTCAAAGAGACTCTTAGAAACCAACAATTTGATGACAGGAGAGCAAATTAATCAGAAATATCTGATAAATTTCTATTAAATTATACTATTAAATTATACATGGTTTGCAAAGTGGAAGAAGAAAAAATTTTGGAGGCAATGATAGCAAGTATTAGAGAATAATTGACCTTGACAAGGTGTTTGAATGATGTTGTTTGATGCTTGACAGAAGCATGCATCACAAACAGCACATTCAGCCTCCAGAATGTTGAGTTGCAAAAAGTGAATATGTCAAAATGGGCAACTTTATCTTACAACCCTGTTGACCCCATTATGATGTATTAAATATCAACTGTGCCCTCTGGGTGATGGGGAAGGATCTCAGATTGTTTACTGTATCAGACATATAACTGAAGATGTCTTTTAAAGTCTTGCTCATCACAGATTCAGCTCTTTGTAGAACACTGAACCTTTGCTCCTTGGGGACTTTACTAAGCATTGTCACATGGTACCAGACACCACTGGGAGAGGCAAATGGATGCCCCAACACTCTACTCTGTCTCTCTAAATGTTGATGTACCTCAAAAAAATACAGGAAAAAACAAATGAAGTTAGCTAAGTGTTTCTTTGAGAATCCTAGACAATGTATCAGCAACCTCCTTGAAGCCAGAAGGTCATATTTTTGTCCAGAACATTTCAAACCACATAGGGACTCTACACAAATGTACTAAAAACAATAGTTCTTTCAATTCTTCTGAATACTGCTACAAATTGCATCAGATCTGCTTTCTCCAGCCTTAGCAGCTGACTTCAGAAGTTGCTATCCCTAGACATGGTGCTGATTCAGTATTAACATTGCTCAGATCCTTGATAAAAATTCCTCTGAGGAACCAAATGAACTGTCAAAAGGTGTGGTTAATCGTGCATTTATGCCCATAATTTCAACATTTTCAATGTAAGAAAACTATTTGTGGATTTTGACTGGTTTCTTTGGTGAATTGGAGTATTTGTAGGGAAATCCTTGGCGCTAAAGATCTCTTAAGAGGCAATGGAGAATAGTGGAAGGAATAATGGACTTGAATTTGAATATAAGCTTTATAAATACCACTTAAATGACCTTGATCAAGTCTCTGGACATCTTTGAGTCTTCATCCCTCTTCTGTAAAAAGAAGTGACTGGACTAGATGATCTATTTTACTAAACTTTTATTAAGCACTTAAAACATGCAAGGCACTGTATTGATCTCTCTCTTAGCCTTTTAAGCTCTAAAATCATATGATCCTATGAAACAAAGAGTTAAGTTATCCTTATATATGCATACAGTGTCTCATAGATGGAAGGGCTAAAGAGAAGATGCTGATATTTCAATTCTCTGGGTAAAAAATAAGGGAATGGAACTTGCCTGCTGAGCTAGTTTGTGCTTAATAGTGTGGAGAAAGAGAAACATGAAACTGTTGAAGACATGATAACATAGGAATGATGAAGAAGAAATATTACTGAATATCAACTTAATTCAAACCCTAAATTTTTGTTCCTTTTTTTCTTTCATTCAATTAACATTTATTAAAGGATTATTTTGTGTAGAGCACTGACACAGAGCAATGACCTTATGGTGGTTAATATTATAAAATATAAACTTGCTCACCTGGCTTTTAAATCCTTCTACAATATTGTTCCAACCTACTTGGAAGGTCTTATTTTGTACACTTTTGCATATGCTGTGTTCCAGCCAAAAGGAATTGTTTTTTCTTTACTGCTTTCCTAAGCTCTCTCATTTCCATGCATTTGAACAGGCCCTTCCTCATAACTGGAATGTAATCCCTTTCATCTCAATCTGTTGACATATTTCTCTTCTTTAAGGAACCAGTATGAGTATTATTTTCTCCATCAGATCTTTTTTCAACCCAAGATGGAAATGACCTTGTGCTCTTCATTTTCCATGAACACATTGTCTAGAACTCTCCTTTGCTCTTATCTCATTCTACCTTTTTAATTCTTATTTGTGTTTCTATGTTATCACTCCTATTATAGTGAATATTTCTTGAGGTCAAGGATACCATTTTTCATCTTTATATCTCTAATGGAAAGTATTCATGTAATAACTACTTGCTCAGTTAAATTGAATAAATGGGTACTGCCATTGCTTCTAGATTATTTTATTTTTAAAGTGAATGATGCTACCACTGTTAAAAAGGCAAAAATGTGAGAAAAACTTTCCTAGAAAGTAGTTTGTTTGGTTCCTTAAATAGGGAAAAGAGTGGACAGGCCAGGGAACTCTGAAAATTGTGTGATCTTCCTTTCTATAGTTTTACCTAACATCATGTTGCTACTCTATCTTGCTTAGCTTCTGACTTTTTTAACTTTTAATAACGTTCTAGTGCACCAATATTGCAGTTACATGGGCCAGAGCAGGGAAAAACTTACTATACTAGTTTGGGCTGAGACTCTGGCAACTCAAGACAAGTGTCCAACAAAGAAAGCTCACCTGGATGAGGATACTTTTGTGACCAGCCATGCTCTGTTTCTCCTCTAAATCTGACCTTGCCCATAAGGTACAAGCAGGGAGTAGGTGTCTGCCCAGCTGCCTTTCCCCTTCTTACACTAACCAACATTCTAGAAGCAAATATCCTGCATCCCTCCTATTCTGACTCTTTCCCTTTACCATCAGCACTGAAAAGCTAATCTCTTCAACACTATAATAAGCCCTGGGACAGAGGTGACTTGGCTGAGCATTAGAGAAAGAGAGTTATTACTTCAAGTATGTCTCCCCTCTCTTTAACCAGCCAGCACCCAGGGTTCAACTGGCTCTTGCCTTGACCATTAGGCAGAATTAAAGATTCAATATTTACCTTGATATTATAAGAGTGTCTCCCCCTCAACTTTCCATTCTGTAATCACAATTGATAAACATATAAACATTATGGTTTATTTTTCCTGTTGAAGTGCTAATCTTCTGTGGTCTGGCTCTCCTTAGAGACCCTGAGATTCTGTGCCTGACTAGGCTGAATCTTGCTCTTAGGATTACTACCCATTGCTATCCAAGTTCAAAATTTAGTCTCAGACACTTACTATTTGAGTGACTCTGGGCAAGTCTCTTAACCTCAGTTTCCTCAGCAGCAAAATGCAATGATAATAGCACCAACTTCCCAGTGTTATTGTGAGGATAAAATTAGGTGCTTATTTTTGCAAAGTGCTTTACAAATCTTAAAGTTCTACATGAATCCTATCTCTTATTTCTATTCATTTGGAAACTCTTTTCAGTCAGGTATCTAGCAGAATGTCCTAAAGATAAGAACAAATGCCTCAGAATGAATGGGGCAGCTGCCCTTTGAAAAGAGTGACCTAGAATAGGTATTCCAGGATGACTCTCTTAAAGGAAGGCAAACTAAACCTTAAGTTAATAGTTTATATTCTTCTGATAAATGTATCCTGACTTTAGTTTTCAAGGTAGAGCATTGTACCAAGTTCACTCAACTTCTTAGAATCATTGACTCCAAAGGAGGGACTCAAGAAGCAGAGTAGAAGCACTCCCAAATCTGAAATCAGAATCCTTGAGTTCTGTTTCAGCTGTTTCTATCTGTGGGACATTGACCAAGTCATTTAAGTCATCTGGATCTCAGTTTTCTCTTATAGAAACTGGAAAAAAATCTTGAAACATCTACCATATAACATTTTTTGTGACAGATTAGACTTCTAGAAATATGTCATTATTAATAACAATAATCACAATAATTCTGCATGTCATATAATTCTCCAGGGAAGTAAAATGTTGTTTTGGGGAAAGACAATCATCACTATTAGAGTGGATTCTTGTCAATCTCCTTTAAGAAACAAGCAGCTCTGTGTCTTCAAAACAAATCTCTCCACATGCAAATCCTGCTAGCATCTCTTGCTTCTCACCAGTTCACCCAGGTCCAAGATTATAGAGTCTTTTCATCAGCTATCTTCCTCCTTGATTCTAGAATGTTAACTTGAAACATTCTCCTTTGAAAGCAACGGAACAAATTTGTAAAACACATTTATTAAGTCCCTATTATGTTTGAATCACTGGGGATAGAAAGACAAAAAAAGAAGCAGTCCCTTCCTTCAAGTAGTTCAATTTCATTTTTGAAAATGAAGAGGGTGGTACAAATAGATGAGTAAATACAAGACAACTTTTAAAGGTAAAAGCAGTGACAATTGGAGTTTGGAAAGCATTGAAAGGCAGCATGGAGGTAGCATATGAACTGAGCCTTGAAGATAAAGGAAGATTCTGAGAATCATGTGAAAAGGGAGTACACTTCAAAAACTGGGGGATAGCTTGTTCAAATGTCTGGAGGTAGGAGATGGAGTCTTAAATATAGGGGATAACTAGTAGTACAGTTTTCCTAGAACATGTAGGTTGGAATGTTGTGAGTGACCAAATGAGGCAATTCATATAAAACATTTACTAATCTTAAATTGCTATATAAAGGGAAGGAGAAGGAGGTGAAAAGGAGAAGAAGGAGAAGGAGAAGAATAAAGAGGAAGAGAAGAAAGGAATCTAGATATTACAGTGGATAGGGTGCCAGGCCTGGAATCATGAAGACCTGGGTTCAAATCTGACCTCTGTTACAAGAGGAAATAAGACTTAGAACATAAGAGTGATTGACAGGGTTTAGAACTTTCTCTGGAGCTGGTGGAATAGAATCCCAGGGAAAGAGTTAAGCAACTGACACAATTGATCTGTACCTAGATGAAGGTGCAGTTTGAGACAAGATTATTCAAATTACAAACCTGGGAATATCTTTGATTGTGGGAAAGAAGGCAGTCTTTATTCTTCTATTGGACAGATAGAAGAAGCTGACCGACCTGAGAACAGACCACCTTAGGATTTTTCTTTTGGGATTTTGGACTTTGCCCACCAAAAGACTCTGTTGTAAGATTACTAATCCCTAAAGATTTTGCTTTTAATGTACTTAGAAATAATATAGATTTAGTCAGATAGCTTATAATTTAGAAGGTAAAATAATTAAGATCTCTCCCTTTCCCCTCCTTCCTTTTTTTTACCTTCCCTCTCCTTGTTTAATAAAATAAAAATATTTATATGTTCCCTTTATGTTTCTTCCCCCAAACCCCTTCAATCCTATTAAAATATTTTACCTCAGACACTTCCTATCTGTTTGACTCTGGAAAATTACTTAGCCCCAATTTCCTACCTCTTGCCACTCTGTCTTAGAATTGATATTAAGGCTAATTAAAATATATAAGTGTAAAGAAATGGATATACCTTAACAGACTTGTATATTAACTTTGGACACCTGCATCTTTCCCTCCTCTGCTCTTCACAAGTTTCCAGTAAATCGCTTTCTTCCTCCTAGAAGAAATTTTCTTTATCTTTAGAATGAGTGGGGTGAAGAATGCTAAATCATCTCTAAGGTCTTTTAGAACTCAAATTCTATGACCAAGATCAGAAAACTTGCTATGGAGAATTCTGTGACTGGAATCAAGATGGCATAGTAATCCTTAGCAGCTCTGTGCCACTATGATAATCCTCTCTGGCCAACATTAAAATATCACCACAAAATGAATACAGGAGTGAAAGAACCAACAAAGAGACAGAGTGAAACAATGTTCAATAAAAGAAAAATGCAAAAGATAGGCAACAAATATCTTGGACATCGGTGAGAGGAGAGCAAACTCAGAAGGAAGCTGTAGCAAAGAGGGAAGAACAAACCAAGAACAAGCCACACACACCCCCACCCCACGTTCCCTGTCTGAGGTTCGGGAACCTATGTCCAAATCAACATCCAGATCCTGAGACCCTGCCTGAGCAAATAGAGGTATGAACCAATCCATACCCCTTGAAATTTCAAACCTGTGGAGAAGTCCAGAGCTCCATCCCAGGGAATTCTAGTCTGGGCTTAGGACAAGGACTTAATTCACATTTTGGGGTGGATGTTAGTAATAAATGCTAAGTACTGATGTTTTTGCCTAAAGATCAAGGCAGAGCTCCAAGACAGGACAATCAAGGATGTGTCTTATTGGATCAAGTACACAGTGAAACAAAAACTTGAGACTAAGCCTGAGGCTAGAATTTGACAAGCCCTTGACCTGAACAAGATCAGAGTGAGATCAAAAGTTTACAATTAAGTCTGAGGTTTAATCTTAAGTTATCAGCATCTCAAGGGGCAACCAAATCAGCAGGGGCAGGGTTTAAAAGCTTTCAGTCCTCAGATCATCACATCATCCCCCCAAGCCTACCTATAATTAGATAGAAAAAATGAGCCAACAACCAAAAAAGCACCTAACTCTAGAGAATTTTTATAAAGACCATAAGTAAAGAACAGACACAGAAGGGGACAGTGAAAACAAAGGTATCCCATGCAAAGTCCAAAAGAAAAATACCAATTAGACATAGATTCTGGAAGAGCTCAAAAAGGACTTCAAAAACCAATTAAAGGAAGCATAGGAAAGAGGGAAAAGAGAAAATGAAAGTGATGCAAGAAGAAATGGGGCAATTAAAAAAGGAGAACCAAAACCTAACAGAGGAAAATCAAGTGTTAAAAATGGAATTGACAGCGAGACAGTCTATGATAAACCCAAAGATCCCAGCTTTTGGGACAAAAATCCACTATTTGATAAAAAACTGCTGGGAAAACTGGAAGACAGTGTGGGAGAGATTAGGTTTGGATCAACATCTCACACCCTACACCAAGATAAACTCAGAATGGGCGAATTACTTGAATATAAAGAAGGAAACTATAAGCAAATTAGGTGAATATAGAATAGTATATATGCCAGACCTTTGGGAAAGGAAAGATTTTAAAACCAAGCAAGACAGAAAAATATCATGAAATGTAAAATAAATAATCATGATTACATCAAATTAAATTTTTTGTACAAACAAAAACAATGTAACCAAAATTAGAATGGAAGTAGCAAAATGGGGGAAAAAATCTTCATAACCAAAACCTCTGAAAAAGGTCTAATTACTCAAATTTACAAAGAGCTAAATCAATTGTACAAAAAAAAATCAAGCCATTCTCCAATTGATAAATGGGCAAGGGACATGGATAGGCAGTTTTCAGATAAAGAAATCAAAACTATTAATAAACACATGAAGAAGTGTTTTAAAACTCTTCTAATCAGAAATATGCAAATCAAAACAACTCTGAGGTATCACCTCACACCTAGCAGATTGGCTAACATGACATCAAAGGAAAGTAATGAATGTTGGAGGGAATGTGGCAAAGTTGGGATATTAATTCAATGCTGGTGGAGTTGTGAATTGATTCAACCATTCTGGAGGGCAATTTGGAACTATGCCCAAAGGGTGATAAAAGACTGTCTGCCCTTTGATCCAGCCATAGCACCACTGGGTTTGTACCCCAAAGAGATAATAAAAATGACAAAAATATTCATAGCTGTGGTGTTTGTAGTGGCAAAAAATTGGAAAATGAGGGGATGTCCTTCAATTGGGGAATGGCTGAGCAAATTGAGGTATAAGTTGGTGGTGGAATACTATTGTGCTCAAAGGAATAATAAAGTAGAAGAATTCCATGGGAACTGGAATGAAATCCAGGAATTGATGCAGAGTGAAAGGAGCAGAATCAGGAGAACATTGTACATAGAGACTGATACACTGTGGTACAATCAAATGTAATGGACTGTTCCATTAGTGGCAATGCAGTGATCCTGAACAACTTGAAGGAATATATGAGTAAAAACATTATCCACATTCAGAGGAAAAACTGTGGGAACAGAAACACAGCAGAAAAACAACTGCTTGAATGCATCAAGGGGATATGGCTGGGGATGTAAAATCTAAATGAACATCCTAATGCAAACACCAACAATATGGAAATTGGTTTTGATTAAGGACACATGTAATACCCAATGAAACTGCATGTCATCTGCGGGAAGGGTGTGGGGAGAGGAGAGAGGGAAATGTGATTCTTGTAACCAAGGAATAATGTTCTAAATTGACTAAATAAATTAATTAAAAAAAAGAAAAAGTTGGAATTGACCATCTAGAAACTAATGATTACATAAGTAATTGAGAAAAAATAAAGCAGAATCAAAAGAATGAAAAAATAGAGGAAAATATGAAATGTCTTATTAAAAAAAACTGACCTAGAAAATAGATCTACCAGAGATAATTTGAGAATTGTTAGACTACCTGAAAGCCACTATGAAGAAAAAACCTTGGATGCCTAATTACATGAAAAGAAAACTGTCTAGTGATCCTCAAACAAGAAAATAAAATTATAATTGAAAAAATTCACAGATCATCCCCAGAAAGAAATACTCAAATTACAACTTCAAGGAATATAATAGCTAAATTCAAGAGCTACCAAGCCAAGGAAAAAATACTTAAAGTAGCCAGAAAGAAACCATTCCAATACCATTCAGTTACAATTGGGATCACACAGGACCTAGTGGCTTCTATCTTAAAGGACAGAAAGGCATGGCATTTGATATTCAGGAAGGCAAATGATCTGGGTTTACAACCCAGAGAGACCTATCCAGGAAAACTGAATATATTCTTTCAGGGGAAATGATGGGCATTCAATAAGATATAAGATTTCCAAGCATTCTTGAGGAATAAGCCAAACTTAAACAAAAATTTTGAAGTCCAAAGATGAGACACAAGAGAATGCCAAAAAGGTAAATAATGAAGAGAAAATTTAAGGGACTCATTAGGGTCAAAAAGTTTATTAGTGTCCATGGAAAGAGGATTTCCAGAAAGAGGGTGGAGAAAAAGGAAATTATGATGATATGATATATATATATATACATATATATAAAATGATGATGATATGAAATGATATGTATGATATTATATGTATGTATATGAATGATATGTAAAAAATCAATCAAGGGCTGAAAGAGAGGGTTGCAACAAGAAAAAAGGGAAGATAGAGATAGAATATGGTAAATTATATAACTTAAAGAGGTGTTAAAAATCATTATAGAAAGGGGACAATAAGGGCGGTGATGGGTAATTCTTAAACTTTATTCTCATCATAAAGGGCTCAGAGAGAGTAAAACCAGTATACTCAGTGGGGAATAGGATTCTCTCTTACTCTACTCAGTGGGGTATAGAATCTATCTTACCCTACAGAGACATAGAGGAGAATAAGACAAGGGAAAAGGAAAGTAATTTGAGGGAGAGAGAAGGGGGGAAGAGGAGGTGCCCAAGAACACATTACTGGTGAGGAGGAACAGAGGGAAAGGTAAAAGAGCAAGGGCAATACACTGTTAATAATCATAATGCTGAATGCAAATGGGATGAACTTACCCATTAAATGGAAGCAGATAGCAGAGTGGATTGAAAGCCAAAATCCTACTATATGTTGTTTGCAAGAAACACATTTGAGGCAGGGTGCACACACAGATTCAAGCTAAAAGTCTGGAGCCGAATTTATTATGTGTCATCTAAAGTAAAAAAAAAAAATCAAGAGTAGCAATCATGATACCAGACAAAACTAAAGTAGAAATTGATCTGATTACAAGAGATAAGGAAGGAAATTTTACATTTTGTTAAAGGGTATTATAAACAATGAAGTAATATCATTACTAAACATTTAAGCACAAAATGACATAGGATCTAGATTTCTAAACAAAAAATTAAAGGAGCTCAAGGAGGAAATAGATCATAGAAAAATGGACCTATAGAAAGATATAATAAATGGTTTTAGTTCACTGGATAAAGATGGAATACCAGTGAAATATTGGGTGGATTATGGGAGCAGGAACTGGGTGTGAGAGAAAGCCTATATGAGAGAAGAAATGGCAGCTCCTTTTCTCTCACTCAAGTGATAACAGGCTGACAGTTATCACTTGATGCCTTTTGGGGAAATGACTAAGGAGATTAAATGTTTCTCCCCCCAACAAGCTCCCTTGTAGATGTCTTCAATGACTTTCTCTCAGAAATGTTTGGAGGTGGCCCCAATATGAGATATGACGCAAATACAAGGAGTGTCTCCCTATAAGTTGAATTGAGAGGCTTGGCCAGGATATGACTGATATAGATAGTTTATTAATAGGGAACAGGGAAGCAGGGAGAAGGAAGATGGAGAGAGGGTTTAGGTAGCCATAACAGGATCCTATATGGTCCTTAATCTGCTGAGCCTATATTAGTGTTGAGCATATATCTTTGCTCCTTCCCAGCTAAATATCCCCTTTTTTATAACTTAATCAACAGCTAGGCCTATGTGAAAATTTTGAAAATAGTTCAAGGAGATAAAGAGGGTCAAATACTGGTGTGTCCAAGCTTGGAGAAAGAAGCAGGGTCCTCTCAGTGGCTTCAGTAATACTTCAGCCCCACAAAACTTGGCTCCCCAGTTTCAGATCCCAAGGCAGAAGACCAAGGGGATCCTCAGAATCTCCTCCTCAGAATCTTTTTTTTGTCCCACAAGCCCTTGCTTCTTCAACTGTCACTCAACTAATTTTCAATTCTTTCTTTCAGAATTCCAAATCTCCCTGCCTCCATCCTATCAATAGTAAGACCATATTAGTGGTGGATATCAACCTTCCCCTATCAGAAGTAGATACATTGAACTGAAAAATAAATAAGAAAGAAGTGAGGGAAATGAATTAAATACTAGAAAAATCATAGTTAATGAATATCTGAAGAAAACTGAATAGGAATAAAAAGTAAAGTAAATCTAAAGTAAAAAAAAAATCTAATCTCAGCAATACATGGTACATGTATAGAGATCAACCATGTACTAACTCATAGAAATATTTCAAACAAATCCAGAAAGACAGAAATAAGAGATGTAACTTTTCAGATCATAATGTGAGAAAAAATTAAAATTCATAAGGGCAGATGGAAAAGCAAATTTAAAATTAATTGAAAATTAATCTAATTCTTCAGAACTGGTAGATCAAAAAGAGAAATCATAGAAACAATTATGGACTTTATCAAAGAGAATGATGATGAGGAGTCATCATATCAAAACCTATGCAATACAACCAAAGCAGTACTCAGAGGAAAATTTATATTTCTGAGTGCACATAGCAACAAAATAGAGGGAGGAGATCAATGAATTGGGCTTGCAACTTAAAAATTAGCATAAGAAGAAATAAAATCATTTAAAAATCCACAGATAAAAACTACATTGAAACTCCTAAAAAATACAGGAGAAATTAATAAAATTGAAAGTAAAAGAACTATTGAACTAATAAATAAGACTATAAGCTAGTACTTTGAAAAAAAACAATCAAAGAAAGTACTGATTAATGTAATTTTAAAAAAAGAAAGAAGAGAATCAAAATAGTATCAAAGATAAAAAGGGTGATCTCACCTCTAATGAAGAACAAATTAAGGTAATTATTAAGAACTACTTTGCCCAATTATATGGCAATAAATATGTCAATCTAGGTTAAATGGGTGAATATTTACAAAAAATATAAATTGCCTAGAAGGATTGACAAAAGAGGAAATAGAATACTTAACTAATCCCATCTCAGAAAAAGAAATTGAACAACTAGCTTCCTAAGAAGAAATCCCCAGAGACAGATGGATTTACAAGTGAATTCTATCAAACATTTAAAGAACAACTAATCCCAATATTATACTAATTACTTGACAAAATAAGCAAAGGAGTTTTATCAAATTCTTTTTTATGACATAAATATGTTATTGATTCCAAAGCAAGGCAGATCAAAAACAGAGAAAGAAAACTATAGACCAATCTCCTTAATGCATATAGATGGAAAAATATTAAATAGAATACAAGTAAAAAGACTCCAGCAAGTTACCATAAGGATTATTCACTATGATCAGGTGGGATTTATACCAGGAATGCAAAAATGGCTAATATTAGGAAAATCATCCATATAATTGACCACATCAATAATCAAACCAAGAGAAATCATATGATTATCTCAATAGATGCAGAAAAAGTCTTTGACAAAGTACAACACCCATTCCTATTGAAAATAATAGAAAGTATAGGAAAAGAAGGTCCATTCCTCAAAATAATACATATATATTTAAAACCATCAGCAAGTATCATCTGAAATGATGACAAGTTAGAAGCATTCCTAATAAGATCAGAAGTGAAGCAAAGATGCCTATTATCACCTCTATTAATTAATATTTTACTAGGAACTTTAGAATTAACACTTAGAGAAGAAAAAGTAATTGCAGGGATAAAAGTAGACAAGGAGGAAGCTAAACTCTTTGCAGATGATATGATGGTATACTTAAAGAATCCTAGAAAATCAACTAAAATGCTAGTGGGAATAATTAACAACTTTTGCAAAGTTGCAGGGTACAAGATAAACCCACATTAATCATTAGCATTTCTTTATATTTTTCCAACAAAATTCACCACCAGGAGTTAGAAAGAGAAACTCTATTTAAAATCACTCTAGACAACATAAAATATTTAGGAATCTATCTACCAAGACAAATATAGCAATTATATGAACACAGCTACAAAACACTTTTCACCCAATTAAAACTAGATCTAAATAATTATAAAAACATTAATTGCTCATGTGTAGGATGAGATAACATAATGAAAATGACAGTCCTACCCAAATCAATCTACTTATTGAGTCCCATACTTATCAAACTACCAAAAAAGTTTTATAAAATTAGAAAAAAATTATAACAAGTTCATCTGGAAGAACAACAAATAAAGAATATCAAGGGAAACAATGCTAAAAAAATGTGAAGGATGGGGACCTAGTAGTACCAGATCTTAAATTGTACTATAAAGCAGTGGTCACCAAAACTATATGGTACTGGCTAAGAGACAAAAGGGTGAATCAATGGAATAGACTAGGGTTAAATGACCTTAGGGAGTTAATGTTTTATAAACAAAGATCCTAGCTTTAGGGACAAGAACTCACTATTTGGCAAAAACGGTTAGGAAACCTGGAAAGCATTATGGGAAAAATTAGGTTTAGATCAACATCTTAAACCCTATACCAAGATAAATTTAAATGGGTAAATGACTTAAAAAAATAGAGTGAAGTAATAAAGAAATTAGGTGAACATACAATATTATATCTGTTAGATCTGTGGGAAAGGAAGGAATTTAAGAACATGCAAGAGACAGAGAACATTGCAAAATATAAAATGAATTATTTTGATTATATAAAATTAAAAAGGTTTTGTACAGACAAAACCAATGCAATCAAAATTAGGAGGAAAACAACAAACTAAGAGAATATTTTCATAACAAAACTCTCTGACAAAGGTTTAATTTCCCAAATATATAAGGAACTAATTCAAATTTACAAAAAGTCAAGCCATTCTCCAATCAACAAATGGTCAAGGGACATGAATAGGCAGTTTTCCCATGATGAAATCAAAACTATCAATAAGCACATGAAAAAATATTTTAAATCCCTCCTGATTAGAGAAATGTAAATTAAAACAACTCTGATGTACCACCTTACACATAGCAGACTGACCAATATGTCAGCAAAGGAAAGTGATGAATGTTGAAGGGGATATGGCAAAATTGGGACACTAATACACTGCTGGTGGAGTTGTGAATTGATCCAACAATTCTGGAGGGCAATTTGGCAAATGCACAAAGGGCTTTAAAAGAATGTCTACCCTTTGACCCACTACTGGGTTTGTGCCCAAAGGAGATAATAAGGAAAAGGATTTGTAAAAAATAAATATTTATAGCCACACTCTTTGTGGTGGCAAAAAAATTAGAAAGGGAGGGGTGTCCATTTATTGGTAAATTGCTGAACAAACTATGGTATCCGATGGTGATGGATTAGTATTGTGTTGAAAGGAATATTGAACTGGAGGAATTCCATGTGAACTGGAAAGACCTCTAGAAATTGATGTAGAGCAAAAGGAACAGAACTAGTATAACATTGTACACAGAGACTGATGCATTATGGCACTATCTAATGTAGACTTTTCTACTAGTGGCAATTCAATGACCCAGGACAATCCAGAGGAAATTATGAGAAAGAATTCTATCCACATCCAGAGAAAGAACTATGGGAACAGAAACACAGAATAAAACATATGATCAATCATGCGGTTTGATGGGGATATGATTAGGGTTATGATGTAAAAGATCACTCTACTGCAAATATGAATAACATGGAAATAGTTTTTGAACAATGAAACATGTATAAGCCAGTGGAATTGCTGGTCAGCTCTAGGAGGGAGGAGGTGTTAGAGAAGGGAAAATCACTAATCATGTAACCATGGAAAAATATTCTGAAAAAAAATTTCCTTAGCCAATACAAGTTCTATAGCTTAGAGTCTTTGAGAGGTGTGGAAATCACTGAGAGATGAAGTGTGCTAGCCAGGACCAGAGTTGATAATGTGTAGAACTTAGGACTTGAACCCAGGTCTTCCTGGCTTCAAGATCAGCTCTTTATCCTCAGACACTTACTAGTTGTGTGACCTCAGGTAAGTCACTTATTCTCTGTTTGCCTCAATTTCCCCACCTGTAAAATGGAATAATATTAGCATCTTCCTCTTATAATTGTGAGAATCAAATGAAATAATATTTATAGAAAAGTGCTTACCGTAGTACCTAACACATAGTGGGCACTATGGAAATGCTTATCCTGTCCCCACATATGCCAACACAATTACTCCCCTATCCATTAAGTCACATCATCTTTTTCCTTTATAATGACCCGTGGTGGGAGAAAGTAAAAAGTTATAGAAGAGTAGCTACCATAGCATGTGACAAAACTACTTAAATTATCTTTTAAAATTTAAGTTTATTTTTGTTACATTAAAATACTAGTTAACTTCCCTCCCATTAGACAAGTTATTATTTGACCAAAAAAGTATATAAAACAATGTCTTACTTATTTCAGTCTGTTAGTTCTTTCTCTAGAGATGGATATACACATAATTCTTCAAACAATATTTCTGTTGCTTGTTATATAATATTCTCTTGACTCTCTTTGCCTTATTCGAAAATTGACCTGCTTGTTATTCCTTAAGGTGTAATAGTATTCCTTGACAATCATATACCACAACTTGTTAAGCCATCCACCAGTTAATGGGCTTCCCTTCAGTTTCCAGCTCTTTTTCACCACAGAGTAGGCTGTGAAATCCTTTTCAAGAGAACCATAGAATTTTAGAGCTCAGTGGAATCCTAGAGGTCCTTTAGTCCTAATTCATCATTTTACTGATGAAGTCCCAGTGGTCTGGGAAAGAGATTGCTTTCAACAGCAATTTGATAAAAGACTGAAAACTAGAAATGATGCGATTCTTTTAAAGGGTATTTTGTATTATACTCTGCCAAGCTCAAATTTTATAACTTTAAGCTCCTTTTAGAAGGTAGCATGCTGCTTCACAGAGGAGAGCTATCCGATCCTCTTAGAGATAGTTACCATTTTCATTCAATGAAAAAGAGGCAGTAAATAACAGGTAAATTTAAGTATGCTTTCAAAATAGTTCATTTCAAAAATGTGCATCTTTTCAGATAGAAACAATTTTCAAATTTATGTACAGAAGTGAGTTAAGTATATTCACAATAAAAAATTCAATTCATACATAATAGAAACCTATATCTGGCATTCAAGGCTCTAAAACATGGTTTTCTAACTTTGTCCCATAACATTACTCTATGTGTGTCCTATACTTTAACGAATTGTATTGACTAATTTTCTCCTGATTGTGTGCTGTGCTATATACACAAACACACACACACATATATGACCACTCCCTTCTGTGCTCATTGCCTTCTTTTGACAAGTGTTGTATTGCCAGTGATTAGCAAAGTTCCTAGCACATATTAAGTCCTTAATAAATATTTAGTGACTAACATCTCATTCAGCCTTCAATAGACAAATTAAAAAATATTTAAAAAATATTAAACTTCTCAAATAACCCTGATGTCTAAAGCTGGGAATGTCCTCTTTCCCATCTGACCTCAGTTGATGCTGCCAAAGTATTATTTCCCACACTATTTTTTGAATAGTGATATGGCTTAGAAAGGTTATAGCTTCTCTGATGTAGGAAGCATAAGAAAATGCTGGATAACAGAGAAATACACTGAACAACAATTATGAGTAAAACTGACTAAAAGAAAGCTCTTAAGAACCAAAGATATTTGTACTAAAATAATTATAATTTCTAGTAGGAGAAAGTCTACAGGAACTTTCTTTTGAGGATGCTCAAACATTATAATTGTGTGTAGACATCAATAATATTTGGTTTCTTACTCTTCAAAAAGAAATTCAGGTTTTTAAAAAAAATGTTCTCACCAACAGTATAGGCTATAGGACAGGCTAGCTTAAAGCCTGATTTTTTTCAAATATTTACTTTTGTGCTTTGATGTGTAAAGGAGGTTTGCTTTTACTTGTAAATGCAATTTTTTCCTTGCTCTCATTTCTACCAGCCATGATTCCTCTCCTGAACCACCCGGAAAAACTATTATAATATAGAGGCAAAGCCTCCTTGAGAACAACCAGTTTGGTCCCACATGCAATCTTGGGACCTAGCTTAAGGGACTGTTAACAGTTAAGCATATTTGTAAGGAATTCAGTTATACTTAGGTGTTTATGTTTCTTTAAATCACATTATAATTTCATATCACATTTATTCAGTTCAATTAGTGAATATTTATACTTGGGATATTTTATTGAGAATTTTGTTTTGTGTATTTGTCAAAAATAACTGAGAAGGGGCAGCTGGGTAGCTCAGTGGATTGAGAGCCAGGCCTAGCAATGAGAGGTCCTAGGTTCAAATCTGGCCTCAGACACTTCCCAGCTGTGTGACCCTGGGCAAGTCACTTAACCCCCATTGCCTAACCCTTACCACTCTTCTGCCTTGGAAACAATAAACAATATTGATTCCAAGATGGAAGGTAAGGGTTTAAAAAAAATGACCAAGAACAGGTGCAGCTGGGTGACTCAGTGGATTAAAAAACTAGAACTGAAGATGAGCGGTACTGAGTTCCACACTGATCTCCTATACTTCCTAGATGTGCGATCTTGGACAAGTCATGTAATCCCAATTGCCTACCATTCTTCTGCCTTGAAATTAAGAGTATTGCTTTTAAGACAGAAGGTAAAGGTTTTAATAACATGTCCCAGAACACCAGTGTTTGAAGAGTTAACAGATGGTATTTAGTCCAGATCATACTCAACTAAGACTCTTTATAGAACATATTTGGAAAGTAGTCATCTATCTTCTTAAAAACCTTCAGTGATGGGTAATCCCTGATCTTTGAGGTGTCATTCACTTTTGCCCAACTCTTATTTTAAAAGACTCTTCCTTTGCATTTGAAATAAGACTCTATTTTCCTTTCTTGTGTCCCTCCTTGTTCCATCCTTTAGAGTACAGTGTAATGATGGGGAGTAGGAAAGAGAACCACTGGGGATGAATGGAATGTTAAGGATCGACAATTGCATGAGCCAAAAATGACAGTTGGGAACTGAACAAGGACTCCTGGGAAATTCTCCCGAGGAGCAGGGTCTTGGGGATTGAAACACAGAAGGGAGTGGAAGGAGGAGCTGTTTCTCTGGGCCATTTCAACACCTGTGGAGATTTCTGTAACTGACAGAAATCCTAACATTGAGGATTCCTGTTTAAAACATCGCTGGTTCCTGTCAAGAAACCAAATTTGTTCAAAGACTTTCATTCCATGAACTATTGAGATACTGGACTCAAATCAAAATATGTATACATAGTCATACTTAGTCTACTCTTGTATATGCTAACCATGCCCCATTCCTTTACTCAATGTTTTTATAGAATGATCTGCAGTCCTCTCCTCATATTTCTCTGGACTTAGGCTCTCTTGACCATGTCCTTCCTAAAATCTAATGTATAGAATCCAGTAGGATAATTCTCTGACCATTATCCTGACCAGGATGCTAATTGATCAGGGAAGAATACAGGAGGATATCACCCTTTTCTTCCTGAACTTATATGGTTTAGATTAACACTATAATTTAGGTACTGCCACATAACCTTCTTGACCCATTTTGATCTTGTGATTCTCTAAAATTCTCAGATTTGTTTCCCAAAATAATTGCTGTCTAAATGTGTTTGCCCTATTCTGAACTTTAGAAATTGATGTTTTGGTCTGATTATAAAAGATTTATTTTAAGGTATATTACATTTAAAAAATACATATGACCCATTTTTTCCTACCTTAAGAATATTCTTTTGGATGCTGATGTTAACTGTTCCTCCCAGATTTGTGCCCCCTTAGGTCTGAGAAATCAGCTTCCTATCTATCAATCAACAGACTTTTATTAAGCATCTCCTTTGGACCAATTACTGCAATAGATTCTTGGGTTACAAGTACAAGGGACTGTTCAGTTAATGACTGAAATATTGCAGATTGCAAAGAATTGAGGAGAAGAACAAAAGGAAGTAGAGAGCAAAAAACTTAGACAACATTTTTCTAAGAGTTAGATTCAAAAAAGGAGGAAGAATTTAAAATGATAGTTTAATATATTTTTACAAAATGAAATCTCCCTTTTCCCATGAAGTTTTCTTAGAAGCCAGGAGAGAGAAGTGAGTTATTCTTTCTCTGTACTCATAAAATAATTTATATTTCTCTTCTAGCTATTAGTATATCTATCACATTGATTTAAATGATTAGTTCTCCCTTATTTTCCATAGAGACCTAATTTGGGGTTAATAGACTATTTACTTGAGGCAAATGTTTGTGTACTAATAACATAATGAGAGAAATATAAAGGACAGCATAAAGAGATATTTTTCTCCATTGGTGAAACCAATGCATATTGTTTAGAGTGTATAGAAGTTTAGCACTGCTATTGTTTAAAAAACAAACAACTATTTGTGAAACTGAGTTAACTGATTTGCCCAAAACCCATAGAAACTTAATAGTGTTGTCAAAAATAAATCTATACTTTTCCTACTCTCAAAGTAATGTTCTGCCTATCATGCTGGTACCTGACCCCAAATGACATCCTACTCATGAGTGAGGTCATCCAGAGAATTCTTGATTTAAGAATATACTCTCTCTATAAATATACTTTAAGCTACATTGAGTATGAGATTACGGTATTGGGAGTGGGGGTGATTATTCTGTTGTTTTTTGTAATGCTATTTGGGGTTTTCTTGTCAAAAATACTGGAGTAGTTTGCCATTTTCTTCTCCAGTTCATTTTATAGATGAGAATACTTAGGCAAACAGGGTTAAATTACTTGTCCTGGGGTCACACAGCTAGTGTCTGGGGCTAGATTTGAATTTAGGAAGATGAGTCTTTCCAGACTGAACACCTAGTATATACTACCTAGTTTCCATTTGTGGTGTATGATTTGTGATAGATGATCTCTAAACTTCCTTCAGTCCCTAAGATTCTCTGAGTTTATAAAATTGAAGAATTTCCCAGTTTCTTATATTGGGTTTAATTAAATAATGGTACTAATTGGGTTTAATTAAGTATGTGGACTAATTAGGATCTTAGTAAATAAAAATAGGGTAGGAATAGTGAGGGGGACCTTTAAGAGTCAGCTGTAATCTTGGGGAGAGTTCCTGTGGGGAATTCTGAGGAACCTTAGAGACTGGTGTTATCCAACTGCCAGGCTCTCTTGGAGGTTTTACTCTGAGAGGCTGGTGGATCTTGCTCTCTGGAAAACTAGAAAACCTAGTGGTAGTTGAAAGAGGAGAACAGGTTGGAGTTTGGGGAATAAGTTTGTGAAAGAAGACCAACTTAAAGAGTAGGAAAGACTGTTTTCCTCTGTGTGGCTGCAGAGTGAGGCAAGGTGACTGAGGCCTACCAAGGCCCAACTGAAACCTAACTAGGCCCTGAAAAGAGTTGATAGTTGGAAGAGTGAGCTGGAAAGAATACAAGGAGAAAGTGACTTTAAACTATATATAAGGAGATTATTAATTAGTATAGGTAATTTAGAATAGATACTGGGGATTAGTGATAAATCAAGGAGTTTTTGAGTTTCTCAAGTAGGAAGAAGGTTCTTGCGAACCAGTGGTATGGAAAAAATTTTAGTTTATTTTTAGAATTAGGGACTATTTCCTCACATTCTTTATTTACCTCTCCTTCCCTTCCTCAAAACCTTTCAAGAAATATTAAATATATTTTTTATAAGTTGACTCTCAATAAGTTTTGCTCAGCCATCTCTGAGTAGGCCCAAATGGTTACCATAGAGCCTCAGCTTGAACCATCTGGTAGTGAAAAAACAGGTTCAAAAAAGGGGACCAAGGTGATATTTTAGCCTAGAGAACTATCTAGATACCCAGCTGTAATGTCTGGGTATCTTGACTGTTACTAGTGAAAAGGAATCAGGTGTCCACTTTCCCTCACTGAGCCAGCAGGGTGCAAGGCCTTGAAACAGATGAGATATTTAGATATACAGAGAATATCTCTTTAATTACAAATGAATTAGGTGGTGAGGATTAGAAAAAGAGAGGTCCATACTTCTAATTTTTCTACTCTTGTACCTGCCTTCCTACATTTGTTGTAAGACAAATTCTTTGGTTTCTTGAGGCTCCCTGATACTTTCTGATTGAACTAAATCACCCCAAAAAGATTTCTCTTGCGAAAAGTTCTCCTTTTTACTCCCAAAAATTGGTTTCAAGAGTTTGGTAACAGTGGCTTAGAATGACAGAGCTCACTCAGCATGGTTTGATCCTGGATTGGACCCCAAAGCCCAACCTAACTTAGAATAAAGACCAGGCAAATTGGCACACACAGACAGCAGGGAGAACCGGATCTGCTCCAAACTGCTCTCCAGTTGATCAGGAACCACAGGGAAGAATTGAAAGGTTGTCCTTTGTTCTTCAAAGACTTGAGATAGGAAAAGCTCCTAAAAGCAGCTCTTCCTCCCTCTGCTTGGGCAGGACCAGTATCAAAGTGGCAGTCCAAGACCAAGACCAAGGACCAAGTGACAATTATCTAACCATTAACCCTTCTTTTTCTATCCCCTGGCTTCTAGAATAATTTTTTCCAAAGTTCTTGGCCTGTGCCAATGCCAGTTTCTTAAAGCCAACTTTCCATCTTATGCTTCTCTCTATAATTTCCCTATTAAAGTAGCCAGCTGGCTTTCAGGCAACAACAATAACAACAATTAAAGTCAAGAAAAAGATGATGTATCCCAATTTCTACCCAACATTTCTGGTGAGTCATAAGGATTCAAGAGCATGGAAAAATATACTGTTATCTTAACACAGAAAGTTTAAAACACAAGGCTTTAGTGTACAGGCAGTTCTTTTTTTTCAACTGTCAGCCATCTTCCTAGAGGGCACTACAGAGCCAGGCAGCCAGCTAGCCAGCACCTATAAAGCCTGTCAAATAAAGATCTGCATTTATAGGCAGCAGCTATATTGAACAATATGGTTTTTCAATATCATGAACCTAGAAGCCATATCCAAACTATTTTACTATACGATCCCTTCAAATATCAGGGGAATAGTATTCCCTAACTGCATAATGGGAATGCTTACCATTATGTTACTAGATTTTTTTGAGCTATATACCCTTAGGAGTAGGTGCAATACTGCTAGTGTATCTGGTGAAGATGATACTCTCATTTATCTTCAACCAATACAAAGGGATGATATTGAGACAAACGCAATTTAATGAACTGGTCTTAAAAGTGAATTACCTGGAGTTTATGATATAGAAATATGAGACAAAGAGAAAGGATATGGGAGAACAAGAGGGCACAACTAAATTAGAGAAATTGCTGCATTAGAGAATGATGTGGTCACTTTATTCCCTTTACATGAAGTACCTATAATAACACCTGACCATGAATTAGTTAACATCAAACAGCATCAGGACTTTACACAGAGTGACATGGACAGTTTTAAGGAGACTTCATCAATTGAAGAAGAACCAATGGCAGTGATAAAGAAGTTCCAAAAAATTATAAAACAGTTTAATCCTGACTAATGATTTTTTTTGAAAATTTTATTTAATGAATTAATTTAGAATATTGTTCCATGGTTACAAGATTCATGTTCTTTCCCTGCCCTCCTCTAAGCCCCCTCCCATAACTGACATGCAATTCCTCTGAGTTTTACATGTGTCATTGATCAAGTCCCATTTCCATATCATTAATATTTGCACGAGGGTGATCATTTAGAGTCTATATCCTCAATCATATCCCCATTAACCCTTGTGATCGAGCAGTTGCTTTACTTCTGTTTCTATTCCCATAGTTCTATTCCTCTGAATGTACATAGCTTTCTTTGTCATAATTCCCTCAGAATTGTCCTGGATCATTGCATTGCTGCTAGTAGAGAAGTCCATTACATTTGATTATACCACAGTGTATCAGATTATACCTCTGTGTACATTGTTCTCCTGGTTTTGCTCCTTTAACTCTACATCAATTCCTGGAGGTCATTCTGGTTCACGTGGAATTCCTCCAGTTCATTATTCCTTCCAGAACATAGTATTCCATCACCATCAGGTACCACAATTTGTTCAGCCATTCCCCAATTGAAGGGCATCCCCTCATTCTCCAATTTTCTGTCACCACAAAAAATGAAGCTATGAATATTTTGATAAAATTCTTTTTCCTTATGATCTCTTTAGGGTACAAATCCAGCAGTGCTTTGGCTGGGTCAAAGGGTCTGACTATAATGATTTTGATATCCTTTTGGATGAATGGGAAATGGGAAATGGGAAAAACAAAAGATTATCAATAAAACCAATGAAAATGATCAAATCCTTGATTGGCCTCAGGTGAATCTTGTTTGGGAGATGACTTCTCCTCTTGGGTACCATCAGTTAGTTAAAGCCAGGGAAGCAGTGCTTCAGAAAATGAAAGACTCCTCTCAAATAACAGGAACATGGACAATATGTGTGTCAGGCAGGAAAGTGGAGAGACACCCTCTACTTTCATGGACAGATTAATTGACTTAGGGGAACATTGGATTGAGTTGGACATATGCAAGAAAAGAGACATAAGGCAATTAAGAAGACAATTTGTTAGGAACACCTTCCTGTAGTATGCAATTATTTTAGGAGCCAGTATCCAGATTGGTATCAGATGGAAATGGATGAATTGAGGAGATTTGCTTCTTATATATACCAAAGGGACAAAGATAAACAAGGAGAAGGGACAAATGTAATAATTGAGGACTTGAGAAGAGAAATTAAAGATCTTAAAATTAAGCAAAACAGAGCATCAGGACAAAACTGTAGCAGTTGCAAGGAGTATAGACCACTAAGACAGGTCTATAACCAACAGAGAGCCTTTAACAATCAATCCCCAAAATGCTACATGTGTGGGAGACAGGGCCATTTGATGCATGATTGCCAGTCATGGTGACAAATATTTAGGCAGAATGGCAGATTTTTCCCAAATAATTATAAACACAATGCAGGAAATTTCAGGGAAATCGAGGCAGAGGTATAATGGATTCAATGGGTTCAGGGATAATGGTTATAGAGGCAATGGTTATGGCAGTAGTTATGCATATGGGTATCAAGACAGGAAATCTATTTACCTCAGTGCAGACAATGACAGGTATTATCAAGGGTCTGCTCAAGCTCCAGATATGGAAACAATGCCAACCTATATAAAGAATGGTGCCAGACCTAAATATTCTCAAGTGGCTAGTGGCAGCACTCAAAAATATGATTCCCAAAGGGGACACATGGAGGTAGCAGTCAGTTATGAAGGTTTTCTAAGAGAAGTGGAACTGAATTATGGCAAATGAGAATATTAGAAGAAGAAAATTTGGAATATGGTGAAATTAAAATAAGTAATGTGTAGAGTGAAGGACAGGAAGAGGAGTTTAGTTTTCCTGATCTTGAAGTTCTAACACCTGTTATTACATTCCACTCCCCAAGGAATAGCACTGTACCTCATGTTATCCTTAAATGTAGGAAATAATTTTTGACTGTATGTTTGACACTGGGACTTCTAAGTCTGCACTAAACAGATCACCTGACAAAGAGTGTGATACTGTCAGTTCAGTGCAGGTTGTAGGAATTTCAGGGACACTCCAAGACAAAAGCTACCACCACATATGGTATCCTTAGGTCCTCTGAGTGTAGAATAGTCATTTGTGTTAATACCCAGCTCCCTAGTGAATCTTGTGTGTAGGGACCTGTTGTGTAAACTAAGGGCAAGACTTGTTTATACCCCAACTGGTGACATATCCCTAAAATTACCAGAAGAGTCTTTACATTTATTCCCAGTAGTGTTTTTAGATACCACAGATACAGAGAAAGAAGGGAACCATATATATGAAATTCCTGCAAATATCCCTGAAGCTATGTGGGCAACAAGTTTAACAGACGTGGGGTTGTTAAAATCCAAAGGGTCCAGTATGCTATTCTGTTTCTGCTTCTGAATGGTGCCAGAGTGGTTATGAAATATACTGACAATTTCGTAAATGCAATTGACTGAGTCATTAAAATTCTTCCTACCTTTTCTGCTCTCCTCTTTTTCTCCAATCCCTTTGGGTCTAATAGTTGCATGGCTGAGTTAAATTTGGGCCATACTTATAAAGAATCACAGAAGCTAAGCATTTGAAATGTTCTCAGAAAAACATCTAGTTCAAACAGTATCTAAATAGAAATTCATTGTACTCAACAATTATTTTGCTTGAGGACTTTCAGCTGGGAAGAACCTATTCTGTCTTTAGGCTATTCATTCCTCTACTGAAGAGTTCTAATAGGTAGGATGGTCATTCCTTATACCAAATCTAAATTTGCTTCTTTTGTAAATCCTGTTCATTGACCTTAGTTCTACTTCCTGGTGTACAGTCTTGCAAATATTCAACTAAAGCTATCATCACCATAACATTGACCTTATCTGAAAGTTCTGCATTTTGGCAATGTTGCTCTGCCCCAAATACAATATCCTACTCAAGTTGTAAATTAGAACTAGGGTGGGATACAGTGGGACTACCATTATTTTAAAGGAGTAATAATACTCTTTTGTTTCATTTTGAGGTTGTTGTCCACTAACTTAACAAGAAGTCACTTTTCAGACAAGGCATAACTTTTAAATTCCATTCTTAAGATGAAGAAATGAGACTCTTAAGAGGTGACAGGATCCCATCCCATGATTCACAAAAGCCAATATTTAGCCTCCAGTTTTCTGACTCCATGGTATAGTAGAAAGAGCACTGTCTCAAAAGAAAGAGGACCTGGATTCAAATCCTATCACTAATACTTCTTAAAGAAGTGACACTGGGAAAGTCACTAGATCCTCCTGGGCTTCTATTCTCTTATTTTAAAGTGAAGAGAGTGCACTCAATTGCTTCTGAGATTTCTCTTAGCCTTTTATCTCCAATCCTCTAGGATCTTCTTTCTGAAACTCTATATTTCAGCCTTTCCATCTCCTTACACTCTCTCTACCTCTGTGAGTTGAAATCCCTGGACCGTTTTACTAATTATCTTTGCATGAGTGTCCCCATGTACCCTACCAATATCTGTAATTAGATTAAGGAACCATATCCTGGACTTCCTGGTAGGGATGGTGGGAGTCTAGATGTGGGACACTTCCTATCTCCAGCACACACAGACAAAGACCACCTCAAAAGATCTTAAAAATCATTTTCAAAAGAACAGAGGAACTGTACAGTAGGGCACAGCATTGAAGGTACATGGGATTGGGGCATTTCCAAACTATAAGAGGGTGAAAAAGCTTCCACCCAAATGTGAGCTGATCCACCCTCCCCCACCCCACCTACGGAGCCAGAGCAAGAGCCAGAGCCAGAGCATGCCAGAACCAGGAAGTGAGCAAGGGGCACCTCTAGAGTGAGCAAGAGACACCTCTAGGTCCTTGGAAGCTGACTAGAACCACCAGGGACCTACCCCTGAAAGCAGCTAGACAGGAAACCCAGGTGGACAGGGGAGCGCAGACCTTGGACAACCCTGGGAAGGTAGAACAGAGAAGAGCTGCGAAGGACTGTGGAGATTAAAGAACATGCCTCAGGCAAAATCCTTGTTTCTTAACTCCATACACAGAGAACCTGCCCAGCTCACTCAGATTTCTGACTAAAAAGGGAAGAAAAAACATTCATGGAGATGGATAATTGTTCACAGGAGCCTCAAAATCCTTCAAAAAACAAACAAACAAACAAAAAAGACAGTAAGCCTCGAGAATTTTTACGGAGGAAAAACCCAGGCTACAGAGGAAATACTGACAAAATCCAAACAAAGGCAAAACCTTCTAAAAAAATGGAAATTGTCCACAAGCCCTGGAAGAATTTCAACTGGAGCTTATCAACAACATGGAAGCATTCTGGCAAAAGAAATGGGAAATGGTTAAAAAAAATGAAGAAATCATAGCTGAATACCAAAAGATTAAAGCAGAAAACCAAATGATTATAACAGAAAACAAGGCCTTAAGGACCAGAACTGAGCAACTTGAAACCAATGATCTTGCAAAACAGCAAGAATTAATGAAGCAAAGTCAAAAGATTGACAAAATAGAAGAAAACATATCTCACTGACAAGGTGACAGATCAGGAAAACAGAGGAAGGAAAGACAATTTGAGAATCTTTGGTCTACCTGAAAATCCAGAAATAAACAGAAACATTGACACCATACTACAAGAGATCATCCAAGAAAACTACCCTGAAGTTCTTGAACAAGGGGGCAAAATAGACATTGAAAGAGTTCATAGAACACCCTCTACACTAAATCCCCAAAAAACAACACCCAGAAATGTAATTCCCAAATTCCAGAGCTTTCAAGCTAAGGAGAAAATTCTACAAGAAGCCAAAAAGAGAAAATTCAGATACTAAGGAGCACAAATCAGGATCACACAAGACCTGGCAGCTTCCACACTAAAGGAACACAAGGCCTGGAACATGATATTCAAAAAGGCAAGAGAAATGGGACTTCAACCAAAAATCACCTATCCATCAAAACTGACTATATGCTTCCAGGGGAAAGTATGGATTTTCAACAAAATAGAAGATTTCCAAGTATTTTAAAGAAAAGACCAGAACTAAGTGGAAAGTTTGATATACAAACACAAAGATTAAGAGAAACATGAGAAGGTAAATGTGAAAGAGAGGGAAAAGGAGAAAAAAAATGTTTTTTTTTTAATTCACACTCTCTTCTTTAAGGGCTACAATTAGATCAAATTATATATATTAATATATGGGGAAAGTGTTATTTATAACTCTCAAAAATGTTTTCATTATTATAGTAAATAGAAGAATTATTCATAGTAAAAGATTTGGGCATAAAGGGCTATAAAATGTTATGAAAAAAGAAAAGAAAAGAAAAGAAAAAGGGTGTGGGGGGAATTGATGATGATACCAAGAGACACTTGAAACAATAAAATAAATAGAATAATCTGTGTCACACATAGATACACATGGGAAGAGGAGGGGAAGAATACTCTTATAATAGGGAGAGGAAAAGAGTGCTAATAGGAAATACTCGAATATTACTCTCAGTGAAATCAATTCTGAGAGGGAAGAGCATCTAGATCCATTGGGATCTTTAAGTCTATCTTATCCTACAGGGTAAGGAAGAAGGGAAAACTAACAGGGGTAGGTGGGAGGGAGTACAAAAAAAGGAGGGAAAGAGAGGGGGGAGGGAACTTAACAGATGCCCCCAAAATAAGAAGGGAACAAAAAGTTAGGGCCAGAAAGGGAAGCATATTAAGGAAGTGGAATAGGGGGATTGACTTAAAGTAAACCACTGGGTTAAAGGGATATAGCAAATGAAGAAAGGACAGAACTAGCAGAAGATATCAAAATACTAGGGAATTCAAAAGTGACAATCATAACTTTGAATGTGAATGGGATGAACTCATCCATAAAATGTAGATGAATAGGAGAGTGGATTAGAATCCAGAATCCTACCATATGTTGTCTACAAGAAAAAACACCTGAGGTGGGTAGATACTCACAAGGTCAGAATTAAAGTTTGGAGCAAGCCCTATTGGGCCTCAACTGATAAAAAGAAGGAAGGAGTTGGAATCATGATATCTGACAAAGCCAATGTAAAAATAAAGCTGATTAAAAGGGATACAGAAGGTAAATACATCCTGTAAAAGGGATTATGGATAATAAGGAAATAACACTAATCAACATGTATGCACCAAATAGTATAGCACCCAAATATCTAATGAAGAAACTAGTAGAATTGAAGGAGGAAATAGATAGTAAAACTATATTAGTGGGCCACCTGAATCTACCAATATCAAATTTAGATAAATCAAATAAAAAAATAAACAAGAAAGAGGTAAAAGAGGTGAATGAAATCTTAGAAAAATTAGAGATAATAGATATATGGAGAAAAAATGAATAGGGACAAAAAGGAATACACCTTCTTTTCAGCAGTCTATGGTTCATTCACAAAGAGTGACCATAAAGCAGGTCATAAAAACATGGCATACAAATGCAGAAAAGCAGAAATAATAAATGCAACCTTCTCAGATCATATGGCAATAAAAATAATGATCAGTAAGTGTATATGGAGAGCCAAATCAAAAATTAATTGGAAATTAAATAATATGATTCTCCAAAATCAGCTAGTTGGAGAACAAATCATAGAAACAATTAATAATTTCATTGAAGAAAATGACAATGATGAGACATCCTTTCAAACTCTATGGGACACAGCCAAAGCAGTACTCAGGTGAAAATTTGTATCCTTGAGTTCATATATTAACCAATTAGGGAGGCCAAAGGTCAATGAATTGGATGTGCAAATCAAAAATTTGAAAGCAAACAAAATAAAAACTACAGAAGAAAACCAAATTACAGATCCTAAAAATTAAGGGAGAAATTAATAAAATCAAAAGTGATAGAACTATTGAACTAATGAATAAGACTAGAGCTGGTACTTTGAAAAAACAAACAAAATAGACAAACTATTGTTCAATCTAATAAAAAAGAGGAAAGAACCAAATTAACAGTATCATGGATGGAAAGGGAGAAGTCACCTCCAATGAAGAGGAAATTAAGGCAATCATTAAAAACTATTTTGACCAATTATATGGCAATAAATATGCCAATCTATGTGATATGGATGAATATATACAAAAATATAAATTGCCTAGATTAACAGAAGAAGAAATAGAATTCTTTTTTTTTTAATATATTTTATTTGATCATTTCCAAGCATTATTCGTTAAAGACATAGATCATTTTCTTTTCCTTCCCCCCACCCCCCATAGCCGACGCGTAAGTCCACTGGGCATTAGATGTTTTCTTGATTTGAACCCATTGCTTTGTTGATAGTATTTGCATTAGAGTGTTCATTTAAAGTCTATCCTCTGTCATGTCCTCTCAACCTCTGTATTCAGGCAGTTGCTTTTTCTCGGTGTTTCCACTCCCATAGTTTATCCTTTGCTTATGAATGGTGTTTTTTTTTCTCCTGGATCCCTGAAAGTTGTTCAGGGACATTACACCGCCCCTAATGGAGAAGTCCATTACGTTCGATTATACCATAGTGTATTAGTCTCTGTGTACAATGTTCTCCTGGTTCTGCTCCTCTCGCTCTGCA
Source organism: Monodelphis domestica (assembly GCF_027887165.1). Taxonomy (NCBI): domain Eukaryota; kingdom Metazoa; phylum Chordata; class Mammalia; order Didelphimorphia; family Didelphidae; genus Monodelphis; species Monodelphis domestica. The sequence goes on from NC_077232.1 coordinate 97,069,980, forward strand.
TCACTTCCTGGAGGTTGTTCCAGTCTCCATGGAACTTCTCCACTTTATTATTCCTTTGAGCACAATAGTATTCCATCACCAACATATACCACAGTTTGTTCAGCCATTCCCCAATTGATGGGCATCCCCTCGTTTTCCAGTTTTGGGCCACCACAAAGAGCGCAGCTATGAATATTTTTGTACAAGTCTTTGTGTCCATTATCTCTTTGGGATACAGACCCAGCAGTGCTATGGCTGGGTCAAAGGGTAGATATTCTTTTGTCGCCCTTTGGGCATAGTTCCAAATTGCCCTCCAGAATGGTTGGATCAGTTCACAACTCCACCAGCAATGAATTAATGTCCCTACTTTGCCACATCCCCTCCAGCATTCATTAATTTCCTTTGCTGTTATGTTAGCCAATCTGCTAGGTGTGAGGTGATACCTCAGAGTTGTTTTGATTTGCATCTCTCTGATTATAAGAGATGTAGAACACTTCTTCATGTGCTTGTTAATAGTTTTGATTTCTTTATCTGAGAACTGCCTATCCATTTCCCTTGCCCATTTATCAATTGGAGAATGGCTTGATTTTTTGTACAATTGATTTAGCTCATTATAAATATGAGTAATTAAACCTTTGTCAGAGGTTTCTATGAAGATTTTTTCCCAATTTGTTGTTTCCCTTCTGATTTTAGTTATATTGGTTTTGTTTGTACAAAAGCTTTTTAGTTTGATGTAGTCAAAATTATTTATTTTACATTTTGTGATTCTTTCTATATCTTGCTTGGTTTTAAAGCCTTTCCCCTCCCAAAGGTCTGACATGTATACTATTCTGTGTTTACCCAATTTACTTATGGTTTCCTTCTTTATGTTTAAGTCACTCACCCATTTTGAATTTATCTTGGTGTAGGGTGTGAGGTGTTGATCTATTCCTAGTCTCTCCCACACTGTCTTCCAATTTTCCCAGCAGTTTTTATCGAATAGTGGATTTTTGTCCCAAAAGCTGGGATCTTTGGGTTTATCGTATACTGTCTTGCTGAGGTCGTTTTCCCCCAGTCTATTCCACTGATCTTCCTTTCTGTTTCTTAGCCAGTACCAAATTGTTTTGATGACTGCTGCTTTGTAATATAGTTTGAGGTCTGGGACTGCAAGGCCCCCATCATATGTGTTTTTTTTTCATTATTTCCCTGGATATCCTTGATCTTTTGTTCTTCCAAATGAACTTTGTTATGGTTTTTTCTAAATCAGTGAAGAAGTATTTTGGTAGTTCAATGGGTATGGCACTAAATAGATAAATAAGTTTGGTTAGGATGGTCATTTTTATTATATTGGCTCGTCCTATCCATGAGCAGTTAATGTTTTTCCAATTGTTCAAGTCTAGTTTTAGTTGTGTGGCGAGTGTTTTGTAGTTGTGTTCATATAGTTCCTGTGTTTGTCTTGGGAGATAGATTCCTAGGTATTTTATTTTGTCTAAGGTGATTTTGAATGGGATTTCTCTTTCTAGTTCTTGCTGCTGAGCTGTGTTGGAGATATATAGAAAAGCTGATGATTTATGTGGGTTTATTTTGTATCCTGCAACTTTGCTAAAGTTGTTGATTATTTCAATTAGCTTTTTGGTTGAATCTCTAGGATTCTTTAAGTAGACCATCATGTCATCCGCAAAGAGTGATAACTTGGTCTCCTCCTTGCCTATTCTGATGCCTTCAATTTCTTTATCTTCTCTAATTGCTACTGCTAGTGTTTCTAGTACAATGTCAAATAGTAGAGGTGATAATGGGCATCCTTGTTTCACTCCTGATCTTATTGGGAATGCATCTAGTTTATCCCCATTGCAGATGATATTAGCTGTTGGTTTTAGATATATACTGTTTATTATTTTTAGGAATGACCCTTCTATTCCTATGCTTTCTAGTGTTTTTAATAGGAATGGGTGTTGTATTTTATCAAAGGCTTTTTCTGCATCTATTGAGATAATCATGTGGTTCTTGCTAGTTTGCTTGTTGATGTGGTCAATTATGTGGATGGTTTTCCTAATGTTGAACCAGCCCTGCATCCCTGGTATGAATCCTACTTGATCATGGTGAATGATCCTTCTGATCACTTGCTGGAGTCTTTTTGCTAGTATCCTATTTAAAATTTTTGCATCTATATTCATTAGGGAGATTGGTCTATAGTTTTCTTTCTCTGTTTTTGACCTGCCTGGTTTTGGAATCAGTACCATGTTTGTGTCGTAAAAGGAGTTTGGTAGAACTCCCTCTTTGCTTATTATGTCAAATAGTTTGTATAGTATTGGGGTTAATTGTTCTCTGAATGTTTGATAGAATTCACAGGTGAATCCATCAGGCCCTGGGGATTTTTTCTTAGGAAGTTCTTTGATGGCTTGATGGATTTCAATTTCTGATATAGGATTATTTAAGAATTCTATTTCCTCTTCTGTTAGTCTAGGCAGTTTGTATTTTTGTATATATTCATCCATTTCTCCTAAATTGGTGTATTTATTGCCATATAATTGGGCAAAGTAATTTCTAATGATTGCCTTAATTTCCTCCTCATTGGAGGTGCTGTCCCCCTTTTCATCTTTAATGCTGTGAATTTGCTTTTCTTCCTTCCTTTTTTTAATTAGATTGACCAGTACTTTGTCTATTTTGTTTGTTTTTTCAAAGTACCAGCTTCTTGTCTTATTTATTAAATCAATAGTTCTATCACTTTCGATTTTATTAATTTCTCCCTTAATTTTTAGGATTTCTAATTTGGTTTTCTGCTGGGGGTTTTTAATTTGATCGCTTTCGAGTCTTTTCAATTGCATTTCCAATTGATTGATCTCTGCTCTCCCTTGTTTGTTAATATGAGCTTTCAGGGATATGAATTTGCCTCTGATTACCGCTTTGGCTGCATCCCAAAAGGTTTGAAAGGATGTTTCGCCATTGTCATTTTCCTTGATGAAATTATTAATTGTTTCTATGATTTCTTCTTTAGCTAAACGGTTTTGGAGTATCATATTGTTTAATTTCCAATTGGTTTTAGATTTAGTTTTCCATGTACCATTACTAATCATTATTTTTATTGCCTTGTGATCTGAGAAGGCTGCATTCATTATTTCTGCTTTTTTGCATTTGTGTGCTATGTTTCTGTGACCTAATGTATGGTCAATTTTTGTGAATGTGCCATGTGGTGCTGAGAAGAAGGTGTATTCCTTTTTATCCCTACTTATTTTTCTCCATATGTCTATTAATTCTAATTTTTCTAAGATTTCATTCACTTCTTTTACCTCTTTCTTATTTATTTTTTGATTTGATTTATCTAAATTTGATAATGGTTGGTTTAAGTCTCCCACTAGTATGGTTTTATTGTCTATTTCTTCCTTCAATTCTCCTAGTTTCTCCATTAGAAATTTGGGTGCTATATTATTTGGTGCATACATGTTGATTAATGATATTTCCTCATTGTCTAGAGTCCCTTTTAACAAAATATAATTACCTTCCCTATCCCTTTTGATCAGGTCTATTTTTGCATTGGCTTTATCAGATATCATGATTACCACTCCTGCCTTCTTTCTATCAGTTGAGGCCCAGAAGGTCTTACTCCATCCTTTAATTCTGACCTTGTGGGTGTCAACCCGCCTCATGTGTGTTTCTTGAAGACAACATATGGTAGGGTTTTGGATTCTAATCCATTCAGCTATTCGTCTACGTTTTATGGGTGAGTTCATCCCATTCACGTTCAAAGTTATGATTGTCATTTGTGGACTCCCTGGCATTTTGATTGCCTTCCCTAATTCTAACCTTTTCTTCTTCGGCTCTACCTTTTAGTCCAGTGATTTACTTTGAATCAGTGCCCTTTGTCCCCTCCCTTGATGTTTCCCTTTTTAGTCCCTCCCTTTTTGTTCCCTCCCCCTCCCCCCTCTCTTTCCCTCCCTTTTTGTTCTCCCTCCCCCCCTCCCCCCCTTGGTTTTCCCTTCTCCTTACCCTTGTTGGGTAAGATAGAATTCAAGATCCCAATGGATCTGGATGTTTTTCCCTCTCAGAGTTGATTTCCCTGAGATTGAGGTTTAAGTAAACCCCCCCCCTCTCTTCCTCTCCTTCTTATAGGAGTTTTCTTCCCCTCCCCTTCCCCTGTGAATCTTTGTGTGAGAACCATTATTCTATTTGGTCTTTCTTTACCCCCTATTTATACATTACATTTTCCCCACATATTAGTATACATAGGTTGATATAAATGTAGTCCTTATAGAAGAGAGTTTGAGTAAAAGAAGATAACATTTTTCCCCTTTCCTTAATATTTACCTTTTCAGGTATTCCTTGCTCTTTGATTTTCGGTATCAAACTTTCCACAGAGCTCTGGTCTTTTCTTTGCAAAAAGTTGGAAGTCTTCTATTTTGTTGAATGCCCATACTTTCCCTTGGAAGTATATAGTCAGTTTTGCTGGGTAGCTGATTCTTGGTTGGAGACCCAGCTCTCTTGCCTTTCTGAAGATCATGTTCCATGCCTTACGATCATTCAGCATAGAACTTGCAAGGTCTTGTGTGACCCTGATTGGCATTCCTTTATATCTAAATTGTCTTTTTCTGGCTTCCTGTAGGATTTTTTCTTTTGTTTGATAGCTTTGGAATTTGGCAATTACATTCGTGGGAGTTGTCTTTTGGGGGTTTAGTGTAGAAGGTGTTCTGTGAGCTCTGTCAGTGGCTGTATTGCCCCCTTGTTCTAGAATCTCTGGGCAATTTTCTTTGATTATATCTTGTATCACCATGTCCAGTTTGGTGTTTATTTCTGGCTTTTCTGGGAGTCCAATTATTCTTAAATTTTCTCTTCTCCCCCTGTTTTCCAGATCTATCACCTTGTCGGTGAGATATTTTATGTTCTCTTCTAATTTCTTGGTGTTTTGGCTTTGCTTTATTAGTTCTTGCTTTAAAGCCTGGTTTTCTTTTACAGTTTGGTCAAACTGGTTTTGTAGATGCGTGAATTTCTTTTGCATCATTTCCCACTTTTCCTCCCAGAGGGCTTCCATCTTTTTGGTCCTTTCTGATTCAAATTCTTCATGGGTTTGTGGAGAGTTTCTATTTCCTTTGGAAGATTTTGGAGAATTTTCTTGTATATCTTCTTCTATCTGCTCTGTATTTTGTATTTTGGCTCCATAGAATGTGTCCAGAGTCGCCCCTTTCTTCTTATTTTTCTTGGTATTTTGGGGCTTCTGTGCTTCTGTGGAATTTGTCATCTCTGAACGTGGAGGATTGGCTTTTCTTGTCTTTGTCTGGTGATCAGAGGCTTTAGTCCTGGGCAGATGTTGGTTCTATGAGCGTTCCCTGGATTAAACTGAATATGCCTCACTGGAACTGGAATGGAAGGGTCGGACCACGAGGCCACACTCTCCCCCTGGCTCGATTTCCGGAAGTTGCCTTCAGAATCCCTGGCTGTGAGGCTGTTTCGTCGGCCTGCGGGGGGATGGGCTGCCGCTTCCCCAAGCTCCGAGAGCACAGACTTTCACTGAGACTTGGATAGCAGGATCCAGCCCGTGAGGCTGTCTTGCCCGCCCTGAGGGTTGCTGTTGTTTTGACCAGCTCTCTGCAGCGGAGGCCCCAGGCAGTAACTTTCACCCGGACTGGGACTTGGGTAGAAGACCCTGAGGGTTGTTGTTCCTCAGACCCTGCTCTCTGAGCCCGGCTCGGCTGCCGCTTCCGGGAGCCTTGGACTCTGCGCTCCTACCCCTGAGGTCCGAGGGATCTCGGGTTCTGGCTTTTAAGGGGAGCCGTACCTTTTGAACCGGGTCCAGGTCCAGGAGGAGGGTTCCCAGGGTCTGTGCTGTTGATCGTTTTGAATTTCGGCGCCTTAGGAGCTTCTAGTTTGAGATCGGTCGGGAAGGGTTTTCCGGAGATCTGAACTTCAGCTTTCTCTAAGCCGCCATCTTAACCGGAAGTCCAAGAAATAGAATTCTTAAATAATCCCATATCAGAAAAAGAAATCCAACAGGCCATCAAAGAACTCCCTAAGAAAAAATCCCCAGGGCCATATGGATTCACAAGTGAATTCTATCAAACATTCAAAGAACAGCAAATTACAATACTATACAAATTATTTGACATAATAAAGAAAGAGGGAGTTCTAATAAATTCCTTTTATGACACAAATATGATACTGATTTATTTCAAAGCCAGGCAGGTAAAAAACAGAGAAAGAAAACTACAGACCAATCTCCCTAATGAACATAGATGAAAAAATCTTAAATAGGATTCCAGCATAAAGACTCCAGCAAGTGATCAGGAGGGTTATTCACTATGATCAGGTAGGATTTATACCAGGGATGCAAGGCTGGTTCGATATTAGGAAAACCATCCACATAATTGACCATATCAACAAGCAAACCAACAAAAACCACATGATTATCTCAATACACACAGAAAAAGCCTTTGACAAAATAGAACACCCATTCCTATTGAAAACACTAGAAAGTATAGGAATAGAAGGGTCTCTCCCAAAATTAATAAATAGTATCTATCTAAAACCATCAGCCAACATCATCTGCAATGCAGATAAACTAGATGCATTCCTAATAAGATCAGGAGTGAAACAAGAATGTCCATTATCACCTCTATTATTTAACATTGTAATAGAAACACTAGCAGAAGCAATTAGAGAAGAAAAAGAAATTGAAGGTATTAAAATTGGCAATGAGGAGACCAAGCTATCCCTCTTTGAGGATGATATGATGATTTACTTAAATAATCCTAGAGAATCAACTAAAAAGCTCGTCAAAATAATCAACAACTTTAGCAAAGATGCAGGATGCAAAAAAACCCCACATAAGTCATCGGCAATTCTATATATCTCCAACACATCTCAGAAGTAGGAATTAGAAAGAGAGATTCTATTCAAAATCACTTTAGACAATATAAAATACTTAGGAATCTATCTGCCAAGACAAACACAGGAACTATATGAACAAAACTACAAAACACTTTCCACACAACTAATACTAGATCTGAGCAATTGCAAAAACTTTAACTGCTCATGGGTAGGATGAAATAACATAATAAAATGACCATCCTACCCAAATTAATTTACTTATTTAGTGCCATACCCATTGAACTTCCAAAAAACTTTTTTTATAGAATTAGAAAAAAAACTATAACACAGTTCATTTGGAAGAACAAAAGATCAAGGATATCCAGGGAAATCATGACAAAAAAAAATACAAAGGACAGTGACCTTGTAGTACCAGACCTCAAACTATATTATAAAGCAGTGGTCATCAAAACAATTTGGTACTGGCTAAGAGACAGAAAGGAGGATCAGTGGAATAGACTTGGGGCAAAGGACCTCAGCAAGACAGTCTATGATAAGCCCCCAAATCCCAGATTTTGGGACAAAAATCCAGTATTTGATAAAAACTGCTGGGAAAATTGGAAGACAGTGTGGGAGAGATTAGGTTTGGATGAACACCTCACACCCTACACCAAGATAAACTCAGAGTGGGTGAAGGATTTTAATGTAAAGAAGGAAAGAATAAGTAAATTAGGTGAACCCAGAATAGTATACATGTCAGCCCTTTGGGAAGGGAAAGATTTTAAAACCAAGCAAGACTTAGAAAGTCACAAAATATAAAATAAACAATTTTTACTACATCAAATTTAAAAGATTTTGCACAAACAAAACCATTGTAACCAAATCAGAAGGGAAATAACAAACTGGGAAACAATCATCTTAACAAAAACCTCTGACAAAGGTCTAATTACTCAAATTTCAGAGCTAAATCAATTGTACAAAAAATCAAGCCATTCTCCAATTGATAAATAGGCAAGGGGCATGAATAGGCAGTTATCAGATAAAGAAATCAAAACTATTAATAAGCAAATGAAAAAGTGTTCTAAATCTCTGATAATCAGAGACATGCAAATTAAAATAATTCTGAAGTATCACCTCACACCTTGCAGATTAGCTAACATGACAGCTATGGAAAGTTATGAATGCTGGAGGGGATGTGGCAAAGTTGGGACATGAATTCATTTCTGGTGGAGTTGTGAATTGATCCAACCATTCTGGAGGGCAATTTGGAACTATGCCCAAAGGGCAATAAAAGACTGTCTTGCCCTTTGATCCAGCCATAGCACTGCTGGGTTTGTACCCCAAAGAGATGATAAGGAAAAAGACCTGTACAAGAATATCCATAGCTGCACTCTTTGTGGTGGCCAAAAATTGGAAAATGAGGGGATGCCTTTCAATTGGGGAATTGCTGGACAAATTGTGGTATATGTTGATGAGGGAATATTATTGTGCTCAAAGGAATAATAAACTGGAGAAATTCCATGGGGACTTGAACAACCTCCAAGAATTGATTCAGAGCAAAAGGAGCTGAACCAGGAGAACATTGTATACAGAGACTGATACACTGTGGTACAATTGAACATAATGGACTTCTCCATTAGTGGCAATGAAATATCCCTGAACAAACTGGGGGTATGTATGAGAAAAAAATATATACACATGCAGAGGAAAACCTGTGGGAGTAAAGACACTAAAGAAAAGCAACTGTTTGACTTCAGGGGTCAAGGAGATGTGATTGGTGATGTAGACTCTAAATGAATATCCTAGTACAAATACCAACAACATGGACATGGGTTTGGATCAAGGACTCATTCAATACCCAGTGGAATTGTGCATCGGCTTTGGAAGGGATGATGGGAGGGGAGGGAGGAAAAGAAAATGATTTTTGTATCCAAGGAATAATGTTTGAAATTGGTCAAGGAAAACAATATTTAAAATCTCAAAAAACAAAACAAAACAGAAAGAAACCCATATCTTATGATGGACAATTCCTACTGAGTTATAAATGCTGTTTCTTTGGAGTAGAAACTTTAAAAAGATCCTCTGTGGGTTGTGACCAGAAGATTATGCTTGAACACTCCTGGAGACATATAAGTATGGCAAACAAGCAACAATCTTGGGCTTCAATATTATACTCCAGAGATGACAAATATAGTCATTATTCCCTCTCCAATAAGAGTCAGATACAAGAAATCTGGAGGCTTAAAAGAGCTTCCCATCAATTCTAGATGAATTGAGGCTTAGACATTGCTTATGTCTCCATTCCCCTGATGCACAGAAGAGAAGATGGTTTTATGATTTTTAAGTGTAGTAATGGTGCATTTCTAACAAGGAAGGGGGGTCCTAAAAAAAGTAGAGTGGTTCAATGGATAAAAAAGGAGATTTGGAGATTGAAAATGTGTCAGCCTCAGATTTGTCACTTAGATACCTAGGGCATAGAAAGACTAAACCAGATCTCCCCCACTCCAAAACTGGAGGAAAAAGATGGGATAGAACCATGTTTTGCCAGACATACATTGCTGATGGGTTCTGAATTATTAAATCACTTGTCACCTCATTTGTAGGGAAGAACTGCTGTCAGGTGGTGAGGCACAGGCAGTGCTAAAACCTCTATATGACTCCCCTAGTGCAGAATGCTCTTCTTATATGGAATAAAGGCTCTGAAAGCCATATTGTCTCCAGGATGCCTTGATTATCATCACATCTTGCTGTGCACACAGTATTATTCTTATGCCAATGCAGGTGGTGTGTTTTATGGGCTGTCCTGCTGGTATTGACATTTTCCTTTGTAAGGATCTGTTTTCTAAGGAACTTTAATTTAGATTTTTGTCTACTGGGGAAGGGGTAGGCTGTGTTATGGGCTTATGGAATCATGGAGTGATCAATGCTTGGGCATTAATTGTATTTTTTCTCTACTGTTTTATTCCTGGTTCAAGAGAGTACATGATGAGGAGGAGGATACAACTTAAAGGTGGAAATAACAGCTTCAAACAATATCTCCTGAGGTTTTTTCATGGGCACCCTGGTGTAGATTGAACAATTGAATCTATAAAGCTGTGTTAGAGATCTGGCTCTGCTACTACTATAATTTCTATAGCTATAAGTCTAGGGCAATGTAGGGATGATAATATTAATAAATCAAATTTATGTAGTATTAAAGTTTCAAAGATTTTTAAAATTCATTAAGACACAAAAAAGCTACAAGACAAACATCGTATATCATTATTGTTATTTTAAAAAGTGAGGAAACTGAGGCTCTTAGAGTTAAAATCACTTGCCCAATGCTAATAGGACAAAGATGTGTGATTTTAGTCCAGATCTTCCTGGCTCTAAGACCAGCATTCCACCTCCCAAATCACATTGTCTTTTGAATAGCTCTTCCACTTGCTTCTCTTGCCATAACTTTATTTCTAGAGCAAGATTTCAATATAGGACAGTTAGGTAGAGTGTTAGGATGCTGAGCCTAAAGTCAGGAAGACTCCTCAAATCTGGCCTCAAGACACTTATTTTTCTGTATGTCCCTGGGAAAATCACTTAGTCTGTTTCAGTTTTCTCATCAGTAAAAGAATCTGGAGAAGGAAATGGCAAATCACTTCAGTATCTTTGCCAAGAAAACCTCAAATGACTGAAAAAAGTAAATGAAGAACAAGAAGATACCAATATGGAATTTTCCACATTAAAGGAGGTCTGTGTTAAGATAAAATAAGAGAACTGCACAATAAATAATGTTCTAGCCAACCAGATAGATAGATAGATAGACAGACAGACATGTTTGTGAGAATTGCTAAACATTTAGAAAGGTAAGTGATAAAATCAAAGGACTGAATGGCTTTGTCGATATCAGGGCATGACAGAATAATGTCATTATTCATTTTTGTTAGGGTTACTGATGAAATAGATGAGAAGAATTCTGTGGATATAGTTTATATAGATTTTAGCAAAGCTAAAGTATCTTTAAATCATCAACTACTTTGGTAAGAGAGATACAGAATTGACAAGAATACAATAAGAAGTATTTTGAACTGGTTGAATGGCCGTACTCAAAGTGTAGTTGTTGATGGCTCAAAGTCAACATAGCTAAAGTCTAACTTGGAATCATCCAAAGATTTCTTCTACCTAACATTTTCACCAATAATTTGAATTAAGGTATTGATGAAATTGTCATTAAATCTATAAATGACACAAAACTGGAAGGAAGAACTGTTACATTGAAGGTCAGATATAAGAGCTTAAAGGTAACTGAGAGATCAGAGGTTTGGACTGAATGTAATAAGATGAAATTCATTGTTGACCCATGAAAACTTTTATACTTGTATATAGTAGAAAACTAAAAAATGCAAGACATGGAGGTATGATTATAAAGTAGCTATTCTCAAAAAGATCTGGAGGTTTAGTGGCCTGTGAGCTTGAGTCAGCAGGATAATGTAGAAGCCTGTGATTTTAGGCTACATTAAGAGATGCATGGTTTCCAGAAGTAGAGAGGCAATAAGTCTGTCTTATTACACCTCATTTGAACTATTATGTTCAGTTCTGGGTTGAAGAAGGACAGTGTAAGCTGTGAGGAGTATTCAGAGAAGTACAATCAGAATGCTGAAAAACCACGAATCAGTGTCATATGAGGATTGGTTAGAGGACCTGGAAATGAAGAAGAGTTGATCCAGGGTGGAAACCATAGCTGTCTTCAAATATTTGATTAGCTATCATATGAAACACAAACTGTTCTTTTTTGCCTGGCTGTAAGAAGATTCAACCAGGAGCAGCAGGTGGAATTTTCCAAGAGGCCAAGTTATCCTTGATGTCAAGAAGAAAAAATAATAATTTCGGCTGTCTAAAAATGACTTCCTAAAAGGATTCTTTTAAAAATAGACATTCTCCTTAGAAGTCTTTAAGCACAAGCTCTTTGACTACTTGGGGGGGGGGATATATTAGAGGAGGAATTTTTTTTAGATATTTGTTTGATTAAATGACCATTAAGGCTAGTCAATCAACAAGCATTTGATAAGGATCTACTATATCCAAGATACTGTGCCATTTGCTGAGAATACAAAGAAATATAAAGAAATTTCCAACTCATAAAATCCTATATCTATTTATAAAAAATCACATTTCAATGAAAAAAAAAAACAGAAAAAACAATAACAACAAAAGGACTATGAAGTAAATAGTACAAATATGGTTTCTATAACCCAGTAAAATTGCTTGTTAGCTCCAGGAGTGGGGAGAAAAGAGGGAAGGGATAAAAAATGAATCCTGTAACCATGGAAAAATATTTTAAAATAAATTTAGAAATTAGAATAGAATAGAAACAAAATATATGTAGGGGGGTAGCTAGGTTGCTCAGGGGTTTGAGATCCAGGGCCAGAGATAAGAGGTATTGGATTCAAAGCTGGCCTCAGACACTTGGGTAAGTCATTTAACCCTCTTTGCCTAGCTCTTATAACTCTTCTTGGAACCAATATTCATTATTGGTTCTAAGAAGGAAAGTAAAGGTTCCAAGGGTTAAAATCCATTCCAAGGATGGAAGGTAGAAGAAGGTTAAAACCTGAAAAACCCAGTGGAATAGCTCTTTGGCTATGGGAGGGGGTTGGGAGAAGGGGAGGGAAAGAACATGAATCATGGAACAATGGAAAAATATTCTAAATTAATTAATTAAAAAATAAACTTAACATAAAAAAGGTTGAAGAACTTTCTGAGGGACACAACCAAAAAGTGTCTAAGGTTGCTTTTGAAGTCAGATCTTCCTGACTCCATGTCTAGTACTCTACGAACTGGGTCACCTGAACGCCTCATTTAATGGTGTAGAAATATTAATTACTGAGAATAAATTCATCCTTCAACTTTCCCTTAGATATCTACTTTATAATTAATGACCCCAAGAGACAGTGGGGTTAATAGAAATGGTCCTAATCTTGAACCCACCCAGGGTTTGTTTAGATATTCCATTATTTACTATCTATTCATTCTTGGACTGGACACTGAAAAGTCTGAGTCTAAACTTCCTCTTCTCCAAAATGGAGACAATAATATTACCCTTAAGTATGTCAGAGTGTCATTGTGAAAATCAAACAAAATAATGTGTATGAAAGTGCTTTGAAAACTATGAGGTATTATGCAAATATCAGGAATTATTAGGAAGATATACCAAATTATATGTGATGACTTCATTGGTGATGATTCCTAGTGCCTTTGTAAGCTTAATAAAGAAGGACTACAATAGCATGAACCTTGGGGTACAATTCAAAACTCATTTTGACCAATTTCTGTAAACCAAGCTTTGAGATGCAAGGGTATAATGGAACCAGCTTGAAATCAATCTTAGGACTATAAAATTTTCAATATGAGCATTACACCTTGGAAATTGGCAAAACACAGCTTGATTTATTGTTTTGTTGATTGTCCACACTTCAGAAAGTGATGGAGAATTAAAGTAAAAATGTGTAGTGGAAACTTTTTGAGAAGCAGTTGTTAAGCATTTACTAGTATACCACTGTTTTAGGTGTACCATCTTGCTTCTTAATTCCAGAAGTTCATTCCATTGTTGCAATATTAACTAGTTCTATATTACCTTCAATTTTATACATACTTTTGCTTTTCAAAAGCATTTGCTGAGAACAATATCTCTGTGAAGATTCCTTAGTAAAATCATCACCATTCTTCAGATTAACAAGCTGATATTCAAAAGTGATTCATATAATGACAAATGGCAAAGAAGAAGTGAAGCAGCCATGAGCAGCCAACACTAGTCCTAAATACAAGCCCAAAGATATTTTCATTGAACCATAATATCTTGTACAATTTTCCCCTTTTCTCACCTTTAGTTAACATTTGTTAGCTATACCTTAGTATGACAAGTCCAAAAATAGTTGTACTACCTCTGTGATTGGCAGTAAATGACTCTTGAGTTGGGGGTCTATGATGAAAAAAATAGCTGTTTTTCAATATGATTGATTTCCTTCATAATTCCATGGGATTTATTTTATTAATTAAAACATTATTCAAGGAAGAGTTTCATAGACTGCTAAAAGACTTCGTGATACAAAAAATAGTCAAGAACCCCCTAGAAGGAGATTCAGGAATATTCTTATTGCAAATCATTCTTGCCTTTCCCAAAACACTCTGAAGACAATTGAAGAAGTAATAGAATCTTCCTGGCTCTTCTGGTGAGTTTAGCTGACAAATGGTACCTCTTAGCCTCAACTACATTCCCATTCCTCTGAAATCATGAATATGACTTTCTTCTATATCTCCTGAAGTCATTGACCTCTGTCTGCCCCAAGGACACTGTCATGTCTATGTGAATGAGAGAACAGTGGATAAGGCAGTCCCTGCCTAGGGAAACTAGACAATAAGATAACAGTGAATGCAGAGGGAAGCTAGATTATGAGACAAAAAGCCATGAAAACAGACAGATTTGTGGCCTCAGTGAAATGTATGAGGGCTTAGGGTGCTGTAAACATGGAATCATCCTTTCCTTGTGAACATCTTCACAGGCTTGTCATTTATGAGCAATGCTGAGCAAGATTTAGCAATTGGGGAAGTGAGAGAGAGAAAAAAAAAACATTTCAAGAAACTGAATTATAGAATCACATCATGTTATAGAGCTGGGGGGGGGGACTTTAGAGTCAAAGGCAGTGGGGAAAAATTGACTTCATTCAACATATGTTTCTAAATGGAATCTGCAACTGCTGGATCCCCAGGAGTATTAGGTATATAGCCTTGGTGAATAATAATTTTCATTGTTATGGTTGTTATTATCAGGGTTATATTTATATTCATGTCTATGCTTTACTTAGCTAGATCAGTAATATCATCCATGAGCATTCTCTTCACTGCTAGAGAATGGATTTTTCCATGCCTTTTCAACTTCTGGGATTCTTCCCCCCCCCCATCTTTTCATGAATTGCAAAGGATTGGCAACTATTCTTTAGAAGAGAAGGAAAATAAGAATTTATTAAGCATCTGCCACTGTGCTAAGAACTTTACACATATTATGTCTTTTTATCCTCAGAAACTGTGGGAGCAAGGTATTATTATCTTCATTTTAAAGTTCTGGAGACTTGGTCAAGGAGAGGATAAATGACTTATACAGGATCACATAGTAAACTCTGAGGCTAGATTTGAAATATTTTACCTAATTCCAAGCCCACCACTTTATGAGTTCTCCCACCTACATTCCTTTTTCTTTCTTTTTTAAAAAATATTTAACAGGTACCATGTATCTCTTGACATTTCAATCAGCTATTCCTGACTTTAGTACATGGAAATAACCCTTCTTTGTCTGATTAAATACTCTCCTTATAGTATATTTTATAACAACAACATAAAAATAACAATATCTAACATTTATATATTACCTTCTGTGTCAGACATTGTACCAGACACTTTACAAATATCTCATTTGATTTTCACAACAGCCTTGGGTGGTAAATGCTATTATTTTGTCCTCATTTTGCACTTGAATAAACTGAGGCAAACAAAAGTTAAGTGATTTGCACAGGATCACACAACCAGTAATCATCAAAGGCTGTATTTGATGCCACCTTGTATTATGTATTATTGTTTATACCATAGAATAGTTAGTTTGCTATAATTATCTCACTCACTTTAGGGTCAATTAAGAGTCAATTAAAAAAGACTATCAAGACTAAATTCCCCAGCAAACCCAGAAACTCAGACACACAGAGTCAATGGTTGGTCAGTTATCAGGAA
The DNA here is from genome assembly GCF_027887165.1 of Monodelphis domestica. Classification (NCBI taxonomy): domain Eukaryota; kingdom Metazoa; phylum Chordata; class Mammalia; order Didelphimorphia; family Didelphidae; genus Monodelphis; species Monodelphis domestica. The sequence goes on from NC_077232.1 coordinate 97,085,481, forward strand.
TCCAAGTTGTGGTGTTCTCAGATGGTCTCAGCAAAGTAAAGGTCTATTCCCTAGTAACTGTCCACCAGAAGACCAGAGATTTCCTCATACCCACAGTCAGTTGATCCTCAAAGGCCAGTTGCTTTATGGATGGATAATCAGGAAGTCTCAGCTACACACCTTTCTCCTTCACCTTTCCATTCCAGAGTGTCAGTTGGCAAACTCCCCCTTGGAATTCTGATTCAACCAGCTCAGGAAAAATCCTATGTCTCAAGGCCTGTCAATCATTCTTTTGCTACTTTTACCTTCCCTTGCTACACCTCTTATTTTACCCTTAGTTTATATATATGTATATATTTGACATTTCATCCTATACAGTTTGCCACTTTTCCCTTAAGTATACTTCTTCTAGCTACCCTGATGGTAATAATAATTTTAAGTTACCAATATCATCTTTTCTTATAGGAATGCAAATCATTTAAACTTGTAGCATCTCTTAAAAATGTTCCACTTTTCTTAATTATCTTTTGGTGATTCTCTTGAGTTCTGTATTTGGGCATCAGATTTTCTGTTTAAGTCAGGTGTTTTCTTTATGAATGCTTGGAAGTCTTCTGTTCATTTAATAAAACAGTGTGTATGTGTGTATGCAGCCAGGTCCTGTGTTATCCTACCTGTGGTTCCATGATATTTGAATGGTTTCTTCTTACCAACTTATAGTAACTTTTCCTTGGTCCGGTCGTTCTTGAATTTGGCTATAATATTCCTGGATATTGTCAATTAGGGATTAAATTCAGGGGATGATATGTAAATTCTTTCATTCTCCACTTTTCCCTCTTGTTCAAGAATGTCAAGGCAGTTTTCTTGAATAATTTCCTGTAGAATGATGTCCAGACTTTTTCTTTTGTCATTATTTTCTGGTAGTCCAATAATTCATAAATTGTCTCTCCTGGATAGTTTTATCAATAAAGTGTTTCCTATTTTCCTCAATTTTTTCATTCTTTTGATTTTGTTTTTTAGACTCTTGCTGCCTTGTGAGGTCATTTGCTTCTAGTTGTTAATTGTAATTTTTAAAGATTGAATTTCATCCTTGGATTCTTGGTCATCCTTTTCCTTCTCAACTTTTTTTTTCTTTATAGGTCATATTTGACTTTCTTTGCCTCATTTTTAAGCTTGTCAATTCTGGCTTTCAAGATACTATTTTCTTGTTTTAGTTCATCTTCCTCTGTTTCCAGATTACATGTTTTGCTTTATAAGCTCTTTTCCCAATTGTCTTTAGCCTCTCTTAATTGTTTTTTGAATTCTGTTTTGAGTTCTTCCAAAGACTCAATCCAATTTGCTGAAGGTTCTGTGTTTTTGCTTGGTGTTCCTTGTTTCTTTTCTGTTCCATTTGCTCTTTGTTCATTATCTGGATAGAAGTTGTTGATTGTAATTTCTTTTTCCTTTTTCTGTTGCTTACTCATATTTCTTTTTCCTTCTTTCCCCGGTCATTGGCTATAATCTTGCTCCTCTGATTATTTGCTGGATCTGTGGGTTTGGGCTATTTTATCTTGAAGGAGCTTAGCTTCTTCTTTGCTCTGATGATTGAATAGATTAGACTGATGGAGTATTAATGAGCCCTGAAATCAAATCTTCCCTAGCTGGCAAGAGAAGCTGAAGGTATAGGTGAAGATGTGGAGGCTGAAGGGAGCTGTGCTTCCTGCCCTGTTATCAAGATATTCTGTTGATGTTGCAGCCTTTGCCCTGGGATCCCAGTAAGCAGGATTCTTACTAAGGCTCTAAGTGCAGTAGGTGGGGGACGGTGCTTTTAATTTAAGTATTTAGAAACAACTATTATGTCAAACACTACCTCAAAGACCTGAGTTTAAGTCCTGTACTAGCTGGGTGCCCCTAGGTAAGTTTCTTAAACTTTTTGCTCTTGGCAGCTTTCTAAGACTATGAGCTGCAAAGAAAGTGCTGGCCTGCACTAGTAGAGGAAATTTTCTCTCCTCGGAGTTCCCAATTCTAGTTAAACCACAGGCCTAATCCTTTTCCTTGTTATGTTTCCACAAAATCCCTTCTGCAGGCTAAACACTCCCAATTTTTCCAACTAACTATCATATGGTATGGTTTCACATTGCCCCACCATCCTAGCCAGTTCCTCTCAAAGGTTCCCAGTTTGTTAGTGTATTTCCTAAAGTTTTCTTTTCTCTGAGTTAAATGGATAATATTAATTTATAACACTACTGTATTCTTATTAAAACTTAAATTATTAAAAACTGCTCTCTTATTTTGTCAAAACCCTTATTTTAACCCTTAAACATAAACAGGGAAGTACACAGTGGCCCTATCATGTCTCTCCACATAAACTTTATCCTTTTATTAATATAGTCTTACTAGAAATTAGAATTAGGGACAATAAATTCTCATCCCTAAAATTTCCTCTGTCTTTTCTTATGAAACTATTTTCTGGCCACACACTCAATCCCTTGACCACTTTAATTTTTGAAAACAAGTTTAATACTTTGCATTTATCTCCTACTGAATTTTATTTTATTAGATCAAAACCATTCTAGTAATTTTTCAGGGTGTTTGAATCACACATCATCAGCATATCTTATAGCATTATGTCACCTGTAAAGCATGTCATCTAGGTTTTTATCCATATCATTAATAAAAATGTTGAATAGCATGATGTCAAAGTTTCTATAGCCTTGCACTATTGATTTCCCTTCAAGGATGACAGTGATCCATTAATCATCACTTTTTAGGTGCAATCAGTTCTAAATCCCTCTGTATTATTAGTCCACATTCCTATCTTGTCCACAAGGATAGCCTATGACGCTTAAGCAGACAATTTATTGAGATCTATATATATTCTATATTGTCAAAAATCTCTTTATATGCATCTCTATTTTCCATATCAAGAAAGGAAATGAGGTTAATCTATCATAATTCTGAAAATTCTGAATCTATTCTGAAAACATTCCCAAGTTATTATCTTCTCTTCTAATAGCTTACAGCTACTTTATAATTATACTAAGAGTGGGTAGCTCAGTGGATTGAGAGCCAGGCCAAGAAACAAGAGGTCCTAGGTTCAAATCTAGCCTCAGACACTTCCCAGCTGTGTGACACTGGGCAAGTCTCTTTACCCGCATTGCCTAGCCCTTACCACTCATGTCTTAGAACCAACACACAGTATTGGTTCCAAGAGAGAAGGTAAGGGTTTAATTAAAAAAAATTCTACTAAGAATTGGAGTTCATGAGATGTTCAGTGAGGAATAACACCCTTGATGTGAGGTGGGGAATTAAGCCATTTTCTTGGTTGCTCTTCCACCTCTGATGTCCACACCTGTCATCCAATTCTCATATATGGCTCCAGAAGCTGTGGCATGTGCAGGGGCTACACCACAGCAAAACTGTCTCAGTAGACAGGCTAAGCCAGGTTGAGGGCAAAATTCAGGCTTCAAGCATGTAGGTGAGTTAGGGGGATAACTACTTGAAACAGATGAAGACTACCCTTGTTAAAATAGACAGATGAGAACAATTAATACACATACCACAAAAAGTGGCAAAAGCAAGGGTAGAGTGCTTAGGCCTTGTCAGACATCAAAGACTCCAAAGTCATCTACTAAATCCTGAGCCATTGACAGCCATCTTGGCTTCTGTCTTACCACTAGGTTTTGATAACTTTAAAAAAGGAGAGTGAGGTTGATAATTTTGGACAACTCTGATTTACAAATCCAATTCATGTGGGAATCAAGACATCATCCTGTGATGTCATTTGGTCCTATTTGAAAAATAAGGACAAAAACCTAAAAATTAATATTAAAATTCATTGGTCTCTAGTTTAGAGATTTATATTGTTTTCCTTTTCAAAAATTAGGATCACAATTGTCTGGCTCCAGCCATATTACATTTCATAAGGTAATAAGCTCCCCATGTTTGAAAGTATTCACATAGATAGGATGAGATGTTGTAGAAGGGAGTGTGGACTTGGGAATCATATGGACAAAGTAATTTCTGTTTCCATCTCTGAGATTCTTTGGTTCTATAAAGTTTATCTCTTCCCTGGTGCTAGCTTTCTAAGGTTGCTATGCCTAGGAGATGTAGGTAGTAATGAAAATGTAGATTTGTCCTGCTGTTTTCCCAGAGAGCAGGGCATTCTGATAAGTAGCATGAAATTAGAAAACCTATGCTTTATTTCTAGTTCTGCTGATTATTGCCCATGTAAATTTCTCTGGGCCTCATTTAAAGAATAAAGTGAATGGTTAAGATCAAGTATGCTTACACTTGAGTTTGGGAACCTTTTGAAAATACATACGTGTGTATATATTATATCTATATCTATATCTATATATAATGATGTATAGAGGTCTTGTCGCACCCTCATAGGGCAGCTCTCCAGCCTCAGACCTGACACCCAGCTCTCACTTGTGGCTCCCAGTAGCTGCTAGCATGCAGCAGCGGCCACACCCTGGGCAACGGCTTCGACAGACTGGCTAAACCTTGTGAGGGTAGCCATTGGGTCGTCATCGACCCCTGGTGAACCAGGGCTTTGTTCACCCAGCATGTGAAGACTGCTTCGGTGGAACAGGCAGAAGAAACCAATAAGAAGGTTCAACGGCTGAGATGGCGACGCAGCAAAGCACTGTGGAGTGCTTAGGGAGTGTTGGAGCACAAAAGACAACACGGCCATCCAATGCAGCTGAGGAAGTCTCCAGGTGTAATGACTTTTCATGCCACTGGACCCAGGCTTCCAATGCCGAGAGAGTGGGACTGTCTCTGTGCATTGGCTTTTCCACTTAAATCTTCATTCACAAGTGTCTTTGGGCACAAAAACGCACAAAGACAATCGTCATCCTCGGTTACCGAGAGACTACTACCATATATGATGTATATATACACAATATATTTAAATACAATTAGTTTATTTGGAAATTCTATTCAATTTTCTGCATTTAAAACCTCCTGGGAAGAAATCTACTGGTTTCATCAGACTTCCAAAGTGATGCATCAAATAAAACAGGTTAAGAATTCTGGTCTAGATTATCTCTAAGAGCCCATATTGATCTAATATCCTATATTCAATAATCTGCAATCCTTTCTTAATTTAACATGGTATGTTCTATATTCTAAGATCCTTTCCAGGTCTAACATTTTATGTTCTATGTTCTAAAGTCCATTTTAGCTCTCATGTTCTGTAACAATATCCCAAGGACCAAATCTAGGTTACCACTGATTATCTAAAAATGTTTTTTACATTTTAAGTAAAATAACCCTTTATTTTTTGTGTTATAGAATACATTCTAGGATGCTAAATACATTATATAATCTATGTCCTGAGACTCACTCAAACTCTAACATTCTATGTTTGTGTGTCCCCTCCAGCTTTTTATTCTATGAGCTATGTCCCTGGCTTCATTTTTATCCAACTTCTAAGCTTTTAGGAAAAGACTACCTACAGAAGACATTGCTTGTATGATCACACTCTTCTCTCATGGGGCTTTTTAAGGATCTCCTTTATTATAGGTACAGTTAACAATTGCAACAGAATTCTCAGGTTCCTCCTATATTTTGCATTCTTGTTCCCTGGGTGGGATGGGGTTGAGGGAGAATGGATAGATTTTTTTCAGATACCTTGAATCCATCATCACCCATACAAGTTCCCAGCAGTCTCAATTGTGGATGTGAATCCAGGTGTCTAATTAAATCCAGATCTCTTTCCCACTATTCTTCCTGGTGGAATTCTTAATGTGGTGTGTTATTTGGACATCTGTGTATTTTGAGTAGTTCTGTCCAGTAAAGTCCCTTTATCACTTCTGGCATGAGCTATATCTTCAATGTCCTGATAGACATAGTTTGCACTTTAAACTCTGTAGTTTCCTCCTTCAAAGTCCAAGGCCAGAGCCAAGTTGTTTGATAGTTTTTACTTCAGCTGAAAGCCACTCAAATGCCTCCAATAGTAGCCCTTTCATCACTGCCCAGACCTCCAGTTCTCATCTTTTTGAAAACAGAAACAGACTGAACTTAGAAGGATAAAAGAAGTTTTATTTTTAAAGCTTCCTCTGGTTTAATTTGGCTTTTCCCATTCTCTCACTGTTCCCTTTGGCCCTTCTGTTCTGAAGAGATGCTGTCTTCCCTACTGAAAGGCAAAGATGAGAAAAGAGGAAAAAGATGAGTTTACCTAGATCAAAATGAAAATCTAAGAAAGTAACAGAAAAGAATAGGGACAGTCCAAACAATAGGAGGCTGGGAATACTTGTGTCTCTCAAGGTTGGTTGGAGAAGCTGTCAAGTCATTGATGAGGCCATGAAAATGTCAGGAAATGGGGTGGAAGATCAACCTAGGTAGCCTTTTGGGTCACCTCAAAGTCTAAGAACCTTTGGCTCTGTAAATGATATCCTTCTATCTTTCCAGAACCAGCCCTGCCCACCTGTCCTACACAACTACACTACAAAATCACATCAGAGAAGCACACAGCTGCTTCTCTTCATAAGGGAGAAAACAAAAGAATGGATATTTACATAGTACTTCACATTCACATTTTTGGAGCTTAGAGAAACAGCTTGGAGTAATGGAAAGAGCTCAGACTTTGGAGCCAGAAGAATTGGATTCAAATCCCAACTATGCCTTGTTCTATCTATGTGACTAGCACATAGTAGGTGTATGTTTTTCCACTGATTGATGTGAGTATAGGCAAATCATTATCATTATGGACAAGTGTCATATACTGTTTTTGATTATTTGGATTCTAAACTAGGTCCCTTCTGATCCCAAATTTCAAGTAGCTAAATCAATGCCTCTACCATATTTTCTTCCACTTTATCTAGAAGTTTAACTAGAAAACATTAACTTACTCTATATTTCAAGACAGCATAGCATAATTGATACTATGCTAGACTTAAAGTTGGGAAAAACCACAGGACCTCTGATACTTAGTAGGTGTGAAGTGGATTGTCACTTCAGTTCTCTCACCCTTAGATTACTATCTATAACTAAGCAACTAAATCATAAATACATTGCAATTAGTATTGCCAGAATTCATTCCTACAATGACAAAATCTGCATATTTTTTTAGGGAAAAGCTTTTAGCTTCCTGAGGGTTGGGGATTTTTCCTTTGTCTTTTGTCTTTGCCTCCCCAGTACCTAGCACTGAACCTCTCATATAGAAAGGACTTAACATGTTTGCCTAATTGGAGATATTAGAACAAGCAAATGAAGAAGTATGTAATGAGTATCAACAAGGTATATAAGATACATAGGAGATAAATCACAGCACCAGATATGGTGGCATACCACTGAAAACTCCACTACTAGGGAAGTTGAAGTTGGTGGATCACTTGAGTTTGGGAGTTCTGAGCTGTATAATAAGATTAATGCTGATTGGGGGGGGGGAGGGCACCAGATACCAGTATAATAAGCTCTTGGGAGAAAAGCTACTAGGGCTTCCTAAGGAGAGAATAACCAGTAAAAATCAGAAATACAGCAGGCCAACCATAGCTTGAAAATTGGGTTTGGGGATAGGGTCTATGAGGGGACATTTAAAAATGTTTTTAAAAATGATCACAACTCTAGTACAGAGGAATGTTAATGAGATTCAAAGAATCTTTGATTATCTAGATAAAGGCCATAGCTTTTTCTTTTCCCAAATAAGAAGTAATGCATTATGATTTGCTTTAATGATAAAATCCTCCTTTAAAAAGTAGAGAGAACAAAATAAGAAATGGGTATTTTGAATCTAATTTTAATCAATAAGAAGGACCTGAAATAGAAATTGTGGGTATTTTGTTCAGGAGGTTGCAGGAGTATGTAACAGAGCTATAGGAAATTGGCTTTGTAATTTACTTTTTTTCAAGAACTTGAAAGGGAAAACTCCCCCTACTAATGCAAGTAGGTGCTTTTGCTGCAGCTTCAAGTGTAAGAGAATTTCCTGGAACACTGAGAGGTTAATTGAATTTCCCAGGGAAACATTGCCAGTATATGTCAGATGTAGGGCTTGAACCCAGGTGTTCCTGTGCCTGGCATGAAGCCACTTAATAAGTGCTTGTTAATTCAACTTAACTTCCTGACTTCAAGGTTAGCTCTCTCTCCTTTCTGACAGGCTGTCTTTCCTGTGAAAGACAAGGATGGGAGAAAAAAACAAGTATGCACATAAATTTAGGGAAAGCAGATTTCAAAAGTTCCAAAGGAAAGGTAGATAGAATCCTGGGGATGGTCACAATGAAATTCTAAAGACAGATTCATACATGCATCTACTGGGAAAGAAAAGGGAGAAGTGATATCAACAGTCTAACGGACATATGCAGGGAGCTCGCTGACCAACTAGGATAAAAAAATAAAACAAAACAAAAACAACAAGAAAACTGCCTACTGAAAAATGATCCCCAAATTATTTTGATCATACCCCCAATATATATATATATAGAGAGATAGATAGATAGATAGATAGATAGATAGATAGATATAGATATAGATATAGATATAGATATAGATATAGATATAGATATAGTATAGATATATACTATCTATATTATTAAATGTATATACTGTCTATCTATTGATCTATCTATCCATCTATCTTTCTAATACATATATCATGTCCACTGACTGGCCTGTACTCAAAGTCTTCTGAGCTTGGTAGGACCTGCCAAAGCTTGAGTTCTGCAGGCATAGGCTTTGAGATCCCTGGGTTACTTCCACACCATAATTAGGCTTCCAAGGATGACATCAGTAGATATTATACAATGTTCATTTATACAAATCAGCTGACATATCTTCCTAAAGAGTAACCCTCAGGGGGCAGCTGGGTAGCTCAGTGGATTGAGAGCCAGGCCTAGAGATGGGAGGTCCTAGGGTCAAATCTGGCTTCAGACACTTCCTAGCTGTGTGACCCTGGGCAAGTCACTTGACCCCATTGCCTAGCCCTTACCACTCTTCTCCCTTGGAGCCAATGCACAGTATTGACTCCAAGATGGAAGGTAAGGGTTTAAATTTAAAAAAATAAATAAAAAATAAAAAAAGAGTGGCCCACAGCTAATTGTACTTTGAGAAGCTTGATGAAATGATCAAATCCCTTTATTCTCTTTAGTCTTGCAGTAGCCCTGGAGACCCTTATAGTTCACCAACTCATTCACAAGTCAGAGCAGCTTGAAATCCATCAGTCCTGCATCTCCAGATTTCAGAGCCCTTTAAGCGTTCATCCATGCCAACCTTACTCTAAACTAGGCATATCTACATTGCTTTCTTTTGAGGAGGGAATCAGCAAGAATCTTTTTATTTGATAATGTGTTCAGGGACAATGAGAGGAGCAAAGATGTGACCCAATGAGATACATTCAAGAAAACAAATAAACACATAAGATGTGGGTGAGAGGGATGTTGGTTTGGGCATAATATTCAGGAAGAGAAGAAAGTGCCTCACTAGTACTACTAATCATGAGCAGTAAAGAGGAGAAGACATACCAGATGTTTTAAAAACAGGTCAAGATCATATGCCAGAGGCAGACAGAAATAATGAGAGATAAACATATACATATATATGTATATATGTATATATTTATAAGATGGAGGAAACCAAGAAGTGGGATGGGAAGGAAAGGGAAAGAAAAGACAAGGGGAGAAAGGCAAAGAGAGATTAATCTTGCCATCAGGTGGGTAAAATTCAAACCTGCCAAGAAAATAGCATTGCTCTTCTTTTTCAAGGAAGATGAATGTCTCCAGCTGTTGCAGGATGGCCTGAAATGAGTTCCACATGTCAGTCATGGAGCATAACATAGGGTTGGGAGGGGCAGGAAGGAAAATGATAGGACAGGCACTATCTGGATTGTTCCAAGTTCAGCAGTTGCCTAGGGAGCTGCTACCATTGAAAGTATCAAGACTGCAAGATTCCAACTCACCAATTTAAATAGGGAAGTTGCCATGGAAGAATGGAGTGGAAAGGGACAGATCATGTGCCAGTGCAAACCACAACAAAGTGAATAGAAAGTTGAGAAATTTGGGAGCTTAGTGCTAGATATAGGGGTCCAACAATGGCTCAGCATAATGAAGGAACAGAATGTCTTCATCTATGGGGAAGCTTTTTACTATCCTTTATGTATTTATTTTTATTAATGCTAAGTATTCATTGCAAGGCAGAAGACTAGTGAGGGCAAGGCAATTGCAGTTAAATAACTTGCCCAGGTTGACACAACTAGGAAATGTCTGAGGCCTGACTTGAACCCAAGTTCTCCCAACTTCAGGTCTGGTGCTCTATCTACTGTGCTATCTAGATGCCCCAAGGGTAGCTGTTTTAATGCTATATTGATGTTCTGGCGGTACTATAAGGAACATAGATATATAATATAAAGCATGGTTTAAGAAGGAAAACATCTGGGTTAGAATCCTGGGTTGGCTAACTAGCATTTGTATGATCTTGGAATCATTACTTTCCCTCTCTTTGCCTTTACTTCCACATCTGTAAAATGAGGCATGAAACTAGAATAATCCACCTCTCCTGGTTTCTCACATTTCTAAATCTTATAATTCTTTCATACTCATCTGTGCATGTTTCTGATCTTAGACATGTCCATTACTATTACATTTTATGATTCTTTCTCAAAATTGTCCAATCCTACACTACTTCAATACTTTTAGGACCAATTTCAGATCTAGGAGAAATCTTCATGATTATTCTTGTTCGGATGTCTCATTTTACACACGGATGAACCTGATGCCCAGAGAAGGCAAATGACTTGGCTGAACTCATATAATCTGTTCCTAACAGGTACAAGATTAGAATCTCTCTCCTGGCACATTTCTGTGGCCCTTTTTAGCTACCAGAGTGGTGGTGATGATACAATAGTTTAGTATTAGGAGATTAATTAATTAATTAATCTAATTAATTATTAATTAGTAGACTAATATTTACAATCATTAACTAATGTTCATGAGCATGCCTGTTGGAGGTAGTTTGGAAGTATATTGTCACATATGCCAGGCATATATGTACAATATATGGCTTGTATATGAAAAATGGGGTAAATAACAATAATAGCTAGCATTTATATAGAATCTAATATTTTCCTATGCTAAGTTTTAATGTTAAATTTTAAAATATTATTTCATTTGATCTTCACAGCAACCCTGGAAGTTAAGTGCAATTATTATCCCCATTTTGCAACTGTGGAAACTGAAGTAGGCAGAGGATATATGACTTACCAAAGATCACACAGATAATAGGTGTCTGAGGCTGAATTTGAATTCATATCTTCCTGACTCTACACCTAGTGTTCTATCGACTTTCTAACCACTTAGCTTCCTCAAAAAGACTCCACTTCAGGAATGTGACCAGAAAAGGAGGGAGAAAGGGCATTGTGATCAGTCATATGGCTAAAATGAGGTGACCTTACCAAGTGGTAAATACATTTATAATCCCTACTGCCTCAGGGTAGAAGCTAGCGGATCTCTCCATCCCAGTAGATTTGAGCTCTAGTGGGCTTAGCTTGGGTGTCCGCATTAAGTTTTATATTAATATGGACTATCCAAGGCCATCAGTTTGACTAAAACAGGGGCAAATCAGTCCAGCTTGGAAACAGAAGAGGTCAAAGGTCTGGATTAATGTGTCAATTAGAGTATGACCAGCCCTATAGTAGCCAAGGAAATTTCAGTCTAAGAGAGATAGGGAAATCTAGTCTAAGGGGAAAAAAAGAGGGGGCAGCTGGGTAGCTCAGTGGATTGAGAGGCAAGTCTAGATATGGGAGGTCCTAGGTTCAAATCTGGCCTCAAACACTTCCCAACAGGGGGACTCTGGGAAAATCACTTAACCCTTATTGCCTAGCCCCTTACCGCCATACTCTTCTCCCTTGGAACTAATACACTGTATTGATTCTAAGACAGAAGGTAAGGGTTTAACAAAAAAGGAAAGGAAGAGGGCCTACAAATCAACAAGAGGAGTACTCTACTGCCATCTTTGAGATATTTCATGAATCAGGGAGGATCTCTAGGGTGCTTAATAAGTCTTCAATGAAGGCTATCTGGACAGACACAGGCAAGAGATGCCCAAAATGAAATATGGTGGAACTGAAATCTACATTGATGAACAAAGGGTCACTATCAATGTTGTCATGAATATTTCAGTCTATATTAATATGACTGAGTAAGTAATTAAATGAGAGATTAGGTAGAACTTACTCAAAAGTCTTATTCATGAAAAATGAGAATCAGGGAACTTTTTCCTGAGATAATTAAGAAAATTCAGATGCCCTGCCAAGAAACAGGGGGCTAAGGGTGAGATTTGGGGTAGGGGGGAAGTGAAGAAGGGAGGAAGGGATCAGGGAAATAAAGAGCCTTCCTTCTAAGTCAGAGTTCTCGGTAGTGATTTGTGATGGAATAAAGCTCTTGATTTGGTTCCTGGGGCCACCTGCTTCTTAAAAGAAAGAATTTCATTGTGTTCTTTCATGGCAACATTCCCATTTAGGAAACTTTCTTTTCTTGGCAGCACATTGTGGATACTAAGCAAATATGAAGTAAGCCACATACCAGGAGTGAATTCAAACCCTGCCAGTCTTATGCCGTGATACTTCCCATGCATGGAGATTGTAAGATCCCAGTGGAGGTGGAGAAGGTGAATGTTTCTCCAAACTAAAGATATAATAAACTAAATCTATAAAATGAAGAACATTAATGATTTAACATGAAGCTAATCCATTAATGTCAGAATAGGTTCCAATTTTGATCTTTTTTATCTTATCTCTCATGTATCTCAACAACCTTGCATTGGATAGAGTGAAAAAATTATGAGCCTCATTTTATACATGGATAGACTGAGGCTCAGGTGGCATAGTGGATAGAGTGCTGGACCTGGAGCCAGGAAGACTCATCTTTCTGAGCTCAAATCTGGCCTCAGATACTTACTAGTTGTGTGACCTTGGGCATGTCCCTTAGTCCTGCTGGCCTCAATTTTCTCTTCTGTAAAATGAGCTGGAGAAGGAATGGGCAAAACCACTCCAGTATCTTTGCCAAGAAAACTTAAAATGGGTCCATGAAGAGTCAGACACCACTGAAAATAACTGAGCAACAGCAACAAACGGAGACCCTATTAGACTGAAAAAACTACTTAAACTCTCTAAGTCTCTGTTTTCTTAACTGCCAAATGAGATGAACATTTAGAACATACCACATACATTCTAAATAAAAGTACTTAAAGTACTAAAGAAATACAAGTTTTAATTATTAAAAGTATTGTTCTGCTTTGTATTAGAGTAGGAAAATGAGGTCTTTATGCTTAGTCTGGTCTTTTTCTTCCAGTTAGGGTGAATGAGAGAAAGCTGGTGTGTTCTGTCCCTATGTGTGATACAGGAGGTGGAAAGGACCATAAAGATCACCAGTCCAACTCCTTAATTTTATACTTGGGGAAACTGAGGCTCATATAAGTTAAATAAGCTACCCCAAATCACATAAATTATAAGTGGTAAAATTGGGGTTCAAATCCAAGACATCTAACTACAAGCCCAGTCCTCTTCCCATCTTCTAAGGGTTTTTAACTTGAGATCCCAGGAATTTGTTTTTGAAAAAAATATCAACTGATTTGTTTTGTGATATTTTGTATTTTCATGAATTCATTTAAAAACTTTTTTTTTTCCTGATAAGGGGACCACAGTCTCTAACCAAAAAGTCCTTGGCACAAACAAAGCCCCTACACTTAATATACCTTGCTGCTTCTCATGAAAAATGCAGACACAAAGAGGAATAAGACATCCACCTTGCCCTATGGCCTTCAGTTTCCTCAGTCTCTTTCAGCTTGAAAGCTATGGTCCTCCAAACCCATAGTTGTTTTGTTTTTATTTTTCCCTTTTAACTTACTTTGCTGAACAAAAAACTTTTCAAATGAAACTTGCACACTAGCAGAATCCTATTTTAATGGAAATAAAGTCCTTTCACTCTGTTTTCTTTTGCACATTAAGCAGTTATTCTATATTAGAGGAGAAAAACTAGATTCTGTCAGTAACTTGCTGAATTATGCAAAGGCCAGAATGAGGATATAGTCCCCATCCATTTCTATTGGTGATGAAGTGATGGAAGCCAACCCATTTTCTGCCTTTGCTTCTGGCTCCAAGTGAATCTTGATAGTTTTTTTTTTCTTACGTTAATAAGAAACTTAGAGAAAGAATGTATGTGCATGCAAGTGTGCTCTCTCTCTCTCTCATACACACACACACACACACACACACACACACTCACACACACATAAATACCCTGACTCTAGTATTTTTATTTACACAGAGTATTAGCCAACAACAAAAATGACAAAAATCTCTTCAATTTTTTAAGAGTTTACTTATAAAATGATGAATATCCTGAATTTCATGGAGGGGCTTTAGAATCCTAGATTTTATAGCCAGCTAGTTTACTAGTACCACAGCTATCTAATGCTGAAAGGAAGAGCACAGATTTAGCCCAGACCAAGAAAGGGCATTAAAAGTCCAGTCATGCTCCATTTCCCTGACCAGCAGCATGAATCTTCATGGTTCTTCTCTAGGACACTACTGTGATCACAATAGACTGCTGCCATTCACACAGTCATAATGTGGAACATTGTTGAATCATGTTAGGCTAAGGGCTACTCTCAATATTCTTTTCAGAAACTTGAGATATAACAGGATCACAGAGTTTCAGAGTGGAAAAGGATCTCAGTGGCAGTCTATTCCAACCTTTCCCAGAATGATTCTCCATTTTAAAGCACACTTGATAGTGGTCATTCAATCTTTGATGGAGAGTTTTTATAATATAGATATTACACAGCCTAGAATTTTTTTGGAAGGAGGCATGTCTCACAGATGATTACAGGTAATCTAGTATTTCTTCAGATTGGAAACTCCCCTTATCAATCTCTATTATGTCCTTATTACTCTCTCAATGAGGAAGAATCAATCCAGTATCCCATAAGACAGGCCATTCTTCACTCATACAGTCCTGATTGTTAGGGAGAGTTTCTTTCTTTTGTTTTATTTTGTATTAAGTCTAAGTTTGCCTCTTTGTAATTGGTATGCATTGTTCTTAGCTCTGCTTCCTTGGGACTAAGATAAATAAATTTTAACCCTTTTCCAAATGACAGCCCTTCAAACACTTGAAAATGATTGTCATGTCTTACCTGGGTCTTCTCTTCATTCTAAAAAGCCTTAGGTCTTTCAACCTCTCCTCACAATAAATGAACTCAAAACCCTTTACCATCCTAGTTGCCTTAGTTTCAATTCTGTACAGTTAAATATCCATGCTGTGTACTTATTGCATGTTCTCATACTGATTGCATCATCCATCCTGCAAAGAAGCAAATAGTTATTCAGTGAATTAAGGCTGGTTCTCTCTTCCTGAAACACTCATTTTTCATTGTGTGTACATAGAAAATATTCCACACATTATATTGAGAGGAAAAAATAAAGAAAAGGAAGAAGTAGAGAGAATGAAAAGAAGGGGATGAAGAAAGAAGAGAGATTGAGGGAAGGAGGAAGGAAGGAAGGAAGGAAGGAAGGAAGGAAGGAAGGAAGGAAGGAAGGAAGGAAGGAAGGAAGGAAGGAAGGAAGGAAGAAAGGAAGGAAGGAAAGAAGAAAGGAAGGAAGAAAGGAAGGAAGGAAGGAAGGAAGGAAGGAAAGAAGGAAGAAAGGAAAGAAGGAAGAAAGGAAGGAAGGAAGGAAGGAAAGAAGGAAGGAAGGAAGGAAGGAAGGAAGGAAGCAAATGAGGGATGAAGGAAGAAAAGAGGAAAAAGGGGGGAAATGTTAAACATTTCACAGATATATATGATTAATTAGAAATATGTTTTAGAATCTTTGAAATAATTTTCATACCTTTTATAGATGAGTAATAAGCACTATTATCCCTCAAAATAGAAATTTTTTTCTTTTGACTGATTAATGATTAAGAAACTCAAAAGTCATGAATTAAGTCAATGAAAAAATGCTTTTATGTAGATCCTGAAGTGAAGTGGAATCCTGGTGAATCTGAAATGCAATTCTGAATCCAATATATTTTATTTTCTTTATCATAATTTTTTTGAGACAAGTTCTCCCTATCACCAGACTCAAGATGCAGTGACAATTCATGGGCCTTATTTTAATACTGATAAACATGGAAGCTTTAAACTGCTCTGCTTCTCTGACTTGGATGACTCTACCTACTTAGGAAACCTGATGGCCCTCCAATCTCTGGTGCTTATATTTGTGCAGGGCACAGTGCAAATCTCATATCAGTTTTAGTGTTACTACAGTTCAGAACTCAAAAGATCCACCAACCTCAGCCTCTTCAAGAAGCAGAAATTTCAGACCTGGACCTCTGCAATGGACAACCATTCTTCTTTCCAACAAAAATCTTTTTGGTAGAACTTCCTAAAAATTAAAGTTCTCTGAAAAGTGAATTGGGCTGCTTTAGGGCTGTAGTGAGTTCCTTGTCACTACTGGTGTGCAAGCAGAATCTGGTTGTCTCCTTTTCTGGCATTTTGATGAGAACATTCATAATCAGACAGACCCTTGAAATATTCTTCAGCTCTTGATTCCACATCTTTATGCTTCTGGAATATAACAGTTTGTGAGAGAGCTTAGAATCCTTTTAGCCTGGTGCTCTCATGTTTATAGAAAACAATTCTGAAGCATGGAAGTCCATCACAGTGGTTCAGCAACTGCATAAAACAGGATCCTTCCCCTTTCCCATTTTCATGCTTAAAATAAAGTGCAAAGAAAAGCCCACAGATGTATGTATTACTTATTTTAATGAGAACAGTGCTCTGGATTAAGTAAAAAGTCGCTGACCTTTTACTAAAGATGTTTAGCTGCCTAAAAATCTCTCCCAAGATTCTAAGATTGTTGTGGCACATAATGCTATCTGGGGAGAACTAAGTATAGTAAAATTACCATGAACTCCTATCTGTTCCCAGGGCACATGCTTACAAAATGGCACTAATCATGGATCACTCTGTCGACTTAGGGCCCTGGGATGATAAATCTGCCTGAAGGCAATTTGCTGACACAGGTGGAGGGGAGTCAGATAAGTCAATCAGTCAACAGATATTAATTGAGACTCTACTATATATATGCAGTACTGTGCAATGGGAGATAGAAATTGCATTTCTCAAAGGATCCACTAGGCAGTTGGAGGAGGATAGAGTTGTCACTTGTGGAACAATCAGAAAGCCTTTAGCCACTGAATTGCCTAGTACTGACAGGTAAATGTAATGGGAGGTCATAAAAAAGGTAATTATTATTTCTTCTTCTACTCAAATATTAAGCATTTGCTTTTTTAATAGAAAACTGAGCTAGCTGCTCTCTCATAGGCTTTGCTCTGACTCCTAGTGAGAAAGTTTATAGACAAAAAAGGCTATGTGCTTCTATTGAAGGAACTGTCCAAATATGAATGCGGATTGAAGTAGGACATTCTTCACTTCATTTCCTCCATGAATTTTTCTTTGGTATAAGCAATATGTGTCTTGTTTTACAACATGATGAACATGGAAATATGTATTGTAGGATAACATAGGTACAGCTTATATTACCTGCCTTCTTGGAGAGGGGGAAAAGGATGTGATAGAAGGAAAGAACATGGAATGAAAAATGTCCGAAAGCTATTCTTAAAAATTGTACTAGAATATAATCTTGGAAAAATTTCAATTTATTAAGCAAAGAAGAAAGTTTATATAACTCAATACTTAATTTCAAAACTAAATTAATGCAGAATAGACATCCATTTAGAGGCCACTCTTCCTTCAAGTGATCTAGGAAGAGCCGGGTTATGGAGGCCTTGTTGGGTATTTTAGGCTGAGTAGAAAAGAGAATAGAAACTTTTTTATTTTGATTTATTAGTGATTAAGACATTCAAATGGCCACTAATTAAATCAATGAATTCTGTATCCAATACATTTTATTTTCCTTATCACCATTTTATAATTTTTATTTTTTCCAATTACATATAACAACGAATTTCCATATAAGTTTTTGAAATTATATGATGGAACATGTCTCCCACCCTCCCATTCCTTTTCCCTCCTGAAGCTGGCAATCATTCTATCTGGGTTATGCATGTATTATCATGCAAAACCTATTCCCATATTGTTCACTTTTGTAAGTGAATAATCATATAAAACCCCAAACTCAAAACATAAATTCAAATAAACAAGTGAAAAATGGTATGCTTGATCTGCACTCTGACTCCAACGATTCTTTTTCTTGAAGTAGATACCATTCTTTTTCATAAGTCCCTCAAAATTATTCTGGATTATTGCTGATAATAGCTAAGTCTATCACGATTGATCATTCCACATTGCTTTTTCTGTGTACAATGTTTTCCTGGTTCTGCTTATTTCACTCTGCATTAATTCATGTAGGTCTTTCCAGCTCTTTCTGAAATCATCCTTTCTTGAACAATAGTATTCCATCACTATCATATATCATAATTTTTTCAGCCATTTCCCAATTGAGGGACATCCCATCAATTTCCAATTCTTTGTCACCACAAAAGGAGATGCTATAAATATGTTTTTACAAGTAGGTCCTTTCCCTCCTTTTCTCCTTTATCTCTTTGGGATACAGACCTTCTGTATCATTTTTTTTAAATGAGGGGATTTGACTAAGTTCAGGGACCTCCCCGTTCTAAATTGTATGATGCCAGAATATCAAAAGTAGGTATTAAGAAGGAGGTAAGTTCCAGACATTTCAAAAGAGAAATCAACATACTAATGCCACCAGACAGCCATTGAAGATGCATCATTAGCTCATGTCTGTTCCCTGGACTAACACCCACAAAATGACATTCAGCAGATTATGGATCAATATGTGAAGTTCTAGCCTTGGAATGAACAAACAGTCAGCTTAAAAAATGCTGATGGGTGCAGAGTGAATGACTGCAGACCAAGTAGATAGTGTCTGAGACATCAGCAGTTAGTGTCCTGCTCCGTATTTTAGTGGCTAAAACAATAAATGGCAAGTGGCCAAGAATGAGGATCTTGCTAGCCGAGAAATATTACTTCAAAGACATAAGGGACTTGAAAATCCTCATGTCCATATTAACTGATTTCCCTGCTAGTAGCTTTAGGGCAAAATTGATGCTTATGACTTTGTTTCTGCAATGAGAAGCAAAATTTTGCCAAACTTGCTATCCATGGTGAATAATAATGATGGACTGAATAAAAGCACTGTTCACAGGGGGTTGGAGGAATGAGCTAGAAAATTCCAAGGGATAGTGTCTAAGCAAAAATCTGTTAAAGGTCCCCTCCAGGCAGCAGCTTGTTGGCAGTCATGTATGTGTGTGTGTGTATTTGTGTGTGTGTGTGTGGGTATGTTTGAAACTTGGAAATAGGTACTAGTTCATTGGATGATATTATTTTAGAGTTGGAAAGGATCCACAGATACTCTACTTCATCCATCTAATTTGTTTTAGGGAGGAAGAAACAGACTCCTTGGAAGCCCATTTAATATTTTGCAGCAAATAAATCAAAAGGAAAGCTCTCCCCTCTCTTCCTAGGGACTGATGCTCAAGTCAGGTTAAGGAATCATATTCTCCCTATCCTCTTATCCTTGTGAGATAGACTACAATTAGGCAATATGACAGTTATATGCAATGCATGGATCTTGTGGGCATTGTAATAAAGAGGGATAAGTCCAGCATTTGCCATTGCCCTGGATGCAGTAGCTATTATCAGGGAATAGCAGACACTAATTATCAACTTCTATTTCTGCAGGCCTCACCTACAGGACATTTGTATTCATTAACTCATTCAAGATATATTATGTTTTTCTAGTCATATCCTGGATGCTGTGTTAGATTCCAAAAATCTAGTGATGTAGATAAGATTGAATGATACTGAGAATATAAATTGGAATGTCATAAATGCTTTGGAAGTGCATGAAATTCTATGAAATCATAGGAAGAAGATTTCTTATAGCTGGGGCAACCAGAGACAGTTTCCAGAGAGGGGAAGCAGGTAAAATGGACTTTGAGAAAAATGATAAAGAAGTTACATGAACTGAAAACAGCAGTTTAATAACCTTTTTGAGAGTTAGAAATGAGAGGGAGAGCATTCTAGGTCATAGGATTCACAATTAAAAGGGACCTTTGAAGACATGTAGTTCAGGGACTCCAATGAAGGTCAATGAACTTTAAAGCAATTGAGAATTGTATTTTAATATGTGATACATATGTGATACACCTATATATTTTATTTTATGAATTTAAAATCATTATTCTGAATATATAGAGAACTGTAAAATTTATAAGAATACAAGTTATTTCCTAATTTATCAACAGTCAAAGGTTGTGAACAAGCTGTTCTCAGATTAAGAAATTAAAATTAACTTTAGTCATAAGAAAAAAAATTCTGAACCACCATTTTTAGAGAAATACAAATTAAAATAACTCTAAGGTACCATCTAATACTTATCAGACTAATATGATAAAAAATAGGAAATTGATAAGTGTTGGAGAAGATGTGGGAAAATTGGAATACTAATACAATGTTGGTGGAGCTGTTAACTAATAGAACCATTCTGGAGAACCATTTGGAACCATTTCCCTTTGTGTCATAAAATGGTGCATGCCCTCTGATCCAGCAATACCATTAGTAGGTCTATATCCCAAAGAGATCATAGATAAGGCAAAGAATTGAAAATTGAAGGAATGTCCATCAAATGGGGAATGGCAAAACTAGTTGCAATATATGATTGCAATGGAATACTACTGTGCCATAAGAAATGACAAACAGGATGATCACAAAAAACCGACAACTTGGAAAGTTGTTTTATTTGAAATGATACAAAGTGAAGTGAGCAGACCAAGTAGAATGATGTACATAGCAACAGTAGTAATGTACAATGATCAACTATGAATGACTTACCTATTATCAAGGATCCAAGACAATTCCAAGGGGTTCATGAAGAAAAAGACTATCTCTTTACATAGAAGGAACTAATGTAGTATGATTGCAGATTGAAAGTAAAGCATTTTAAATTTTATTTCCTTCTTGAGTTTTTTTCCTATATATGTGGTAGGTGTCTTTTTTCACAACATGACAAACTTGGAAATATGTATGAATATAACCTAAATCATACTATGTGGTGTCTAAGGGAGGGAGGAAGTGAGGGAGGAAAAGAGAAAACATGGATCACAAAAGAAATAGTAAAAGTTGTATATACATGTAATTAGGAAAAATATAATTTTAAAAAAGTCATCATTCTAAGGAGAGATTCAGAAGTTTCACCAGACTGTCATACTTCTCTATGTTGTAAAAAAGTTTAAGAAATTCTGAGTGCCTAACCCTGGCATTTCATAGATGAAAGAACAGAAGCCCAGGAGATTTTAGTGACCTACTCAAATTCAATTAGCAAAAGAAAGAATTTGAACTCTGGTTTTCTGACTTCAAATCCATCATTCTTTCTATGACACCATGCTACCTTCTCATTGGAGGTAAAAATGAAAGAAAAGATGATCAAAGCTTAGCTTTGGAAAAAGGCTTGATTTCTTTTTTAGTTCTGGGAATCTATATCTAGTGTTCTTAAGAGTTTATAAATATTTTCTGCACAACAGCTTGGGAGGAAGGTAGCATAGATACAACCATGTGTACTTAACAAAGAGGAAGCCAGAGTCAAAGAAATGAAGTAATTTTCACAAAATATAAGCTTAGTAAGTGGTAGAAAGAGGACCTGAACCTGGATCTCTTAAATTATAATAAAATTAATTCTAAAGACTCTAATTGCAAGGTCAATTGAAATATTAATGATAACAGCACTCTAGGTATAGAATGGAGAAGTAGCCAGATAATAGTCTATATAAAAAGATCTGAGGTTATTAATAGACTTCATTATCAATATTAATAAGAGTATAACTAACAACCAAATAAATTAATGCCAATTTTAATTATTGTGTCCAGAAAAACAGAGACATTATATATAAAACAAATAAAGTGAAAGCCCCCACTCAATTGTGCTTTCACTAGAATACTTCTGAAGGGTAATATTTAATTCTGGAGGCTATAGTTTTAAGGAAAATTAATTGAAAAAACTGGAAAATGTTCAGAAGAAGACTATGAGGATGGTGAAGAGAATAGAAATTCTACTACTTAAGGATCACTTGAAAGAACTGTATATTTTTAACCTAAGGGTGAAAAGGGGGACATTTAACAGTTTTCATGTAGAATTGGAAGTTCTGTTAAATGGAAGAAGGATTAGTCTTCTTTTGTTTGGTCCCATAGAGAAGAATCTGGTATAATAGCTAAAAATTGTAGAGGTAGTTTATGTCTCAAGAAAAAAAAATCCAATAATTAGTGCAGTTGGAAAGTGCAATGAGCTGCTTTGTTTAGTACTGAACTCATTACTATAGGTCTCCAAGGGAAGGTTCCATTGCTATTTATCAGGAATGTGGGAAATAATTCCAGATAAGACAGGAGTAAATTAAATTTGAGACCAGTTCCCAACTCTAATGTGCAATGATTTTCTTACCTGGATTCCAGGGACCTTTCTATTATCCAATGATTATCCTTATATCACTGAGCATTATTTCTGTTCCTTCAGACCTCAGGATCTGACCCTTGTAACTGGATCTTTTTGTTGACTGGAATTCTGTTCTTGTTATCTAATTTGAAAGGTAGCGTAAGAAGGAGCATAGGATGATGGAAATATGTTTATGATTTTGTATTATTCAAGGTCTTAGCCAGGATTAGCGATCACTCAAGTAAAATCATCTCCAGTTTGACCAAATCTGCTGTTTGGCTTCCACTACTCATTTGTATGCGCATCTCTCAGAATGCACATCTCTCAGGTCTTGTTTTTGTTTTTTTCAACCTGGTCTAGTGATATTCAACCACTCTTTCCTTTCACCAACTAATCTAATGACCTCAATGATTCCAATTTTCTTCTGAACTTCAATATTCACCAGATCTCATCTCCTGTCTCTCCTATCCTATTACAAAGCTCCCCAAGCCCCACTGTAGTGATAGTTCTATCTCAAATTTACTTTTTGACTCTGGACAAGTCATTTTTATTCTGAGAACATCTTTTTCCTTAACAAGAAAGTGGAAATAAATATTATTTGACTATCTCACATGGTTTTAGAGAATCAAATAAGATAATGTATGTAAAAGCACTGAAGAAACAAAAAGGATATTAACATGCAGAATGGGATTTTATGAAATGATGGGTGGACAGGAAAGCAGTTTGCATGTCTAAGCAAACAGATAAATACTGCCCTAAAATATATTTTGTTGTAGTGAAGAGAAGACAGACTTCAAAAACATGAGGTATGGATTTGTGCCCTCCTTAGCTGCCCCTTCTTAGCTATGTGGTCTTATGCAAGTCCCTTTATCTTTCTGATCCTCAGGTTTGCCTTTGGCAAATTGAGCATAATAATATTTGTCCTATTTACCACCAAAAGTTATATTTTTAAAAACCCAAGAAAGAACACTTTCAAACTATAAAGGGACTATACAGTGAGTCCCAAAAGTCTTGGTACCATTTTATACTTAAATAGCTTAAAACTTAGTTATCTTAGCTCTGAAATGCTCCAGGATTTGGGGGACACACTGTATAAAGCAGAAGGACATGAAGTATTGAGTGACTGTAGGCAGACCCTCTTGGGAATAGCCTAAGATTGAATCATGTTATATTTTAAAAATACTACCCAAATTCTAGGTCAGGACCACAAAGAGCACCAAGCTTCATGAAGGCCACCACACGTGGTTAAAGCTTAAATATCAGCCTTCAGTATTTACCTTCTTTTTTTTTTCCTGCTTCTATCTTAAAATGATTAAGATCATATCAGGTTTACGGAAGACTGCTTACGTCAATAATGTATCAGTGTCACTCCTTCATGGCCTGCCTTTCTCATTCACTGACCTTGTCTTCCTTTTGTACTCAAAACAGATTTATGATGGACTATATCTTTCTTAACCCCTGTGCACTCTGCCTTTCAGGCTCCAATCTCCATCCTTATCCATTTTTCCACTTCCTTAATTCAGGCCCTAGCTTTTTATACCCTTCATGTCCTTCTTTCTACTCCTTGATTACTTTCTGCTCTTCCTTATTCACACTGACCTTTTTTTATTCCTTGTGTATTTATTGCTCCCTGTCACTTATAACCCCAAGGCACATCATCATTTATCTGCTCTGTGTCCTTTCTTTCCAATTGAATTTAACTGAACACTGCCTTCATTCCCCTAGATTTGACTCTGCTGTAATGTAACTTTCTTTGCTCTCTCTATTCTTCTTCTTATCGCTAGCCTGTTACTTAGAGAGTGGAGGAACAAGATAACGACACTGCAGATATAAATGGGACCTGAGAAATGTGACTTATAATATAAAATAGGACAAGGAGGACAGACAGGAACAGGCCACAGCTGGGGTGGTGGAGGTGCTGGTTGGTGATCAGGATGGAAAAAAAAATGACTTAAAAAAAAAGACCTTAAAGTCTTCTAGATTAAAAGTGAAAGGGATTTATCTAGACTAATGCTCACTTGAAGATAAAGAAACTGAGGCTCAAAAATATAAAGGTTCAAGGTAAAAAAAAATAGTGACTAGGGGAGTCTGGATTTGAACCTACATCTTTTGGCATTCCTTCCAATGTATTACCTGGAAATTACAAATTAGATATAACTTGGGAGATACAAATGACCAAATGAAGGCGGAGAGGGTTGCTTATAGCCACTGGGAAAAAAAATTATCTCTTTTATTATGGCATTTTGAGGCAGATCCTGCCCTTACTGTTGGTGGTATGTGTGTGCCAGGGAAAAGGCAAGAGATTTGGGGGCAGGGTCATGGGATCACAGAATTTAGCATATATTTAAAGCAGGAAGAAACCTCAGAGGACATCAAACCTAACTCCCTGATATTGCAGATAAGGAAACTGAAAACAAAACCTAAGATCACATGGGTAATAAGTTACAAAAAGTAGGATTTTAATTTGTGTCTCCTGACTCTGAATCCAATGCTTTTCCCACTATTCCATTGTCAAGAGATTTCTTTAGACAAAAAACAGCAAAAATATTACTCTAATGATGATGAATTATGACTCGGGATTCTGAATACAGGTCAGTGTTTGGGGTCAGTCAGGAAGAGATCCCTGTCATTTATTAGTGGTAAGATGTGTCTAAAAGGAGAGGGAAGATCCAAAGGTGACTCCAAGTAGTGATGCCATTAGCAGGAATGGGAAAGTTGTTAAGGGTTGCCTGTTTTGGGGGAAAAGACGTTTAGATTTTTGTCATAGTGTATTTTAGGTCTGGAGAGGTAAGGTGATATTATGAGAAGTGTATTGGACCTGGATTTAATCCCAAGTCTTCTCCATAGTACTTATGTGACCATAGAAAAGTCATCAGGCGTCATTGTTAAAATGAGGGTATATAACTGGATGTCATCTAACGTCTATGCCATTTCCAACTCTAAGAGCATAAGGCATGAATGTAAATATCTGAGCTCTGTCAAAGAACTCAGAGACAAAAGAAGGGGACAGATGAGGGGAAGGAGAGTAGAAATTCAAGTAAAGAAAGAAAGGTCAAATTGAGAGGTATCTAAGGATTCTAAGCCCAAGGAAGGCTAGCTCCATAGTCCCAAACCAAATGAGATCACTAACTGAATTCATAGGAAATGGGTTCAAATGCTGGATTCCTATTTATTACCTGTGTTTCCTAGGTCAACCTACCATATTTGCTCTTGGACTTTTGATTCTCCCATTTAGAATGAAGGGGTTGAACTAGGTACTGAATTTTTTTTTGTAATTCCATCTAGAAACAATAAGCAGAGACCAGGCTGCTGGTGATATGCTACCAGGTGGAGAAGAAGGGGAAGGAGGAGAAGGAGGAGGAGAAAAAGAAGAAGAAAAACAAGAGGAAGAAGAAGAAAAGAAAGAAGAGAAAGAGAGATAGAGAAGAAGAAGAAGAAGAAGAAAAGGTTACCAGTCTCTTAAGTCTTTTCAAACAAGCACAATTTATTTGCAATGAGGAGAGAAACATCTTGAGGGAAGGAAGATGATATTAAAATACTATTTCTCCACTAAAGAATCACTCAGCTCTTTTTTCATTTTAAGAAAGTTTATAAAGCCCTGAAGCTATTTTCCTAACCAGGGGGTTATGATATGTCCTAAGAACTAAAATAGATTTCTGAATATTAATTAGGTGACTAAAGAGAAACACAGGACAGAGAATCCTAAAGTCACAGAGTTAAGAGATGAGTCAGAGAGGGTAAATTCTAAAAGTGAATGAAAAGCAAGTCTGCTTTTAACCTGGTTTCCATTACCTCCTGATGAGTTTGGCATTGCTTTTGAATAAAGATAATAGTAAAACTTTTCTTCTAGGGAAACAGAAATTGAAAACAGAAACTCCAGTAGATGGAACACAGGGTGGCAGGTAGCCCCTAGCAACTCACCTAAGGTCTATAGCTGAGGTACATTTTGGAGATAAGAGAGTTGTCTGAAATAATAGACTGAATGACTTGTAGTTTTTCTCTGTAGGGGAAAAATATAAACACAGCCTTTCCATTGGAGGTATATGAGGTATTTCCATTGGAGATATATGAAAGAGCTACTTAACAGAATTTAGGAGGCTTTCTCCTTACAGGGAAAGGCTTACTAATCATATCATTTCCTTAGTGGCTATTGTACAACGTATTAGCTAAGCCTGAGGATTGCTGAATATCTGAAGACCAGCTATAGCAGAGACATGATGTTCAGTGAAAGTGGAAATGAACAATAATGTCCAGTAGAGAGCATCAAAATCAAAGAAGATATCAGTGTCTTTCCAGTGTTAAAGATATTAATTTTCTTTTTCCATATATATACTAGCCTTATACATTCTTTTGTGTGTATTTGACTCTATGTGAAAACCTTGACCACACATGATCTTCCCACATGGATGCTTTCTGGTTAATTCCTACAGATCACCTCTTTTCACTCAATGTATTTGTGGAAAAGTGAATTCGAAATTTATGGGGAAATGCTGTATTTTTAAAATCTTTTTGATTCTTAAATACCTTTGTGTTGAACAGTGTAACTAGTAAAAGGAAAGATACTGGCCAGGACTCAGGTGCTATACTTTAGAAGATTCTAGATTTTACTGGACAGCAAGGTATCTAGTACTGGATTTAAGAAGTCCTAAGTTAACATTCATCCTCAGACACTTAAAAATATGGACTCATAGCCAAGTCACTCAAGCTTGGTTGTCTCAATTTCTTCATCTGCAAACTGGAGATATAATATCACCTACCTAGCTGAGTTGTGAGGATCAAATGAGATGGTGATTGCAGAGCATTTAGCACAGTGCCTGGCACATTGAAAGCACTATAAAAACGTTAGTTTTTGTCACTGTTGAGAATACCACCATTCTCAAGTATACCAAGTTCTTTTGGGAGTCATCTTTCACATCTGGTATGTCTATGATTTTATTTTGGGATTTTGATTACATATGGGTTTGCTATTACAATGATGACCAATATGGAAGTATGTTTTTATGACTATAAATAAAATTTAAATTAAAAAAGCTATACCAACTTTTAACCTTGGCATTATCCTTGCCTCCTCATTTTCCCTCACTCCACATATCCAATCAGTTGTCAATTCATGCTGTTTCTACAATTCCTCTGGCAGCTGACCTTCTTCCCTCACACAGCTCTCTTAGTTTAGACTCTCATTACCTCTCACCTAGTTTATTACAACAGTTCTCTAATTGTTCTCCTTGTCATAAACCTTCCACTACTCCTGCCCATCTTAAGTTGCTGCCAAACTAATTTTCCTTAAGCTCAAAACTGACCCAGTGGCTCCCCTGCTCCACCAAAGCCAGTGATTGTCTACTGCTTCTAGAATAAAATATAATCGCTTCTCTCTCTCTTTCACACACCTTTATAACCAGGTCCCAATAAATCTTTCTATTCTCATTAGATGTTAAACATTTACTAAACTCTGTTCTAACCAAGCTGGGCTCTCTGCTCTCGATGGGTGACTCTCTATTTCCCAACATGGTGCCCATTCATGACTGTCACAGTGGGCTAGAACATACTCCTTTGTTATCTATAGATCAAAGACGTTTTCTCTTCATCAGGAAGTCTTTCCTGATTCCCCCCCAATTTCTAAAGCTTTTCCCCCTAAATGACATTATTTTCTCTGTGTTATATATTAGGATTTATTCCCTTTGTATTTGTATGTGTGATGCATACATTTATGTATGCATATATTAATAAATGCTTTTATATACAAACATAATACAAACAAAATAGTGTATGTGTGTTTATATTTATATATACATGTATGTGTGCATATGCATGTCTATTAAATATAAATGGTATATATAAATATACAGAAAGTTGTCATCTCTTTAATTAGAACATAATTATTGAATTCCAACTCTTTGCCATTAAAAAAAGCTACAATATTTTTTGTTTATTTTGGGCCTTTTCCATTTTATTTTTGGGATATGGATCTAATAGGGTTATTGCCATGTCAAAGGGTATTCACAGATTTTTAGCCCTTTGGGCATCATTTTAAATTGTTCTTCAGAATGGTTGGACTGGGTAACTACTTCCCCAGCAGTTCATAGAAGAGAACATTCAATTTGAGTAGGGGTTATTTACTCTCTGTACTTGTATACCCAGCAGTTAAGCACAATCCCTAGTACATAATAAGTGGATAACCAATTCCTGTAGTTAATTCTAACCCACAAAGTTATCAAAATCAACTATATCTAAATGGGGAACCTGATTGGATCCAATAGGCGAGGTATTTCATGATTATCAACATCTCAATCCTATGATCTTTTCTAGGCACAGAAAGAGGAAAGAGAGAAATATTATATTTCTGGTAAAACATGCATTTTTTCAAACGAACTATAGGAATATACCCCTCTAGTAGTGAAGACATCTGAATTATAGACTATTCATAAGAAATATAATTTACTTGTTAACAAACTTAGAATTTTGAGTAACTGTAAACAAAATGTTTACAAGGAGACAATCTCTGGCACTTACTTGAAAGTCCTCTACTTAAAATGTTATGATGTCTTCAGCACAGATTAGGATTTTTTTTATTGTTCATAGTAGGTCCAGAACAGATGTCTGATAAATAGAAGGCATTTAAAAAAGAGCATGTTCAGGGGCAACTAGATGGTTCAGTAGATTGAGAGCCAACCAAGCCTAGATACTAGAAGTCATATGTTCAGATCTGAGCACAGACATTTCCTACCTGTGTGACCCTGGACAAGTCACTTAACCCCCATTGCCTAGCCCTTAGAACTCTTCTGCCTTGAAACCAATACACAATTGATTCTAAGATGTAAGATAAGAGTTTAAATTTTTAAAAAAGCATATACTCTTATGTACTTTAAAACAACCATAGGGACCTTTTTTTTAATGATTATTAAAGTATTTTGAGAATTTTAATCTTGGCAGTTTATTTTTTTCTTTTTATAACATTGACTATTTACTTTTAGTAGATTTTCCTTTTAATTTTTGAGGTTCAAATCCTCTCCCTTCTCACTTTCTCCCTCGCCCACCAACAAGGCAAGCAATAAATTAATTATTCTTGTGAAATCATGTAAAACATATTTCTATATTCATCATGTTTCCAAAAAACACCAAGAAAAATAATAAATGTGAGAAAATTATATCACTTTTTCATCATGAATCTCTTGGAATTGTCTTGGATCATTTTATTGATCAGAGTCAAATCTTTCAGAGGTGAAAATTTTTTTTCACAATTTCAATATTATTGTGCAAATTATCTCCAGGTTCTTCTGATTTCACTTTGCATTAGTTTATGTAGGTCTTACCTTGGTTGTTTGTTTTCTAAAAGCACCTCCTTTATCATTTTTTATGGTACAGTAGTACTCCATCAATATTATAATCTACAACTTTTTCAGTCATTCCCCAATTGATAAGCTTCCCCTCTATTGATTTCCAACTCTTTGCCATTAAAAAAGAGCTACTATATTTTTGTATATATTGAACATTTTCCTTTTCCTTTCATGTTTTTGTGATATAGACTGTAGGGATTAAAATTTATGGTTTTACTAAATATATGAGAATGTGGTCACCAATATTATAACTCAAGTCAAAATGACTTTTTATTTAGTAGCTTTATTATTTATTTATTATATAAAATTCAGGGAAAGAGAAAAGTAAGATAAAGTAAATATGAAAGAGGGTGAAGTAAGCAGTCTAGCTTATCACCCTAAATGTTTCTCCAGTATGTGGCTCAACTCAGGCTGGGCTAATTTGCCTTCCACCAGAGGTCCCTCAGTCAGAGGGCCATTTAGCCAGAGGATCTGATAGTGAATAACCATGTGGCCTCCCGCAAGATGGGGATGCCTCTCTGGAAACTAATCTCTCTAGAATCCAGGAAAGGAGTCAGCTTTTTCACTCACCCATGTTGTAGTCAAAAGGGGAAGATCCAAGGGCAGTCTTAGCAGAAGCAGTCTAAGAATCAGAATACAAGCTGAGGTCTCAAGTCGAAGTTCCTCCAAAGCCAAGACCAAAGGAGAAAGGGTGTTTGGAGAGGAAGTTCAGGACTTTTTTGTGCTTTTTTTCCATGCCCCTTCCTGCCCCTTCCTCTAATTTATGAGGACCAATCTCAGCCTTTAAATTTGCTTAGCACTGCCCAGGAGGGTAGTGTTTATAGGTTCCATCTCTTGTCCTATGAGGGTGTAAATTCTTCACAAAGGATTCACAAGTTTCTGACCAATTGAGTTAAAAGGGTAGAGGTCTCTAAGTGGCTTGTGAGTTCCCCCATCTAGTGCTAAATAGGGATGTTCAAGCCTTTGTTGATTAATTCAAAAGTAGACAGGGGAGATTTAATCCCATCTTCACAAGACCTAGTAGTGCTTTTTGCCAAGCCAATGGGTATTTATAGTTTTATAGCCTTTTGGGCATAGTTTTACATTGTCCTCCAGAATGATTGGACTAGTTCACTATTTCTCTAGCAGTTCATGAGTGTTTTGTCCCTATTTTCTCCTAATCCCTTCCAGCATTTGTCATTTCTGATAGGTATGAGGTGGTTCCTCAGAGTCATTTTAATGTTCTCTTATCAATAGTGATTTAGAGCATTTTATGTGACTATAGATAGATTTGAAAATTGCCTGTTTACATCCTTTGATCAGTTATTAATTGGGAATTGGCGCTCATTTTTATAAATTTGTCTCAGTTTTATACTTAGTATATATTTGAAAAAGGAGACCTTTATCAGAGAAACTTTTATAAAGTGTTTCTATATTACTTCATTATCTATGGTACCTTTTAGCATAATGTAATTTCCTTGATTGTACTCTTTTAATTAGGTCTACTCTATTTTTGTTTTTGCATTGTCTGAGGTCATGATTGCTACCCTTGCCTTTTTTATTTTAGCTGAAGCATATTAGAAGCATATTTTAATTCTGTTACTTTCTGTTACAAGTGTGTCTCTTATGAACAACATATTGTTGAATTCTGGTTTCTAATCACTTTTGCTATCTGCTTCCATTTTATAGATGACCTCATTTCCTTTTAATTCATAGTTATGATTAATATCTATTAATATCTCTCTATTCCATTTTCTTCTGTTTCTTCCTCTTTTTATACCACCCCTCCTCTAAAATCTATTTTTCTTCTAACCACTGTCTTCCTCAGTTCATCTTTTCTTTCTTTTCTCTAATCATCTTCCTCTCCTATTTCCCTATTGGTTTTTACATTTCTATATATAGCCCAGTGTGTATGTGTGTGCTTAAGCATACATACATATATATATGTATATATCTTTCCCTCATTGAGCCAGTTTTGATGAGATTCATGCATTGCCTATCACCTTCACCTCTCATTTTCCTCTCCATTATAAAAGCTCTTACTTGAGCACCTCTTTTATGTAGGAAAATTTCCCTCATTCTGCCTCTCACTTCCCCCTTTATCCAGTGTATCCTTCTTTCTAATATCTTTATTTATTTAATTTTTTGGTAGTTCATTCTAACATAATTGAATCCCAACAAAGTCTTCTGGCTATATAAACTCCTTTTAACTGTCCTAATAATGATAAAGTTTTTAGTAGTTACATGTGTTATCTTTCCATATAGGAATGGAAATGATTTTACTTTATATAGTCCCTTATGACTTCTCTTTTTTGCTTACCTTTTTATGTTTCTCTTAAATTTTCCATTTGAATGTTTGATTTTCTATTTCGCTGTGGTCTTTTCATCAGTAATGGAAGAAAGTCATCTATCTAATTAAATAACCATTTTACTCTGAGGAATTACACTGTTTGGCTAGGTGGATGATTCATACTTGTAATTCTAGCTCCTTTGCCTTCCAAGCCCTCCATTCCTTTAACATGGAAACCTCTAATTCTTATGTGGTGATGCCTGTGACTATGATATTTGAATTGTATCTTTCTGGCTGATTTACATATTTTCTGTTTGACCTGGGAGCTCTGGAATTTGGCTCTAATATTCCCAGGAGTTTTCTTTTGGGGCTCTCTTTCAAGGTTTTATCAGTAGATACATTCAATTTCTATATTACCCTTTCAACATAGGATATCAGGGCAGTTTTCCTTGATAATTTCTTGAAATATGATTTGTGGGCTATTTTATTTGATCATGTCTTTCAGATAGTCCAATAATTCTTAAATTATCTTTCTTCAATCTATTTTCCCAGTGAATTATTTTTCTTATGTGATTATAATGACATTTTCTATTATATTTTTTTCCTTTTTTTAACTTAATTTTAAGTTTCTTAATGTCATAAGTTGCTAGGTGGCTCAGTGGATTGAGAGTCAGGAGGTCCTGGATTCAAATGTGACCTGACACTTTCCAGCTGTGTGATCCTGGGCAAGTCACTTTTAACCCATATTGCCTAACCCTTACTGCTCTTCTGCCTTGCACTTGATATATAGTATTGATTCTTAGATGAAAGATAATGTTTTTTAATACTATTTCTTTTTTTCTATTTTAAAAATTTAATAAATTTCCACATTAATTTTCTGAAGTTATATGATCTAAATTGTTTCTTTGTCTTCTTCCCTCCCCTCTCCCAAAACTGACGAGCAATTTGATCTGGGTTAAACATGTATTATCACACAAAATATGTTTCTAAATTATTCCTTAAAAATATTTTTTTTAGTTTTTAAAACATTATTTTATTTGGACATTTTCATACATTATTCATTGGAAACAGATCATTTTATCCCCCCCACCCCAGCAACCCCTCCTGTAGCCGATTCGTAATTCCTCTGGGTATCACATGTGTCCTTGCTCTGAACCCATTTCCTTGTTGTTGGTATTTGCATTAGGGTGCTCATTTAGCGTCTCTCGATCACGTCCCCTCAACTTCTGTAGTCAAGCAGTTGCTTTTCCTCGGTGTTTTTACTCCCTCAGTTTGTCCTCTGCTTGAGGATAGTTTTTTTTTTTTTCTCATGGATCCCTGCAGATTGTTCAGGGACACTGTAAAGCTATTAATGGAGAAGTCCATTACGTTCTCTTGTACTACAGTGTGTCAGTCTCTGTGTACAATGTTCTCCTGGTTCTGCTCCTCTGCTTCACTTCCTGGAGGTTGTTCCAGTCTCTATGGAATTCCTCCACTTTATTATTCCTTTTAGCACAATAGTATTCCATCACCAACACCAACCACAATTTGTTCAGCCATTCCCCAATTGAAGGGCATCCCCTCATTTTCCAATTTTTGGCCACCACAAAGAGTGCAGCTATGAATATTCTTGTACAAGTCTTTTTCCTCGTTATCTCTTTGGGGTACAAACCCAGAAGCGTTATGGCTGGATTAAAACGAAGACAGTCTTTTATCACCCTTTGGGCATAGTTCAAAATTGCCCTCCAGAATGGTTGGATCAATTCACAACTCCACCAGCAATGAATTAATGTCCTGACTTTGCCACATCCACTCCAGCATTCATTACTTTCCTTTGCTGTAATGTTGACCAATCTGCTAGGTGTGAGGTGATACCTCAGAGTTGTTTTGATTTGCATCTCTCTGATTATAAGAGATTTAGAACACTTTTTCATGTGCTTATTAATAGTTTTGATTTCTTTAACTGAAAATTGCCTATTTATGTCCCTTGCCCATTTTTCAATTGGAGAATGGCTTGATTTTTTGTACAACTGGTTTAGCTCTTTATACATTTGAGTAATTAGACCTTTGTCAGAGGTTTTTGTTATGAAGATTGTTTCCCAATTTGTTGCTTTCCTTCTAATTTTAGTTACATTGGTTTTGTTTGTACAAAAACTTTTTAATTTGATGTAGTCAAAATTATTTATTTTGCATTTTGTGACTCTTTCTAAGTCTTGCTTGGTTTTAAAATCTTTCCCTTCCCAAAGGTCTGACATGTATACTATTCTGTGTTCACCTAATTTACTTATAGTGTCCTTCTTTATATTCAAGTCATTCACCCATTCTGAGTTTATCTTGGTGTAGGGTGTGGGGTGTTGATCCAAACCTAATCTCTCCCACACTGTCTTCCAATTTTCCCAGCAGTTTTTATCAAATACTGGATTTTTGTCCCAAAAGCTGGGGTCTTTGGGTTTGTCATAGACTGTCTTGCTGAGGTCATTTACTCCAAGTGTATTCCACTGATCCTCCTTTCTGTCTCTTAGCCAGTATCAAATTGTTTTGATGACTGCTGCTTTGTAATATAGTTGGAGATCTGGGACTGCAAGGCCACCTTCCTTTGTATTTTTTTTTCATTATTTCCCTGGATCTCCTTTATCCTTTATTCTTCCAAATGAACTTTGTTATGGTTTTCTCTAATTCAGTAAAATAGTTTTTTGGTAGTTCAATAGGTATGGCACTAAATAGATAAGTTTGGGTAGGATGGTCATTTTTATTATGTTAGCTCGTCCCACCCAGGAGCAATCAATGTTTTTCCAATTGTTTAGATCTAGTTTTAATTTTGTGGAGAGTGTTTTGTAGTTGTGTTCATATAGTTCCTGTGTTTGTCTCACCAGATAGATTCCTAAGTATTTTATATTGTCTCGGGTGACTTGAAATGGAATTTCTCTTTCTAATTCTTGCTGCTGAACTGGGTTGGAGATACATAGAAATGCTGATGACTTATTCGGGTTTATTTTGTATCCTGCAACTTTCTAATTCTAATTTTAAAGATATGATTTTCTTCAGTGAGCTTTGTACCTCTTTTTTTCCATTTGGTCATTTCTACTTTTAAAAAGATTATTTTCTTCAATATTTTTTGTGTCTCTTAGCAAATAGTTAATTCTCTCTCTCTCTCTCTCTCTCTCTCTCTCTCTCTCTCTCTCTCTCTCTCTCTCTGTCTCTCTCTCTCTCTCTCTCTCTCTCTCTCTCTCTCTCTCTCTCTCTCTCTCTCTCTCTCTCTCTCTCTTCCTCTCTTTTAGCTCTTACCTTCTTTCAGACAGAAGAGTGGTAAGAGCTAGGCAGTGGAGGTTAAGTGACTTGCCCAGGGTTACACAGCTAGGAAGTGTCTGAGGAAAGATTTGAACATAGGACCTCCTGGCTCTCAGTTCACTGAACTACCCAACTGCCCCCCCCCCAATTCTCTCTTCATAATTTTCTTACATTAATATCAATCCTTTTTTCCAATTTTTCCTCTACACTCTTATCTATTTCTTTTTTTCTAAACCCTTAACTTCTTTCTTAGAATCAATACCAGCCAGAAGGGCTATGCAACTGGGGTTGAATCACTTTCCCAAGATCACACAAGTAGGAAGTATTTGAGACTGAAAATGAACCTAGGGCCTCTTGATTTCAGGCCTGACTTTCTAAACACTATACCACCTAGCTGTCCCAGCCCTTAGCTATTTCTTTAATTCTTCCAGGAAATCTTGTTGGGCATAAGTTCAATTTGCATTTTTGGAAGCTTTAGGGGGGAAGTTATTTTCCCATTGTTTTCTTTTTTTTTAAGTTGATGTCTTGGTCTTCCTTGCCATTACAGCAATTTTTTAATTGTAAATTCTTTTGTCATTATTTGCTCATTTTTCTAGCTTTCCTTGATTTTGAACTTTGCCCCACTTGGGATAGGGAAGTATTGTTCCAAGCTCCAGGCTCTTATATGCTGCTGTTTAGATAACTAGTTCTAGAGATCTCCAAGGTTTGGGTCCTCCCAAATTGGTGTGATCCTGGGAGATGTATGGCCATTGCTCTTCTGGTCTACACTCTGGTCTTTATCCAACAAAGGCACTGTAAGCAATAGTACTCCTCTTTGCTTTGGAATATGACAAAGACCCTAATTAAACTACCGTAGAACTGTAAACGGGCAATAGAGTTTCAAATCAGTGTCATTTGGCCTTAGTACCAGCAAAGGGTCCCTTGTAATCTCTTTCTGACCATGTGATTGACCCCCTTACAATCTCTGGGCCAAGATCTTTTGAAGCTGCTGCTACAGCATGTTTAGACTGTGAATAAGCATATACCCCAGTGTCACAGACTTTTCCTGATGGGCTCTTAAGTTCGTAGACCAGAAAAATGTTTTTTCTCAAACTTTTGTTGACCCTTCTACTCTAAAATTTGATTTTGAGATAATTTTAAAGTTGTTTAGAAGGGAATGTTGGGAGACTTCAACCTGATCCCAGGAACTTATTTAATTATTACATTGCTTTGAAATGTCTGTGAAGAAAATGTTTGCTATAAAGGAAGCTTACTTCTAGCTTCAATGGAATCATCACAAGTCCTCCAAATAAGGAGAGTTTTAATTAGTAATAGTTTATATTTGTATCTCTCTTTAAACTTCACATAATAATTTCCTCATAACAATCTTATGTGAAAAGTAGTACAAATATTATTCTCTTTTACAGACAAGGAAACTGAAAAACCTGAAAGATTTAGTGACTTTTCCTGCCTTACAGGGCTTGTAAAGCAGACCAGGGATACAAACACAATTCTCTCCCCTCTCTGGGTCTCTGAGTCTTTTAAAGGAAATGTAGTATGGTTCAAGGACAAGAGTAAGAATTAGAGTTTTCTCTAGAGTTTGTCTCAAGAAACTTGCCCTTACACATGTGCCTTTAATTATGTTTGATAAAATACGTTGATATCTCACTTGGAAATATCAGTTTGAAAACATAAGGAAGGGCAAGAAAGGTATCTAAGCAAGATAATGAAAAATAAGTACCCTATTCATTGACTCCATGATTCAGTGGATCCAGTGCTCATCAACACATTTAAATGCCAAGAATCTGACACCTCGAGGACCAAACTCATTTCTTACCATTGCTATGCCCTTTAATATATTAAACAACAAAACAAAACAAAATTCATTTTCTATTTTGCTCCTGATCTTTCGTTTCATGGTCCAATGAAGTGGATTGGTTTTATATATGACACAATGTGCCTATTATTATTTTTTTGGCAGGGTGGGAGATGGTATTTTCTCTTTAAATTCCTTCATTCACTTCCACTTATATTCATTATCTCCTAGGTCTGAGGATCAAAACAAAACATAAATTGAGTTAGATAGAGATTAAGAAGACAAACTACTAATAGAATTTTTTGGAAGGATCACAGCCCAAAGATAGTGATGGTAGAAGACCTGGATCTTAAAACTATGTTCTCTGACTCCAAATTCAAAATCAGAATGATATAATATAATGATGGCTGGAATTGAAATTTTAAAAATTGTTTTGTAGTTTTCTTACTCACAACATGAACATGTACCAGAGCCAAATGGGAATAAATAGTATTTATACAATTTACATTTCTTTTTTAACAATTCCAAGAGAAAATAATACTTTACAAAGTTTTCTTGATCTTAGCAATGACATGCCAAGAACTTAAGTCTAGAATGATACTCATGAGCAGCATTTAGCTTCCTTATGGTTAGAAGTGAAAACCACATTCTTATTTTGTGTCTTGATATCAAGTAAGGTTATTAAGGCTCATTATCAGAGCCGTGTCTCTGTCATAAACATTGTCTCTTCATAACTAAGACATCTATTCAATTATTTATTTTTAATTTTTATTTTAAAATATTTTTCCATGTTTATATGATTCATTTTCTTTCCCTCCCCTCTTCGCTCCCCATTCCCAGAGCCAACAAGCAATTCTACTGGGTTGTACAGATTTATCACTTGATACCTACTTCCATATTATTTAATTTTGCTATAGAGAGATTTTTTTAAAGCCTAAACTCCAAATTACATACCCATTATTACCTTGTGATAAGTTATGTTATATGTTTTGCTTTTGCATTTTTACTCCCATAGTTCTTTTTATTAATGTGGTTAGCATTCTTTCCCATAAGTCCTTCAGGAGTGTTCTGACTTGTTTTGCTACTAGTAGCAAAGTCTGTTACATTGGATTGTTCCACAAAGTTTTACCTTCTGTGTACAATGTTCTCCTGGTTCTGCTCATTTCACTCTGCATCAGTTCATTGAGGTTCTCCAAGTTCATAAAGAAAACCTCAAGATAATCATTCATTTCCACACTTTAGTGTTCTATCACCATCCTATATCACAATTTGTTTAGTCATTCCCAAATCAAGGGGTAGCACTTCATTTTCCAATTTTTTGCCACCAAAAAAGGGCAGCTATGAATATTTTTGTACAAGTATTTTTCCTTATTATCTCTTTGTGGTACAAACCTAGTAGTGGTATTGCTGGATCAAAGGGTAGGCATTCTTTTAAAGCCCTTTGGGCATAGTTCCAAATTGCCTTCCAGAATGACTGGATTAATTCACAATTCCACCAGCAATGCATTAGTGTCCCAATTTTACCACAACCCCACCAAAATTTATTTGCTTCTTTTACTGTCATATTAGCCAATCTGCTAGGTATGAGGTGGTACCTCACTGTTGTTTTGATTTGTATTTCTCTAATTATGACAGACTTAAGACTTTTTCATGTGCTGATTGATAGTTTTGATTTCTTTATCTGAAAATTATCTTTTCATGTCTCTTGACCATTTGTCAATTGGGGAATGGCTTGATTTTTTTGCGTGATTGACTTAGCTCCTTATAAATTTGAGAAATTGGACCTTTTCAGAGGATTTTGCTATAAATTTTTTTACCCAATTTGTTGTTTCCATTCTAATTTTGGTTGCCTTGGTTTAATTTTTACAGAAACTTTTTAATTTAATATAATCAAAATCATTCATTTTATATTTTCTAGTGTTCTCTATCTCCTACTTGGTCTTAAATTCCTTTCTTTTCCATAGATCTGACATATATACTATTCTATGATCACCTAATTTATTTATGATTTCCCTCTTTATATATGTTGTTTACCCACTCTGAGTTAATCTTGGTGTAGGGTGTAATATGTCTATCTAAACCTAATCTCTCCCATATTGTTTTCCAATTGTCCTAGCAGTTTTTGTCAAATAGTGGGTTCTTGTCCCAAAAGCTAGGATCTTTGGGTTTACTGAACACTAGCTTACTTCTATCATTTATCCCAAATCTATTACATTGATCCATCCTTATACGTGTAAACCAGTACAATATTGTTTTGATAATCACCACTTTGTAGTATAGTTTGAGATCTGGTAATGCTAGGCCTCCATCCTTCACTTTTTTTCCCATTAGTTCACTTTTTTTTTTAGTACCAGCTTCTATCACACTTGGTATTCTTGATCTTTTGTTCTTATAGATGAATTTTGTAATATTTTTTCTAATTCTGTAAAAATGTGTTTTGGTAGTTTGAAAGGTATAGCACTGAATAAGTAAACTAATTTAGTTAGGATTTTCATTTTTATTGTATTAGCCATCCTACCCATGAACAATTGATGTTTTCCAGGTTGTTTAAATCTAGCTTTATTTGTGTAAAGAGTGATTTATAGTTATGTTCATATAATTTCTGAATTTGTCTGGGCAAGTAGATTCCCAGGTATTTTATCTTGTCTAGAGTAATTTTAAATGGAGTTTCTCTTACTAACTATTGCTGCTGGGTTATGTTGGAATCATATAGGAATGCTGATGATTTATTTGGGTTTATTTTGTACCCTGCAATAATGCTAATGTTATTGATTGTTTCTAGTAGCTTTTACATTGATTTTCTTGGATTCTCTAGGTAAATAAAATACATTTTTATTATTTCAAGGAAAGACCCTTTTATTACTATATTGTCTAGTGTGTCCAATAGGAATGGCCTATTTTGTCAAAGGCCTTTTCTTCTTCTATTGAGATAGTCATGTGATTTCTATTGGTTTGGTTGTAGATATGGTCAATTATTAGGATGGTTTTCCTAATATTAAACCATCCTTGCAATCCTGATATAAATCTCACCTGGTCAAGCACATGGTTTGATCATTTTCTATCTCAGTTTTTGGTATTTGTGGTTTGGGAATCAGTACCATATTTTTTATCATAAAAAGAATTTGTTAAAACTCTTTCTTTGCCTATTTTGTTAAATAGGTTGTAGCATATTGGGGTTAATTTATCTTTATATGTTTGATAGAATTCACTTGTGAATCCATCTGGCCCTGGTGATTTTTTCTTTGATGGTTATTCAATTTCTTTTTCTGATATGGTATCATTTATTTCCTCTTCTGTTAATGTAGGCAATTTATATTTTTGTAGATATTCATCTATTTCATGTAAGTTGCCAAATTTATTGAAATATAATTGGGCAAAATATCTCTTAATAATTACTTTAATTTCCTCTCCATTAGAGGTAAGATCACCCCTTTGATCCATGATACTATTAATTTGTTTCTTTTCTTTCTTTTTATCTTAATTAAATTAACCAGTACATTATTTTTTTTTCAAAATACTAGCTCCTAGTCTTGTTCTAGTCTAGTTCAATCCTTCTTTTACTTTCAATTTTATTAATATCTCCTTTGATTTTTAGGATTTCCAATTTGATCTTTATCTGAGGGTTTGTAATTTGTTCTTTTTCTAATTGTTTTAGTTGCATGCATAATTTGTAAATCTCCTCTTTATCTTTTTTATTAATATGGGCACTCAGCAATATAAGTTTTCCCCTGAGTACTGGTTTTGCTGTATCCCCCAAATTTTGATATGTTGCTTCCTAATTATCATTCTCTTCAATGAAATCAGTAATAGTTTATATGATTTGTTCTTTAACCCACCAGTTCTGGAGAATAAGATTATTTAATTTCCAATTAATTTTTATTTGCCTCTTCATCTACCCTTTCTAGTTATAATTTTATAACATTATGATCTTTAAAAAGTTGCATTTATTATTTCTGCTTTTCTGCATTTGTTTGAAATGTTTTTGCATCCTAGTACATGGTCAGTCCTTGTGAATATACTGTGTGCTGCTGAAAAGAAGGTATATTCCTTTTTATCTCTATTTACTTTTCTCTAGATTTTCTAAAATTTCATTCACATCTCTTACTTCTTTCTTATTTATTTTTTGGTTTGATTTATCTACATCTGATAGAGGAAGGGTCACGTTTCCCACTAGCATAGTTTTATTTTCTATTTCCTCCTTAAGCTCCAATAGTTGATTCTTTAAAAATCTGGATGCTATACCATTTGGTGCATACATGTTGAATATTGATATTTCTTCATTGTCTATACTGTCTTTTATCAGGATGTAATTACCTTCCTTATCTC
The DNA here is from genome assembly GCF_027887165.1 of Monodelphis domestica. NCBI lineage: Eukaryota > Metazoa > Chordata > Mammalia > Didelphimorphia > Didelphidae > Monodelphis > Monodelphis domestica. The sequence goes on from NC_077232.1 coordinate 97,126,868, forward strand.
TTTTTATCATATCTATTTTTACTTTGGCTTTATCAGGTATTGTGATTGACCTGCATTTTTTCTCAGTTGATGCCCAATAAATTCTGCTCCAGCCTCTTACCTTTATCCTATATGTGTCTATCTGCCTCATGTGTGTTTCTTGTAGACAAAATTTGGTAGGATTTTGTTTTTTAATCCACTCTGCTATCTGCTTCCATTTTATGGGTGAGTTTATCCCATTCACATTCAGAGTTATGAATACCACCTGTATATTCCACATCATTCTGATTTTTTGTCTTAGTCCTGCCCTTTCTTCTTTCACTATTTCCTTCCACACCAGTGTTTTGCTTTTAATAAGTCCCCCATTTCTCCATCCTTATTTTACTTTCCTTCCCACTCCATCTCTTCTTACTCCCCTTCTATTTCTCTTTAAGGCCTATCACCCTCTCCTCTAACCTTTCCCTCACTTTTAATACTATCCATCCAACACATACTCTCTTCCTTATTCCCTTTCAACTACTCTGTAGGGTAAGATAGAATTCTATACCTCAATAGATCTAGTGTTTTTCCCCTCTCACAATTGATTCCACTGAGAGTAAGGATTAAGTAATATCTATTACTGCTTTCTTCCTCCCCTTCTTATAATAGTATTCTTCCCCTCCCCCATGTGTCTCTTTATGTGGTATAATTTATTCCATTTTACTCCTTCCTTTGAGTTTCTCTTAGTGCCACCCTCCTTTTTATCCCCCTCCCCAATTTCTTTTTACATAACATCTTAAACAGCTTAATACCACAACCTCTGTCTATGAATATTTCTTCTATCTGTTATGATAATGAAAATACTTTTAAGACTTACAAATATATTTTTCCATATAGCAATAAAATCAATTTGACTTTATTGAAGTCCTTAAAATTTTCCCTCTCTTTCTTGTTTACCTTTTTATGGTTCTCTTGAACTTTTTTATTTAGACATCAGATATTCTACTTAGTTCTGGTCTTTTCATTAGGAATGGTTGGAAATCTGCTATTTTATTAAATGCCTATACTTTCTCCTGAAACTATATAGTCAGTTTCAATGATTAGGTGATTCTTAGTTGTAGTTCTCTTGCCTTCTGGAAAATTATATTCCAAGTCTTGTGATACTTTAGTATGGAAGCTGCCAGATTTTGTGTAATCCTAACTGGACTTCCGTGACATCTGTTTCTTTCTGGCCACTTGCAGTATTTTTTCCTTGGCTTGGAAGCTCTTAAATTTGGCTATATCATTCCTGGGGATTGTCTTTTGGGGATTTAATGTAGGGGGTGATCTATGATTCTTTAAATGTCTATTTTGTTCTCTTATACAAGAACATCAGGGCAGTTTTCTTGAATAATTTCTTGTAATATTATGTTGAGTCTTCTTTTTGTGTTCCAGGGTTTCAGGTAGACCAATAATTCTCAAATTATATCTCTTAGATCAGTTTTCCAGGTCTGTTGTCTTTTCAAGGAGATATTTCATGTGTCTATTTTTTTATTCTTTTGAGTGTGTTTTGATTCTTGCTGTCTTGTGAGATTATTAGCTTCTACTTGCCTAATTCTGATCTTTAAAGACTGATTTTTTGCTATGATCTTTTGATTTTCCTTTTAAATTTGGTCTATCCTGCTTTTCATGGATTCTAGTAGGTCAATTTTGGACTCCAATTTGCTTATTACTTCATTTGATTTCTGTGCCTCTTCTTCGATATGAGTAATTGGGTCTTTTAAGCTGCTATTTTCTTTTTGTATTACTTTCATTTTCTTTTTCCACTTTTATTCCTATTTTTCTTCTATCTTTCTTGCTTGGTTATTGAACTCCTTTTTAATTTCCATGAGATCTTGTGATGAATTTGCTTTTTTTTTCTTTTTTTTTTGAGTTTGGATGTGTTTGCTGGTTTTTCACTTTTTGCTATTCCTTTTGTATTTTGTTCTTCTCTATAGAAATTATCCAGGGACAAGAGTTTTTTTGCTGTTCCCTATTCCTGTTGCCACTAGTGGATTAGGGTTCCTGCATATTTGTGGTCATTGATTTCTTAGGTTCTGTCTAACAAAGCTATACCTTCATAGTATCTTCCCTTCCTTGTCAGAATCCTGAGTGAGGGCAGGTAGATCCTTAATGTTCTTTGTGTAGTGAGCTTTAAAGAATTTTACCCTGAGGCTATCTTCCTTAACTTCTGCTGCTTGGATTTCCAGCTACACTGTGTGTTTTGCCCCAAGGCTATCTTTCCAGCCCCTACTTCCTTGGCTGTGGCCAGCCCTGTTTCTGCCCAAGCTCCATACTCTTCAGCCTCAGGTTTCACTGGCAGGGCCTGGCACTTCTGTCGGGGAGTAAGTTTGTGGTGCTTTCAGCCTGTCCCTGAGAATTTAGAGATTGCCCCTGCCTTCACTCCAACTTTGGCACAGTAGGTGGTGTGGGGGAGGGGTAATCAATCTACACTTTGATTAGTGCAGTTTTGCCCCCCTTAAAGGATGGGAATCTCAATTCACTGCCTACTTTTAAAGCTGTGTCCTGTGGCAGAACCTCTTTACTTATCCTGTTTTGATTTCTGTCCTTTTGTGACACTTTATGTTTGGAAGGTGATTCAGAAGGTTCTTGCTACTATGCTGCCATCTCCACCTCTATTAGATTATTTTTTTAAATGAAGGGCAGGCTTTTGCAAAGGGACTAGGGTAAAAGTAATAATTTCTTATGGACATGCCAATTTGAGCAAGTTTCAAAATAGTTAACATAAGTTTGCATATGAATGTTAAATCTGTCCAAAATATGATCAAATGATACTCTGAGAAGAAATAAGAGTTTTGCTTGTCTTCTAAAGGATGGTGGGCTTCATTTGCTTGCTCTTTTAGGGAATAATTTCTCAAGTTCCAGTGAATGGCATATGTTACTTTTAAAGATATATAAATAATTCCTAAAATAGATGCTAAATAAAATCTTAAAAAAGGGAAACAGCACATTATTTATATACATATATTAAGTGTTTTGCCCAGGATCATGTAGTCAATGTGTAGTAAGGATGGAACTTGAACTCACGTGTTCCTGCCTCCAAAACAAGCACTCTCTTCATTATCACTTAAAGCTGCTCATTATAATTAAATAACAGCATAAGTTGGTAGAGCACTTTAAAGAGGACAAAGTGCTTTAAATAATTATCTCATCTGACTCACAACTATGCTGCTAATGTAGAGATGAGAATGTTGAGACTCAAAGAGGGGGAATAAGTATGTGGCAGATACCATACTAAGCACTTTACAAATATTATCTCATTTGACCCTGACAACAACCCTATGAGATAAATGCTATTATGCCTATTTTGCAATTGGAGATACTGAGACTTGCTCGTGGTCAGACAACTAGGAAGTATCAAAGATGATGTTCAACCCCATGTCTGTCCTAATTTTAATGCCATCATTGTTTCTATTATTCCAGTCTGCTTTTGAACTTGGAGTCAGAGAATCTAGGTTTGAGACCCAGCTCTTTCATTATCACTCTTATGGGATCTTTTTTTTTTAAACCCTTACCTTCCATCCTGGAGTCAATACTGTGTATTGGCCCCAAGGCAGAAGAGTGGTAAAGGCTAGGCAATGGGGGTCAAGTGACTTGCCCAGGGTCACACAGCTGGGAAGTGTCTGAGGCTAGATTTGAACCTAGAACCTCCCATCTCTAGGCCTGGCTCTCAAACCACTGAGCCACCCAGCTGCCCCCTCTTATGGGATCTTGAACAAGACTCTGAGGTTCGTTTTCCCTTACTGAAAACTGAAGCTAATAATAATTGTATTGACTCTTTTATGAGGCTATAGAAAGGCCTAATTGAAATAATAGAATGTAAAAGACCTTATAAACATTAGAATACTCTAACTTTGTATTGTATTATGTGAAATTGTGATACAGTAAAAATGGGGCAAGAACAAAATATAGAGTTGGTGTGAGCTTGGTCATTTTGCACAAATGACAGTATTTGATCCTAATGTCCTGTCACAGAGATGACTTAGAATCAGGAGTTTTGGTCTCTGACTCAAACTCTGACTTTGTGATGTTTGGTAAGTAAATTTTACTTTCAGATCTGAGTTTCCCTGACTTTCAAATAAAGGAGTTAGGTTAGATGAATTCCAAGTTCCCTCTTGGCTCTAGAATTCTATGACATGTGAACATGGCATAAACATAGAAGTATATATACATATAATAGTATGAAACAATTATCATGCCTATATTATGCACATATTTAATAAGTACAAATAATCTAAGAACTCTTCCATGAAGTAAGTGGAAGTACAATTTATCTCTGATAGCTGGCTGACCATTGTTTTTTACTTTTATTATAGTGTTATGGTTTCCTGTTTATTTTTTATGCTGCTACTTAGAGTCAGTCAACACACATACATAAGGCAGTAAGGGATAAAGAATCAGACCCAAGACTCAAAATCCAGAAACCTGGGTTTGAATTCTGAATTTGATATTTAATAGCTGCACATGCTATTAAATCTCTAGTTTTTGTTTTTTTCATCTATAAAATGAACATAATAATATGTGCACTCTGCAAATCTTAAAATGCAATAAAATTATGAGTTTATGGTATCATACTTTGATTCATTAGTAGCCAACTCTTAAGTTCCTACTGTGTTATGTACTGTCCTAGGCAATGAAGGTAATGGAAAGATTAATAAGAGTCAGGAAGAGGGGAAAGGAATAAGCATTTATTAAGAACCTATTGAATCTAGTCTTAGACACTGTGTGAATCTGGGCAAGTCACTTGACCCTGTTTGCCTCATCTGTAAAATGGAGAAGGAAATGCAAACTAGTCTTGTATCTTTGCCAAGAAAACCCCAAATGGGGTACAAAGAGTGGGACACAACTGAAACAACTGAACAACAATGTGCCAGGCACTTTGCTAAGCATTTTACAATTACCTCACTTGATCCTGGGAACTTAGAATAGAAAAGAAGTCTTAAAAAGTCCAAGCCGTATCTATCTGACTGCTTGATTGGTTAATTATATTAACATGGACCTTTTAAACCTTGGTAGGGAAAGAAACTTAAGAGACTGGGTATGCTGAAACATTTTTCCCATTCCATGATTGCATCCTTAAGCCATGTACATATGCCTTATTTCTCATCTGAGGTTTTTATATTGGCCCAAAATGTTCTCTCTGACTTTTCTTTCCTCCATCATTTCTGCTTCAGTGATACTCTTTCTGAAAAAGAAATTGTTGGATCTTTAACATGATCTTTTCTGGTAAAACATGTCAGAGCCTTAGATTAAATGTTTATGGAGGCTCATTCTTTGATCCTTGGATGAGAGAGAGCATGATTAGATAAGCCTTATTGAGACAAGCCCTCTCCTAGGTTTATTCAGTTTATTGGGGGGAAAGGGGGGACAATGAACCTAGATTTCTTATTGAGAAAGGGAATGCTTCTCAAGATCAATATTAGAATTTTTTGTGTAAAGGTTGAGTTAAAAAGAAAACCTGAAAACTCATCTCTGAAATGACAGTGGGAGACAGTTCAAAAATTGATTTGCAATAAAGCACTTTTGTTCCTAATTTGGTTTCAGGAATGTGTCAATCACTAACAAATAAGGGTACAGAAATAATTTAAACTGATATGGTCTCAGGAACCAGAGAAATACCTGTGGAGGACACAGGAAATTTTCCATAATGAAATGCCTTCAGAAATGTGAAGGGGCTCTTTGTTTGAAAAGCAAACTTATGCAGGTGACTGACTAATCAGTTGTGGCTTTCTTAGCACATTAGAAATGGAATTCACTTCTTGGGAAATTGTAGTCATGTGTTCTATATTGTGGATTCACACATCTTTAAAAAAAGGAAGGCACTACAAAGATTGCCAACAGAGGAAAGGTAATATTCAATTTCAAATTCATGAACTGCCTTCAAATATGAAAGCAAATGGAACAGCATAGGACATCTGGAAAATTACACTTGCAGGAAATGCTCTAAAGCCTATTGTGGCTGATCATTTAGAACTAACAAATAAAAATTCATCGAGCTATTAGTAAAATCTCTGAGTGTATGTGTGTGCATATGGTGGAGTTGGGGGTGTGAGGATGAGAGCATTTTTAAATACTATTCACATTTCAGGTATTTATTTCATTCCAACTGGCCACATGATGTTTGAAGCCAAAATACAAAGAAAAAAATGAATTTAGGGCTCATAAGCTTTATTTTCATTGCTCCTTGCTTCCAGTCACCTTCCCTCAAAAAGCATGTTACCTACACAAAATACTGTTTGATCCCACCTCTGTGCCTATTCTAGTTACCTTTCCATTCGTTCACCCTTCATTCTATACTATTTTCTTTCCATAGTCTACCCAGTCTTCAAAATTCATCTTAAATCCTGCTTCTTTTGTGAAGGCTTTTTCAGTGACTCTGACACATGCTAAATTCTTTCTTCTATAAATCCTTTAATACTTAACTCTTAGACTACATAATTCACACTTGATACTTTCACTATACTTGTAACCTTCTTTATATTCCTGCTTTCTTCTTTCACAGAATTACATAATATCCCAGAATTAGAAAGAAATAGAAACCTCAGTTAGTTAAAAAACTCACCTGATATAGGAACTTCTTATACAAATGTCTCTGACAAGTGATCATTGATCCACTGCTTGATTTCATAGGATGAGGAACTCACTACTTCCTAAGGGAGTTGATTTCATTGTTTGATAGTCACAAGCTTTTTCTTTTCTTTTCTTTTGTTACTTTCTTTCCTTTTTTCCCTTTTTTTGGTAATATTCAACCAAAATCTGCCTCCCTACAATTTCAACCCACTGACCCTAGTACTTTTTTCTTGAGTGACTCAGAATGCCTTAACCATTTTTTATCTGACAGTTTTAAAAAAATATATATTTGAAATCTGATCTCATATTCCTCCTAGGCTTCTCTTATCATAGGCTCATCATCTCTGCCTATCATATAACCTGATTTCTAGTCACCTCAGCATCATGCTAACAATGTCTCCAAATTCCAATTCTAATAAAAGATACTGGATAAATGCCTACTAAGGTCTTACTCATGATATATAAGGTATAGTTGACTCTTCTAAAGCTTTTTGTTTCTGTTTTTTGCTTTGCTTATAATTATGAGGATTCTGAGAAGATAAAAAAAATGCCTTCCAGGCATAGGAAAATGAATGCAAAGCTCATAGCCAATTGGAAAAAAAATTAGGAGACAAGGGAGAATCTCACATAGCTTTTTGTTTTGTACCATTTGACTGTTCTTTTTTTAAAGTCTGAATTAAAAATAAAAGCAAACCTCTATGCCCTGGATTAATAAATATGACTTTAAAGACTTGTGGATGATTCAGATGACACCTTTATTCCATGAAGGTTTTTGGAAGAGAATTAAAAAACACAGAGTATAGTATGCACTGAAAAAAAATAGCTAAAATTTGAAATTGATTATGCATTCATTGACAAAGAAATGACTGATGAGTATGGAATTTATTTCAGAATCAGAAATCTGTACAATCAGAGCACAGAGTAATTAGAACAAATGTTAAAACTGACAACAGACTCAAAGAAAGAATAAAGGTGAGAAGATAACATTGCCCATAATTAAAAATTATTCCAACATGACCTATTAAGATGAGCTTTTAGCTTGAAGTAAAAAGAACTAAAAGTCACTAGCCAACACAAGATGATCTATGAACATATGTCAATTTACATGTAGCATATAAAGAACATATATGTTGAGTATATGCTAATATGTATAACATATAATCTGTGAATATAGTTTTCTGTGTTAGGATCTGAGGATAACTGGATTTCTAGTCACCTCTTATCTCTGTTCTCTGCATCATGGTACTATGGCCTGTCAAATGGGTATATTTTTCTGTTTGCCAATCATATCACTGTGCTTATTGACCCCCACCAACTTAGCCATTCATCCCTTCAAAGTGGGCCTTACTGAATAGCCTCTACCAAGGTACCTGTTATTTTAAAGCCTTTAGTCAAAGTGGTAACATGCATAGAATAAAGGCATGAGGACTAGATAAATGGCCCTGTGAATTCATTGTATAGAGAACTGGTATAGATGAGGAAGATGACTTCATTTTTGAGGGCTACTGTTGGCAAAAGCTCATCACTCCATTCCTTATCTGATGAGCTTCTCTGAGTCTAACTAGGTTTGTCCTTGGAAGACAGCCATATAGCCTATTGATGAACTGCTGAGGAACATTCTTTGAAAAAATCTGAGTTGTTATTATCTATCGCTACAACATTTATCAGCCTCCCTTCCAATTTTTAGAGTCAGTCTCTTTAATCAATTGGAGAAGCTGACATTTATATATTGTTATCTCTTCTTGGTCTTAGATTTTCTGTCTCACCTAAACTGTAACAACAATAACAACAGCAGCAGCAGCAGCCGTAGCAACAAATGACAAATAAACACTAAATTTCCCAATGTATTTTCCATCCATTTTCTCATATAAACCATATAACAGCTCAGGGAGATTAAATAGCATTCCCTGGTCACCTAGTTAGTAAGGGTTTACTATAGGATAAGAACCCTTGCAACAATCCAGCTCACTATAAATTATGCCAATCTGCTGACTAATAATCAGTTTTCTGATAGATGGTGATTCGATAGGATGGATGATGTAACTTTTGCCTTTTAAATTCATCATCTGATAACTCACTACCTGACTGTCTGGTATCTACATCCCACTTTAAAAAAATATTCTAGTCATACCAGAGATACTGGCAGGAGGCAATTGGAACAGGCAGGCTTTTTCCTCTTGGTTATGAGTTATTCTGCTATATGAGAATAATAGTGTGGTTGTTGCTGTACAAATCCAAAGATAAAAGCTGTGTCTCCATTTCATAGCAAGGGGAATGCTGTTTGATGTTATTTTGAAAAGTTTTTAAGGCAACAATAAAAAGGAGGAAGGGACTGGGTGGGGGATGTGGAAGGAAGGAATAGCAAGGACATTGAGAGAACCAGCTTTTTGGAATATGAAATTCAAACAATACTGTGTTTCACTGCTTTCCCCAAGGAATTTCCTTATTCAATACACCCACCACCCACTTTCCATAAAGCATGTTCTCAATTCTAGTCCAAACATTAAAAATGGATCTTTTCAATCAGAAAAGAAAAGTTATTTTTTAAAAATTGCAGAATGTACTTTAAGGATTAAGGGAAAAGTGAATGTAGAAGTCAGAAAAAAACAAAACAAAACAAAACAAAAACTTAATTGTATGGGGAAGAAGAGAAGGGCAAGATGCAAACTCTCTGGTGGCTGCTTCTTCATCAAATATCCCAAATCCCTTAAATTGAAAAATATTAAGCACATGACTGTAAGTTTTTAATTTTTTTCTTTTTTATATTTGTTATTATATATCTATATTATACCTAATTATTTACAAGTCATTTCCTCCAATTGAATATAAGCTCCCTGAAGCCATGGACTGTTTTTGCTTTATCTTTCTATTTCTAGCATTTAGAAATTACTGCCTTATATTTAGTAAATGAATTTCTCTTAATACAGTTTGAAGTCATTATGCACATTTCAGGTGAACGCAAAGGCATGTATATGTGTATACATACACATAAGTATAATATATATATATATATATATATATATATATATATATATATATGGAAAGGCTCCAAGGAATATCTGGTAATGGTCAAAGGAGGGAAAAAGTTACCAGTTCAGATTGTAGAATCCTCCTTGAGAAGGATAAACATGAGCCAACTTGATGTGAAATTGGGAAGTCTATTCTCTTCTGTGATTCCTTTTTGGGATGTTATGGAGAGCCTTTGAGTAAGGATTAAAATGGGGTAAACAAAACAAAACAATATTATTAGTATTTTAAGTAACTTAGGGAATTGTTAAGAAATATGAAGTTCTAGACAATGAATTGAAGACTGTAGAGGGAAATTTTAATCACTGTGACTAATGTAAGATAGGTAATATAAGGAAGGTAGAATTTAAAAGGAGATACCTGAGATCATGATGTATATTTCTTTTCCTTGACTTAACTGGTATAAATAGGGGGCTTTTGACCAAGTTCTGGGTACAAGAGGTAAAAGCCAACAAAATATATAGTAGCTTTAAAACTAGCAAATATGATAGGCAGAACATGAAATTTAAAGGAAAGATAGACATCTTTTATATTTGGTTGCCAAGGCAAATACCACAGAAAGTAATAGAAAATATACAGAAAAAGAAACTATATTCTTTAGTATTTATAGCAGATCTCTTTTGTGATGATAAAGAACTGGAAACTGACAGGATGCCCATAAATTGGGGGATGATTGGACAAGTTGTGGTATATGATTGTAATGGAATACTATTGTGTCATAAGAAATTGCAAAGAAGGTGATTACAAAAAAATCCTCCAAAGTGAAGTGAGCAGAACCAAGAGAATGTTGTATATAATAACAACAATAATGTATGATGATCAACAGTAAATGACTTAGCTATTATCAAAAAGACAAACATCTGGGACAACTCAAAAGTACTCAAGATGGAAAAGGATATTCACCACCGCAGAGGAGTAGATGAGTCCTAATGCAGATTGTAACATACCATTCTTCACTTTATTTCATCTATGAATATTTCTCTAGTGAATGTTCTTCTTTCAAGCAATATGTATCTTGTTTCACAACCATAACCAACAGCGAAATATGCATTACATGATAATATATGTACCCCCTTTCTCATATTAAAGAGGATAATAAATAACATAGTATAATAGTATTCTAGTAGAGTATGTATGGCAAGGTGGGAAAGTTCTGGTTTTAAATTTTATGATAAACTTGGTCTGAACCCTGGTTGTGACATTAAATTGCTGGATGATTATGAGCAAATTGTTTAAATTTTCTGAGACTCAGATTCTGTAACCCTAAAATGGAAAAATAGTATTATAATTATTTGATTTGTGGAATTGTTGTGAAGTCCAATAAAATAAAACATTTAAAGTACTTCACCAAATTTAAATCATCATATCAATGTCATCTTATTATGATACTGATATTTATACAAAAATATCTATGCAAAATATTGGATAATTATAATGCTGATTATAGATTTTAATAAATGCCAGCAAATTTGATTTGCTAAGAGTCACTAAAACTCGATGAGATGGAACTCAACAGAAATCTAGTTAGAGAAAAGCACATTTTAAAAGGAGTTAAATGGGTTAAAAGGCAGGATATAATAGCACTGAATTTTACAAAAAGATACTCTTGTCAGAAAATAGATGTTCTAAGGGAGGAAATAAAGCAAAGAGCATTTTAGTAGGGGTCAGAGGAGAGGAAAAAAAAATTGATATTGTGATGGTAATATACTAGAAGTTACCTGGTCAGAAATAGGAAAAAAATGGATAATGAAGTTAAGGAAACAAATCATAAAACTATCATAAAGACAGGGTAAACTACCAAAATGTATCCAATATAACAACATCTGCTGGGACTCTCTCCTCTCCTTCTCTCTTCTTTTCTGTTTCTCTCTCTTTGCATCTCTGTCTGTCTGTCTGTCTGTCTCTTCCTCCACCCCTTACTCTGGTTCCTAGTCCACTGTAACCACTTAATAACTATTTTGTGATTGGGTTAAATATGTTGAAGGAAGGCAAAGTCATTTAATGTGCATCCTAAGTTGTGGCAGACTAGATTTCAATGTGTTCAGAGAAGGATAGAGGGTATCTCCATGGTACAAAATATTTGTGAGAGAAGTCAGAAGAAGAGAGATGGGAAGCTCCTGAGAATGTCATTCTGAAGACACCAACCCATTTATTTTGATGATGAAGAAATAGGAGAGCTGTACAAAGAGAATTATATGGAAGTATAGGGAACTTATCAAGCAACTTCGATCATTCAGAGATATATGTAGAAGATAGAAGCAAAGACAGATAACTGAAAGAAGAATGCTAACAGCATTAAAACGCAGAATGGGAAAAGGCTATGGATGAGGGCTAAGAAAAAGAGAAAGAACGTTTCCCACTATATGAAGAGAAAGAGGAAGATAAAAGAGAAAAGACTTGCTTTGGGAAGATGGAATGATAATAATGAACAATAAAAGGAAAATATTCACATTTTGCATCTGCTTTCACTACTCACAAGAATGTTTTTAGCATATGAATAAGAAAAAGTTATTCATAGGAGAGTGAATCTGAAGATAAATGAAAAGATGAAAAGGGGGCTTTTAGTTTTGTCTGGACCAGGATTTATAAGTGTAGGGGATTCCCAGTGAAAGGGAGGGGATGTGGAATAGTACCAATTTAGACCATCAACCATTTCTTTATCTGCAATCTTAAGGAATTATTAGAGCTTAATAAGAGTCCTTAGTAATAATACACTCTAAAACTTCATTTTATGGAGAAAAATATTATGATCAAGAAATGAGAAATTATTTTAGTAAAAACAGAATGATAAATCATTAAAGATATTCATAATCTAAGATCTGAAACTACATTACAAATTAGTAATTATCAAAACTATTTTGCAAAAGTAAAAATATGGGAAATTAGATCAGTTAAAGAGAATAGATCAGTAATATTGAAAAGTAAATAAAAATTTTTGTGTTTGATGAACCAAAGAAATAAAGACATCAATATAATTGGAGAAATATTAATTGTTCATTAGTACTTAACCAATAAAATAAAAATGGCAATACTATCTAAATTAATTCATTTATTCCATGCCATAACAGTAAAACTTTCAAAGGATCTTTATAGAACTTGAAAATAATAACAAAATTCATACAGAGGCAAGAAAATCCTTCAAGAATCCTAAGAGAAATAATGAAAAAAATGAAAAGCTAAAACTAAAGCAATGCCACAGACAACTTGGTACTGGTTAAAAAATAGACAAATCAGGGGCAACCAGGTGACTCAGTAGGTTGAGAGCCAAGTCTAGTGGTGGAAGGTCCCAATTTCAAATTTGACTACTTATACTTCCTGTGTGATCCTGGACAAGTCACTTAACCCTCATTGCCCAGCCCTTACTGCTCTTCTGCTTTGAAGTCAATATAAAATATAATTCCAAGATGTAAGGTAAGGGGTTTAAAAAAAAGAAATAGCTAAATCAGTGCTGTAGATGAGATATAAAATATGTAGAAGAAAATGAACCTAGTATCCTTGTGTACAATAAACACAAAGACCATTGTAAGCCATTGTAATAAGGACTGGTATTTTATTAAAAATTAAGAAAAATAGATATCAGTAAAGTAGTAACCAAGTTTAGACCAACACCTTACACTTTATACCCTGATAAGCTTCAAATGGATATGTAACCTATATATAAAAGGACATATCATAATCAAAGAAGAAATTACCTTTTGGATCTTTGGAAAAGGGAAGTGACTGTAATAAGCAAAGAATAGATGAGGTCACAAAAGGTAAAAGTGAATAAGATGGATTAAATAAATTTTTAAAAGTTTAAGCACAAACAAATCCAATACAGCTAAGATTAGAAGAGAAAACTGTGTGTGGGGGGGGAATTTTGCAGAACATTTTTTCGGATTCAGGCCTATTTCCATGACACATAAGAAACATTTAAATTTATAACAGCCATTAACCAATTAATTAGTATATGGTACGAGAATGTAAATAGTCAATTTTCAAGGGAAGAAAACTAGTCTATCTATAGACATGAAAAATGTACATCACTAATAATTGCTAATCATTAATAATTAGACTTAATATAAATTAAAACAATTGTGAGATTCTAAATCATATTCATCAGATTGGTAGGGATGACAAAAAAAAAGAGAAAATGATAAATGTAGGGATCACACACAAAAAAGCCTCATTAAAACATTGTTAGGAGCAGGTAACTAGATAGTTAACTCTCTAACTGAGTAGTTAGAGAGCCAGGTCTGGAATTGGGAAGACATGAGTTCAAATCCAGCCTCAGAGACTTTTTAGCTGTGTGACTTTGGGCAAGTCATTTAATTCTCATTAGTTAGTCCTTACAGCTCTTCTGCCTTAGAACTAATACTTAGTATAGGTTTTTAGCAAAATGATTAGGTTTCTTGGGAAAAAAAATATAACACTTGATGGATCTTTGGTTTGGTTCAGTCATTCTGAAAACCAGTTTGGAATTATGCACAATAATTAGTTGACAGTACATATCCTTTAACCCTGACATATCACTGTGAAGTTTATATAAACAAAATGAGTTCAAAGAAGAAAAGTTTTCACATAAACAAAATATTTGTAACAGCTCATTTTTGTAGTTGCAAAGAATTGGAAACTGAGGGGCTGCATTGCAATTGTGGAATGGCTGAAAAATAGTAATCTATGAATATAATGTCATACAAGTGGGCCATCAGAAATGAAAAAGAGATTCAAAGATATGAAAAGTTTTGTATGAATTAATGAAAGGCAAAGTGAGCAAAACTCTAAAACTAATGGTAACAATTAGTATTTTGTTTCATTATGTACATGTGTGTATATAGATATATTATATATACATGTGTATAAATTTTGAAAGACTTAAGAACTCTGGTCAATTTCAGAGGAAAAAGAAGAATTCTGTCCACTTTTTGATAAATGACAGAATAATATGAAGAATAAGAATTTATAATTCAAATGTGGGAATGTTTTGCTTGAGTGTACTTGCATAATACAAAAATTATTTTTCCTTCTTTCTTTCCTTCCTTTCTTCCTTCCTTCTCTTCCTCTTTCTTTTTCTTTTCTTTTTTTCTCAGAGGAAGGGGGGGAGATAGAAGGGAGAAAGAAAATGAAACCTTGATAATTGAATTTGTATTTTGAACAACCCTCAAGATAGAATTCATTTTTTTTTTGTTTGCTCATTCTTCTAACCTACTTTTATGACTTTAGACTTCATTCTGTGCATTTCTAAGGAGAATGACTGGGTGGAGCATTTATCCCGAGTTCCTTCTACTGCTTTCTTGAGGTTTTGTGTTGTTATAAGATCTCAGAGTCAGCTCAAGCTGGGAACCTGAAAGGGTTCAGTGCTCCTAGTGGGCCAGGGCCAAGTCTGATATATGCCATTCTGGTCTAAGCTCTGGAGGTTTCTGACCTGAATCTCTGGTAATCCTCTAATCTTGTCTCTGGAAGTACAAGTGACTGGTGCAGTGGCCATTAAGCAGCTAGAGTATTTGATATGTTGTTCAACTGTACATGTTTGTAGACAGGACTTTTGTTTTCTTACTTCACTGATGAAGGTTGGGGGTGCAGAGTGGAAGATCAATTTTAATTTTGAAAAAAAAGCAATGCAATTTTATTTTAAAAGTCTGAACTGTTAAATAAAGAGTTAAATGCCATTAAATAAATATACTGATTTTACATCAGTACATTACAATGAAAAACTTCTGGATTTGTAATCTAAGATTTCATTTTAAATATATTATTTCTGTTTTAAACCAAATGTGCAGAATCTTGGGCCAAATACCTTACCTCTCAGAAAATCAAGGTCTTTCCTCAGAAAATCATAACATTTAATTCAATGATTCCTAAATTTCTTCTTTCTCTACAGGACTATGAGAGATAGACATAGAAACAGAGACAGAGACAGAGAGAGACAGAGACAGAGACAAAGAGACAGATGAAGACAGAGAGAAGAAAAGAGAGATAGAGACTAAGAGCTGGAGGGATGGAGGGGAAAAAAGACAGAGAGAAATAGAGGCAGAGATAAAAAAACAGAGACACTGAGAATAGAATAGACAATGAAAGACAGAGAGACAGAGTATAAGAATAATATCATAGTATCCTCCTCCTTCCTGGATTGCAGACTCCAGGGAGTCATACATAGTATTTTTATCATCTGTATTTTCTTCTAACACAAAACCTTGTGCATATTATATAGTAGGTATTTAATAAATATTCAAATAAAAGAATAATAAAGTATGTACTAATTTGCTGATCTCTAATAATAATCCTTTAAAGTTTATAAAGTACTTGAAATATTTTCTCCTTTGACTCTGACAATAAACTTGCAAGGTGAATACTGTAAGTATTACTAACTTCACTTCATAGATGACCAAAGTAAGATTCAGAGATTTTGATTGGGATTTGTCCTTGATGATATGACTGGTGTAAAGGGTAGGATGCTAACTTTATCTATCCTATTATTAGCCATATGCTCTTTATGTTTTAAATAGTAATTTTTGCCTCTTCATAACAGTATGCCAATAGAGAGAGATAGCCAAAATACAAAGATAACATAATATTCCAGGTTAAGCTTGGGTGGAGAAAGTTTACAAAAGGATTGTAACTATTTCAAAGTCTTCTGAATTCCATAATTTCACAGTATGTCTCACTATTTTAGATTTTAGTGCCTCCTGTTCTCTTCTCTCCAAAATTTGATCTTCTTCTGCTTGCCCTAATATGAGATCATCACATATCAACTTGACAGCATAAAGTAATCTTCGTTGTCGGTATACTCTGTGTGTATTGACATTTTTTTCATTTGATTTTGACATTCTAATGTCATCCCTGTGGACTGACACTGAAATCATTTTGCCATTTTCTTGACACTTTAAAATAGTTTTTTATGGCTCTGCATTGATATTTGGGGTGTTTAATCTTAGCATCATCAAATTGCCTCCATGAACTCGTGCTGACATAACTGTCTTACTGTGATCAGAACAACATTAGTGCCACTGATAGTGAATGAAGGATTTGTAGAGGGTAGCTGCCTGTATTGTTTATATGCTTCATGGGCCACCAGAGCCAAAAATTTATCACCTGGGGATCATGGTGAAACTCTCTAAGCTTACCTAGAGCTTCACACAGCAGATATTCAATCTACTTAGATTTTTATTTTATTAATGTGTTTGTTTGCTTGCTTGATTATCTTTCTATCCATCCATTTATCTATCTAACTCTGTATCTATTTCTCTGTCTATCTATCTGTTTATCTGTCTATCTATCTATCTATCTATCTATCTATCTATCTATCTATCTATCTATCTCTCTCTATTTCTCTGTCTATTTCTCTGTCTATCTATTTATTTCTCTCTCTCTCTCTCTCTCTCTCTCTCTCTCTCTCTCTCTCTCTCTCTCTCTCTCTCTCTCTCTCTCTCTCACTGTAAGATTTAGTTACCTGGAAAATTAACTCACATTGAACAAGTGCCACATGAATGAGTTGTCATTAGAATACAATCCCAAATTCTTCTATCAATTAAATTACTCAAGGAAGAAGCTTCAGCTCTTTCAAAGTCTAAAAATCCATTTTGAGCCTTTAAATAAGGATTCATTAAGGGAAATTTTGAAGATAAAAAATGTTCACCCAACTTCAAGAATGTTTACAGACCATAAAAATAGTTATTCACTAACCAAGTCGTCTCCTTTGTTATATCATTTTAATATACAATTATGGCTATGTCTTCTCTGCATAAATGGAGATTTTGAGCCTTTGGACTTTATCCCCCAGAAGTCCCTTAGTATTTCCCAAAATTCCCTTTTCCTGTGTCCCAGCATTTTGCATGATTGTATTTAAGTGGCTATAACTCCTTCCTCTTTCTCTTTTTGGACCTGAGACCAGGCTGAATCCAAGCAGTTCTTTTGCCCTAGTTATTATTAATAAAACTTTTTAAATATAATACTTAATTATTGAATATTAATTTTAAAACTCACATTTTGGCTTATCATGAAGGAATTACAAATAATCAAAAATATTTGAGCAGATAGCCTTACAGTAAAGATAGTAAGTTTGCCTGGGTGCTGCCCACCACAAGGGTCTGTTGGTGGGGTGTGCCTGAGCTCCTGCCCCACCCTGCCACCTACCACTGTCTGATGTTTCTCCTGTCCATCTGCTTGGCCAGCATTCCTCACCACTCTCCACCCAGCTTGGAGCCTCCTCTTGCTGAGACCAAACCCACCATAAGAGCCTGCCAATCCCAGACATTTTTTTTTCCACAGAAGGTGACATATAAAAATCTTTCCACCCCAATCCCTTTCCACACTCCATGTGTGTGTTTCTAGCCTGTCATAACCATTTTTCAGTGTGGAGAAAAGAACCCCAAACCTTCTAATTTTCAAGCAGGTTTTTTAAAGCTGATCCTGGATTCCTAGTTTAGAAGGCTATAACTAAAAGTTTTTCACAGGAGGGCAGTTAGTTCCAAATCAGTAGATTTAAAGTCAGTTTTGGGGAATAAGCCTGTATCTTTTTTCCTTCTTTCTCTTGACCTAAAACACCAAGGAGAAGTATTTTTTTTCTCTCATATGCAAATATGATATGGTTTTCCCTTTAAGTTTTGCTTCTTTCTGTTTATTTTGTAAACAAACCCCATTCAACCTCTTTCAGGAAAAAATGTTATTGCAAAGCATTTTTGAAATTCTGAAACAACAGTTTGAGTTGGTAGACCCAAAAAGTGCAGTTTTGATTTGATTAATTCTTTTCCTGGGAGTTTTTTTTTTATTTTGATTGGTGATTTCCCACTTTATTTCCCTCTCCTCAAGAATATGCCACAAGCTAGGCTGCTTGAACTGCAAACCAACCTGAAATATTTTGACAAAGTTCTAAAAGTCTTAAATGCTCTCAACATGCAGAGTGGAGATTCTGCCTTGTACTTCTATGAAGAAATTCAGAACTCTGGCAAACAGAATCTAAATGAATAATAAATATTGGGGGAGTGGAATGAAACTTTAAAAGAGATCTGGAAGTTCATTGCTAACTATTTTGAGTTTATTCTCCTCCCATAATATAGGACAAGTCTATTGTGATTGGAAAAAAGGATTTTGACTACACTACCTACCTGCACCTTCTCATTTGTTTATATTATTTTATTTACTGATTGCTTTAAGGTTTAATTTTAAGTTTATCTGTATTAATCTAGTCAATACCTTTCTGTAATACTGAATTATTTCAAGCTACTATGTTTTGCCTATGTTGATATTTAATTTGTACCTTTACCTCTGTTGAAGAACAAAATATCACAGTATAAGCCCATGAACATCTTACCTAAAACCCTTGTCACTAGATCCAGTGAAGATCACATGTTGCCTTTGTTAATTGTCACACAGACAATGATGGATGGATTTCAACAAAACGTGTTAAATTGTGTGCAACCTTTGGAGAATTTAATGAGTTAAGAATTTAAATGCGTCTTCAGAAATAATATTAGTAATTAGTATTTTATGAATAAATGATTATATATATATTATATTATATTATATTATATATTATAAAGAATGTTGTATTAAGGGTAGAGAAACAAAGAAATGTTACTACAAAGGTGTTTCTATGAATCAGGAAGCCGAAAAAAGAGCTCCTGCAAAACCCTTCATTTTAATTTACTTCCAGCAGAACAATCTAGATTTCTTGATGATGTTCTAGACCCAAATAAGTTTTACTTTGTTTAAAAATATGTTTGCCAAGGTTGAAAGATTTGATAGATCTGTAAAAATTGTGACAAATATCCATCAGTTCATAGGTTTTTTTTAATGTCATACAACAACTTATGTGAAATATGATAGTGGGTTTGTTTGCTATTGTAATTAACTGAGCTGTTGTGAGTTTGGGGGACTTTGGTACTTCTTTGAATGTGCATTATCTACTGTGTTACTGTTTTATTCTGAAAATCATTTTGTACTTGCACATGGCTGACACAATGTGTCACTGATATTAAGCTATGTAATTTTTATTTTTAAAACTTTTAAAAAACTTTGATTTTTTTATTGCATGTGCAATATAGTATCTGAGTTTTATTTTTTCTCTCCTTTTTGTATTTGAAGCACATGTCAACAATATTGAGACGATTTTTCTTTAATGTTTTTTTTTTGAAATAATATGAGTTTTAAATACATTTGTTCTAATATTAATGCATACACAAAAAGCTTTAGACTATAAAAATGATGCCATCAATTGTTTAAAAGAATTATGGAACTTTGCTTCATGATTCTCTCTGATTCCAGAAGAAGGATATATACAAAAGAACCACTGTACAGTGCTAAAGAAACACAGAGCACCTGCATAGTGCCAATGGAGCACAAGGTCAAAGAGACCAGATCCCAGTGGGATTGATGCAATTTTGATCCAAGGCAAGAGGATTTGAACTTGTTTGGTGTTCGAGGTTGTGGCTGTTTAACATTGCTAATGACAGATCTTCCTTGTCCCACATTCTACCAAGTATCTCAAATTTGGTTCCTATATGGCTCCTATAATCTAGTCCCTTTTCTGTCTTTCATGGTGTGGCAAACTTTCTATAGTCCTGGCTACTGATTGGATAAATGCATAATTCCTTAAATCTTTTAATTGGGTCCTGATTCAAGGACCTATTATAGATTTATTTTTCCTTTACTTAGATTTTTTTAGACATAAGACTTTTACATTTTGTATTTCATACACAAGTTATTTTTCTCTTTTATTTGGATTTTTTCATTTTTTTAAATTTTCTTTTGCAAATTGATTCATATACCTCATAACTTAGCCATGTATCCCTGAGTGATCCCTGTGTTTGCTATTATTCACCTGGGGGGGGGAGTTATTATTGTGATCTTTAATTTAAATTTGAGCTATTTTGGGATAAGAAACTTGCTACCTCCCAGAATCTAGAATACGCCATGAGGATAGATTCCTACAGAGACCACATGTAGCACCAGAAGATCCAGAGTGAACTTTGGGATGTGAATTGAACTATGTGGGGGGTTGAAATGTCTTTGTTTTGAATGTATACTCTTATGCCAAAGGGGACTGCCCCCAAAGTGACTTTTTGTCCAACTAGTAGTACTAGTAGTAGTAGTCTCTCGGTAACCGAGGATGACAATTGTCTTTGTGCATTTTCATCTATGATAGATGAGTGTGCACAAAGACACTTGTGCGTGAAGGAGATTTAAGTGGAAAAGTGTGAATCTTGAAATTTCTCGGACTTGTGAATGTTAAAAGATTCTCAGACTCTACCTTAGAACATTTGGTTAAGACCATTCCCCATTTTAAACAATGAAGCTACTTAGATCTAAAATGTGAGAACTCTACTTAGATCAGAAATGGGAAGACCTCTACTCCACCTGTACTTAAGACTGCTTTAGGGAAGAAAACTCCTTGCAGAACAATGAAAAGTACTTAAACCCACACTTAAGCCATGACTATTTTTAGAAAGGGGTGCTAAGTACCTATAAAGGTCAGGCAACTTGTGAACTTACCAGGAGCAAAGAGGTGAAAACTAACTCAGAGCTTTTCTGATGTGAATTACTCAGAAGTTTTAGTCTACCCAGAAAACATGAGAACAAAATGTGAATTAAGAATGTCCAGTCCTTTGGAAAACGTCTACTGTGATTGGTAGATGTAAGGACTTAGGGGAGGTGACATAGGAGAAATTGCCCTTTAAATAGGAGCTCAGATAGGAGCTCAAGGGAGACAGTCTGAAACATTCAGATTGAAGATTGACCTGGTGAAAGCAGCTGAGATGATGCTGGCCTGGTGTCACTAGAATCCTTGCTTTGCAGATCTTGTGGTGAGTGATTAAAGACTGACTGATCTCTCTATTAAGACTCTGGTCTAGGCCATGTTGGCTTAAGGCCCTTCATACTTATTCCTTTCTTACTCTTTCTCTCTTTCTTTAATTCCTCATTGTATTATTAATTAAAGTTTCTATAAAACCCAGTTGACTTGGGTATATTCATAATTGGGAATATTTCCCTGGCAACCACCTTATATTTGATTTTAAACAAGACACTGTAGTGAAAACATATTTTCTGCGGTCACAATTTACTCACCCACTCTTATATTTATCGAAATTTAAGTCTTCCACTATTTTAATCACTACAGTTTATGGCTCCCACTCTTTTAAATGCCACAAAAGTCCATGCATAGAGACAGTCCCACTCTCTCGGCATTGGAAGCCTGGGTCCAGTGGCACGAAAAGTCGTTACACCTGGAGACTTCCTCAGCTGCATTGGGTGGCCGTGCTGTCTTTTGTGCTCCATCATGCCCTAAGCACTCCACAGTGCCTTGCTGCGTCGCCATCTCAGCCATTGACCCTTCTTATTGGTTTCTTCTGTCTGCTCAGCCGAAGCAGTCTTCACATGCTGGGTGAGCAAAGCCCTGGTTCACCAGGGGTCGACGACCTGATGGCTACCCTCACAAGGTTTAGCCGGCCTGTCGAAGCTATTGCCCAGGATGTGGCCGCTGCCGCATGCTAGCAGCTACTGGGAGCCACAAGTGAGAGCTGGGTGTCAGGTGAGGGTCTGAGGCTGGAGAGCTGCCCTAGGAGGGAGTCCTCCATACCAGAGATACGACCCCTCCCTGAGCACCCCATACACCCCATCCAACTAGTAATCATTGGTTTTGTTCTCTTTTCCTTTTATCCAAAAATTATTATAATCTTTAAGTTGATTATGGTTCCATGATCCTTTTGGGGAAACTGGTTTCCCAATAGGATCATGGGGGGAGGGGGGAAATGTATAAATGGAGATTTTGAGCCTTTTGACTTCATTCCCCAGAAGTTCCTTAGTATTTTCCAAAATTCCCTATTCCTGCATCCTGGCATTTTGCATGATTGTATTTAAGTGACTGTAACTCTTCCCTTTTTCTCTTTTTGAACCTGAGACCAGGCTGAATTCAGGCAGTTCTTTTGCCCTAGTTATTATTAATAAAACTTTTAAAATATAATAGTTATTGAATATTAATTTTAAAACTCACATTTCTTTGCAAATTGATACAAATTTTGCCATTCAAAATATATTTAGCTTGCACTCTATCATTATTACAGAGACCTGATTTTGAAATCACTTCTTGTTGTGTGTGTGTGTGTGTGTGTGTGTGTGTACATAAGTTCAGTACCACTATTTTTGCATCTGTCTTGTAACACCATTCCTTTGGTGGTCAGAAGTACAAAACATTAAGATGACAATTTCTGACAATAAGATTTGAATGAAAAAGACTAGCTGTTTTTTTAAGTATTGCAAACATGTGCTGTATACAATAATAGATCTGGACCTTGTCTGGCAAAATCTATAACTCTTTTTGATTTTAAAAAGAAGAGACACTACTTCCTAGATTGGTTCTATTTTCAGATCAATATTCAAAAGTTATAATTATTTTGTTTTTGGAAGGATCAGGAAATGAGGAGAGCAAGTTATAAAGGGGAATCATTTCATAGGCAAGAAAATGCATTTAATTCCATGAGATTAGGTTTATAGAAGTAGCTTTTTCTAAAGACAAGGGCATGAATTCCACATTTTATATTGTATTAATTTATAAATTGGTCCTCTTATGTAAGATAGAGAACTGGTCTCCATGCCATCAGGAAGACCTCAGTTCATATTTTTCCTTTGATATATACTGACTTTGTGCCTGGACAATGTGCCTGGACAATCTTAGTGCCCCAGAAAATTCTCTAGGACCATAGATTACAGATCATATCCCTTCTTCAACTAGAAGAGGGAATGTTATACTAGAAGTTCCCCATATTAATGAAATGACAGTTTCGATTTAAAAAATTAATTATTTGCCTAATGTTGAAACAGCACTCTTGGGGTGCATTTGTTTATAGTTAGTATGGTTAACTTGTGATAGGAAGACACAGTATAAGCTTAAAGTTTTCCCCTCTGTTTTCAAATGCATACCTAAGTACTGTTCTCCTACAGATGTAAAGGAAATTCCGGTACTCATTAATATTTATTCTATATCTTCCATACCTTATTATTGCTTTAAAAAGTAACTGTCTGTAATTTAAATATAAAAGAGAATTAGGAACACAAGATAGAAGATCTTAGAACCCCAGTTCAAGGCCTACCTTTGGAATTTATTCTTTTATTAATTTGGTGATAAAATGGTTATCTCTCTGAATCTCAGTTTCCTAATCTGATAAGTGGGGATAATAATGCTTAAATCAATCAATCAGTAGAAAACGTTCTGGATTTAAATATGGGCTCTGTCATTTACCATCTGTGAATATGATTGGGTCAATTAATCTCTGGGCTATAAAAGAAGGAGGACAGCTAGGTGCTGAGGACAGAGAAAGACCTGAAGTCAGGAAGACTCATTTTCCTGAGTTTAAATATGGATAAGCCACTTAAACCTGTTTATCTCAGCTCCTCATCTGTAAAATGACCTGGGGAATTAAATGGCAAATCATTTGTCAAGAAAATACCCTACAGGGTCACAATGAGTTGAAAACAACTGAAATGGCTGAACTACAATTAAAAATATAATTTCAAAGGTCCTCTCCAATTCTGTCTCTATGATCTATTTCACAAAGTCTGTGAGAAAAGTGATTTATAGACTTGAAGAACTACAGAAATATAACCTTTAAATATGTATTTACACTATGGTAACATTCTATTAGATCTGAGCAACAGAAAAAAATGTATTCTATGTCTAATATTTTCCTAGTATTCTGAGAAATCAACATTATATAAGAGTCATTTTGACAAGCTGGCTGCCTTTTAAAGGGTTATAAGTCATTAAGAACTCTGGGAGTTGTATTTCATCTCAGTTTGTGAAGAGAGGATTGGAAATGAAGGGTAAAGTTTGCTACTACAGTGGAAGTTTTAAAGTCTCTCTACAAGGGACAGATGTAGAGAGACGTAGTAGGAGAAAGAAAGTGGTATCAGAGGCAGCAGCAGTAGCACCAGAAGGAGGATGCTTTCCAGGAAAGGACTCAAAATAGTTTTATTGACTGGAGTTCTTGCTTTTGCTTTTCTTTGGTTCACTGCTCAGATTATTGAGAGAATCCAGGAAGAAGAGACTGAATTCTGGTTTCATGGAGAAAATGCTAAAACAATAGTAAATTTACTCCACTATTTTTTCTCCTTTCAGTTTTCCACCAAATTCAACAGACTGCATGGTTCATAACTTAGTGTTTTTTTCTGCTATTTTAAATTTTGGTTATCTTTTATAAACAATGATTTAGTTGAAAAAGATAAGATAATTTTAAATTTGTACAAAGTTAGTATTTTTAATATGTAGGATGTGATGAAATGGGATAGGAGAGAAAACATGTGTATAATTGATTTCATCAAATTTTCCTGGATGGTAGACTATTCTCTCAGCTTGATAATCAACAGATTTCTTGGGAAATTAAGGCATTTTATGAATTTTATTTATAACTTGATCATTTAAAATTTTTATAGTTTTGCCAAAAATATTAAATTTGGACCTGTCTGAGATAAAAGTCATCATTAGCTAATCTTATTATCTCCAAGAAGACAGGTCATTTTGTTCCAAAGATTCTTGGGTTTCTCCCATCCCTCAAGGAGATACAATTAATTTTGACAATATTATATATATATATATATATATATATATATATATATATATATTCAATACAAACAGAATGTATTGACATCTCAGACTGCTTTTTATTGTCAGAATGACTAATGATGATACCATATTAGGGTAAACATTGGAAAATCAAATATGTAGTCAAGGAAAATAATAGAAGACATGGAGATCTATCTATCTACCATCTCGCTATATATCCATCTATCTCTTTATATCTATCTATTTCTCTCTTAAAGTGTCTAAAACATATATTGACCAAATTTAAAGCATTTGTTTATGGTATAAAAATGCATCCTCTATCAGGTCAATAGGAAATCACTGAGCAAATCACAGTCTTATTAGTGGCTTGATTTTTTGATGGCATAAGGGAAATTCTCGAGAGCTTAGCTTTCTCCCAGAGTTGTTTAAGCAGTTGGATGTTCTGGTTGACAATATTGTACTGAAATAGTACATCTGATTTTCCTGACACATTTTCCATTCAGCTTATGAATCTGAGCCTGCTGAATCTGAAGCTTCTTTCCAACAGCAGCAAGACCATGTGCAGAAACAGCTGTGGAAGTATTCATTTTGTGAAAACATGTGCAGTCACAGAACTAGATTTTAGAAGAACTCATTTAAGCAAAACTCATATTAGATACTGCAAAAGAACAGTTTTGGTTCCTCTCTCTCTCTCTCTCTCTCTCTCTCTCTCTCTCTCTCTCTCTCTCTCTCTCTCTCTCTCTCTCTCTCTCTCTCTCTCTTTCTCTCTCTCTCTCTCTCTCTCTCTCTATATATATATATATATATATATATATATATATACTTACATATATATATTTGAGATGATTATTTTGTGACAGGTTGCCTCTGTTATGTCTAAATGTGATATTCTGGAAAAGCTATTATAGCATAAACATTAACTAAGTTTCATGTTACATCAAACCAGCTGTTTCTGTGTTTGGTGTGGTAGTACCCAAGCCATGCAGGGAGAGTTGAAACTAAAAGGTTTGGGGAATTGAAAATCTCTACTTAAAATCTAATCAAGAAGCTATTCCTCTAGATAAGGAAGTGAAATGGATTCCTGACTTTCTCTCTGAATTCTTTATGCTCTTTTTCATGCCCAGACTCAAGGACTAAGAAGAAGGGTAGTCATATTCCCTGTTCTCCAGGACCACTTCTAGATAGTTTTCCTAATTCTAGATAAGTGCCACTATCCCTGAGCAATTATTCCTTCTTTGAAGTTCACACCATCTCAATTCATCACTTTTCCAGATCTTTATCATTATCATCTACCAACCCTAAGATATTTTCCACTATCTTCAATGATTTTCCCTGGTTACAGCATTCTTTTTTACCCTGTTCCCTGTCATCATATGCAGTGTCTTCAATAATCACATCAGTGACCATTTTAATGCTTTGGCAGCTCAGTTCATCAACTTCCTCAATTCCCATTACCTCCATCTCTATCCCAGGTCTCTAGGTATTCTTATGTGTTAGATATCTCCATTACCTCCAATCTCTCAACCTTCAAGAACTATGAAATATTTTACTTGGATCACAGTTGTCTCACACAGCTCACTCCTAAAAAACTCCTCATTGTGACCTCCATTCATCAACGTCTTTATCTTTTTTCCCATTCCATCATCTTACCTTCTGTCTTAGAATCAATACAGAAGACTGATAAAGACACTTGGGGTTAAGTAACTTACCCAGGGTCACACAGCTGGGAAGTGTGTAACCATCTCTGAGTCTGGCTCTATCCACTGGGTCAACCAACTGCCCTCTTCACCTTTATTTTCAATTCATTTTTCTCTCATGGCTTTGGCCATATAGACAGACACTTCAGTAAGACACTGTCCTCTGATACCAAACCCATTGTCTATTTTTCTTCTAAGAGACAATTATAGTGGAAAATGTACCAGATTTTGAATCAAGAGAAACTTGGATTCAAATCCCTGATCTGAGACTTAGTGAGTTGTTTGATTGTGGTCAAATTTCAATGTCAAGGTTCTCACCTATAAAACAGGAATAGTAGTACAAAAATTTTCTCATGTGGTTTTTAGAGGTAAAGATCATGTATGTAATGCATTTTTCTTACCTACAAGTATTATATGAAGTCAACTATGATTATTATTACTATGTTATTCCCACCTTAACTTATTCCTCATCCTCAATCACATCTATTTCCTACCTTTTCTGTTCCTACATATTAAGTGAGTTCACTATAGATTGATGATATTTAATATTATTGGTGGCCTCACTACTGTAGAGCAGTAATTTTGTTAATATATGACTAATTCCCATTAACATTATCCATAATGCCAAATGTCCATTCCTCTTTTTTCTCAGCAGATGAATTGGCCCTTCTCTAATTTGAAGATTAAATCTTTCCTTCATCTACATCTCAAACGGTCAAAATGGTCAAATGGTCTTTGACCATTATTTTTTCCTTCTATGTGGTATCAATGGACAATACAGTCTTTCCATTTGCCAAAGCTAACTGATCTTTCTTCCATCTACTCCAGAAGCTTGTTGGATTCATCAATTTCTACATCCACTGTATCTTCCTTTTATTTTTAATCTCTCCCTTATTACTGATGCCTTCATTCTTCTTTAAAATATATTATAAGGTAGGGAGTTCACTGACAATAGAACTATTCAAATGTAAAATATATGGTCACTTGAGGACATTATAGAAGACATTCATACTTTGAATAAGTGATTATTTGAATTCTATGTGCCTTTCAATTCTATGATCCTAATATTTTTCTGTTTTATGGAGAGGAAGAATGAGGCTCAGAAAGAGGAATTAACTGACTAGAATTCAGACACAAATCTTTTGATTCCAAGACCATTACTAATCCCAGAGGGGTTCAGGTCTGCAAAAAAGAATATTGGGTCCTGAGCTAATGAAAGTACATAAAGAATTAAAGAATGGTTCTAAGGAAACTCAGCAAATTAAGTATTTTAAATGAGGTAGGAATTTCTTGCTTAATAGGTTCTCAAGGTCTAGGGTCAGCTAGAGCTTTAAATTAAATAGTTCAAGAGGTACCCAGTTGACTCTGGATTGAGCAGTAGGCCCAGAGATGGGAGTTCTTGGGTTCAAATGTATCTGTAGATACTTCCTAGCTGTGTGATCTTGTGCAAGTAACTTAACCCCTTTTGCCTTGTCCTTATCATTCTTCTTCCCTGGAAACCAAAGTACACTTTGATTCTAGGATGGAAAGTAAGACTTTTTAAAAAAAATTAAAAGTTCAGCTTTGGGACAGTGAGTAGGGAGTGGAGAAGATGATAGCCACATGAAAAGTTGCAGTCTTATATATTCTCCTTAACTTCTAAAACAAAATAAATTGTGCCAAGTGAGACAAAAGATCAACAAGTAGAAGAGATAAAGAGAAAATCTCATCAAATAATCATCCTTAGACAGCAAAGAGGGAAGAAAAGAGGGAAATAGGGTAGAAGAGAGAGAAAGAAGGACAGGGAGAGGGTGAGAGAGAGAAAGAAAAAAAGAATATATACAATAAAGCTTTATGCTATAATCTTCAAATCTGCCAGCCCATCTGGTCCATTGCTATTAGGAAAAAGGCCAGAGACCATTAGGAAGCACATGGCATCTGTCCCATCCAGGTGGGATAGGGCCTAGAGTCCACTATTTCCTGAGTAGGTATCTCTCCCATCCAGGTGGATGCTAAGAGGGCATGTCTAGAAACTCCCCATTAGCCAGAATTGTCTTCTTCTAGCTGGGAAATAAGAACCCTATATGGATACTGATAGATCCTTGCTTCTATAATGGGACATATGCTGAGAGGGTGGCATGATATTAACTGTATCAATTGAAGAGTCAAGAAAAATACAAAAAAAGAGAGAAAGAAATTAATCTGAGGAGATATTGGACATCCACCCCTTGTAGATGAAGAAATTACTGAAAAATAAGCACATAGAAAGTTTCTAATATATGAAGTTCAAAGGGTTAAGAGAATCCCAGAATAAAACTCCAGAGGAAGAGAATAATTCTGCAATAATTATAAACATAGCCTCATAAAAATGAATGGGTTGACCACAATACCTCCAAGAGAGAAGGTACTCCCTACTCAAAAAAACTGAAGGGTTAAGAAATTAAATTAGAGCTCTAGAGGAAAATCAAGTTGAGAAAAGATTCAGAATCAACTTCAGTTAACTGGTACCTGGCATTAACTCAAATTGCCTTTCTGAACAGTAGTCTCAGGAGAGAAAGTGGAGCCTAAAGAAATATACTAAGATCAAGTATATGAAAATAAAATAATTTGCCAATGCAGTATCTTGTCAAAGTGGGATCCAGACTTGGAACCAGGAGATCTGGGTTTGGTTTGTTCCCAATAGCAGTATAACACAGTTCAGTGGCAAATGGCTTCATCCCGTTCCTGTAATAATGCTAATTTAGTCCACAGTACTCAGCCTTCCTGTCACTGTTATTACATGAAGAATGGCAACTAAGACTGGCAGATGAGTGTAGAGAAAAGAAAACTGTGCTTAAAAGAAAGAGGTTTATGCCTTATTTTCACTAGTTATTAATGTGACTTTGAATAGCTCCCAATTCAATGCTTACAGAATGTCAGGCTCCAGAGATATGCAGACAAAAGCAAAATAGCATTTTCTCTCAAGGGGTTTACATTCTAAATGAGGAGAAGAGAGGAAAGAAGAATACAGGAGAGGAAAGGAGAGGAGAAGAGAGGAGAGGACAGGAGAGGAGAGGAGAGGAGAGGAGAGGAGAGGAGAGGAGAGGAGAGGAGAGGAGAGGAGAGGAGAGGAGAGGAGAGGAGAGGAGAGGAGAGGAGAGGAGAGGAGACGAAAGGAGAGGAGAGGAGAGGAGAGGAGAGGAGAGGAGAGGAGAGGAGAGGAGAGGAGAGGAGAGGACAGGAGAGGACAGGACAGGACAGGACAGGACAGGAGAGGACAGGAGAGGGGAGAGGAGAGGAGAGGAGAGGAGAGGAGAGGAGAGGAGAGGAGAGGACAGGACAGGAGAGGAGAGGAGAGGAGAGGAGAGGAGAAGACAGGAGAGGAGAGGAGAGGAGAGGAGAGGAGAGGACAGGAGAGGAGAGGAGTGGAGAGGAGAAGACAGGAGAGGAGAGGAGTGGAGAGGAGAAGACAGGAGAGGAGAGGAGAGGAGAGGAGAGGAGAGGAGAGGAGAGGAGAGGAGAGGAGAGGAGAGGAGAGGAGAGGAGAGGAGAGGAGAGGAGAAGAGAGGAGAGGAGAGGAGAGGAGAGGAGAGGAGAGGAGAGGAGAGGAGAGGAGAGGAGAGGAGAGGAGAGGAGAGGAGAGGAGAGGAGAGGAGAGGAGAGGAGAGGAGAGAAGAGGAGAGAAGAGAAGAGAAGAGAAGAGAAGAGAAGAGAAGAGAAGAGAAGAGAAGAGAAGAGAAGAGAAGAGAAGAGAAGAGAAGAGAAGAGAAGAGAAGGGGAAAGAAGGGGGAGGGAGACCAGGGAGAGAGAGAGAGAGAGGAGAAGAAGAAGAAGAAGAAGAAGAAGAAGAAGAAGAAGAAGAAGAAGAAGAAGAAGAAGAAGAAGAAGAAGAAGAAGAAGAAGAAGAAGAAGAAGAAGAAGAAGAAGAAGAAGAAGAAGAAGAAGAAGAAGAAGAAGAAGAAGAAGAAGAAGAAGAAGAAGAAGAAGAAGAAGAAGAAGAAGAAGAAGAAGAAGAAGAAGAAGAAGAAGAAGAAGAAGAAGAAGAAGAAGAAGAAGAAGAAGAAGAAGAAGAAGAAGAAGAAGAAGAAGAAGAAACAAACAAAGTTTGGTAGCACTAAGCCATTCTTTGAAGAATACTTAGAGATTCAAGGTAGAGGTGAGAAGAGAGGGTATTTTATATACAACAGGACAATTGTACAAAGGCACAAAAGTAGGAAATAGAATATCTCTGTATGTTGGCCTGTACAACTTGAACAGAGTTTGTGAGAAGATGAAAAGGTAGGTAAATTTGATACATATATATATATATATATATATATATATATAT
Organism: Monodelphis domestica; assembly: GCF_027887165.1. NCBI lineage: Eukaryota > Metazoa > Chordata > Mammalia > Didelphimorphia > Didelphidae > Monodelphis > Monodelphis domestica. The sequence goes on from NC_077232.1 coordinate 97,157,976, forward strand.
ATATATATATATATATATATAGTAGTCTCTCAGTGATTGAGAATGACTACTGTCTTTGTGTAGTTTCATCTACGGTGTACCCTCATGTAGCTTTGGAGTCCAAAGGCTGAGGTGCAGAGTTTGTGGCACATGGGGCACGGGACGCCAGTTGTTACCGGAGGTGCGGTTGTGGCCTGGTGTCGGCATTCACGTGCAGCGGCAAGATGTTGACATCGCTCATCTTCAAAGGTGGTGGCGGCATGGTTAATGTGGGTTCGCCAGCTGCTTCTGTCAGAGGCAGTGAGTTCTAGTTGCTCTGGTGTCATGCCAGCCCACTTCAAGTTGGACTTTAGCTGATCCTTGAATCTTTTCTTTGGTCGGCCTTGTTTCCTGAGTCCAGCTGATAGTTCACCATAGAATACCTGTCTTGGTATTCGCTGTGGGTCCATGTGGATGATGTGTCTAGACCATCGTAGCTGGGTTTGGGGTGTATGGGATGCTCAGGGAGGGGTAGTATCTCTGGTATGGAGGGCTTGTCGTGCCCTCCTAGGGCAGCTCTCCAGCCTCTGACCCTCACCTGATACCCAGCTCTCACTTATGGCTCCCAGTAGCTGCTAGCATGTGGCAGCAGCCACATCCCAGGCAACGGTTTCGAAAGGCCAGCCAAACCTTGTGAGAGTAGCCATCGGGTCGTCGACCCCTGGTGAACTAGGGCTTTGCTCACCCAGCATGTGAAGACTGCTTCGGCTGAGCAGACAGAAGAAACCAATAAGAAGGTTTAACGGCTGAGAGGGCGACACATCGAAGCACTGTGGAGTGCTCAGGGCGTGTTGGAGCACAAAGAACAACACGGCCATCCAATGCAGCTGAGGAAGTCTCCAGACATAAATTTGATACAGTCAAGGGCTTAAATGCCAGGAGAGTTTGAACTTTGTCCTAGAGGCAATAGGAAAACAATGATGATGATGATGATGGTGATGATGATGATTATGTGTGTGTGTGAAACACATGACCAGATAATGTTTTCCAAATACCAATTTTAGTTCTGTAGAAGGAAGAGATGGGAAAGAATAGATTCAGGGAGAATTAGGAGGTTATTATAATTGTCCAAAAGATTAATGAAGGTCTCTGTTGGAGTATAGACTATGTTAGAGGAAAGGAAGCGACAGAAGAAATAAATGTTTTAGCAGTAGGAGCAATAACACTTGACAATCAGATTTGAGGGGTAAGGGAAAGGGAAGAACTAAGCATGGCTCCATGGTTATGAACTTGGTGCCTGGAAGGATGGTTATACCCAAAAGAAATATGCAAATTTGGAGAAGAGATGGGTTTTAGGAGACAAATGGTAAATTTGAAGTACCTTCTCAGGTGGCTGAACCAACTTAGCCTCATTTTCCTCATCTGTAAAACAGGTATTGCAACATTTCTGCTACTCAATTCATAAGTCTTCTGTGACAATCAAAATAAGATTAGGAATATAAAGCACATTGCATATGATAAAGCACCATATAAATGCCAGTTATTATAACATGAAGAAAGCTCTGTGCTAATTAAGAAACCATCAAAATATTTTGAAACTCTGGGAATCATTTGTGAAATTAATTATCTAAATTATGGATGATCCCTGAATTAGATCATTAGCACTAGCATTAGAGCCATAATTAACCATTTTCTTTTAGACTTTTACTTGGCTCTATGTATTTAGGAGGTGTCTAAAGCTGAAGAAATTCATTATTCTCACTAAACCCATCTCTCCTTCTAACTTCCCTGGTTCTGTCAAGAGCATCACCATTCTCTCAGGCACCCAAGTGTCTGAGAGTCTTCACTTCCTTTCTCTCACTTGCCCACCATTATTAAATCCATTGCCTTTTCTTGGATGCTACCTCTCCGATATCTTTCATACTGTCCCTTTCTCTCTACTCATTTCCTAAGCACAATTGAATACTTCCATTACTCCTGACACAAACTATTCTTAAAGACTCCTAATTCTTTTCTTGAAATCTAAACTTTCTCCTCTTCAAACTCCTCCATGCATCTGATAAATTGATACTTCTAAGAGCTTATGTCTGACCATGTCACTCCCCTACTGAAGAATTTTTGATGGCTCCGGATTACCTCTGTTTGGAATTTAAAGCCTTTTGTAACTTGACTCCAGGTGCCACATGTTAGGAAGCATAATGAACCACTGACTGACTAGAGAAAATTCAGAAGAAGATAAGCAGGATGGGACTAGAAGTCTTATCATGTATATTTAAAATAATTAGAAATGTTAAGGCTGGTAAAGAAAAGATTTGGCTTTCACGCTAATTAAATGCTAAATTAAAGCACTCTATGCTCCAAGAAAATGAAGCAACTTGATCTTCTCTGTACATAGCATCCCAATTCCTACCATAGACTATTGAATAGTCTTTCCCACATTCCAGGAATGTCCTCCCCTTTTACCTCTGTCTCTTGGAATTTTGTTCCCTTCAAGGCATAGCTTTGGTACCATATCCCAGAAAGGAACCTTCCTGACTCTCTCAGTTGTTTGCATCCCTCCACCCTATAAAACCTATCTATGTTTCCCTTGAGAAAGGGAAGCAATTTAAGCTTTGTGGACCTTGTTTACCTTATCTGTAAAATGAAGAGCCTGGATTATATGACCTCTGAGATCCCTCTTATTTCTAGTTCTTTGATATTATGGTCTCACTTCAAAGTTTGTTTCCTATAGATTTTATTTTTTGGAGGGGGAAGGACAGGGAGGGAAGAGAAGGAGGTTATATTCAGATCAATATGGAAAATTAACAGATTGAATAGAATATATACATAGTAAAGAATTAGATCATAGTCTTACTAAGTCAGCACGGATTTATTAAATGCCTGCTATGTGTCCAGCACTTTGCTAGGCTAATATTTGTCCAGAGAAGAAAGGGTTTTGTGATTTGGGATAATGTGGTTAGGGAAAGGGGTAGTCAGTATAATTCTTGTTAATCCAGAATGACTTCCACTGGACAAAGATTTGTAAAATGGTAAAAATGCAGGTCTGAGTACATAGGAAGAACTCAAGAAATAGTTTTGAGAATCTCATCTTTTCTATTTTTTTTTGCCCAGTCACTAGTAATGTAAACCAATCTCCACAAAGAACAAAGAGGTAAGAGAAAGAACTGACCTAATTTTCTTTCACACTAGAACTAAATAAATAAACCAATGAAAAGATAGATAAAAAACCCAAAGAAGGAATCTTTTCTTTTCTACATAGCTTCCAAGTTATTAAAGGTCTTCAGCAGATACCACATTTTACCAAAAGTATAACCCTGTGAAATAAATAGGATAAATAGAAGTGTCCCAATTTGCTTAATGTGGAAATTGAGGTCCATGGATATTATATGACTCCCCCAGGGTATTACAGCTAGTTGGTAGCAGAACCAAAATTATAACAGATTTTTAAACTTTTTTTCCTGTTAAATAGATCACAAGCAATATTATGATACCTCTGTTTTGACTAAAAAAAGAAAATCCACACATAGAGAAAGTAAAAAGTGATATCCTTTTGAAATGAATAAGAAGTTGAACTTGTCAAGTTTTTTTTTAATTTCTTTTATGTAGACTATTGGGTGGAATAATGGTTATAGTACTGGATAAAAAGTTGAGGACTTGAGTTCAAATCTTGACTCAGGGACTTATTGTGTGAGCAGGACAAGTCTATTACTTTCAGTCTTCTTTGCTTTATGTGTAAAATGGGTATAATAATAACACTTATATCACAGGGTTGTGAGGATCAAGTCAAATAAATGTATGTGAAGTGCCTTATATGCTTTAAAATGCATATAAATGCTAGATATTACTTTTGTTATCAATTGTTATAACTTATTACTAATTATATATTATAAATACAAAAATAGTTTTTTGTTGTTGTTTAGTCATGTTAGTCATATCCTACTCTTTGTGACTCTATTTGGAGTTGTGTCAAAGATATTGAAGTGGCTTGCCATTTCCTTCTCCAGCTCATTTTATAGATGTGGAAACTAAGGCAAACTGGGTTAAGTGATTTCTCCAGGGTCACACAGTTTCAGAGGCCAGATTTGAACTAGGAAAAGGAGGCTTTCTGACTTCAAGTCCAGCACTCAGTCAATTCATCAGTTAGCTACCCACTGAAATGGATCCTGAGCAGTGATTTTCACTGTAATATCACAGAATCTCAGAGATGGGCAAGATTTATAAAGTCATTCTTGGGAATACATTCCTGGATGGGAGACCCTTCAAATAGCTTTAACAAGTGGCCAACAGCCTCAGTTTACTATCCAACTGAATCCAACAAGCATTCCTTAAGTATCTACTATGTGTCAGGTGCTGTGCTACATATTGGGGGATACAAACTTAAAATGAAAGATGGTCTCTTCCTTCAAAGAGCTTATGGCTCTCCAATGGGAGGGGATTCAGCTACCTCCAGGGGCAATATAATTCACTGTATTGGCTCAAATATAATATAACCTGGAATATAGTGTGATCCCAAGCCTTTTGAAGGGTAACTCAGAAAGATAAAACACTCATTTTATTTTCTCCGTTTAAATTACAACTTTCTCTTAATTCGTGAATAATGCAGGCACTTTATATTTGAAGTTTTTTCAAGATCCTGAAAACAAGCTAAAGAAGTTTTAATGCCAACACTTTTATTAACTATGTATTACTTTTGTAGATACTTGTGAGAAACTACGTTCCAATATTTAAACATGTTCTCCTTCTTCTAGTTCCTCATCTCCTGAAGTGGAAGCATCATTCGAGTCATCGTTGTCACCCTCTTCTTCCCACAAAACACCATCTTCACCACTGTCCATACTGTTTGATATACATTTTTTAAATTCAAGCACAATGGACTCAGTGGAGATTTTGTGACAAGCAGTTTTGCTCCAGTTTCCCAATTCAGAGACCGACAATTTCTTATTTTTCCTGATGGAGTAAATTCGTAGTTTCTGGCCAACATCCACTCATATTCTTTCCTTAAATGGTCTTTGAATTGCTTATTAATTCCTATATCTAACAATTGTAATTGCAACATCATTCCTCCCAGAATAACAACTAGGTTTGTGCACATTTCATCAATTCTCTTCTTCACATTTTTAGGCAGGTGACCCTTGAATGCATCCAGTAGAAGCAGCCCACCCCGGACTACATTCAACCAATCTAACCCAAGTTCTTCATTCATCCCTCCCTTTTCCTGCACACAAAAGATCACTCCTGCTGGTCACATTTCCTTAGGAATGTTTTACGCCTAAAATTACAGGAGGAGTCAGTTTTTGCCCGTCAGTTGTGACTTGCAAGCATCTCAATCATTCTTGTTTTCTCATTTTCCAGTTTTTTTTTTTAATCAACACTGATTTGGTGCACTTAGTATTAATGGTGATATTTTGATGGAATATCTAAATAAACAGGCATTTGGTCAGCATTTTCCATCTGCCCGAGGAGATAGTGATGCTTTTTATGTATGCTGAGGCACACAATACACAACTTATGGCTTCAAAGCTGGAAGTGCTCTAATATAGCCTGAATGAGACTTTCAAAGGTACATATTGATGAAAAAAAAAGTGACATTATATTCGGGCTAACATGGCATTTTTTTTATGGCCATTCAGTCTATCATATATACATATGCACGCACATATATAGATAGCCTTGTAAGGGAGAAAGGTAAGAGGTAATAGAAAGAAAAGGGGTGTGAATAGAAACCAGAGCCAGAGCCCCAGCAGCCTACCTACTGGAGCCTTAGAAAAGACTAGCACTCCCTGGCAGGGGATCTTACCCATTTATGCACAAACCCAAGCCAGGAAGTAAGAAAAGGGAACCCTGGGAAGAGTAGGGAATGCTGGGGGATGTAGTTCGCAGAGTATAATTTTTTTAAATGAAAGTAGATACATATATGTATCTATGTGTATTTATGTGTATATGTGTATGTATACATTGTAATATCTTAAATAGCAATATATTATGCTTTATATAACATGTGAATAATTCTATATAATACAAATGTGCACATTACACAGATTGTCTTCCCAATAAAATGCAAACTCGTTTAGAACAAATTTAATTTTTATTTTTATGTAAATGGTATATTATAACATATAATATATTATGTCTTATGTTACATAATGTGTAAAATGATATAAATTTAAATCTTATATACACATATACGGATTTTATATATGCATATATAAATTAATATATTTAATTTCTATACACACATACATATATAAATGTATATAAATATTGTCTGTTTATTCATACATATATACATATATGTGAGTTTGTATATAGATATATACATACATATATTTGTCTTTCTATTCCCAGTATCTATCATAGAATCTAGCACATAGTAGACACTGAATAAATATGGAATACTAATCACAATTTTCAAACATTATTTCTACTTCTGGGACTACTCTGGGACTAAGCTGAATAACTGAAATCCCTATCTTGCACAACAGCCCTTCAAATATTTGTAAGAGTCAACTTATTATTCCCCCCAAATTTTTCTTTTCCAGACTTAAAATTTCTAGCTATTTCAACTTCATGATACAGTTTCCAGTCCCATTCTTATTAGCTTCTTCTGGATTTCTTCTAGTTAGTATAACAATATCATTCCTAACATGTGACACTTAGAGCTAGCTGAACACAACACTCCAGATCTAACTGAACAATGGCAGGGTGTCACTGAATCATCTGCTTCCAAAGAGTTTAATTTGAAAACTTTATGTAAGCAATGTTTAATCCCTGTTTTACAGATGAAGAAACTGAGTCTCAGAGAAGTTAAAAAGTCACCTGTTCAAGGTCAAATAACTAGTGTCAAAAACAGTATTCAAACCTGTGTTTTCCTGATTTCTATCCACTAAACCACTCGGCCAATCATAAAAACAAATATGCTGGGTAGGATTATTGAGGCTCTCTTATTTCAGCACTCTCCATTCATAATGCTTATTTTCTTAATACACTCTATAAGTGCTTCTAGTGTTTGAGGTAATGGACAGGTGAGAGGGAATTTGATAGCTACCCTTACGTATCTCCTTATGGTCACGGTAGCCTAGTTCTTAAGGACTTCATTAGCAATAGACTTGCCAGACCTGTCATGTGACACTTGACTTTGCCCAGAGTCAGTCCCAGGCATCCCACCGCTTCATCCATTTGCCAACTCAGCCTAATTTGGCCTGACATAAATCAATTCCAATAAGGATATTAGACAAAGGAAAGAGGGCCATTTTTATAGACTGTAGAGAAGTAAAGCTTATGAAAATAATTTTAAATTGCCTGAGAATTACTGGCAATCCACTGGGGCATGGATATGAAATATGAGTTCCCTAAGATCTCTGTTTGGTCTTTAGCCTTTCCTAAAAGGCTCTATGACTCATTGAAAGTCTCCTACTTTTTTCTTATCATCACTATTAATAACTCTACTCGGCAGGATCCTGGTTCATTGAGACATAAGCAGAGATGTGATTGAAATTGATCTTTCTTTCCTCTCTCAGTGCTCTCCTAGCACCTGTTTTTTCTCCTTCCTCATAAAATTATATTTGCTTTTATACCATAACAATTTGTATATAATGCCTTGCCTTGTCCCTCCTGCATTCTGAAGCATCTAGGTGCCACAATGGTTAGAATACAGGGGCTTCAGTCATGAAGATCTCAGTTCAAATTTTGTCTCTGAAACTGGCTTTGTGAACCCAGGCATGTCACTTAACCTTTTTCTGCCTCAGTTTCTTCATCTTTAAAATGGAAATAATAAAAGAACATAACTGCCAAGGTTGATGGGAAGATAAAGTATATTTTAAAGGGCTCTGCAAATCTCAAAGAGCAATTTAAATACTAACTACTATCATAGGACCAGAATGTAGTACAATGGAGAATACGCAGTGCTTAAAGTCAAGGAGATCTGGATGCAAATTCTATTTGTGACATTTACAGTCTGCATGAAACTAAACTCTCTGTGCTTCATAGATTTAAAACTGAAGGGGAACATGGAAATCATTCACTTCCTCATTTTTACAGATAAGGAAACTGAAGCACAAAGAAGGAAAATTATTTCCCCAGGATCACACAGTTAATATATAAAGGATTTAATTACTAAGTCATAAAAGATTTGTATCCTGAGTTGGTGAAGAGATTCCTCATACCAGGATTTCCCTACACTGACAAAATATTATGTAATTGTACTTCTACCTTAGTGTCCAGTAACATGTCTTAATTAATGCTTAATAAAGTTTGCTACATTTGAATTTGGATTTTTTCCACAGAAAAACTAAAATAGATCTTTATCACCCACTCATCCCAACTCATTTATTCATTTAAATATATGCGTGCATGTGTGTATGCATGTGTGTGTTTACACGTGCATTCTTTTGAGTCACTCATACTAAAGGGAAAGATAGAAATATAAAGTACTATGAATTCAGAAACTCTTCATCTACCCTAAGCTCTGATCAGCATCTCTTTCCTGCCAGATTTTGTAATGCAGGGATTAGGAGAAGGCGTAAGGATGATGAGGGAATAGAGTTGTGAGAGCAAAGAGATCCTTCTCCTCCTCCTCCCTTCCTTCTGATGGAAGATAACTAAATCCTGTCTCCTTGAAAGGGAAGTATGTCTCCCCAGAGAATGTTTTCTGGGAAATGGAAGGCAGAAGACTAGAGAGGGAAGCCTTAGTGAGATGACAAGATGCTCCACTCCAAGGAGTCTTGAGAGGCAGGGTGATTCTTCTCCCATGGACATCAACTGTCAATCCACTTCAGGATCTTAGGGCTACCCAACTGTCAAGGAGAGATGTCAGTTCCTTGGATTAGGCAGTCCTTAATCCCTGTGACCTAGAAGTCAACTCCCCTTTTTGGGGAGAGGTGAGACCCTCCCCAAATCTTTGATTCCTCTAAATATGTTGTTAGAGACTGGCCCAGATCTAAATCTTGAATAACAGGTGATTTATTGGGGTTCAAGCAGGGAAGGGGTGGCAAGGATATCAGGTAGGAAAGGGAGTAAACAGGGATGACCTACAGTTTCCCCCTCTAGCAGATTGGCCCTCCAAGGTCTGGGGGTTCAAGGCTTCTCAGTCTTGATCCCTCTTTTTGCCAACTGACTGTAAGTCCCTACTCTTAAGCTGACTAAACTTGAATATGGGAATCCAGGGACAGGTAAGGGAGAGAGAGACAGAGAAATCCTTGGAACAGCTCTGTGGATGGCTCTCTTCAAAAAGTCCCAATCCACAGCCCCACTGAGGACTTTAGAGTGCTGTCACAGAGAGTTTGATTAGAAGTATTCAGGGGTTCAGAAAGGACAGTAGATCTTCCAAGATATAGGTTTTTCCTGAGCCTATGGGGATTCACCTCTCTTCTCTCCCTCCCCAAGCTAGAAGTGACTGGTCAGTTGAATCTCCAAGCCTCTGTTCCTTCCTTATAACTCTTAGCTTCCTCTTTCCCTTCTCCCACTCTTCCTTTAGCAGTTCCCTCCAAGAGATGATCTCTTGTCCATGTAAAAAAATGTCTCTTCTCTTATCTTACAATTTCCTTTGACTTTTTATCCTGGAATGTGAAAGAATTTTCAGTAGGAATAGCTCTGTGGTAGAAAAGGTACTAGACTTATAGTCAAAAGACATGAGTTCAGGGAGCAGCTGGGTAGCTCAGTGGATTGAGAGTCAGTCCTAGAGACAGGAGGTCCTAGGTTCAAATCTGGCCTCAGACACTTCCTAGCTGTGTGACCCTGGGGCAAGTCACTTAACCCCCATTGCCTATTTAAAAAAAAAGACATGAGTTCAAATCCTGGGTCTTCCATTAAGTACCTGTGCAACTTTGAGCATTTCACTTTCCCTCTGCACTAGTTTCTCTGTCTGTCTGTCTGTCTCTCCATATATATATGCTTCTTGTGATATATTTGTCAAAAGAAAGTAGACTAAAATTCTATGATCCCTTCTTGGCAAAGATAATTTAAAAAAAATGTTAAAAATTAAATTAAAATAATAAAATTAAAAATTAAAATATTTGAAAATATTAATTTAAAATTAAAATATAAATAATTAAATAAACAAATAAATAAATCCTATGATCCCACATTGAGCATAATTAAATCTATTCTGCCATCATTCCTGAATGGCCTGTAATTTTCCAGACCCAATAGCTCCTCCATAACCATTGCTCTTTTCATGTTTTCTCCCTTATTAGAATGGAATCCCTCTGAGGACAGGACTGTCTTTATTTTTGTATTTGGATTCCCAACTTAGCACAGAGATTGGATCTCTGCTATTGTAAGTATTTAATAAATTTTTATAATTATTCAATTACACAATATTGTAGAGGGGAAATCTCCAGCACAATAGGAGGCTATATCTGGAACAAGAGGACATTTAAGTTTGATTACTGGCTATGCACCTTATTTAACTATGTGGCCATGGGCAAGTCACTTAATATTACTGAAGCTCAGTTTCCTCAACTGAATATATGGAAGGGTGCTGATTAAGTAATGTTCTCCTGATTCTATTCCCCAGTCAATTTGATGAAGTTATAGGGTATCAAATGTTGAATGATCCATTTACATATTTAAAAAGTTAAAAAGTTTATATGAGGTTTGAAAAAGTTTGCACTAGGGTCTTTTCTTTGCCTGCTCACTTATGTGGATCAACAGAAGAGACTGATTACTTTGTTTATTTTTGTGGGAAAATCAACCTTGGTCAAGTAAATTCAGGAGAAACAGTTCTTTAAGTCGCTCTAAGATCTTGTGTACTTGCTACTTGTACTTCTTATAGGATATAGAGAAGGAAAAGAGGGGGTTTCTCCCACTGGCAATGGTTCATTTTGGTAGAAGCCGGTTGGGGTATAGTTTTGCACATAACTGGAGAACTGATTTCTAAGTCTCAAAGAGAGGCATCATGGTGCTCATGAGGGGAATCCTGCTTCTCAGAAGTCAGTGCTGGTAATCCTTGTCAAGAAATGCATTAGGTCAAGAAGAGACCTAATGAGTCCTGTAGAGAAGTTGACCTAACAAGGTATCATATTTGATGAGGAATAGTTTAAGGAGACATTATAAGAGACTATCAGAAACTTTGCAGTGTCAAAGATGTAAGCTGACTATAATTTCACTGTGTGTTGGGTCCTCATATTGTTTTCAGTAGTAACAGTGTGCATTTGTGGGAGAAGATACTTGAAGTTAATGGGAGGGGATGTTCTATCATAAATCTTCTCTATTCTTGTTAATATATTAGCTTTGAGCTAATTGCATTTTCTGGTTACTAAAAGATAAACACATTGGTGGGGGCTTGTAAGCTATAGTTCTATAAGTTAAATAGTTATACAAAAATGTTTACTGATAGAATAAACAAAACTTAGACTAGATTGTCAGTGTGAGCTGGGGGTAGAAGGTAAGCCAGAGTGTTAATTATGAAATAAAGGAGTTGAACTAGAGGGCTTCTAAGGACCTTCCCTGTTCTAAATCGATGAACCTTAATAATCTCTCTTCAAATTCTGATATTTCCTAGAAAATCTTTTCAATGAAGAAAGCAGTTATAAAGTAGATGCATTACCTTGTTTCTCACAGCAAGCCTCTGAGTCAGGGATGGCATCATCATCTATAGATTATGAACCAATATGGAAATGGAAGACTACATAGATTTGGTGACTAGTCCAGTTTTGCATAGCTAGTAAAGCCAAGAACCAGCCCTCTGTCAAATTCTTCTATCTCCATATTCAAAGATTCTTTTTCTTTATACCGCACTGCCTTTCAGTAGCAAGTATACACTAGAGTCTTACTATGGAAACAAATTCAACTCTATTTTTTAAATTCAATTTTAGAAGAATTTTCTGAGCCTAACACTGTGTCAAGGGCCAAGAGATATACAAAAGAAATTTATGACAAAGTCGTTGACCTTTCTGCTACATTTTCATCATTTTGTCATAATCTTCACAATCTTTTCCGCCATTTGAGGACAAATATATGATTAACCAAAAATCAAAATTAATAACAATATGTGTCATCAGTGGGGAATCCCTGACCCCTCAGGGACTTGGATTACTTTGCTGCAGATGTAGAAAGAGTAGGGGCCAGTACCCTTCCCCACACTATGAAACTGGGGTCTACATATGCAGTTATTAGGATGCTAACAGAAATCCAGTTAAGCAACAACTTAGAATTTTTAAAAAGGATTTAATTGAAACAGAATTGTAGGATCAATGATGCAGATTCAAGAGACCTCAGAAGTCATTTAGTCTTACTGCCTAATTTTCCCGTTGAAGAAACTGAGGGTGTGAAGATTAAGTGGTTTGCCCAAAATCACACATATTATAACTTGTCAGAGACAAAATTGGAATCCATGTTGCTCTAACTCCAGAATTCATGCTATTTACACTAACTGGAAAAAATGGAAACATTCTCAGCAACCATTTTTCAAATCATGTATTCCCTTTCTCTTCTTCCAGCACAGGCAGAAGAAGCTTTCAACATCTCTCCAGGAACTAGAGAAAACAGAACAAAGTTTAAGTAGTCTCTTGCACTCAGTACTCTGACTACAGCCCTCCACAGCATCTACATGGCAATTTTCTGACCCCGGAAGTTTTCCTCAGTTCTGCTGGTTCTCCTCTTCATAATTAGAACAAACTTGATCCTCTAACCCCACCACAATTCAATTTCTGGTCAGCTCTGTGACAGCATCTTCAGCCATTTTTACAGAGAAAAAATCATTCTGTGGAGGCAAGAATAAATACATTGAAACTGCAAAATAGTTATTTATTTTTCAAAATCTGTAAACTGAGTTATACATATATTATCATGCAAAACACATTTCCATGTTGTTCATTTCTGTAAGTGACCCAGATCGAATGGCTTGCCAACTCTGGAAAGGGGAAGGAAGGAGAGGGAGACAATTTGGATCACATAACTTCAGAAAACATATATGGAAATTTGTTATTACATGTAGTTGGTAAAAAAAAAATCTGTAAACTTTCGCTGGCATATTACAAACACCTTGGTGATTTTAAAAGTAAAATTGTTAAAGAATATTCTGAAGACCACTCTTTTTATAGCCAAGACTGAATTATTCTTGTATCGCTCTAACCCCCACTTCCCTTACTACCTCCCCTCCTCTCATTCCCTCCCCTCCACTCCACTCACCCCCAGAGAGGAGAGCTACTTAATTCTGACCACAGAAAACAACTCTTCAATGACTGCCTTCTGACCTCCTAGAGTTCTCCAGATTGAGGATGCCAAACAGAAACTGGAGAACAAATTTAATTTTTCCACTGTTCTCACTACACAGTCTATGCTCATTGAAACCAGAAATCAGGAGGGCATCATATTGTTATTGCTAGGAAGACAATGTGAGATGCACTAGCACAGCATGCACCAGATTCCAAACGCCTTTGCAAAGACTTGTGGTCTCCAGAAGCAGATGCAACTTTCCTAATTCAAGGATTCAGGCTTCAGGGTTTCAAACAGTTACACCTTTCCCCTGATACTGCTCCACCCCACACCTGAACACCTGGAGCAGAGATACTAGTTTTGGAAGATAGCCCTAAGCCTGCTTCATGCCCTCCTGGATAAAAAGGAGATTGGCAGGTGTGAAGAAGAGGCATTGAAGACAATAATAACCTTCTCTTTAAGGCTCTCTCCCTCATGTAATCAGAATGGAGAGAGCACTGAAAAGTCAAGAGCTAGTGGACAGCTGTTGAAGTGAGTGGAAGAATTTTATGTTAGACCAAAACGTATTTCTCTGTTCTTAGGAGTCCTTAGAAAGCCAGTCCTTAGTGGGGGGAGAGGAGGATGGGGGAAGGTTCCTGTGTAAATGAAGTATGTCTTTTTTATTCTCCAAAGACATTTCACAGACTCTAAACCTATACAATACCAGATCTGGAAGCAGCCTTAGAAATCATCAAGTTGCATACACACACACACACACACACACACACACACACACACATACACACACACACACACAAACACACTGGATAATCCTAGAAGACTCCAAGAGGTTGTCTAGTCCAATTATTGTTCCCCCAGAAATCCTCCCTACAATATCCACAAATGTTCCTCCAGCCTTCCCTGGAAGAACTCCAGCAAAAGAGAATTTTTTGTCCTAGGAAGCCTATTCTGATTTCAATTCCATGCCCTTATTTTACAGAAGAAATCACTAAAGTCCAAATAAATTAAATGACTCGTCCTGTGATACAAGTTGGTGACAGAAATAGGACTCAGGTCTCTTACCTCCACATCCAGAACTCTTTTCACCATCCCACCCTGCTTCCTGTTCCTTGTAGAATGATAACTGAGAAGAGAGGGAAGGGGGTTTGTAGATCACTTACTTTCACGGATGCTAAAATAATATTTGGAGTCTCTAGAATAAGAAATATCTTCTCATTCAAGCTGTATCACTATAACTTTGAGCAAGAACTTGTCTCCTTCACAGGGTTGATAGAAGGACAAAAATGAAATCTTTCACAGGAAAATACTTTGAAATTTTTAAATAGGAAGCATTAAAAGTTAGTGTTTTATTGCTATGAAATCATTGTGCTTCTAGGGTTTTCCTGATTCCATATGCAGTCACCACATGAACCCTTAGCCAGTAGACAGGTCTCCTAACCTCCACTCCAGGATCCTGAATTATGTGACAATAATATAACACATATCAATGGAATGACCAGATATCTGTGTTCACTATCACTTAGCGACTGTTTCTCTCAAGGATGATAACAGGGGTTTCATTTTGTTCATTTTCAGTTATGTTTGACTCTCCATGAACCCTCTTGGTGTTTTCTTGACCAAGACACTAGATTGATTTGCAATTTCCTTCTCCAGCTCATTTTCAAGATATGGGAACTGAAGCAAATGGGATTAAGTGATTTGTCCAGGATCACTGAGCTAGTAAGTGATTGAGCCCAGGTTTGAACTCACATCTTCCTGAATCTAGGCCTGGTGTTCTCTCCACTGTACCACCTAGCTGCCCTGATAACAGGGGTACTAGAGAGCAATTTAGCTAAAGCACATTCAGTGACTACAAGCCAAGAATGCCCATTTTCTTGGATTTAAAAAAAAGAGGTAGCAAACATGGACAAAAAGACAGCAAACTAGTGTCAGCATGAAAGTTCAAGTCTTGGATTTGGATCTTGGGCAGGTCATATAATTCCCATAATGAAGAGGACTATGGATTTAACCTACAATTTCACTGATCCAGGGAATTCCCAAATAAAAAACAAAACAAACAAACAAACAAAGCCTCCTTCTACTGAGACAGGTCATCACTTTCACTACAACTTAAAGTGCAAGAGAGGTGCCTAAACAACTAAGAAGTTAAAAGATTTAAGGATTATACAGACAGCCATTATGCATAAAGTATGGCAATTGAACCCAGTCATTTTGCTTTTGAGATCAGTTCTCTCTATTCATTTCCTCATGCTTCATCTCTCTGATGCACTTGATTTAAAAAAATAAAATTTCCATTTGAAGTCACTGCTTTGTTGGTGGGAACACATGGTATCTCTGGGGATCTTGAGGAATAGCTTTAGCTAAAACTTCCTCAGTCAATTTATATTTTGTAACTTTATCACTTCTCTATCTGTAGTGTTATGAAATAAGCTACTGGCAGCAGGTAGTACCTGTATGAGGTTTGTTCTTGATCCCACTGTCTGAATTCTGGACCAGAAATGATTTTAATAGAAAATCTTACAGTGTCAGTTTCAGAATTTTCCTTGATAACTTTGAAATTAAACTTGTCATTAAATTTTATGATTAACAACTGCCTGGACCCACTATGTCTTACATAATGGACTCATTTATGAATCAAAATCCAAACCATAAAAGGCTTTGATACCTTTATCTTTAAATCTAAATTAGAAAATAGTTGTGGCCTCAGTGGACTAACACAACTTCAAGAAGGAGTTCTAATTTCATCTCTGGCCAGTGATGAAGTCCCAGAACAATACTCTATTATTTTCCTTAGAAAATGAAGATGGTAACAATTATGTTCTCCTCCAGATAGTACAAAGTCTTTAGCATCAGGGTTGGAAGAGTCCTTATATATTGTCCTGTCCAGTTTTTTTTTTCATTTTATGAATGAGGAAACTGAAGAAATGAGATACATTCTCTAGTCTATTCTCTAGTCACTTCAATAATAAATACCAGAACTAAACCTGATACTCAGGTCTTCTGACTCTGATAACATTCTTTCCATCATATTAACCTGCCTAACATTTTGAGAGACATAAAAGGGGACCAAAGTTCACTCCATGGGTTTGCTGATCTGGTTCCTTTTCACCAGGCATTTTCCTTCAGTAATGGAAGTTAAGAGTCTGGTTTAAATAGATTGCATTTGTAAAGACTCTAGTCTTTCAACTTTCATTCTTGTATTCTCCATATTTATGTATGCTGGAAATATAAGAGATAATAGGAGAGAGACAAACTAGTTGTTACGTCACAAGTTCCCTCCACTCTCAGGTTATTGCCAAGTCAACAAAAATTTATTGTGTTCCAGTCATTGTGCTAAATTCTAGGAATAAAAATAAAAGTTGGAATATAGTCACTTCCTTTATGATCTTACATTCTAATGGAAGATGACAATATATCAAAGGAAGCTGGGGGAGTGGGGTGCAGGATGGTTTCTATGATGGAGCATGCATGGTAAAGAAAATCCAGAAAGTACGGAGTAGAGAGGAATGAATGCTACATCTCCATCAGTTCATGTCCTCAGTGTTCATACTTACTTCCAGGCTCCCTGTCTATTAGGATAGAAGATCTCCAAATACATCATCACAATTTCCAAGCACTACATTCAGAGAGTGTCCCTTCTTCTATCCTCTCATATACCATGTGATTTGACTCCTTTCCAAACACTTCAATGCCACAGACACTACCTCCCTTGTGTCTACTTCTAGATGGCTTTAAAAACCTTTCCTAAAGAGCTGTGATCACTCAGTGGCCCCTTGCAAGCCCCTCAGACATGTTGGCCAAGGAGTGACATTTATGCCTCTCTTCCCCTATCATCCCTGCATCATCTCAAACTCCTAACATCTTGACACGCTATATTGCTAATTTCAACATGGATACCTTCACCAATTAAGTTCATTGGCACTGAACCAACTAATCCTCCACCTAATGGTTTTTAAGCATTCTATATTTAGAGCTGTATCTTAGAGGTCCCTTAATAAAGCACCCTCATTTCACAAGTAAGGAAAATGAGGTTCACTGTTAATCTACACACTCAAAGTCAAAAAATATATAGGTTAATCAGCTGAAATTACAAGCTTTGTCCTTTTATTCCAAATGCAGTCATCTTTACACAGTATCATATGGTTTTCTTTTGAGGATTTCCCATTGTGTCATTCTTTTCAGAATGCCTAAGGGACAACATCACACCATACCATTCCATCATGTGTTTTGGCTTCAAAGATTTGCCCCAGATTTCTTTGCCATGTTCTATGTTCAGTGTGAAATTTGACATGGAGATGGAGAGAAGCAATAAGCCATGTCTATTAGTAGAGATTACACTCTACTCAAGATTGATAAAATGAGTTTACAGAAATGGATAACCATGAAATTTGCCTCTATTACACAGGGCATTTGCCTCTATCCAACCCTCTTATTCTCTTTAACTAAGTGTTCCTTTTAATCTCAGCCAAGACCTTGAGTAGAATTTCAACTTAGACCTCCACTGATCATGGAAGAGGGGGGGTTAGGAGCACTGTCGTTAAATTCTTTGACAAGGACCAAAAACACCAACAGAGGAAAGTCAAGTCTTTCCTGAGGATGAATCAATCAATTTTAAGGAGTTAATGCATAGCATGTGGAGATAAGTGTGGCAGTAGTATATATTAGAAAGAGCTACTGGCACAGGAGCAGGGGACCTGGACTGGAGTGCTTTCCCTGACACCTTCTACTATGAGCAAGTCACAATCTCTCTGAGTTTTCTCAGTTTTTATAGGTACATTCGGGTTAGTGAGATTGTTGTTTGTCCATTTTAAGTGCTATGAAAATATACTCCATTATAATTATTGGAGATGATTTTCCATTATTTCTATTAGGAAGTATGTCATTATATCCAA
Organism: Monodelphis domestica; assembly: GCF_027887165.1. NCBI lineage: Eukaryota > Metazoa > Chordata > Mammalia > Didelphimorphia > Didelphidae > Monodelphis > Monodelphis domestica. The sequence continues at coordinate 97,175,981 of NC_077232.1, forward strand.
AGAATGGGAATATATACTACAGTCCAAGATAAGTCATGTCTCATGATCTTGTCTGGGGACAATGAAACTGAGCCTTATAGTCATTCTGTATTTTGATTTCCTCATTCTTTTTACTCATTTTTTCCTCAGTTCATGTAAGGCTTCTCATACTTCTCTGCATTCACTCCATTAATCTTTTTTGATGACATAGTAAAATTCTATTATATTCAGATGTCATAACTTTCCCCATTTGAATGTTATCTGCTTTGCCTCCAGTTCTTTGCTACTTCCCAAAGTGCCACTATCAATATTTTGGTGTATATAAGTCTTTTTTTTTTTGGTCAGGGACCTCCTTGAAGTATGTATATGCCTAGCAGTAGGATCTCTAGGTCAAAAGGTATGGATGTTGTCTTTATGGAATTCCAAATTTCCATATTTTGGGGGATCATTTCACAGGCACTAAGTGCATCAATACACTCATATTTCAATAATCTTTGTCCATTAAAAAATATTTTTGGAATTATTCCAATATGCATTTTTCTTACTTTCAAGTGATTTGTATCCACTTTTCATATAACTAACCATTTATAATGCTTTTTCAGGGAGCTGTTTAAGTTCTTTAACTCATTTATTAGAAACAAAACTCTTATATTTTAGTAGAATTTGCCAGCACAGTTAAGTCTAACATCCTTGGGAAAGCGTTGGTCAGTTTCATGTAATTAGGCTACTGTGGAGGACTTTACTAGGAAGACTTCTGTAGAGCCTGCCTAATACTCAACCAACCTGTCTTCTAATCCTAAGAAAGCAAATGCCCTTTTTTCCTTTGAATGATTAAATAATAGGTTGTAGATACATGAAACTAAAGGCTCCCCCTTCAAATATTGCTGCTGTTTATATATTATCAACCTAACAATGAGTACTAACCTGAAAAACAACAATTAAAAATATTTTAAGGCAAAGTTGTGTCTAATGCATTTTATTATACCTTTTTACTGATTAAAGATGGTATGACACAAGTAAACAAAGTTTAATAGAAATGCATAATAACATGGAATAAGCCAACCGTGGAAGCTCTTTTGCAGTCAATGGGCGCAGCTTTCTCAATGGAACAAGTATGGATTAATATCTAAAAATATGAGAAAAGGCTGGCTGCATGTATGTATGCTAGATCTGCTGCTGCTGTTGACTCATGATTTGACACTGGGTAGATTCCTTACCTATTTCTTAATATATGAAACAAAAGTGTAGACCAGATGAAGCCTAAGGTCAATTTTGTCTTTAAAGTATGATATAAAGAAAGTTGATGTCAAAGCTGTAACTAAAGGAGGGAGATAAATGCTTTGTTCTAGGGTGCCAAAATTCAGAAGGAGCAAAAATCTAACAAATTGTCCATCATAAAAATAGAAGTGGGGTAGAACATGAGATTTAGATATTATTAGTCTGGGAAAAGTCCTTTGGATACTCTCCTTTTAAATTTTCCTCAAACATTGGCAGAAGAGTTGGGAAGACAAGGAAATTCTGATTCTAGACATCTGGCGAACATGTACTATCATCAACTTATTCCTTCCTTCATTCTGTGACGTAAGGAAATTTCTCATTTGCTCTTCCCCAAGATTCCTTTTCCCACACCTAGGAGCTCTCTTTTTCTTTCTTTTCTAGGTGAACCTTTCTCTCTCTTGTCCTCCAGACAGTCTTGTTTTCCTCTGGTGAGAGTGACAAATACCTCTGATATTTTCACTTTTACACACTGTGGCCGAGTAGAAAGGTACAGGGCTTAATTCTCCAAATTTAACTTGATAATTCATCTTTTTCTTTTTTTGTGTATTCTTTTATATATTTTCCGGATCATAAATAATTTTCTGGTATTTTGCAATCCATGTTCTCTCCCTTGCTTCCATCCCTCCTCCTTCCCAAGGATGGAAGGTAATATAATATAAGTTATATATTTGCTATCAGGCAATATAAAGTTTCATCTTCTTCATGTTGTACCAGAAGATATACATTTCTCATACTAAAGAAAAATTCATGAACGAAATTAAGTGAAGAATGGTATGCTTCATCTACATTCAGACTCCACTAGTTTCTTCTACGGCCATTTTTTTCTCATGGGTCTTTTGGATTTGTCCCAGATCCTTACATTGCCAACAATAAAACATTCACAGTTGTTCATACAATATTGCTGTTACTCTACACCTCCACCTCTTTTCTAACTTTCTGACTTTTCTCTCTATGCCACTCTGATACCTAGTTCCTCTTCCCATTCAATCCAGTTTGTCAAAATTGCTTCTTGCATTCTTTTCACAATGTGAATTGCAAAGTTAATTTGAATATGCATTTTGGAATGATTTCCACACGTGCCAGATTTGCTCTGGCTTATAGAAGGTACTTAACAAATATTTGTTGATTGTTTGGTTGATTGTTTAGATATCTATTGTGGCCACTATTAAATCACTTGTTCATGGTTCAGTTGTGTTGTGGCATGCTAATTGGATGATGGAATGAAAGTCTTAGGATGAGGATACTCACTTAATGTTCTTGGATTGAAGAAATAACTTCTCTTAATAGACAGTCTCTTGGGTCTCAACTAGTCCTATCATTTGAAGGAATATGATGTCCCCTTCTTAACCATATATATAATAAGTTTGATTTAAGAAAACTTGGGCAGAAATTGAAAACTGATGCAAAGAATAGGTCATCTTTCTTAGTCCTAGCCCAGAAAAAAGGGAAATAAAATCACATTAAGAAGGGCAGGGGCATTTTATTTTCCTCTACCTCTCAATGATATTATAAGAAGGAAAAATCAGTGAAATAGTTGTCAGTTTTCTAACATCTAAGATAGTCATAGGATTAAGAGATGGGGGGAAGTTTAAAGATCATTTGGACTACTAATGCCTTTAATTTTCAGATGGAGAAACTGGGGGAACAGATGTGAAGTTACTTGCTTTTAGAACCAAAATGGGTTAACCTTTATCCTAAAAGGTATATCTGGTTGGCCTTTATGACAAGAGATATTCTGGTTCAGGACAGAAACTGAAGGTTTTGGAATAGGATGGAAGCAGTGAGAAGGTAAGCTAAGGGCAGTAGAAAATATGATCTTAGAGATACAGCATTGTTTTTACATTTTTCCCAGACTGAATAGAGGTAGAAAGAGTGACAGTAACTGGAGTTGGGACTCTTTTGAAGTGGATCATTTTTTTTCTCTTTATCTGTTTCTCTCTTATGTAGACAATATCTGCAAAGATGGGGGTTTGAGACCTTTGAGAAGACTGCTTTTTCTGTAGTGTACTATCCACAAGATCCTTTTTCCTGGGTCAGCTTTAGTTTATTTCACCAAAAAAAATTGAATGTGAAACTTTGTAGTGGTAGGATCTTCTAACATCTCTTTTTGTACAAATATTTGTGTAACAATATTTTCAGTTCTAGAACAAGTGTTAAAATTCTCTTGCACAAGGATATTATTTGGTAGATCATCATGTTCTTGTTTCGTTTTTCTTTTTTCCCCTGAGCAATCACTTCTCAATAGTAGCCTATTTTAGTGTTATTTATTCATAAATATACACCATTGTTTATAGTTTATGAATTTTATGTATATGTCTATTCTGGGGGAAATGGACCTACTAGGTGCAACCTGCCAAGATCATATTTGAGCAACATCTTGAAATATTGACATTTAGAAGAATAATTCCACTGGAAGGTCTCAGTTACTTCCTCACAGCTCAGTGAAATAATGCAGATACCCTTGGTAACATATAAGCAGTCTTCATCAAAACAAAAATGGTGTCCCAAAGTCTTAGTGTAGATCTGAACAGTTAATGTTTAAAATAGCTCTAAGACTTTGTGGACACCCAGCATTTGGCTTAAACTCATTCCTCTATCCTAAGGCAATCACCTTTGTCAAGTGTAGCTGGGGAGAAAACAAAGCCAAACAGAAACTACCATATGGTTATATTTGACTGACCTACTCAAATATGTGGATGCCCAAATTATTGCCAGATGCTTCCTCTGACTTTCTACTGCTTCCACATTTGCCCAGGAGTGTGGCGCAGAAAAACATCTGCAGATGCATTTAGTGAAAATCATATGCTGTGTACATGAGCAAACATTTTCCATACTATATAGGCAATCAAGTCCAGGAGCTGGTTAGTGATGGAAGCTCCCTCCCTAGCACAATAATTATAGCAACTTATTGGTAGAGAGCTTGATGACTAAAAAATACTTTGCAAACATTGTTACATTTGATTCTCTTGATAGCTCCATGAGATGAGTACTGTGAGTATCATTTGCCCTATAAAAGGTGAATCATTTGTCTCATTGAAAGATCCGGAAACTGAAGACCAAAGAGATTGAGAGCCATGCCAAAGATTACAAAAGCTGAATCTCAAAGTCAGATCATCAGACTCATAAGACTAGTATTTTTTTCCACTGGACCAAAATACCTCAAATACCTGACAACCAGCAGAACTGACAAGATTTTCAAAGGGTCATTTATTATTCCAATTTTGTATTTTATGTTTTGTTACTCTATGCCTCTTTTTAAAATAGTACCCATAGGAATCAGCTTAACTTTGTACAAGCCTCCTAGAAGTCTTCTTGTGCCACTGAGCAGGAAATATTAAATCAGGAAAGGACAGAACCTAGAAATTAATTACTAGGAAGATCCTTAGGGATACTATGTGCCATTCATTCATTCATTCATTCATTCATTTACTCATTTAAGTGCCATTCATTTGGCACCTACACAATATGAATAACTGAAGGTCACTGTGGAATTACATTCATAAATCAGAATTCTTTCAGCCATTCTCTGATTGATAGATACCGCCTTGGCTTCCAATTTGGGCTATAACAAAGAGTTCAGTGGTAAATTTTTTATACCTATAGAACCTGGTCCTCTTTGAGGTGCTGGCAGCAAGAACAATAGAAACGTTCTGGATTTGGAGTCAAAGGACCTAAGTGTTAACTCTATTTCTGCTATATGTTTTGGGATGACCTTGGGAAAATCACTTAACCTCTCTGTCCCTCAATTGCTTCATCAATAAAATGAGAAGACTGAATCAGATGGCCATTCTTAGATCCTATGATCATCTTCCTCTGAGAAGGTATATGGCAAAGTTCAAATGACTAGTATTATCCTGTACACATCATAAAGCAGATGGAGAGAAGTAGAGTCCTGGGAAGAGTTAAGACAGTAGAAGCATGTGTCATAAGTCTAAAAGCCAGAGTCCAAGGTACAAGAGGTCAATGTCAGTAAGAGAGTTGGTGACATTTAAGGCTAGGGTAAAGTCCATCTTCCCTGTTTTACACACCCTAATATATATGCTTAGCTTTGTGTCCACAATTACCATTAGAGTCAGAAGAAACTAGATCCCTACAGGTGAATGTACCCTGAAGTGATGCAAGGTCAGAGATCTATCTCCAGAACATCTTATTTTATTTGTTGTACTAGGGACATTGGTGATTTCAATACAGATTTGTCTAGGAGTGGTCAAGTCTGGAAATACAGTGAGGGAGGCAAGAGGGTCTTGGCACATGTTGAGTATTGTTATTACAAAATTGTTCTCTTGGTTCTGTTCACTTCAACTCCATCGATTTATGTCTTCCCAAGTTTTTGTGAAATTTTCCTGAAACTCTCCCTCTTATTATTTCTTACAGCACAAAAGTATTCCAAACATTCATAATTTGTTTAGCCGTTCTCCACATGATGACCATCTCCCTTAGGATTCTTTGTAATACCAAGAGTTTTATGGTAACTATTTTTTTACATTTCTGTCCTTTCCTCTCTTTTTTATTTCAAAGGGTATACACAATTTTCCAAACTGCTTTAACAAAATGGCTATATCAGTTCAGAGATCTACCAACCATGCATTAATGTGTCTTTAATAAACTTGACTCCTGTTATAGGTCATATAGGAAAGTAAGCCAGTTATAGAAGGACAGATGTAGGCTAGATGAACTAAATAGGCATTGCAGGTCCAGGAAAGAGGTCAAATCCAGGAAAGCATGGTTGTATGAAATTGGCACTGAATCTGAAGTGGGGGAACCTGAGTTCAAATCCTGTCTCTATTATTTATTGCCTATGTGATCTTGAGAAAGTCAGCCTTCATTTTCTGTCTTGGTTTCATTATTTGTAAAATAAAGGGGCTGGATTAGATGACCTTTGAGATCATTTCTATTTCTAGACCTATGATCTTAGGAAACATTGCTAAGTCAAGAAAAGACAATCATATGGGGTAGGCTGACCAGAGATCTAAATGCCATATTTCTTAAAGTGTACAGAGATCTTTTATCACAACAACCCAATGAGGACAATAGGACAAATATTATTTTCTTCATTTTAAAGCTGAGGAAATAAATTTTAAAAGTTAAATGATTTGTTCAAAGTCCCAAAGCTAGTGTCAGAACTAAAATGAGAATCCAGGTCTCTCATTTCAACATCTTTCTCTGTCTCTCTCTGCCTCTGTCTGTCTGTCTCTCTCCAGTCTCTTTCTGTCTCACTCATGCACACACATTTTATTGCTACATTTTGATTTTATATCACTACATTTCACAGTGAACCCTCTCCAAGATCAACCCCTGTATGATTTTTTAAATAGTCCAGCAAAATCAATAAACAGATAAAAATCTGACATTATGTGCATTATTCCACAGCCATAGTCCCCCATCCCTTTAAAGAAATTAGAGAAGAAGATATCTTCTCATTACTCTTTTTTTTTTGAGGCCAAGTTATTCATTATAATTTCCCAGCATTTGATTTCCATTGTTTTGTTGGTATGGTTCATTCTACTATTCCTTCCTCAATAGTGAAAGGAGCATTGGCCTTGGAGCAAGGAGGACTGGGTTCAAGTCTTAGATTTTCCACTTTGTAAAGAGACCTCTTTTTGAGTCTCAGTTTCCTCATCTGGAAAAATAAAGGAGCAGATCAAATTTCCTTTTGGCTTCTTTACAGCTTTCTTGTTCTATGACTGTGATGCAATGAACAACCCAACTAATTAATTCATTACCTGGATAAGTAACCAGTGGTATGCATGGTCACAAACTCACCAGCCCTTCTGTTTTTCATAGTTCCTAAGGCTAGCCCAAAGCAAGATTTTGAAGTAGATGAAATTTTTCTTTGACACCCCCAGTCTTCCTGTTTATTCTCTTGCTCCACAGATGTTCCCCATCTTTGGTGTCTGCTGACCTCCTAGTCTTTCCCTCCACCCCCCCTATGCAAATCAACCATGGGATGCCTTTTGTTCACACTAAAATACAGATGAAGCATAACTTAATGTCTGCTCTCTCAGGAATATTTGCACTGGAACAGAGTTCCAACTGTTAAGCTAATGGAATGTAGCTTTGATGGTTGAAGATGAGAAGTCAGCCAGAGGATGAGGGAGATTTGTTAAGGGGAGAGGGAATGAGAGGCTTTCTAGTTTCCCTGAAATCACATAGTCACCTGTTCTGACTACATACAAGGCTGCCTCCAGAATTAATTATTGCTAAAGCCTTCATGATGATTAGGATTCCTATAGTGGGGTGGCACAGTGAATAGAGTGCTAGAATTGCAGACATGAGTTCAAACATGGCTTTAGATGTTTCCTAGCTGGTGATCCTGGGCAAGCCACTAAAACCTCTGCCTATCTCGGTTTCCTCACCTTTAAAATGGAGATAATACTAGCATCTACTTCCTAGAGTTATTTTGAGGATAAGATGTAATATTTGTAAAGAGCTTTCCAAGCTTCAAAGCTCTTTCTATTATTATTCAAGAGCCAGCTAGTGTTCTTCCTAAGTGGCTCAACTATCTTCCCATTTACTTGGTTAGCCATCAAAAAGACAAACTGATAAATAAACAGCAGCATTAATGCCCCGCTGGAAACCTACATACTTTTAAAGGAAAAATCCTTTGCTAATATAAATCATTTATAGGATGATGCCACAAAGATGTCAGACATAGGGATAAATGTTTAATATTCATTATTAGTGCTATGTTTTCTCTCTGAAGTTTGACAAAAATGAAATAGACATGTTGGTGTAAGAAAAATTCAGCAAACTTGGTTTCAGTATTTCCCTGTTAAATGATCAGGGTTATCAGAGACTAGACTTCTTCCTTTGAGGGTAAGACCCAAGGGCAGCAATTCTTAACTTTTTGTGTTTGTTTTGGTAGAAATGATGGGTCCTCTCTCAGACTAATTTTTTGTTATTTTTTTAAGTCTTTACCTTCCACCTTAGAATCAATACTATGTATTGGTTCAAAGGCAGAAGAGTGGTAAGGGCTAGCAAGTAGGAATAAGTGACTTTCTCAGGGTCACACAGCTAGGAAATAGCTGAAGTCACATTTGAACTCAGGACCTCCTGACTCTAGGACTGACTATCTACTGAGCCACCTAGCTGTTCCAGAATAATATTTTAAAATGCATAAAATAAAATATGTAAGATTACATACATAATATCAATATAAAATACATATATCAAAATAGAAATGTTTCAGACATATATTTTATAATGTAAAATTAACACATAGTTATAATATATATATATATATATATATATATATATATAAATAAAATGTAAATTCACAGACACTAGGTTGTCAATCCCTGTCCCAAGAAGACAAATACCCAGATATGAGTACTTCAGGTATGTGGCAATCCCTAGAGGTTAAGTCTCCTTATCACTGGAATTTTCCATGCTGATAAGACTTTTATGAATCTGGAGTTACACAATCCCAGGGGAAAAAAATAAAAACAATACAGGAATGCCCCCTCAAAACACTCTCCCCAGAGAGTGATGAGATGCAAGCCCTGGGCATCCTACCAAGACAACTAAACTCTCAGGAAGCCAGAAATACTTAGAGTACTGCTAGGAGCCTTGAAATCTCAGTTACCATGGTAAGTAGGATTATCTAAGATTGCTCTCCATTATTATTTATACAATAGCTATTAGGGCCTGTATTTTTCCTCAGAAGAAACAGAGTTAGCCAATCTATCACCAAAAGCCTCTGGCCACTGGTGTTTCTCTATTAGAAACCCTGTACATAACAGCATCCTTTCTCCTGGTATAATTCCTTATTGACTGTTAGAGTTTTTGGTCCTTCTCATTACTCTTGCCCCAGGGCCAGTGTATCACAGACCCATATCCCTACTTGCTGTGTTGCTGATAGTGGTCATTAAATTCTTGATTTTGTGTCCTGGTTTGATTTGGTCTGATCTACAGCTCCCAGATGGTTAAAAAAAAAAGACACTGAAAACATCTCCAAATGCCCCTCTCTCTTCCACCATAGTCACCTCATTGCTCTCTCTCTCCCCAGCTTCAATTATTCATAGCTAACTGTAAAAAGACAGATATCGGTGAATCTTCAGCACAGTAGCCAATTTAAGGGGCCCAGAGTTAGCCTCGTAATGGATCAGGAAGAGAACTAGGGTCAAATTCTAACACCTCTTCCTTTTCAAGTAGCTTTTTTTTTTTCAGCAAAAATCCTTTCATTTCATAATGCTTTTAAAAGCTGCTTAAGCCTCTAAATACACAGGCACATCTGTAGCATCCTGGCTCAACACTGACCTACAAAAGGGGTCCTGGGAGAAAATGATGTGCCAGCAAAATGAGCTAAATTGGAGTGGAGGCCAACTGAATGGCATCCACCAGGGAAAGCTGAGTACCAGCCCTGATACTGGAAAATGGTCTCCCAAATAGCAGAGAGTGCTAGCTAAAAAGTGCAATCATCACCCCAGGTTTGGCATCTTTGACAGTGGAACGTTATTGTAGAATGCTTGCTCAATTTCTAGGGAGAGTAAGAAGAAAAGTACAGTATGGCGTCTTAAAAAAAAAAATCAATGTAATATAATTAGAAGTCAAAGCTTCAATTCCTGGCTGACATACTTACTAGTTATATAAGCAAGGCTAAATCATTTACTTTCTCTGAGTCTCAGTTTCCCTATCTTGAAAAGAGGGGAACTAGTGCTTGAACTTCCTATCCCCTAGGGTTGTTAAGAGGAAAGCAACTTGTGGCCCTTACAAATGGTATCAATTTCAAATAGAAAGAAATCTCTGATGGACACACAATGACTTAAAAAACACAAATTAGCTATATGTTTTGTATTTTTATTTTGTTAAAAAAAATTTTCAATTATAATTTAGTCTGACTCGATGACACTGAAATTCTTGAAGTGTTTAGAGTCAGTGGGCTGGTGTTTGACACATCTTCCTTACACAATATCTTGGACATTGGGAGTGAGCAAGGATATCTAGAGAAATTTTTTTAGTAGTTTTCCAAATAAGTAGGACAAAATGTTTCAAATGTCCAATTCATTTGTTCCTGAAAAATACATTGTATCCCAAAAATGTAGTGTGTTTAAATGGCAAATGAATTAAGTCTAAGCAGAAAGTAAGAGCCCTTCCATAAATACATATGTATATATATATATATATATATATAATATGTGTGTTTACATATATATAGTATCTAACATGAAAGAGGTGTTCTCTACAAAAAAAACTAAATTAATTGAAAAAATGATGAAATGAAGGGAAATGATAGGAAGATTTTGTCCACTATCTTCTTTCTTTTCATCCTCCCTGTTCCAATTGAGGTGAAATCATTGTGGCAATGAATACATATGACTTTTTATTGGATCTTAGGCTTTAGAGAAAGAAGTGATCTCAATAATCATTCAGTCCAGCTACCTCATTTTACAGATGGAGAAACTGAGGTAGGCCTTGACATGAGAAATGACACTAATTTCAGTATTAGAAGCAAACATTTTATTGGAAAAAATGATTGAGAATGTGAAAATGAAGAACAGACTGGGGTCTCAGCTTTCTCTGAGGGTTCCTGGGAATTCAGATAGAAAAATCTTTCCTAGGTTTTCTTTACCTGAGGAGCACACAGCCATCAATGATCTAATTTGAGAGCTATTGGTGGAGGCAACTGCGACATCTTTTGAACTAACAATTTTGGTCCTCAAGCTTGTCTGGCTCCTTAAGTGCAACAATCTGATTAACTAGTCACTTCATTATTTGTCCTCCTACTTCACTATAGCTATCATTATGTATATGCAATTGTCTAAAAGGTATAGAGCCCACATCATTTATTGTTTGCTTATAGTAAGCAAATATAAAAAGCCTAAACATTTGATTTGAAGATAAATAAGGACCACTTCAGAGATTCTTCAACAAGGTGCCCATGGAAAAATCATACAAAAGTCTTTTAAAGATAGTAATATCAGAGTTAACTAGAGGCAACTGAATGGTATGGTGGGTAAGAGGATTAGACTGGGTATCAGAAAGACCCAAGTTCAAATTCCACTTCAGATGCTTACTGTGTGATCCTAGGAAAGTCATTTAACCTTTTTATAGACAAGTTCTTGGCATCAGCAACTGCCCCTTTATTACAAAAGGAACAGGCACTGGTCTTTAACACAATTTCCACAAACCCAAAAATTCCAAACAAATTTTAAGTTATTTAATATCTCCCAGCCTGTTTCCCATCGGCAAGCTGAGGAGACTAAGGGCACCTTCCTCATAAGGTTGTTGTGAGGATCAAATAAGACATGTGACATTGTACTTATCTTTAAATGTTATATTAAAATTCTAGTTATAATTATTAATAACACCCTAATTACTAATATCAATTGATGAACAAAATAAAGACATGTGTGATCGTTAAAAATATTGTATGATATTGTAAGGGATGACCTAGGAAGAGTCTAAATAAAAGAGGAATTTCCTAAAGATGGTGAGATCTTGTTTGGATATAACAGTGACCAGACTGCAATAAGCTAAGGAATATGAAAATCTTTCAAAAGAAGAAAAACAATTTTCAAGAAAATACAGAATGCAGCTTTCCATATAGGAACAAAAACAAATAGGCGTAGCCTGTGTCTTGAGCAGAACATGATACATGTTGGGTAGACAATCCATATCATCCCTACATTACATGTACTTAGGTGCTACAAACAAATAATTCCACCAACTACTAGTACCTTCTCCTCCAACTATCTTTTACTTAATGGCTTTATCTCCTTTGTATTTATTATATATTATTATTAATGTACAGATACTGAGGTATATATGTATATATACACATATGTACATAGATGTATACATATATGTATCTAAATAGCCAAATAATCATGTCTGTATGTATACTCATATACAAATGCATTTCTGCATACATGAATACATATGTGTTTATATATGCACATATAAATATATAAACAAATACAATGATATTTGGGTAATGGGCAATACAAGAAACATTATAAATATTATATATATGCACACATATGTAATGTATATATGTTCAAAGGATCTTATGTACATATATTACTTGTGGGAATATATACACATGTATATATGTGTGTATATATAATATATATTGCCCATTTGAAAGTCCCTTTCAGTAGGAACTATTTCACTCATTGTATTTGTTTTTTTAGTACCTAGCAAAATGTTTGGCACATTGTAAGTACTAAATGCTAATTGATAGATTAAATGAATGAATGAATGAATGAATGAATGAATGAATGAATGAATGAATGAGATTGCCCATAGTTGAATTAGAAGAAGGAAAATTTCATAATTCCTTTAATGGTTCTATGCCTCATTCTTCCAAAAAATGCCCCTTTTTTCTAAAGGTTATTAATTTGACTAGATAGCTTTGAGTGATGGAATGCTAGTCTGTGAAGAATTAATGTTACAAATTGCCCACAGGAGTGGTGAATAATGTAGAGTTCAGAAGTTACAGTATTTTATAAAAAAGAATTGCATGTGTGAAGTTCAACAAAGAATATCGTCACAGAGATGTATGACCAGAAAAAAAAATAGGTTAGTCATATGGCAAAAATGAGAGAGAGTTATCTGATGGACAACCTATATTTTCCATTAGTATCCATATATTATCAAGAGATCCAGAGGAAGGCCCCCTTTCAGTGGAGGATTTATGGTAGGACATGGATAAGAGTTATACATAATGGGTAATCAAAGACAGATTTCAAACCTCACTTTTTGAAGAAGTACTCGACTCAATGAAGTCAGATATCCAACATAATATCAAAGTAAGTATCCATGAGGGAAATTCTACACAAATTCAGAGATCATTCAGCATAGCAACATTCTTAGCAGTCTGAATAAAGGAAAACTCCTCCAGATCTAGATTTGGTGGTACTCAGACTTCTCAGGTACATTATCTAGCTACAGCATCTCAAACACATCTTGTCTCCATAATCTTTTCTAGGTCTAGAGCCCCAGATCATGGCATTATTATACTCCATGACACTTTATTCCATCATAACATGCTCTCTGATTCTAAACTTTTGTTCCTAGGTCCATCTTTTTCTACTATTGATGAAATAAGCTTATAGCCACTCCCAAAGATTAAGAGAGTTTGGTCATTATTTCCTAGAGTTCAGAATATATTCTAAAATTTTAAGTTATTGACTTGCTTGGAGCAATACTCCATAGGTTTAGATACTGGAAGTGCATATTTGGAGAATGAAAGGGGCTCAGTTAATAATTTTATTGATATATGGATTATTTAATGAAGGAACCCCCTTTATGAGTTGAAATCATCACCTCCTCTGCAGCTTCTAGTCCTAGAGAATGCTTTGAGTCATTGGGTAGTTAAGTGATTTCTTAAGTAAAGTTCATAAAGCCATTATATGTTGGAAATTAGACTTGAATCCTTGACTTCCTGACTCTGAGGCCAAATTTCTAGACACTTTATCTTTCTGCTTCAATAAGGATAGCAAAAATAGTGATTATACCATTATAATTCCAGGAATTTTGGAGGACATTTTCAACCAATCAAGGAAATAAAAGTGACTTAATAAGTGGGTTCACAGAATTTGAAACAGCAATATTTTGACTTGACATGGAATTAATATTACCCTGTAATTCACAATAAATAAGCTCTTTCCTTCTGCTGTCAGTAGGCAATATCACAAATTAGACAAAGTCTATCTTAGATTCTTTGATGTCTAATAAAAATAGAGATAAGGATGAGACTTGTTATTTCACTGGGTAAAAGGTATTCCCAGATGTGAACACTTCCTATTCCAATACAGGCAGTACTTCTCTTGTAATATAAAATATTTAAAATATGCCAAGTGACTGAGAGGATAAGTTATTTGTCCAGAATCATACAGTCATTATGTGAAAAACAAAACTTTAAGCAAGCCAATAAATATTTCTGATTCTTAACATTCTCTGTCTGTTTTTCAGTCATTTTTCAGTTGTGTCTGACTCTTTATGACCCCATTTGGGGTTTTGTTGACAAAAATACTGGAGTGGTTGTCTATTTCCTTTTTCAGCTATTTGACAGATGAGGAAACTAAGACAGAGTTAAGTGACTTGTACAGAGTCACACAGATAATGTCTGAGGTCAGATTTTAACTTAGGAAAATGAGTCTTCCTGATTCCAGACCTGACACTCTAGCCACTACACAATCTAACTGCCCATTTGAAAGTCTGACAAAACAAGTTTCAAAAAAGTTTTATTTTGACAAGTGGAAAACGAAACAAATGGTGAATGTGGAGTTCATAACGTCATAGAGTACAAATTCAAGACTCAGCATGTCCCAGTGGAAAGACCTCGACACTTGGTATCCTTCAGGTGACCAAAGTTTGAATCTTGGCTATTCTTATTACCATTGATGCAACTCTGAACTAATCACAACTTCTTTAGACCTCACATTTCTCCAAAATAAAATGGGGTCATTGGAGTAGGTATTCACCAATTTTCCTCTCCTACCCCCAGCTATTAAGCTCTGACCCTGAACAGGAGTGAGAAGAATTATGTCATCTAAAAAATAAGTGGTGAAGCTTCAAACTCAGGTCTTCTGAAACTCCAGTCACTTCGCAGAGGGCTGCTTTCTCTTGTCCAAACTCAAAACCCTTTTGCCATTATATTTATATAGCTGAATTTGATAGTTCTCCATAAGGAATCATTCTAATTGAATCCTGCTTGTTCTACAAAGCTGGGGATCCTTAAGGAGAGGAAGTGAACTAGGCGTTGTTCATTAGCCTTAACAATAAAGACAAGTATAGTGAATACAAAAAGACCCAAATCATCCAAGAACTATTATGGATTTTAATTAGAAGATCTTTTCCAGGAGCTCCTATTGAATTTTCTCAAAAATCCTACCCTCATTCTCCTTTGGAACTAGTTCTAAATCTGGAGTCAAAAACCTAGACTCAAATTTTCACATTAGTAATGGATGAATTACTTCACCTTCATTCCCATTTCCTCAGCTATAAAATGAGGGGGCTGCTCTAAATGACTCCTAATTCCCCTTCCAGCTCAAAATCTATGTTCTAGTGTTTTCACATATCCCCAGATGCGCCATATTTCATTTTCCTTGTCTTAGAATAGAACTTTCTTTCTTTTCTTTCACTTGCTGACAATGTAAGGATCTTCTTTCCAGCTTATTATTCTAAATACTGGCTTAGACCTGTCTTCTATTGAAGAGAGCTCAATAGAATTGCAGAGCAGAGCTTAGTCAGAAGCAAATGTTTGTTTGTTTGAAGTTTGAGGGGTTTTTATGAGGGGTGTGATTTTATAACAAGTTTTTAAAACAACAAACATTACATTTGGAAATTACAAAGATATGACATATTAGCATATTAGAATATTAAAGCAGTGGCCATAATAAAGGTCACTGTATAAAGTATATCAGTAATATAAAGTGTTCTCTTTACAAGGTTGATAGTGAAGATATTATCCCCATTTTACAGGTGAGAAAACTGAGGTTCATATCATCTACAAATTACCTTCCCATTCATAATTGACAATGAACTTTATTCATTGGGCAGAGTAGGTACAGAAGAAACTGAGGTACACAACAGTAAGTTGAGTTGCCCAAAGTTCCCCAGCTAATAGGAGGCAGAATTAAGATCCAAAGCAAGGTTTCTGATCCTAATGTTATTGATTCTACACCACACATTATGCCTTTAATGTTTTCCATAATTGTCTTTGCCCTGCTCTATTTTACCCTGTCTTTTAAATTATTTCTTTTTCCCCCTTTCCTCTAAATTATCTACCAATAATAGTGCCACTGGAAACCAGTTCTAATCTACTAGAGTCTTATAGGAATCTATATATAACCAGTTCCACATTTTGTAGCTATTCTTAGCAGTCTGTATTACTGGAATGTTCCAATTGATTGTTTATGTTTATGTTTATGTTTTTACTGGAGTTCACCATTAGTGACTATTAAAGGAGGAGCTGCCATAGGAATAGGAAAAATAAGAGAAAAATGAGGATGTGGGGGAGGTGAATCTAAGTTTATAATGACTATGGAAGTGGTTCTGTGGCCATTATTCTAAATTAGTATGGCTAGTGAACTATGATAACTATCAGCAAATAACAAATATACATTAAATACTTTAAGAGTTAAAATAGAGGTTTTGACAAAATAAGAAAGCAGCTTTTAATAACTCAAGTTTTAATGAGAATGTAGTAGAGTTGTAAATTAATATTATCCCTTTAAGCCAGAGAAAAGAAAACTTCTAGCAGTTTTTAACAATTAACAATTTAGTTTAATTAAAATAGAGATAGTAAAAGAATATAGTAAAATGAATATAATAAAGAAGAGAAATATAGGAAAGAAGTAGAGAAAGAAATTTCTTAATGTTTATGCTAGTTATCCTATAACTATCTATAACTCCCTATAATGACTATCCCAAACTGTCTATATTGACTGCTAATAACAACCACCCCACAAAGTTTCAACACAATCCAGCCAATCAAAACCAATCCAATTAGTGTTTAATCCAACCCCAATTAGGTCTGTCAGTGAAGACCAGCAACCTTCCAAAAAGTTCAAAGAAAGGAAAAAACCTAACAGCCCAAACCAAAAGCCAAAACCCCCAAAGCCAAAATAGACCTCTATAAGCTAAAGCCAAAAGCCCTCTCAGTAAGCTCAGGCCTACCTTTATATTCCAGCAACTAAATGCCAATCACCAAATAATCACCAACCCATACCACCACCAACCAACCCCCAATGACCAACTCATGCCCATCAGCCAACTTCTCGCAGTTGCCAGTCCTGTCAGCAACTGACCACCCCAGCTGTCAGCAACTGATAGCCCTGACCAACTGATGCTGACCCAGGAGGGTCAGATTTCTACTTCCTGTCACTGTGGCCTTGTTAATCCCTACACATCTCTATAGTAACAGGACCTCCAGGTCCCCCATTAAATTAAAAAAGGAATAAAGCATTCCTTTTTACAATACCTACTATATGACACACATTTTACTAGGCACTAGAGATGCAAAGACAAATAATCAGTAGTGCTTCCTCTCAAGGAGCTTACATTCTAATAGAAGGATACAACATATAAAAGGAGGTGACCTCTATGTAAGGAACTCTGGGTCTAAGAAATCAAAGGGATTATGATTGGAGACCTTTCATGATTGGAGACCTTTCAAGTGGCACACACACTCACACACACACACACACACACACACACACACACACACACACACGTGGGGGTGTAGAGGGGACAAGAAGGGAAAATAAGTACCTGTTTATTGGGGGGAAATACTAATGTTAATTAGAGAAAAATGTATTTTAATGATTTGGTCATTCAATCAGTAATTATGTTTGTGATGGTTTGGGTAATCATTGGACTTCTCACAATTTTGCTGCAGTTCTGCTTAAAATAGTTTGACTGCAGTTCTGCATCTAAGATTGTAAATGTAACTTCAAGGTATTTCATATAAGAAGCAGTCTAGGAGAGCAGGAAGAAAACTAATCCTGGTAGAAGAAGACTCATTTTAATCAAACTCTTATGTCACTTACATGAGGTATAGCTTTGAGTACACCCCTTAATCTCTCTGATCCTCAGTTTCTTTGTCAGTCAAAAGAGACAAAACCCTTTTCAGGGAATTGTGGATTACTGAATGGCCCCAAGAAAAGAATATATATTAAAATGTAACAACAACAACAAAAAAAACACTCTGCTTACTGATGTGGTGAGTAAAGTGCCAGTCTTGGACTCAGGCAAAACTAAGTTCAAGTCATTTCTCTTTTACATACTGCCAAAGTGACTATGCCCAAATCCCAAGGTTACTCTAAAACTATGTGTTACAGAAGTCATCCACCAGTTGAGGGAATTTCCATGCTAGAAATTGAATTAAATCTGTTTTAGAGGACCAATTTTGACTTTAAAATCTGTCCTCTTTTTCAGAGAAATATTCATGCACTGGATTATTTTTTCTTTTCTTCTCTTTCCTCTCTCTTTTTTGCAATAAAGGAGTGAAGAAAGATGGGGATAGAAAGGGAAAGAAGAGAGGAAAAAATATTGAAATAACTGGTTCATCTACCTGCCTGTCCAAAGCCCTCAAATCTCTACTATTTCTTCAGAGAGTAACAGGTCAGAGTTACTGAGGACATATACAATGGAAAAGGGTCTGTCTGGCATGTGTTGAAAAAATTTCTTTTCTTTAACTTTTTTCTTCTGAAATGCATTCTTTTCTCTCAGAATATTAGAGTCAGAAAGGTTTGTACAACTGGACATTTCATTTTTCTTTGGAGATAAGTGCACTCAATGTGGCCTTTTATATCTCAGCCTTGCTGAGGGGAATTTCAATTGAAATTTATCCTCCAGTTATTTTCCTATCTCCCTTTTCTCCCCCTCTGGAAATTTCAGGAAATGCCACGTCTTAAAGAATTCCAATAGCAGCTCTATGGGGAGGAAAACTAATTCATTGTCAGAAATGATTTTTGAACATTTTATCTTTAAAAACAGGATATTATCATCACAGAGGTATAACTGCAGTGAGATACTTGCAGGATGTGTTCTCTGGGGAACTCTGGGCCTTTGATAGGTATCTTTTTTCCCCACTTCTCATCACCTGTAACTCAGAAAGAGAGAAACCAGCAGAGTATGGATGCTATCTGGTTTAATGCTTCCAGAGAAGCCAAAGGTTATAACCTCCTGGTTGATATCTCTGCCTCAAGTCTCTCCCCACTCCAATTCATCACTAACTCAATGATCAGATTCTTAAAGTTCATATTTGAACATTTTATCATTATCTTCATTTAAAAAACTCCAGTGACTTCCTATAACATTCAAGAGTCAAATATAAAATCCTTTGTTTAGATTTTAAATCCCTTCATTACTTGCCCCTTTTTACTTTTCCATCCTTCTTACTATTTACTGTTTAATACATATTCTATGACCCAATGATACTGCATAGCTTGCTATTCCTCATACAAGATACTCCATCTACCAACTCCATGCATTTTTATTGACTGTCTCATATATCTGGAATTCTGTCCCTCCTCAGCTTTACCTCCTATCTGCATTCGAGTCTCAGTTAAAATTTCACATTCCCCAAGAAGTATTTCTTGCTCCCCTCTAATACTAGTGCCTTCCCTTTTAGATTTTCTCTAACTTGTCCTCTATATATCTTGCTTATACAGACTTGCTTACTTGTTGTCTCCCCATTAGACCTTAAGCTTGAGAACAAGGAATTTTTTGTCTTCCTTTGAAGCCTGAGGATTTAGCAAAGTCCTTGGCTTAATGCTTAAATGCTTAAAGCTTAGTGGGTGCTTAATAAGTGCTGTTTGACTTGGCTCATTTATGTGAAAGTTGCTCTAGGTACTTGATCTTCTACTAGGGACATATCTGCTGTATTAAATAAGTAGAGGTAAGTCGTAGGAGAACACATTCAGTGCCCTTCTGAATCCCTGAATCTCCTGTCATTGTTTGGCCAAGTAATTCATCACCATGAGAATATAAAACTTCTACAAAAAACAAAAAACAATCAAAACTGTGGTTTGTGGGCACTTAGAAACTGAAACAGGAACTATTAAAGCCATTATGACTTCATCAAACACAGGTCATGCCTCAATTTTTTTAACATAGTAATTAGATCAGAAAATTAGGAGGAATTCTGGTAGTATAACATATTTAGATTTTAATTTCTCACATTAGATTTATCCAATAAATGGGAATATATAGGTAAAAAGAAAAAAATGATAGTTATGGGACTGATTCATATTTATGGTCCTTTTTAGCTTGGAAGGCTGTCTCTAAGGGAGTCCCCCAGAAATCTATTAATGACCTATTGCTGTTCAGACTTTATTAATGACTTGGATAAAGGCACTGGTGGTATATATGCTAAATTGTCAAATAATCCAAGGCTAATAAGTATAGCTATCCCTTTGAATGCCAGAATCCATATTTAAATATCTCAGTAGGCTAAAATGATGGATAAAATTAAATAAAAACTAAATTTAAAGGGAGCATCTGGGTAGCTCAGTGAATTGAGAGCCAGGCCTAGAGATGGGAGGTCCTAGGTTCAAATCTGGCCTCAGACACTTTCCAGCTGTGTGACCCTGGACAAGTCACTTAACCCCCTTTGCCTAGCCCTTACCACTCTTCTGCCTTGGAACCAATACATGGTATTTATTCTAAGACATAAGGTAAGGGTTTAAAAAAAACCCACAAATTTAATTTAATCAAATTTAAGAGAGATAAATGTCCTACACTTGGGTTCCAAAAATCAACTTTGCAGAAATAGGATGGGTGAGGAAAATAAAACATTAGTTATTTGTTTTATTGGTCTTAAAGCTAGAGAATGGGTTGCAATTCAAGTATTAGTAAATGGAATTAAATGGCAACTAAAAAAAAGCTAATGCTCCCATAGATCACATTATGAGAATAAAATGTCCAAAATGAAGAAGGTAAGAGTTTCATTATACTCTTCCTTAGTGAAGTGACATCTGCAATACTATTCATCTGGGGACACAACACTTTGAAAAAATGACTATATAAGATGCTGCCCTTTCAGATTTGGGGCATTTTATTTGTGGAAAAGGTCAGAAACAGGTTTCAGAACCTCTGATAAAGTAACCCTAGGAATGGGGGAAGGAATATTCACTGAAGGTAAAGATGAGTAAAGTGGATTGTTTCTTAGCAGCTCCCAGACCACATTCAGAAAAACAAAATGAATTTGATTTTACAAATCTGTTGTTTGAGGAAACTTATGAGTTAATGGCAGTTTAAATAAAAGTCAATGAAATAAGCATGGCAGTGGTTGGTTAGTACATTAGTAGATTTCCACAGCTAATGGATGGGTAATTCTCCTTCATTTATAATTAAAGTACTATTTAACAATGCAATGATCCAGAACAATTCAGATGGATTTATGAGAAAGAACATTATCCATATTCAGAGTAAAAACTGTGGGAATAGAAATACAGAAGAAAAACAAGTTTGATTACATGGGGTTGATGGGGATATGATTGGGGATATAAACTGTAAATGATCATGCTGATGCAAACATCAACAACATGGAAATAGGTTTTGATCAAGGACATATGTAAAACCCAGTGGAATTGCACATCAGCTGAAGGAGAGGGTGGGAAGAGGGGAGGGGAAAGAACATGATTATTGTAACCAAGGAAAAATATTCTGAATTGACTAATAAAATAAAATTGTATGGTTTCTCAAATAAATAAATAAGTAAGTACTATTTAACATTATGGAACTGACTTATAGAATGAAGGAACATGCAATTCTTATTTGATGAGTTTGCAGTCTAAATAAAAACAATAAACACCTCTCATTTATTTGTACTTTAAGGACAAAAATCACAGGATATAATGGTACAGTTCAGTTGTAATAGATATCATTGGAAAATCTACCCATGTCATTGAGATCCTAGACCTACTAAAATATTTAAAATTAAATAAATTCCTCATATTTCTGGTATACAGAGCACTTTCTGATTTCTGGTTCTGGTTTACAGAGCACTTTCCTCAAAATAACCTTATAAAATAGGGAGTGTGGGTCTTATTATTACCATTTTATAAATAGGGAATCTAAGGCTCAGAAGTTAAGTGACACGCCCATGATCTCCCAGACAATGATTATTATGTGCAGTTTATAACACATCCCATGTCATTTATTTGTCTTGAGTTTGTATGTTGTGTGGGGGACAAGGTCAATCAGAGGAGATTCAGACAGCCTGGTTATGCATAAAGTAATAGATCTTTACTGTGGCAAATCTTAATTAATACAAGAGAAGGTCAAAGACTTAAAATGAAATAGTCTAGGGTGGTATTTTTGGGTGTGATGATCCTTGAAGCCAAGGAATGAAGAACAAGGAGGGCTCAAGTATGTTATAGGAGTCACCCTTTAGACTTACTACATTCTTCTTTGCCAAGTTGTCATTTTTTTCTCTCAGGGTTTCCATTACCCCCACAGGGCTTGCTCGAGCATTTGAGGGCCATTGATTTTCTTAAAAGGGGAAATTTTCTCCCTTAGGTATATTAAGTTGCTTTCCATTTGTGATATCATCAGAGGCAGAGATATAGGGACAAGAAAATTAATTAAACTGAAATTATAAGCAGTGTATGCTAGGTTAGAAATGTGTCCAGAATAGAAGCACTCTGACATTGGTGAAATTTGTGAATTAGAGAGAGACCCCTAAGTACTAATATTTATAGTTATTATACAACAATTTCCTCATAACAACTCCATGGGCCACATAATGCAGATGCAATTATCCCAAATTTTACAAATGAAGAAACCGAGTCAGAGAAGTTAAATAACTTGTTCAAAGTCATACAACTAATTATCAGGACCAAAGCTTTAACTCAGATTTCTGAATTGAAGCCTTTCCAAGACATAAAGCTTTCTCTTCCAACAAGTCAAAGACAGCAGTGGCCTGTTTGATTAAATTCCCCTGAAAGCTCATAGATATTGGAAAAACCAAATTAAGCAGCTCTGGTCATTAAATTTTAAGTTCTACTTGGGAATGAACTTTGATTTCTGCTTGAAAACATTCTATTAGAAGCCATTAATTACAACATTTCTTTCCAGGGAAACAGCAAAGATTATAGGAGCATTGGATTTTAAAGCTGAAAGGGACCCTTAGAGATCATTTGGTTCAATCTCATTATTTTACAGATGAAGAAATGGAAGTTTGAGTATGAAGTGATCTGCTCAAGGACAAGCATGTAATAAGCAAAAAAGTCAGGAATTAAGCCAGTTCTAAAGCCAGTTTTCTCTTCCATTATGGATAGGAAGAAGGGCAATATTTAACTCCCTGCCTCCTGTACCTACTCCCATAGGGGTTGTTGTACCTGGCCCACTTTATCTCTTCTTTATTTGGAGTTTTAATCCTAATATCTTTTAGAATGTCATTGCAGTCCTAAAACAGCATTTTCTCCTCCCCAGAGGAGTCCCCATGGAGATTAGACCTATGACATGTCTAGGATGGAATTTCCTCTCAGGGATTGGATGGATGTGCTGGCTTCAGATATGACTTCTAAATCTTCTTCCCTTCTGTGTCCTGTTTTCTAAGATTCCTTTCCTTTTTAACATCCTTTGATCTTCTGGGTTACTGGGCCTCAATCTTCTTTTCTGGAGATGAGGGAGTCATACTCAATGATAGCCAAGATCTTTTCCAGCTTTGATATCCTATGATCCTATGACTTTAATCCTGTCCCTGTGTTTACCATGCTATTACCAAATGGTTGGCAAGAGTTTTTCATGATAATTAGGGTCTAAAGTAAGCATACTAAATGAAAATTAAGTTTAGTTAAAATTCAAAATTACCTTTAGAGAGACCTTAGATGTCCCATGAAGCATAAAACACTATATTTAAATAGTGCTAATTGGAAAGGGGCTTCGTTTAAAGAAAGCAGTCTACACTACAAAGGACACTGAGTTGAAATGGTTGCTAAGGAAACAAGTGAATATAAATTGTTAAACTATTAATCTGGATAAGATGAAAACCAGGATATCTCTTCAGAAGGAAACAAAAATAGATAATTACTTAGATGCTAGGAAAACTGATGATTAGAGGGAGAAATAGTCTTGAAAATAATATACACACAAATGTCATTATATAAGGCTGCTCATTCCACCACAAAATAATTTCTTCTTCTTCCATTACTAGGCAAGAAAGGAACTCCAAAAATCAAATTCCAATTCTGATCCTAATTCTTTGTGTGTTCTTGGCCCATTCTGAGTCTAATTTTTTTTTCTCATATGTAAAAAGAGGGCTAGTATTTGTACTACCTGCCTATTTGGGACCATTGTAAGAATGAGTATTTATAGACTGTAAACCTTATATGAACATGAATTAGCTATGGTAGCAGTGGTTCTGGCTGCAGGGGTAATAGTAGAGACAAGACATGTAGACAAATAGCTATAATAAAAAGTGTAATGTGCTTACTGCAAAGGGCCAACAGGGTTTAAAACTATGCTTTAAAGCTTGCAAAGAACTTTTCACACATCATCTCATTGAATCCTCAGAATAACCCTGTTAGGTAGATATTTCAGGGCTTAGTCTCATCTTTGGTTCTGTTGTTGGTGTCTCAAATATTCCTACCATGAAATATGTGGTGATGCAATGGAATATGATATGAAGTCAGAGGATCTAGGTTGAATTCCTAGCTCTGCTACTTACTGGCAGTGAAACCTCTGGGCCTCAGGTTCCTCACCTGTAAAATTAGGGAGTTAGAAAAGATAGTTTCTAAAATTCATGACAGCTAAATCAGTTGTTTTATCTTTTTTATTGCTGATCCAATGTTCATTTCCATTTTTACAAATGAGGGAAAAAAGCAAGACATAGAACGACCAGATTACTCATTTGTTGATCGCATAAAAAGAACTAGAAACAAACTTGAACCCAAGCCTACCTTTCTTGAAGACCAGCACATTAGTTGCTAGCCTATACTCCCCACTTCCCTGATCCCTCAAAATGGGGCATGTTTTAGGAGAGATAAGTTGGCCAGTTATTGCACTGTAATCTCTGATATATATTGAGGATTCAGTGAGGATTCTACCTCAGACCCAGCAGAATTGGAAGCTTACCAAAATGCCTACCTTTTTAAGATCCCTACCTGCTGATTGAATAAGCCTTCGATTAGCATGACATAAATAATGAGGCTACTACTCAGAACCCCTGTGCATAGAGGTGAATATGATAATTATATCTTGCCTATGTACAGAGCTCTATACTTTAAACTGGAGTGAATTTTTGGCATTCTAATCTAATCAGTGAGGGAGCAGCAAATGGAAAGAGCGATGCTATTGTGTGTGCAAAGAGTGTTTGAGCGCTGTTGATAAGTATAAAGGAAGCAGCTGAAAGTTTTTATGCTGTCACTTTAGTGAGCTCTTCCATCAAAAGGAAAATCTGGATGCTTTGTGCCTTGGAAAAGAGTCACATTTGGCAGCATTAAAATTAGATGCCATTTGATTGTAGATCATGATTATTTAAAATGTCGGTTGGCTTCACTCAAAAATAATAATTCAAACTGAAATATGGGGAAGAATATCAATGTAGTGAGGGGCTGAGTCAATCCTCAAACCAAGAGAGTATTCAGACATCATTCTAGGATATAGATAAAACTGAGTTGCAGGTGTATCCAAAATGGAATCTACATGCTCATGTGAGTTTTTGCTGCTGGACAGCTCCGGTAAGATATTCATGAAATCATTTCTCTCTAAATTTAGAAAAGATCACAGTGTGCTAAGGGACTTTAGGGAGCATTTAATCCAATCTTCTTATCTTATAGATGAGGGAGCCTAGAACCATGGAGGTCAAGGGACAAGACCAAGTTTATTCAGGGAATAAGAGGGAGAAAAGAGGTTAAATCCAAATTCTTTTATTGTAGAGCCTGTGTTCTTTCACACTGCAATGTCTATCCTTTTCCTAGCTCTCACTTCCATGAATTCATTCAGATTCCCTCTCATACCTGAAATCTATTCCCTTAAAATTTCTGTCTGCTAAAATCTTTCTTTTCCTGTAAGGCTCAACTGAAGGGTTCTTCCTCCATAAAGCTTTCCTTTTTTTATATCCTTAAATCCTCTGATTCTGCAACATTGCTTCCACTTCCCTTGTTTAAAACTCAAAAGAAATCTTGTTCAAAGTCACACACAACCAAGACTCTGGATCTAGGTTTGCTGGTTGTTTTTATTCCAGCTCCTGTGCTTTTCCCATCATACTATAGCACCCTCCTTGTCTTTCCTTCCTCTTCCTTCTATATTTCTCTCAAGGACACTGTCCTCTGACCATTTTTATAGGCTCAAAACCAGGAAGTCAATTTTCACTCTGTTCTATCTCCTTTTTCCCATAGTTGATTAATCAATAGTTAAGTCCTATGGATTCTACTTTTTCTATAGGCATTATATTCATGCTCTGCTCTCTGATGTATCAACTCTTTAACTAACTAACTAAATAAAATGGACATAACTCCAAAAGGCCCTGAATATTGAATACAATTCTGGGAGAATGGTAAAGCATATTTTTGGACAGGCATGTCTTTCCATATGAATCCTAGTCAATCTGTAAATTGGAATTGAACAAAGACAAAGAATCACAGAAATATTTATGGAGCTCGAAGGGGACCTCCGAGATCATCTTTTTTTTAATACCTTCTCTTTGTGGATGGTAAATGGGAAAAATAAAGGAAAATTGGAGGTCTGAGGTTGACTAAATTCCTTTGTCACACACAATTTGGGGGACAATTAAGGTCTAGGTTTGTGGGTTTCTAGTATTTAAAAATGTTTTCATTATTTCATTTTTGCTAAGCAATGATAGCAAACACTTATCAATGACCTACATTAAAAGGCATTCTAAACATTCTACCATGTGGACTATTTCTCCAATTTGTTACATTCACTGATAAACACTTGGGTCCTCCTTTGGTATATATATTTCCTTTGTGATATATTGTTATTAGCCTTAGCAGTAGAATCTTCCTTCACTTTTATTTGCTCAGAGGTAAGCTGGAGAGAAGAGAGTAAAGGAGTGCAGAGTCATCTTTAGGATGTGATTCATTCTAACCTCAGTCTTTGAAGGACTCCACTCCCCCACATACACTTCAACTTGATTGTTTCAGAGATGATAGTTCATTCACAGTGCAATCTGTCATAATAGATGTATGTGCCATGAATATGTAATTCAGTTGTGAAGATTCGCCGAGATGAATCAATGTTTGCCATTTCCATGACCACCTCTCTCTAACCTAGAGCATAGGATATCAGGGCTAGATAGTGCTCAAGAAAACACAGAATTTGCCAGAAGGGGAAAGGTGCTTATAACTTTGAAAAACAAAGTAGAATTTTAAAACCATTTTAGAGCTAGAGAGAGATCATAGAGATCTTGTAGTACAACTCCACATTTGTAATAAATGGAAAAGTAAACAATAGAACAGAATGGTATAGAGTTATTAACAGTTGAGCAAGAGGGACAGTCAAGAGAGAAGAAAATTAAAGGACAGAGCTTCATGTATGTGTAAGACAGAGAGAGATACAATGAGGCCATGGGCCAATTTGTGTACCTACTTCTTCTAGGTGATAACAGGAGAATCACATCAAAAATTTCATCTCAGTCATGCTCCATTTGGAGAAATAAGATAAATTGATCTTCAAGGATTCATTTTAGACTGAGAAAGTGGACTAAAATAGTAACTTCTAGATCATAAACTAGAAATCCTGCTCTGCTCTCCTTTAAGACAAATGAGAGGGGCGGAGTCAAGATGGCCAAGTAGAAGCAGCAAAAGTTAAGACCTCTGAAGACCCTTCATTACCAATCACAAACTGAATGCTCATAGGGGACTGAAAATCAAACCTAACAACGAGACAGAGCCAAGGAACTGTCTTACTGGACTCAATTCAAAAGGTACACCCCCCCAAAAGCTGGAATCCAAGAATACTTAGGTTTAAGGGGAAGGAAGAAGGAAGGTCTCATGACACCTCACCCCAACCCCCAACTAGAGCACTAAGACTCCAGTGGCAGTGGGAACCTCTAGGCAGGCAAAGGCACTGGTCTGGAGGGTGTACTTTGAGGGCAGGACTGTGCCAGGCTCAAAGCATCAAACATAAGCAATGGGGAAGGGTCTGGAGAGGGAGCACAGAGCTGGAAGCCTGGTCAGAGTGGTGGAGACCCTCCATATTGCTCTAGCCTTCCAGGAGGTTTTGGCCTCAGAGCACATCCAGCCCAACCCAGCTGAATTTAATCCCATCAAAAGTCTTCAGAGTTCAGGGAAGCCCAAGCTCCAACACCCCTCCCCCACAGACTTCTGGACTTTAATCCAATTAAAAGCCTCCAGAGGACAGGGAAGCTCAATCTCCAACACTCCTCCCCTACATATTGCACTGAGAGATCTTCTGTCAAAGCACCAAGAATGGAGACTGGCATAAACACTCCCCAAAAAAGAGAAGAGCAAGAGCTCAGACAAATACAGGGAGCAAAGAAGGGGTAAATATGAGCAAACAACAGAAAAAGAAGAAAGAAATTACAATCGATAGCTTCTGTACAGGCAACAAACCCATAGCAAATGGAACAGAGGAGGAGGCAAGCAATAAAACAGAAATCCCAGTGAATTGGATACAGGCTTTGGAACAACTGAAAATGCAATTCAAAACACAATTAAGAGAGGCTGAAGACAATTGGAAAAAGAATTTAAAACCTTAAATAAATCATCTGGAAACAGAAAATAGTGTCTTGAAAGCCAAAATCAAACAGCTTGAAAATGAGACAAAAGAGATAAAAGATGAGGCAAAGAAGATGAAAGATGAGGCAAAGGAGATAAGAGATGAGGTAAAGAGAATTAAAGATGACCTCCGAAGAAAATCAGACCAGAAGGAGAAGGATGACCAAAAAGCCAGGGATGAAATCCAGTCTTTAAGAACCAGAATACAACAACTAGAATTAAGTGACCTCACAAGGCAGCAGGACACTATAAAACGAAACCAAAAGAATGAAAAAAAAATTGAGGAAAATGTGAAGCATCTCATTCACAAAACAGACGATTTAGAAAATCGTTCAAGAAGAGACAATTTAAGAATAATTGGACTGCCAGAAGAACACGACAAAAGAAAAAGGCTGGACATAATACTAGAAGAAATTATCCAGGAAAACTGTCCCGATATCCTAGAACAAGAGGGGAAAGTGGAGATTGAAAGAATCCACAGATCACCTCCTGTAGTAGTAGTCTCTCCGTAACTGAGTATGATGATTCTCTTTGTGTGCTTTCATCTGTGATGTAGATGAGTGTGCACAAAAACACTTGTGCGTGAAGGAGATTTAAGTGGAAAAGTCAATGCACAGGGACAGCCCCACCCTCTCGGCGTTGGAAGCCTGGGTCCATTGGCATGAAAAAATGTTACATCTGGAGACTTCCTCAGCTGCATTGGATGGCTGTGTTGTCTTTTGTGCTCCAACACGCCCTAAGTACTCCACAGTGCTTTGCTGCATCGCCCTCTCAGCCATTGACCCTTCTTATTGGTTTCTTCCGCCTGTTCAGCCGAAGCAGTCTTCTCATGCTGGGTGAGCAAAGCCCTGGTTCACCAGGGGTCGACGACCCGATGGCTACCCTCACAAGGATTAGCCCGCCTGTCGAAGCCATTGCCTGGGGTGTGGCCGCTGCCGCATGCTAGCAGCTATTATGAGCCACAAGTGAGAGCTGGGTGTCAGGTGAGGGTCAGAGGCTGAAGAGCTGCCCTAGGAGGGCATGACAAGCCCTCCAAACCAGAGATACTACCCCTTCCTGAACACCCCATACACCAATGTCATTAATGAATATAGAAGCAAAAATCTTAAATAAGATACTAGCAAAGAGACTCCAACAAGGTATCACAAGAGTTATTCACTATGACCAGGTAGGATTCATACCAGGAATGCAAGCATGGTTCAATATTAGGAAAACCATCCACATAATTGACCATATTAAAAAGCAAATCGACAAAAATCACATCATTATCTCAATAGATGCAGAAAAAGCCTTTGATAAAATACAACACCCATTCCTATTGAAAACATTAGAAAGTATAGGAATAAAAGGGAGAAGGGTCTTTCCTAAAAATAATAAACAGTATATATCTAAAACCATCAGCAAAACATCATCTGCAATTGGGATAAACTAGAAGCCTTCCCAATAAGATCAGGAGTGAAACAAAAATGCCCATTATCACCTCTATTATTTAACATTGTACTAGAAACAGTAGCAGGAACATTTAGAGAAGAAAAAGAAATTGAAGGTATTAAAATTGGCAATGAGGAGACCAAGCTATCACTCTTTGCAGATGATATGATGGTCTACTTAAAGAATCCTAGAGAATCAACCAAAAGGCTAGTCAAAATAATCAACAACTTTAGCAAAGTTGCAGGATACAAAATAAACTCGCAAAAGTCATCCACATTTCTATATATCTTCAACCCATTTGAGCAGCAAGAATTAGAAAGAGAAATTCCATTTAAAATCACCCTAAACAATATAAAATACTTAGGAATCTATCTGCCGAGACAAACACAGGAATTATATGAAAACAACTACCAAATACTGTCCACACAATTAAAACTAGATCTAAACAATTGGAAAAACATTGATTGCTCATGGATGGGATGAGCTAACATAATGAAAATGACAATCCAAACCAAATTAATTTACTTATTTAGTGCCATACCTATTGAACTTCCAAAAAACTTTTTACTGAATTAGGAAAAAACCATAACAAAGTTTATTTGGAAGAACAAAAAATCAAGGATATCCTGGGAAATAATGGGAAAAAATGCAAAGGAAGGAGGACTTGCAGTCCCAGATATCATACTGTACTATAAAGCAGTGGTCATTAAAACAATTTGGTACTGGCTAAGAGACAGAAAGGAGGATGAGTGGAATAGACTTCGGGTAAATGACCTCAGCAAGACATTCTATGATAAGCCCAAAGATCCCAGTTTTGGGGAGCAAAACCCACTATTTGATAAAAATTGCTGGGAATATTGGAAGACAGTATGGGAGAGATTAGGTTTAGATCAACATCTCACACCATACACCAAGATAAACTCAGAATGGGTGAATGACCCAAATATAAAGAAGGACACTATAAGCAAATTAGGCAAACAGAGAATAGTATATTTGTCTGAACTATGGGAAAGGAAAGACTTTAAAACCAAGCAGAGTTAGAAAAAGTCACAAAATGTAAAATCAATAATTTTTTATTACATCAAATTAAAAACTTTTTGTACAAACCAAACAAATGCATCCAAAATTAGAAGGGAAGTAACAAATTAGGGAACAATCTTCATTACAAAAACCTCTGACAAAGGTCTAATCACTCAAATTTATAAATAGCTAAACCAATTGTACAAAAAATCAAGCCATTCTCCAATTGATAAATGGACAAGGGACATGAATTGGCAATTTTCAGTTAATGAAATCAAAACTATTAAAAAGCACATCAAAAAGTGTTCTAAATCTCTCATAATCAGAGAGATGCAAATCAAAACAACTCTGAGGTATCACCTCACACCTAGCAGATTGGCTAACATGACAGCAGCAGAAAGCAATGAATGCTGGAGGGGAAGTGGCAAAGTCAGGACATTAATCCATTGCTGGTGGAGTTGTGAATTGATCCAACCATTCTGGAGGGCAGTTTGGAAGTATGCCCAAAGGGCGATAAAAGACTGTCTGCCCTTTGATCCAGCCATAGCACTGCTGAGTCTGTACCCCAAAGAGATAATAAGGAAAAGGACATGTACAAAAATATTCATAGCAGCGTTCTTTGTGGTGGCAAAAAGTTGGAAAATGAGGGGATGCCCTTCAATTGGGGAATGGCTGAACAAATTGTGGTATATGTTGGTGATGGAATACTATTGTGCTCAAAGGAATAATAAAATGGAGGAATTCCATGGGGACTGGAACAACCTCCAGAAATTGATGCAGAGCGAAAGGAGCAGAACCAGGAAATCATTATACACAGAGACTGATACACTGTGGTACAATCGAATGTAATGGACTTCTCCATTAGTGGCAATGAAGTGACCCTGAACAACTTGGAGGAATCTATGAGAAAAACCACTATCCACCTTCAGAGGAAACACTGTGGGAGTAAAAACACCAAAGGAAAACAACTGCTTGAATACATAGATTGAGGGGATTTGACTAGGGGATGTAGACTAAATGAACATCCTAGTGCA
This sequence comes from Monodelphis domestica, assembly GCF_027887165.1. NCBI lineage: Eukaryota > Metazoa > Chordata > Mammalia > Didelphimorphia > Didelphidae > Monodelphis > Monodelphis domestica. The sequence continues at coordinate 97,207,884 of NC_077232.1, forward strand.
AACATCAACAACATGGTAATCGGTTTTGATCAAGGACACAAGTAATGCCCAGCATTGGCTGAGGGAAGGGTGGGTGGAGGGTAGGTAGAGAAATAATATGATTATTGTAACCAGGGATAATTTTTTGAATTGACTAAATACGCTAATTCAAATGGGAAAAAATAGACAAAGAAAAGTTTTCCAACTCTTATGATATTCATTGGCAAACAAACATAACATTAGGAACTATTAACTCCTACCCAACTATGGTGTTCCTTCCAGTCCTAGATTTATAATCCTATCATCCTCTGACTTGAAATATTTATCAGTTGATGATACATATGGACAGGACCTCTTTTATTTATTTATTTTTTTACTGGCAGTTTTATGAATTGTAGTGCTCACTCAGTACAATATACCAAAATCCAAATATATCATCATTGAGAAATGAAATTAATTTGAAATCAGCTTAATAATAAATTGGTTTTAAAATTTTAGTTTAGCAAAACATCTGTTAAATAATTTGTATAGGATACCTCACATTAGTAACTGAAAAGGACTAACAGAAAAATGTGACATATATTTTGAACTCCTGTAATTTGCCGTCTCATACTGAGATAAGACACAGACAAATATAAAATTTAAAAATGAGTTGCAAATGTGAATGAGAAGTACAACATGCTAGGAAAACTCATCAGAGTGAATGGATTATTTTTAACCGGGAAGATTAGGGAAGAATTACATTTGATATGGGTTTTGAAAGATCAGTTCAAATCATCATCTAATTTATTAATTTATTGGGCATTATTAAATTAGTAAACATTTCACAAACAACTATTAAAATGGAAATTTAGCAATTTTACAGATATTTAATAATTTGAATTTGATTCTTTAAGTTGAACAGAACTGAATCTGAATTAAACTACAAAGCCTAAAGTTTAAAATTATGCTATTTCTTAATATACAATTAAAAAATGGCTGAGCAAGCAAGGTATAATTTTTTTGTGTTTTTGAGTGTGTATGTATCCTGTCGTTGACTGAAGAAGTAGTTCTACAAACCTCTGTGAATAAGGGTTAAATTTTTAAATAATATAAGTAATATGATTCTTGTGATAATTTATTTTCAGATGAGGGGTGAGGAATGTTTTTCCTTAGGACATTTCTTTTATGAGCTGTAGGAAAACTGCGTTTAAGTGAAATTATAGAGACTTTCATTTTAAAATATGTAGTATGTGAATTTATATAGTTTCCAAATAGATAATTAAGCCACATACTAGATTTAAAATGTAGCTAATTACAGTGATTACTTGTCATCACTTTTTTTTTGAAACTTTATCTTCCATCTTAGAATCAATATTATATATTGGCTCTAAGGCAAAAGAGTGGTAAGGGTTAGGCAATGGGGGATAAGTGAATTGGCAGGGTCACATATCTAGTAAGATCTGAACATAGGACCCTCCTTTCCAGGTTTGGCTCTCTATGCACTGAGCCTAGTTGTCTCTCAAGTCACTTCTTCCCAGACTGTGCATATCTCATGAGTAAGTTCCACATCTTTCTCCTTAAAGACTCCTTTTAGCACTGGCACACAGCTGGACATGGCCTTAAAAAAATGGCCTCAAAATCCATTTGTGTCTGACTAGTAGATACTCCTGTATACGAAACCACTTTCACTCTGAAAACGACCTGAATCAATTCTGTCTGAAGACCTACTGAGAGAAAATGAGACAAAATTCACTTTTAAAGACTTCTTAGGAACTCCTAAAATGAATATTTATTGGTATTTAAGACAGTAGGAGGTTGAGTTCATTTCTTGTGGTACTATATATGGCCATAGAAAAACAAAAATTCAACATGGAAAAAGGTTTTGATCAAGGACACATGTAATACCCAGTGAAATTGCGTGTCAGCTACAGGAAGGGTGGGGTAGGGGAGGGAGGGAAATAATATGATTCTTGTAACCAAGGAATAATGTTCTAAATTGACTAAATAAATTAATTTAAATTTAAAAAAAGAAAAGAAAAACAAAAAATTAGGGTTGGGAGGAACCTTACAGATTATTTAGCCCAAGTCTTTCTCTACTTATTCACTCAAATGTTATAGAAGGGGAAATAGGTTAAAATATATACTGTAAGTTATTCCAAATCCCATAGCTATTAAGTGACAAATGACCGAAAAGCAGGTCTATTTTTGCTCCCAGTTTAGAGATCTTTCTCTGTATTATACCTGTTTTCTTCCTTCTATTAGCTCATTAATCTTAGAAACCTTTCGCACAGAAACCAGTTCTTATAATGAACCTTAAACAAAGTCTACAGTTAATCAGCTCCATGCAAGCAACAATCCTGGCTTCTTAGCTAAACGATACTTCTCTCTCAATGCTCCTCCCAAAACTTTGTATGTCATTAATAAGCATTTTTGAATGAATGTATGATGAACTCAAAGGCCAGTAGATCTTAAATCATGAGGATCATACCGTTTCTTTCTTTCATGATCAGATTTTTTAAAAATGCATGACAAATAGTATATCATATTGAAAGATCTTGACCATTACTCAAGGAGACCTGGAATATTGTCTTTGCTATGTTATTAACTACCTGTGTATCCATGAGAAAGAAACATCCTTTCTTGGGGCCTCAGTTTGGTTTTTGTTTGTTTGTAAAATAGGGCATTTGGTCTAGATGGCCTCTAAGATCTGTTCCATCTCTCACAGTCTTATGTTCTATAATCCAAGGTCTCTGTGACTTGATGTAAAAATGATCTCTATGGTCCCTTCTAACTATATAAAGTATACTTTTAAAATGTTTTATTCCACACCACTAAGTCACAGTAACACATGAATACTACTTTGAAGCTTCAGGGCCACTAGAATATAATAAGAATCCCCAGGGTATTTGAGCCTGGTAAATTCCTAGACTAAAAATGAGTTCCATCATTTAAAAAGTGTTTTTTCTAGCCCAAAGCAAAAGATCTTTGGGTTTCAATTCATAACCTCAGATCATAAGGCCTCATTAACAATGAATAGATTGGAGGAGCTGCAAAGTTCACAGAAATCTTTTCTTTTTCAATCAATTATGCATCCATGCAACATGAATATGAAAATGCACAGAAGTAAATATTATAGAACCCAAACAATATTTTACCCCTGTTTCCCAAAGACTGTCAAGAATGAAGCATTTGAATATTTGCCGTAAACATTCTGCAAAATGTCAGCAACATTACTTTTGCAAAACAGTGTCTCGTTGTCAGCTCTTGGTAATCAGTTTAATTTTTATTGAGGAAAAGGCACAATAACAAATCAGCCTTCTTGTGTCCTTTGAATTCTTATGGTTGCAAATGAGGCTTCCAGCCGCGTCAATTTCAGTTTGCAGAGGCACCATGTTGAATCGTTAATTACCTAAGAAGGTACCACATCCTCATCGCCTTCTGCTTGAACAAAATAAATCAGATCAGAACCCGGAGCTGTAATGTAATTTTTTTAAAATGCCATCTGTTAGGTTCCACTTCAGAACATCCAAAAACCATTAAAGGAGGAGGGAGAAAGATATAGGTTTAGGAAATAATAGAGAGTTGGACAGACTTAGTTTTTCTATCAGTCTGCTAGACTGCACCCTCTCTATCAAGTCAGAAGTTGCATTGGGGTTATTATTATTATTATCATCACATCATTAAATTGGAGATCAGATTAGCCTTTCAGGACCACACAAGTAAATATAGAGTAATTGCATTCCATTACTGTAGAGACGGTATGATATATTGAAAAGAGCTCAGGATTTAAAGTCAGACAGACTATGTTTAAATCCTGGCTCTGCTTTTTTTTTTTTTTTTGCTATTTGTGTAATCTTCAGAAAAATCAGTGAACCCTGAATCTCAAGCTAAAATAGATCATCTTCAAAGTCAAAAGATCATAGACTAAGAACTAGAACAGATCAATCAATAAACATTTATTGAGTATTTACTCACTGCCAAGCACTAAACTAGGTGCTGGATCAATAAAGAAAAAACCTTCACCTCTCCTCAAGGATCTTCCATTCTAAAGAGAGAAAGAGAGATAACATGAATAGAAATATTTGAGATACCTAGAAAGGTCATGGAAAGTAAAATTAGAGGGAAAGGCAGTGGTAGTTAGGTGTGTCTAGGAGTGGGTACTAAGAAAGGCCCCATGCAGAATTTGGCATTTAAATTGAGCCTTGAAGAGAGAAAAATTCTAAGAGGCAGAGATGAGAAGGGAGAGTATTCCAGGAATTATAACCAATAAAGAAAAATGGAGATAAGAGATGCCATGAGAAACAAGTCGATCAGTGGATAGTGTATAATAAGATTGGAAAGATGAAGGGTATGTCAAGTTGTGAAGAGTTTCAAATTCCAAACAGAACATTTTATTTTCGTAGTAAGGAGCCACTGAAATTTATTAATTAGGAGAATGATTTATATAGTTGATTCTCTTATAAAAATAATCTTATAGTCCCCTAGACTAGAAGAACATCACTTTGGCAGATATATGAAAAATTATTTAGATTAGTGAGATTCAAGGCAGGGAGACTAGCAAGAAGGTTATTGCAATGATCCACATGAGAGGTGATGAGCCCCTGCATTATAACAGTGTCTGTGGGTCTGTAAATTAAAGGAATATATACCAGAGAAGTTGCAGAGGTAGAAATGGCAATACCTAACAGCTGATTGGATCTATGGAAATTAATAAATGTGAGAAGTCAAAAAAGATACCAAAGATATACACCTAGTAAATGGGAAGACAGTGGTTGATGCCTTTGATGGCAGCAGGGAATTTGAAAGATTGGTGACTTTCAGGTAAAAGATGATGAAGTGTCCTTTGAAGTGTATTGATTTGAAATGCCTATGGGATATCCAGTTCAGAATGTCCAATAAAAATGTTGGTGATATTAGAGTAGAAATTAATAGAGAGACAAAAACTGGACATATAGAGTTGATAATTGAATCCATGGAAGATAAGAGATTTCCATGCGGAATGAGATAGAACATAAAATAGCCTAGGACAGAGCCTGGGGGGATATCCAAAATTGGTTGGTCAGACTTGAATGAAAATATTGGCTCATATCCATATTTTGCTATCTAATTATGGGCAAAGATACTATTCTCTTTTTATACATCCTTTTTCTTGAAGACCTCATAAGTTCCTATGGGTTTGATGATCATTTCTACAAAGATGATTTGTGAATATATGTGTGTATATACATATACACATATCAAGCCAAAATCGAGTTGCTTATATTTCCTCCTAAACCATTCTCTCTTCCAAATTTTCTTTTTCCTGTCAAATGTGCCATCATCTTTCTAGTCTCCCAATTTGAAAACCTCTATAATCATTGACTCCTCATTTTCACTCATCCAATCATATGAAACAGCTAGAGTAAGCAGAGTATAGGACCTTTATTGAGGAAGACTTGAGTTTAAACCTCTCTCAGACACTTAATAACTGTGTAATTCTGGGTAAGTCACTTAGACCAGTTTGCCTCAGTTTCCTCAACTGTAAAATGATATATTTTGTTGTTGTTTAGTAATTTTTCACTTGGTTCCAATTCTCTGTGACTCTTTTTGGGTTGTCTTGGCAAAGATACTAGAGTGACTTGCCATTTCCATTATCAGTTCATTTTATAGATGAGGAAACTAAGGGAAATGGAACTAAATGACTTGCCCAGGATCACACAGTTTGAAATTATCTGAGACCAGATCTGAACTCAGGTCTTAATGATTATCCCATTGCTCTATTCCCTACACTTAACTCATAACATTTTTGTAAGTATCAAATAAGATATTGGTAAAGTACTTATTACAATGCCTGCAACATAGTAGGTGCTTAATAAATGAATGTGCCCTTTCCCCCTTCCAAGCAGTTGCCAAATCTTTCACTTCTACCTCTACATTTCTCACATCTGATCCTTGCTTGCTTCTTAAAAGGTTTAGTTCAGGTTCTCATCACTTTTTGTCTGGGTTATGGCAACAATGTGATTGGTCTCTCTGCCTCAAGTTTGCTACTTTTCTAGTATAGTTTAGCCCTGCTGCCAAAGTGATTTTCCATAAATACAGATTTGGCCATGTGCTGACCATACTCTCACTTCATATATACATAGTGTAACAACTAATGTCTTCCCCATTCGAATATAAGGTTCTTGTGAGTAGATATTATTTCATTCATTGTACTTGCATCCCCAGAGACTAGCACAGTTCCTGGAACACATTAGGCACTTAATAAATGCTCACTGATGGACAGATTGATTTAGCAAAGGTGACTGAGAATGAATAATCCAAAAGGGAGAAAACGAAGAGACAGCATTGATGCAAAAGTCCAGACAAAAGAGAGAATCTAAGACAAGGAGGTAATCAAGAGTATCTAATTCTGTAGAGTACCTTAGAAATGATGTAGTTCAACCCTATTATTCACATTAAACTCTGACTTAGAAAGGGTAAGTCATTTGTCTGAGGTCATACAGGTACTTAGTGGCAGAGCTGAGATTTACACCCAAGTTGCTAGATTTGCAACTGAGCCATCTTTCCACTATTCCACACTATGTCTAGCTCTAACTCCTAGGACCATTAGAATTTGTATATAGCTCAATAATACTCTATAGTTTAAAGATGATTTATGCCTACCATCTCTTTAGATTTGGAATAAAAACAAGTTCTGTAATGTTTTCAATCTTCATTTTTCAGATGAGCACTCTAAGTTGTGTTTCCTGAAGGCACACCATTTGTGGGAGAAAGAGGACTACAAGCCAGGTTTTCACACTTGGCTAACTCCACTGTTTTTCTAATACCACTATATAAGATATATTAAGGCTCAGCCATATTCATACTCTCTGGTTCTGTGCAGGTGGAAAATTTGCCACACCTGAGCTATTTTCCCAGCATCCTTTTAAGTTACGTCCTCATCTTACATAGGGATGCTTGGGAGATAAATTTGACTGAAAACCACACTGCGGGGCTCTTTTTTTTGGGAGCTTGTGCTTTTGGTAAAGTGCTGCAGGTGTTAGTCTCTGTCTCTCTTTGCTCTGCTCACTTGACTGAAAGAACCTTTTTTTTTCTTTCCCCTCTCTTTTGATTATTTTAAAAAATCCTACAGTTCCAAGTCTATAGCTATTCAAAGGCTGAATTATAGCCAATTTAGAGGGTCACCTAGAAGGTTCTCCTCATGTGTAACTGGATCATATCAATAGCTTTGGCTGCTGAATTATTTTTTAAGAAGTTTACATGTTAAGGCTGGCAGGAATATCCAAGGCCTGGTCAACCAAAGGAAACCAAGAGAAACAATGAGAAGCTGAATTTGCCGAGTGTTTTTTCATTACCTGGAAACATATGGTCTCAGTCAGTCAAATTTTCCCAGGACAGCAAAGAATAAATGTTCGGTTGCATAAATAAGCAACCAAAAGAGCCTGGCATATTTTCCCCTTACAAGAAGTTTTCAGGTGAAATCTAGATGGACATTTTTCAAATATAGTCTAGAGGAAATACTTTTTCAGAAATAGGTTGTTGTACTAGAAGTAACCTCCTGTGGTTACTTCAGATTCTAAATCTATGAAGGTAGAAATTAGTTTATATTCCTTAGAATGCTATATAGAGACTATGTCATGTATTTTTCTCTTGTTGTCCATGGAGCCTAGCAAAGAGCTGGGCACATAAATATATATTCATTTGTACATTTCTCCATAATGTAAATAAAGTATATTGACAATTTGCATTTATTTATTTTTATTATTAATAGAATTTACTTCCAGGTATCTCAGGCCTTCTATCCCCTCCTCATACCATAGAAAGCATCATACAGGAAATATATACATATGTGTATATATATATACATATATATGTATTATATATAGTATTTGTTTCCATTTTTTGTTTCATTCTCTGGAGGTGAACATTCACAATATATTCTTCCAATATTAGATTTGTAGATGTATATAATGTTCTCTTGCTTCTATTTGTTTCACTCTTCATTATGTCATAGAGTTCCTTTCAAATAAAAAAAAATTAAACTGCTCATCATTTCCTTATAGCATAGTATGTAGTATTCCATCACAATCATATGCCACAATTTGTTTAGCCATTCCCCAATTGATGGACATCCTTTTGACTTCCAGTTCCTTGCCACCACAAAGAAAACTGCTATAAATATTTTAGAACAGATAGGTTCTTATCCTTTTTCTCTGATCTCCTTAGGAAACATATCCAGCAATGGTATTGCTAACTCTAAGGATATGCACAGTTTTATAACTCTAGGCATAATTCCAAATTGCTCTATAAAAATGGTTGGATCAGTACAAAGTTCCACCAATAGTGTATTAGCATCCCCATTATTCCACAAATCTTCCAACATTTTTCATTTTGTCCTTTTGTGATTTTAATCAATCTGATATTGTGTGAGATGATAACTCAGAATTGCTTTGGTTTGCATTTCTCTTTTCAATAGTGATTTATGGAGATTTTTATTCAATAAACAAACATAGTACTTATTTACTAGATGGTGGAAGGTGGGGTGTAGTATAAGACAAAGTTTATCTCAACAAGATATATATATATATATATATATATATATATATATATAAAGAGAGAGAGAGAGATTTGTTATTGTTGAGTAGTTTAATCATGTCAGACTCTTCATGACCTCAAGGACCAGCTATTCCTAGAGTTTTCTTGGCAAGGATATTAGAGTATTTTGCCATTTCCTTCTCCAGAAGATCCTTTTTATCATGCAATCAGAGGATAGCATAGAATAGGACATATCAGAGACTGAATTTGAACTTAGGTTTTTTTAACTCTAGTCCCAGAACTCTATTTAATCTAGATAGATAGATAGATAGATAGATAGATAGATAGATAGATGATAGATAGAAAGATAGATAAATAGATGCATATATACATACATGAATCGATGGATGGATACATATTAACTACATATATAAAACAAAAAATAAAACTTGAAAAGTGCATAAAATTATAAATATGAAAAGTTCAGGGTTGTTGCCCTGGAAATGCCCTCACCTGGAACCCTCTCTTCTTTTGGGGGAATCACCAGCCTAGACCACCATTTTATGAATTTCCCAAGTCATACTCACTTCCTTTCCAAATCCATTCCTTCATCTCCTTCCCTACAGTCTTGTCCCAACTGCTGGTCTTTCAATCCCTTTCATGTATTGTCTTCACCCATTAGAATCAAAACTCCTTGAGTGTAGAGGCTTTCTTCCCCCACCCCAACTTTATATTTGTATCCTCAGGACTTAGTACAGTGCCTGGCCCATATTAAGAGCTTGGGATATAATTATTGATGAGGTTACTTGTGGCAGGGTGGGAAAGTTACAGTTAGAGAGGAGAAATGAGGGAGAGTTAAAAAGTGGCTACATACTGATCTTGAGTAGTTTAATCAAATGTAAAAATTGCTAGAATTAGAGCTCAGAGAAACTAGGTGTAAGTACTACATTCATTCCTGGGCAGAAAAGTTCCTTCCTCTATAAGCTTCCATTGCTTGATCTATAAAATGGAGATAATAGTGTTTGCAAAACTTACCTTAAGCAGGGGCAGCTGGGCAGCTTAGAGACTGATGGCACAAGGTTCAAATGTGGCCTCAGGCACTTCCTGGCTGTGTGACTCTAGGCAAGTCACTTAACCCCCATTGCTTAGTACTTATTGTTCTTCTGCCTTATTGGTTCTAAGACAGAAGGTAAGAGTTTAAAAAAAAAAACAAAACTTACCTTAAGGATTGGTTGTAATTAAATTAGATGAGATAAAAAATTCTTTGAAAAATATAAAGCATTTTGCAAGTTTTAAATGATAAGTATGTATGATTTATTATTAACTAAGTTAGCCAATTTGTCTAAAGATAGACTTGAAATCTGGAAGTAAGGTCTGTAACAGCAACCACTTTTTTGGTTTGAAATATGACTACCTTAAGGTTCATGGTGCAGAAAATCAAAACCAAAACTCATTATGGACAACTTTTAATTATTAAAGGGCCAATCTCATATTCTACAAACTGGAATGTGTCTGAGACGTCTTCATTTCTCTAGCTGCCTGTTTTGGCCAGGTAATTCTAAAGACCAAAATAAAAAGTTAAATCCTCTTGCTTTTCACTTTCCCAACTCACTATAAAAACTTGTTCTCATTTTTGGCTATACTGCTGGAGAAATTGCTGGAATCCCTGTTGCTGAAATATTCGGTGAGCCAGATGGAAAGGAAGAGCAGACTAATAAAATAGGATGGGACAATTAACCCTTTACCATCCCATATTCCCTGAAATTTTTGTATTTCCATTTTCATAAGCCTTGAGAACACTCTGTCCTCCTATCCCACCTAAATCATGATAAGGAATAAAAGAAGGACTTCTGTGGAAGGCTAAGATGTGAGTTATTTACCTCTATAAAGGTCTGTGACTTGATGGATGATCTTTCAGAATGGTCACCCTTCTTACCTAGATCGCCAGCTTCCTCAGGGCAGGAAATATGCTCTTTCACAAAATTGCTTAAGTTATTATGAGAGCTTAATAAATGTTTGTTGAATTCACTTAATTCAATTTTTCAAACTTAGTATTCTAGAGAGGTACCTAAATTAATCCATTTCATTCTTGTCTTGTTAGGCTGTGGAGAGATGATAAAATACAAGAACATTTTTAGTTTCAACTCTTAAGGGGTCTGCAGTCTCAAGGGGAAAACATTTTTTAATGAGGCAGTTATGCAGTAGCCTAGATAGAGTACTAGACCTGTTTTTCAGGAAATCCTGAGTTCAATTCTACCCTCAGACACTTACTAGTTATGTGACCTTGAGCAAGTCACTTAACTTCTTTTTGCCTTAGTTTTCTCAACTGTAAAATGGGAATAATAATAGCATGTACTTCTTAGAGTGGTTATGGGGATCAAAAGAGATAATATTTGTAATGTGCCTCACACAAAGTAAACACTATATAAATGCTAGCTGTTGTTATTAAATGTGATACACTAAAAAAAAATATAGTAACAATATAGTAACAAACTATAACAGGATGTTAACAAAAGAAAATAGTGCTGACTAAAGTGTGAATGCATCTTTACCCAACAGCTGAGATTCAAGCCTTAAACCCAGGCATTCTAGTTCTGTGTACCTTGTGTACTCTTGTCATTGTCCTTTTGCTTAAATTCTCTGAGCCTCCTTTTCTTTCAGTGTTAAAAAGGAGGGGAAGATAATTTATGCATATATCTCAGGACTATTGTGAAGATCAAGTTAGAGAGCGAGATAAACATGATTTCTAAAATATGAATGCTTTATAAATATGGAGTGTCATATTTAATTACATAAGTAAAATAATGATACAATTAATAATCTAGACCAACAATCCATAGTAATTTGGCTTAGAAGTACCTGGGATTTGAAATAGTGCCATGGCTTTTAGTAAAAGGGATAGGTTGTTTGGTTGGTTGGTTGTTATCCTTCATATTCAAAAGAGAACCAAAATAACACCACCTGTCATATCTTTTGATTCACTCATAAATTGAATTTAAGTGAGGCAGAGTTGCATAAAGACATCAGCCTCAGTTTCTCTTCCAGAGCTATCAAAGCTCAGTAGCAAGACAAAAATCAAGATGACTAGTGATGGCTAGGGATGCTGTGGACGATCTTGGCTTCTTCGATGTCTAACTAAGCTTGAGGAGCTCCACAGTGCCTGCTTCTGTTGCCTTCTTGTCCATTGGAACAAATTGTCCTCATCTGCCCCTTCTGCCAGAGGAAATCCCAGGGTCGACACTCTTCTAACTCATCAATGCCTTTGAGGACTTTTGATTACTCTCTACCTGGTTTAAACTGCCTGCTGAGATGGTCTAGCAAAGTGTGGCTGTAGTGTGTGCTATAGCTTCTTGAAGTCACAGGTGAGAGCTATATGGCAGATAGATACCAAAAGGAGGAAAGTAGCGCTGAAAAGGGCTCAGCAAGCCCTCACACCAAAGGTACTAGTCTTCTCTAGACATCTCATACACCTCAAGTAAAAGAAGTAAGTACTAAGTAGTCTTGGAGTGAGAAGACTTAGGCTACATTTCCTTATGCCTCTTCAATTTCCTGTTTTAAGCAAGTCATTTGATATCATCAGGACTCTATTTTTGCATTTCTGTGATGGGAACAATGATATTTGCACTGTTTACTTCATAGAACCATTGAAAATAAAAATAAATTGTCCTGGATTACCTATTGACCCATCATCACCACCATTATTTGGAGTCATTTCCTTGCAACCATTTTCAAAAAGTAAAAATGTACACTAAGGGAAAATTGAAGTCATATGTATGTTTTCATTTTTTTAATCACTTGTGTCCAGAAATAGCCAAGCAGAAGAAAATCAGGCTTTCTTCATGAATAAACAAAAGCTAATTTGGTCCTGGTAGCAGGTGTTTCTGTACTGATAGCCTGGAGGTTCAAGGTTCCTATTTCTAGCCCACATAGAACAAGGAAGACAGCAGGATCCACAGCCTGCATCTTCTGGGACACTTCATCCTTGACCCAAAAAGTAGGCCTCTTGGGAGGAAAAGAGAATACATTATCCAAAATGTTCTCTGGGCCTCCCTGCTCAATCTGCTCTCCTAGAGCCAGCATTTCCCAAATTCTACCTTGTCCTTGTCACTTTTGGTAGAAGTATGTGTTGTGTGAACCAGGCCATTTCTCCAAGAGGCTGGCTATGTTTGCCTTAGCTTAATTCTAAGGTCAGATTTCAATGGATAGTGGACTTCTTTAACTATTTCAGTTCAAAGAGAATTTAATGCTTGAGCAATTTCCTTGGTATATAAACTCTCTCACTAACAGACACAGTAGCCCCTCCACTCATTAGGTGGGGGCTTGTAGGGGACAAAAAAAATACCTGGGGTCAATCTTCTCTGAAATTTGCCAAGTAAGTTCTTAGATGGGAGGCACACAATCTATTTCTAGGCCCATACTTGGATTGATAAGAATCACCAGTAATTTCCATTCACTAACAGGACAGCTGGTAAGGGGTTAGGGTCAACTCTACCCTACAATGAGAAATACTTTAGTACAAGGATTAAGGAATAAGAAATGATAGCAACTCAATATACACTGCTTTCCAGATTTTATAAAGTATACTTTTCATAGAAATATTATTAAACCTAATTGACAGATAATTAAATTGAGGCTGAAAAAAAAAGAAAGGATTTTTCCAAGATCACATAGCTAGTAAATAGCAGAGTAAAGTCTCAGACCCAAATTCAGGGGACTTTTCATCATAATACATTGCCTCTCACAAAAGCATTATTATTGCAAAACTTCCAGTGTTGAATAGTAATACTTAATAACTGAATTATTTATGTTTGTACTTAACAATTTAATTGAAGCAAAGCATTTTACATGCATCATTTTATTTAAACTTCCCAATGATATGGCAAGAAACAAATTTACTAAGCCCCTACTATGTTCTAGGCACTGTGCAAAATTCTGGTTGGGGGTTGAAGGTAGTAAAATAGAGCAACACTGCTAAGATGTGAAGAGGCCCAGATTTGCAATGTCAGAAGGATGGCCAAACAAGTGAAATTGCAGGCCCCTTGAATCCTATTTATATTCTTAGCATACATTTTTCAAGTCAATATCTTTACCTTTTGAGATATTTCATTCATTATTTGAGAAAACTAGGAAACAGTATGGCAGAAACTAGGTATAGAATAATATCTCACACCCTATACCAATAGAAGGTCAAAATGGGTATATGATTTAGACATAAAGGGTGATAACAAATATAAAATAAATATAAATTAGAGGAACATAAAATAGTTTACTTGTCAGATCTATGGAGAAGGGGAAAATTTATAACCAAATAAGAGATAGAGAATACTACAAGATGTAAAATGAATGATTTTGATTATATTGAATTAAAATGGGGTTGTACAAACAAAACCAATGTAACTAAGATTAGGAGAGAAATATATTGGCAAAAAATTTATAGGAAATATCTCTGATGAAGGTCTCATTTCTCAAATATATGGAGAACATAGTCAAATTCATAAGAATACAAGTCATTTCCCAACTGAAAAATAGTCAAAGGATATGAACAAGCAGTTTTCAGATAAAGAAATTAAAGCTATAAATAATCATGTGAAAAAATTCTCTCAATACCCTCTTAATTAGAGAAATGCAAATTAAATCAATTCTGAGGTACCACCTCATACTTATCAGTTTGGCTAACATGACAGTAAAAGGAAAGTGATAAATGTTGGAAGGGATGTGGCAAAATTGGGATCCTAATGCATTGTTGGTAGAGTTGTGAACTGATCCAACCATTCTGGAGGACAATTTGGAACTATATCCAAAAGACTATAAAACAGTGCATGCTCTTTAGTCCTATAATTCCACTACCATATCTGTGTCTCAGAGATATTTTTTAAAAGGGGAAAGGACCTACCTGTACAAAAATATCTTAGTAGGTTCTGTTTGTTGTGCCAAAGAATTGGAATTTATGGGAATGTCTATCAATTGGGAAATTGCTGAATAAATTATGTTATATGGTGGTGGTAGAATACTATTGTACTTTAAGAAATGATGAGCAGGATGATTTCATAAAAAAAAAAACTAGAAATACCTACATAAACTGATGTAGTGTGAAATAAGTAGAACCAGGAGAACACTGAACAAAGTAACAGCAAGATTGTATAATTATCTAAGGAAAATGTCTGTACAAAAATATTCATAGCTACGCTTTGTGGTGGCAAAAAATTGGAAAAATAAAGCGTTATCCCTCATTTGGGGAATGACTGAACAAATTGTGGTATCTGATGGTGATGGAACACTATTGTGCTGTAAGGAATTCCATGTGAACTAGAAAGACCTCCAGGAACTGATGCAGAATGAAATAAGCAGAACTAAGAGAGCATTATACACTAAAAATGAAACATTGTGGGACTAGCAATACAATAATCCAGGACATTCCTGAAGGACTTACGAGAAAGAATCCACATTGAGAGAAAGAACAATGGGAGTAGAAACACAAAAGAAAAACTTATGACTTATCACTTGTTAATATGGATATATAATTTAGGGTTCCAGTTCTATGGTAAAAATTAATAATAGGTATCAAGTGATAACTTTTGTACAACCCAGTGGAATTGCTTATCAGCTCTGGGAGGGGAGAAAGAAGAGGAGAGGGAAAGAAAATGAATCATGGAAACATGGAAAAATATTTTTACAAATTAAATTAAAATAAAAAAATACTGTATGATTATCAACTGTGAAATACTTGCCTATTCTCTCAGCAATACAATAATCCAGGTAATTCTGAAGGATTTATGACAGAGTTTCTATCCACCTTCAGATAAAGGACTGTTCAAGTTGGAATGCAGATCAAAGCATACTATTTTTGACATTAGTTTATTTGGGTTGGAGAGGGGATTGGTTTTATATGAGTTTTTCCTTACAACATTGACCAATATGGAAGTGTGTCTTACATAAGAATACAGGGATAACCCAGGTCAAATTGTTTACCAGATCTGAGAGGCAGCAGGAAAAAGAGGGAGAGAGACAATATGGATCTTATCATTTCAGAAAGTATAAGTTGACAGAAGAAAAACAGCTACTTGGTCACATGGGTATGGTTAGGGATGTAGACCCTAAATTATCACTCTGGTGCAATTATCAATAATATATAAATATGTCTTGATTAATGACAGATAAAAATTCAGTGGAACTGTGAGTCAATTATGGGAGTGGGGTAAGAGGAGGGAAAGAACATGGATCATGTAACCATGGGAAAATATTCTAAATTAATTAATTAAATAAAGTTTTTCAATTTAAAAAAAAGGAAGTATATGTTGAAAATTGCTATTACATGCAATTTGGGAAATTAAAACATCTTTTTAAAATAACTATGGTTTTAGGTGCTCAACAAAATAAAAAAGCCTATTGATAGCCCTTATCAACTCTGCTGTCAACAGTTTAGGGGTTATTCACAGGTTGAAGCAACTTGAAATTCAAAGATCTTCTACCTCCAGGTAACAAAGTCACCCCTGGATAAAACTCCAGGCCATGCTGATGTGTGTCACCTTTTTTCAAAGAGTCAGGGACCAAAGATCAGTATTCTGAATTTGAAAGTGTAAGCCATAGGTAGAAACAACCCTAGATTTAGATTTAAATTATTTATGAACCCTGAATCTGCCACTTAACCTCTCAGGTTCTCAATGTCTTCCTCTATAAAATGAAGGAATTGTATGGATGACCTCTTAGATGCCTTCCAACTTTAATTACTATGAACTTTGCTATATTGAAGAGAATTAACCCATTTAATGAATGTCCAGGGGCCAAACCAACCAACCAAATGAGAGATGATTGACATTATTGCAATTAGAGTCAATGTTTGTAGCAGTTAATAGGACATTAAAAAGAAAGTTTACAGATGTTGCACAATGACTCAGACAAGCTTAGAACAATATATCCATTGGAGTTTATCCATTGCTGTTAGTTATTGATGAGGCCAAGTGCTGAGACAGTGTTAGAAGGCCAACATCCATCACCCTGGTTACCAAAAAAAGAACTAACAGAAGAGATTCTCAGTGGATGTGGTTCATTGTACTATGTGCTGGAAATTCAGGAAGGCTTCCATCAAGAAAGGATAACATAGGAAAACAATGTGAAAGAAGAAAATTACCTAATTGGTGCCTCCATCTCTTCCTTTTCACTATCCAATAGTTGGATGAGATGGAAGGGACACTCAATTTAAAGTCAGAGTAGCTGGATTACAATCTTAGCTCCCAGGATTCATCCATGAGCTTGGATCTGAAATTCTCCTCTCTATTCATAACCTGTTTTGTTTTTGTTTTTCCTCTTAGAATTAGAGACTTAGATATGGAAGTAAATTCAGAACTCATTTAGTTCAACAATCTTATTTGAGTAACCAGAAACCAAAGGAGGCTAAATGACTTGGCCAAAGTTAATAAGCATGGAAGCAGCATTTTAACCTCAATCCTGGAACTTTTGAATCAGTGCTATCTCCACTCTACTATGCTTCAATAACAAATTATTAGTGTTGGTCCTTCAATTTCAAAGAGGACCAATGAATGATACCATGGGGTGATATCTTGATTTGTGCATGAATTGAATTTTAATGAGGTGGAGTTACACAAAGAGAGCCTCACTCTCTCTTCCAGGGTCAAGTAGTAAGACAAAAGTCAGTAAAAATAGTGATGACCCAGGATGCAGTGGATGACCAGCTTTAAGCATGCTGCAATATCTGCTTCAATCATTTTAATGGATATTGAAACAAATTTTCCTCACCCACCCATTCCACTAGGGGAAGCTTTCACACCCTTGGAGTAGACACCCCTTAACTCACCATTGGGTTTGTGCCGATCACTTACACTCAACCTGGTTTAGCTCATCTCCTAAGATGGTTTACCAGGAAAAGGACGCTATACATACTACAGTTTCTTGGAGCCACAGGTTGAGTGCCAAGTAAGCAAAAAAAGTAGATAAGAAGCCCTGAAAAAAGGGTTCAGCAGGATCTCACTCCAGAGATGCTTGTCCACTTTGAACACCACACATCCCAGTGATTGCAAATACAAAACATATAAACTTTTATTTCCCTTAAATGTATTTTTATCCTCATCATGTTCTGCCACCTCTTTTTATTCATCTTTTCTGATTTGGCTTTATGTTCCTCCATCTTTAACACTCAAATTTCATTGACAAATTCATCTATACACAGGATAATTCTCTCACTACTCTAAAGATCACTGGAGTTGAAGGTAAGAGCATTTGAGTTCAAATTTGGTTTCAGACACTAAATAGCTGCATGACCTTGGACAAGTCATAAAACATCTACTTCAGTTTCCTCATCTGAAAAATGGGGAAAATAATAGCACCTCCCTCCAAGATCTAAAGATCAAATGAAATAATATTTTGTACATATACATATATCAACATATGTATATATACACATATATTCCAAACATAAATACAAATGAATTATATATGTGTATATATAATCCATGTATTAATACAAGTAAAATTTTACATACATACAAATAAAATTATATATATATATCATATTTTGAAGATCAAATAATATATGTAAAGCATTTAATACAGTATCTGACACATAATAGGTACTCAATAAATGTTGTTTCCTTCATTCTTTTTCCTGCCAACATCAAAATTAGGGAAATATTTTATTTTGAAAAATAAGCAGATAGAGAAATTCTCAAGCCTTGGCCATTTCCATCACCTTGTTTTCTCCCTTCTATTCCAGAGCTATGAAAAAAATAAAAAACCTATTTAAATTCAATTCATTAAAATCAAGGGAGAATATCCTAACAAATAGAAGTACAAGGAGCATATCACTTATCAGATTTATGGATAGGAGAGAGATGTATGAATAAACAAGAGACAGACAGTTTCTAATATTTAGGTCTTTCTACCTACATCAAATATAGAGAGAACTTTGTCAAATCTATAAGCAATTACCCAACTGATAAATTGTCAAAAGATATGAATGGTTTTTTTTTTAATTTTAATATTATTTTATTTGGTCGTTTTCATATATTATTCACTGGAAACAAAGATCGTTTTCTTTTCCTCACCTCCCCTTCCCCCCCCCCGCCTTTCCCTCTCCCATAGCCGACCCATGATTCCACTGGTTATCACATGTGTTCTTGACTCGAACCCATTTCCCTGTTGTTGGAGTTTGCATTATAGTGTTCATTTAGAGTCTCTCCTCAGTCTTATCTCCTCCAACCCTGTAGTCAAGCAGTTGCTTTTCAGTGGTGTTTTTACTCCCACAGTTTATCCTCTGCTTGTGGGTAGTATTTTTTTTTAGATCCCTGCAGATTGTTCAGGGATTGCATTGATACTAATGGAGAAGTCCATCACCTTCGATTGTACCACAATGTATCAGTCTCTGTGTATAATGTTTTCCTGGTTCTGCTCCTCTCGCTCTGCATTACTTCCTGGAGGTTGTTCCAGTCTCCATGGAACTTCTCCACTTTATTATTCCTTTTAGCACAATAGTATTCCATCACCAACATATACCACAATTTGTTCAGCCATTCCCCAATTGAAGGGCATCCCCTCATTTTCCAATTTTTGGCCACCACAAAGAGCGCAGCTATGAATATTTTTGTACAAGCCTTTTTGTCCATTATCTCTTTGGGGTACAAGCCCAGCAGTGCTATGGCTGGATCAAAGGGCAGACAGTCTTTTATCGCCCTTTGGACATAGTTCCAAATTGCCCTCCAGAATGGTTGGATCAATTCACAACTCCACCAGCAATGAATTAATGTCCCCACTTTGCCACATCCCCTCCAGCATTCATTACTTTGCATAGCTGTCATGTTAGCCAATCTGCTAGGTGTGAGATGATACCTCAGAGTTGTTTTGATTTGCATCTCTCTGATTATAAGAGATGTAGAGCACTTCTTCATGTGCTTATTAATAGTTTTGATTTCTTTGGCTGAGAATTGCCTGTTCATGTCCCTTGCCAATTTGTCAATTGGAAAATGGCTTGATTTTTTGTACAATTGATTTAGTTCTTTATAAATTTTAGTAATTAAACCTTTGTCAGAGGTTTTTATGAAGATTGTTTCCCAATTTGTTGCTACCCTTCTGATTTTGGTTACATTGGTTTTGTTTGTACAAAAACTTTTTAATTTGATGTAATCCAGATTATTTATTTTGCATTTTGTAATTCTTTCTAATTCTTGCTTGGTTTTGAAGTATTTCCCTTCCCAAAGGTCTGACATGTATACTATTCTGTGTTCGCCTAATTTTCTTATAGTTTCCTTCTTTATGTTCAAGTCATTCATCCATTTTGAATTTATCTTGGTGTAGGGTGTGAGGTGTTGATCTAAGCCTAATCTTTCCCATACTGTCCTCCAATTTTCCCAACAGTTTTTATGAAATAGTGGATTTTTGTCCCAAAAGCTGGGATCTTTGGGTTTGTCATATACTGTCTTGCTGAGGTTGCTTGCCCCCAGTCTATTCCACTGATCCTCCTTTCTGTCTCTTAGCCAGTACCAAATTGTTTTGATGACCGCTGCTTTATAATATAGTCTGAGATCTGGGACTGCAAGACCCCCTTCCTTTGTATTTTTTTTCATTAATTCCCTGGATATCCTTGATCTTTTGTTCTTCCAAATGAACTTTGTTATGTTTTTTTCTAAATCAGTAAAAAAAATTTTTGGAAGTTCCATGGGTATGGCACTAAATAGATAGATGAGTTTGGGTAGGATGGTCATTTTTATTATATTGGCTCGTCCTACCCATGAGCAGTTAATGTTCTTCCAATTGTTCAAGTCTAGTTTTAGTTGTGTGGAAAGTGTTTTGTAGTTGTGTTCATATAGATCCTGTGTTTGTCTCGGGAGATAGATTCCTAAGTATTTTATTTTGTCTTGGGTAATTTTGAATGGGATTTCTCTTTCTAGTTCTTGCTGCTGAGCTGTGTTGGAATTATATAGAAATGCTGATGACTTATGTGGGTTTATTTTGTATCCTGCAACTTTGCTAAAGTTGTTGATTATTTCAATTAGCTTTTTGGTTGAGTCTCTAGGATTCTTTAAGTAGACCATCATGTCATCTGCAAAGAGTGATAATTTGGTCTCCTCCTTGCCTATTTTGATGCCTTCAATTTCTTTTTCTTCTCTAATTGCTACTGCTAGTGTTTCTAATACAATGTCAAATAATAGAGGTGATAATGGGCATCCTTGTTTCACTCCTGATCTTAATGGGAATGGATTTAGTTTATCCCCATTGCAGATGATATTAGCTGATGGTTTTAGATATATACTGTTTATTATTTTTAGGAATGACCCTTCTATTCCTATGCTTTCTAGTGTTTTTAGTAGGAATGGGTGTTGTATTTTATCAAAGGCTTTTTCTGCATCTATTGAGATAATCATGTGGTTCTTGTTGGTTTGCTTGTTGATGTGGTCAATTATGTGGATAGTTTTCCTAATGTTGAACCATCCCTGCATCCCCGGTATGAATCCTACTTGATCATGGTGGATGACCCTTCTAATCACTTGCTGGAGTCTTTTTGCTAGTATCCTATTTAAGATTTTTGCATCTATATTCATTAGGGAGATTGGCCTATAGTTTTCTTTCTCTGTTTTTGGCCTGCCTGGCTTTGGAATTAGTACCATGCTTGTGTCATAAAAGGAGTTTGGTAGGACTCCCTCTTTGCTTATTATGTCAAATAGTTTGTATAGTATTGGGGTTAACTGTTCTCTGAATGTTTGATAGAATTCACTGGTGAATCCATCAGGCCCTGGGGATTTTTTCTTAGGCAGTTCTTTGATGGCTTGATGGATTTCAATTTCTGATATGGGATTATTTAAGAAAACTATTTCTTCTTCTGTTAGTCTAGGCAATTTATATTTTTGTAAATATTCATCCATATCACCTAGGTTGGTATATTTATTGCCATATAGTTGGGCAAAGTAGTTTTTAATGATTGCCTTAATTTCCTCTTCATTGGAGGTGAGATTCCCCTTTTCATCCTTGATGCTATTAATTTGCCTTTCTTCTTTCCTTTTTTTAATTAAATTAACCAGTACTTTGTCTATTTTGTCTGTTTTTTCAAAGTACCAGCTTCTAGTCTTGTTTATTAGCTCAATAGTTCTGTCACTTTCTATTTTATTAATTTCTCCCTTAATTTTTAGGATCTCTAGTATGGTTTTCTTCTGGGGGTTTTTAATTTGTTCATTCTCAAGTTTTTTTATTTGCATTTCCAATTCCTTTGTCTCTGTCCTCCCTAATTCGTTAATATATGCACTCAGGGATATGAATTTTCCTCTAAGTACTGCCTTGGCTGCATCCCATAAGGTTTGAAAGGATGTTTCGCCGTTGTCATTTTCTTCAACGAAATTGTTAATTGTTTCTATGATTTCTTCTCTAACTATCCGATTTTGGAGTATCATGTTATTTAATTTCCAATTAATTTTTGATTTGGGTCTCCATGTACCCTTGCCGATCAATATTTTAATTGCCTTGTGATCTGAAAAGGCTGCAGTTAATATTTCTGCTTTTCTGCATTTAAGTGCCATGTTTCTATGACCTAGTGTATGATCTATTTTTGTGAATGTGCCATGTGGTGCTGAAAAGAAGGTGTATTCTTTTTTGTCCCTATTTATTTTTCTCCATATGTCTATTAATTCTAATTTTTCTAAGATTTCATTCACCTCTTTTACCTCTTTCTTATTTATTTTTTGATTTGATTTATCTAAATTTGATAGTGGTTGGTTCAAGTCTCCCACTAATATGGTTTTACTGTCTATTTCCTCCTTCAATTCTCCTAGTTTCTCTATTAAAAATTTGGATGCTATACCATTTGGTGCATACATGTTGATTAGTGATATTTCCTCATTGTCTATACTTCCTTTTAGCAGAATATATTTACCTTCCCTGTCCCTTTTGATCAGGTCTATTTGTACTTTGGCTTTGTCAGATATCATGATTGCAACTCCTGCCTTCTTTCTATCGGTTGAGGCCCAAAAGGTCTTACTCCAACCTTTAATTTTAATCTTGTGAGTGTCAACCCGTCTCATATGTGTTTCTTGAAGACAACATATGGTAGGGTTTTGGGTTCTAATCCAATCTGCTATTTGTCTGCTTTTTATGGGTGAGTTCATCCCATTCACGTTCAAAGTTATGATTGTTATTTGTGGATTCGCTGGCATTTTGATATCTTCCCCTAGTTCTGACCTTTCTTCTTTAGCTTTCTCCTTTTGAACCAGTGATTTACTTTAGGTCAGTCCCCCTAGTACCCTCCCTTGAGATGCTTCCCTTTCTAGCCCCTCCCTTTTTATGCTCCATTCCCCTCCCCCCTCTCCTTCCCTCCCTTTTTGTACTCCCTCCGCCCTCCCCCTCCTTAATTTTCCTTTCTTTCTTGCCCTAATGGATAAGATAGAATTCAGGATCCCACTGGATCTAGATGTTCTTCCCTCTCAGATTTGATTTCACTGAGAGTAAGGTTTAAGTAATTCCACTTCACGCTCTCTTCCTCTCCTTCTCATATGAGAGTTCTTCCCCTCCCCTTCCCATGTGTATCTTTATATGGGAAAGTTTATTCTATTGATTCCCCCCCTATTTCTTGAAGTTAATCTTAGTATTATCACGGTTCCCCCCTCCCTTTTCCTTTTTTTGCCCCAACTTTCCCTAAATCTTCTTAATTCCCCAATCTTTCCCTATGCATGTTTCTTCTAACTACTCTTATGATGATACAATTTATGAGAGTTACACCAAACATTTTCCCCACATATTAATATATATAATTTGATGTAAATGTAGTCCTTATAGAAGAGAGTTTGACTTAAAGAGAAAGATAAGATTTATCTCCTTTTCCCTTTCTTTCATATTTACCTTTTCATGTTTCTCTTGCTTTCTGTGCTTGGATAGAAATTTCCACAGAGCTCTGGTCTTTTCTTAGCAAATGCTTGGAAATCTTCTATTTTGTTGAATGCCCATACTTTCCCCTGGAAGTATATAGTCAGTTTTGCTGGGTAGTTGATTCTTGGTTGGAGACCCAGCTCTCTTGCCTTTCTAAATATCGTGTTCCATGCTTTGCGGTCTCTTAGTGTATTAGCCGCTAAGTCGTGTGTGATCCTTATGGGAGCCCCCTTATATCTGAAGCTCTTCTTCTTGGCTTCTTGTAGGATTTTCTCCTTTACTTGGAAGCTCTTGAATTTGGCAATTACATTCCTAGGCGTTGTCTTTTGGGGATTTAGTATAGAAGGTGTTCTATGAATCCTTTCTATTTCTATTTTGCCCCCTTGCTCCAGAACGTGAGGGCAATTTTCTTTTATAATCTCCTGTAGAATAATATCCAATTTGTTGTTTACCTCTGGTTTTTCTGGGAGACCGATGATACGGAGATTTTCTCGTCTTCCTCTGTTCTCCAGGTCCGTGACCTTCTCAGTGAGATATTTTATGTTTTCTTCCAATTCATTAATTATTTGGGTTTGCTTTATTGATTCTTGCTGTTTTATCATCTCACTTTCTTCGAGGTGCTTAATTCTGGTCATTAGGGACTGGTTTTGCTTTTCAGCCTTGTCTGCCCTTCTATTGGATGCTTCGAGTTCTTTTTCCAATTGAGCAGTCTTATCTGTCAGACAGCTGATCTCTTTCTCCCATTTTTCTTTCCAGAAGGTTTCCATCTTTTGGATAAGTTCCAGTTTGAGATCTTCCAGAGCTTGTTGATAGTTTCCATTTTGGGAGGCGTGTTCTGAATTTTTTTGGATTTCCTCCTCATTCTCCTCTTTTCCTTGGGTAGTTCCACCATAAAAGTTTTCAATAGTCACTTTTTTCCCTTTCTTCCTGGAGGCTTGATTTTGGGCCATGTGAGCCATCCCTTTGGTGGTTTTATTCCCCTTTCCTTTTTGGTCTGGGGTCTGGGTTATAAGAGCGGTTTTTCTGTGAATTTAGGTTGCTTCAGACTAGTTCTTCCCAGCCCCCGAGCCCAGGTATTCAGCTCCGCCCAGATAATCAGCGCGCGTTGTTCAGCGCAGCCCGCCCCAAGTCCAGTTCCGCTGGATTATCCAGTGAAAGCGCCCTGAGACATTTTTTCCTGGCAGTCCCCAGATCCCAAGGACCCTGGAGTGCCCCCCCAGACAGAGACGCTCCCCACTTACTCGCTGTCCTGGTGAGCGCTCAGGTAGCTCACTCTGGTTTAGTGGGGGAGGTGGGGTGGGGGAAGGGTGGCTCAGTTCACTTTTCTGTGCAAGCTTTTCCTTCTTATTTTAGTGTGGAAATGTTCAAGCCCCACGTACCTTTGCCTCTGTGGGGTACTGGGGAGTCCTTCTGTTCCTCCAAAGGTGATTTTATGCTCCTTTGATGTAGTCTATTTCGTTTGGTGCCGGGGAGAGGAAGTGTGTGGCGTCTAGATTGCAGCCATGATTACCCGGAAGTCGATATGAATGGTTTTTGAATGAAGAAATCTAAGACATATGTAACCATATAAAAATGTTGTTATTATTGATTAGAAAAATCCAAACCAAAACAATTCTGAAATATCACCACACCTATCAGATTGGCTGATAAAAGGGCAAAATAACATGAGAAAATTAGAACACGAATACACTGTTGATGGAACTGTGAACTGATCTAATCATTTTGGATGGCAATCTGGAATTGTGCCTAAGGAATTACAAAACTGTATACTTCCTTTGATCCAACAGTACCACTATTAGGTTTGTTCCCTATGGTGATGAGGAAAAAAGGAAAAGAATCTATATGTTCTAAAATATTCATAAAATCTCTCTGTGATAGCAAAGAACTGAAAATTGAGGGATTACCCATTAATTAGGGAATAAATTAATGAGTTGTGGAATATGGTTGTGGCAGAATACTAATGAGTATAAGAAATGACAAGCAAATTAATTTAAAACATGGAAAGACCTATATGAAATTATGGAGAGTGAAATGAATATAACCGAGAGATCATTATATACAATAGAAATATTTTTGAAGAAAATTTGTGTATGTCCACCTCCGTAGATAGAACTGATAAATAGAAACAAGGAAGACATAGTTTTTTTTTGTGTATATATATATATATATACATATATATATGTATATGTTCATAACATAGTTTATATATACATGTATTTTTTAGTACAGGGAGGTGAGAGGAGAGAGATACCTGTGACTTTTCATGTAACAAACGAATTAATTAATTAGAAAATTCATGTTATCTAATTTCTACTGGACCCTTATTACTTTATGCCAACTCTTCTTTTTTTATTCTCTGACTCTTGTGGTAGTTTTAAACCTTCTATTTCTTAAGTCCCCAGTATCATATTAACCTCCCTAATACTATATAACCCAATGATCATATTTTACTAAGAAAATCAAGATTACAAAAAAATAAAAATTTCTCCTTTCTCTTTTACCCCATACCTTGAGATCCATGTACATCTTTTTCTTTCTCATCTTCCTTATTCCAGGTTCAGGAGGTGGTGCTCTGACTTCTTGCTAAGACCAGCCCCTTTATCTGTGCCCTTAATCTCATTATCACCTCCCAACTCCTCTTAGAGTTTTTCTTTTTCATCTTCAGTCTTTCTATTTCCAACCATTCATTATCTGTTAGCACACTCATGTCACATCAAACCTTGAAAATCTTCCCTAAGCTTCCTATCTCTTTAAGCTAACATCCTATAACTTCTCTTTCATTACCAAACTTAGTAAAACAACTCTATTTACTCTACTTCCTCTTCACTTTCCTGTTTTTCAATCCTTTGAAATTTGCCCTTCAGGGTAAGCATGGCTACAATCTAGACGCGACTCACTTTCCCTCCCTGGCACCAAACGAAATAGACTACCTCAAAAGAGCATAAAAGTCACCTTTGGAAAAATGGAGGGACTCTCCAGTACCCCACAGAAATGAAGGTACGTGGGGTTTGAACATTCCCACACTATAAGGAGGAGGAAAAGCTTGCACAAAAAAGTGAACTGAGCCACCCCTCCCCACCCACCACCAAAACAGAGTAAGCTATCAGAGCGCTCACTGGGACAGCGAGTGAGTGAGGAGCGTCTCTGTCTGGGGGGGGGGGGGGCACACCAGGGTCCTTGGGATCTAAAGATTGCAAGGAAACGACCTTTCAGGGCAGTTTCATGGGAGTATCCTGCACTGAGCACAGGGGGCTGTGGAGCAGAACTCGGGGCAGTTGTGCTGAACATCTGGGGGAAGCTAAACACCTGGACAGGCTGCGCTGATTGCCTGGGCAGTTGGGCTGAACACAAGGACCTGCTCTCTAAGAAACCTTGGAGGCTGGGAAGAACTAGTCTGAGGCAACCTAAATTCACAGAAAACCCACCCATATCACCCAGACACCAGACCAAAAAAGAAAGTGTTATAAAACCACTAAAGGGATGGCTCACATGTCCCAAAATCAAGTCTCCAAGAAGAAAGGGGGGAAAAGTGACTATTGAAAACTTTTTATGGAGGGAGTACCCAAGGAAAAGAAGAGAATGAGGATGAAATCCAAATGAAATCAGAACATGCCTCCCAAAATGGAAACTATCCACAAGCTCTGGAAGATCTCAAACTGGAGATTACCCAAAAGATGGAAACCTTTTGAAAAAAAATGGGAAAAAGAGATCAGCAGTCTGATAGACAAGACTTCACAACTGGAGAAGGAGGTGGAAGCATCTAATAGAAGGGAAGACAAAGCTGAAAAGCAAAACCAGTCCCTAAAGACCAGAATTAAGAATCTGGAAGACAGCGAGCATTCCCAAAAGATGGAAACCTTTTGGAAAGAAAAATGGGAGAAAGAGATCAGCAGTCTGATAGACAAGACTTCACAATTGGAGAAAGAGCTGGAAGCATCTAATACAAGGGCAGACAAAGCTGAAAAGCAAAACCAGTCCCTAACGACCAGAATTAAGCAGCTGGAAGACAGCAAGATTACAAAACAGCAAGTATCAATAAAGCAAAGCCAAAAAATTAATGAATTAGAAGTAAACATGAAATATCTCACTGAAAAGGTCACAGACTTGGAAAACAGAGGAAGAAGAGACAACCTCAGAATTATTGGTCTCCCCAAAAAACCAGAGATAAACAAAAACCTAGATGCTATTCTACAGGAGATTATAGAAGAAAATTGCCGACATGTTCTGGAGCAAGGGGGCAAAATAGAAATTGAAAGTTCATAGAACACCCTCTATACTAAATCCCCAAAAGACAACCCCCAGGAATGTAATCACCAAATTCAAGAGCTTCCAAGAAAAGGAGAAAATCCTACAAGAAGCCAAGAAGAGGAGCTTCAGATATAGGGGGGGCTCCCATAAGGATCACACAGGACTTAGCGGCTAACACACTAAGAGACCGCAAAGCATGGAACACGATATTTAGAAAGGCAAGAGAGCTGGGTCTCCAACCAAGAATCAACTACCCAGCAAAACTGACTATATACTTCCAGGGGAAAGTATGGGCATTCAACAAAATAGAAGATTTCCAAGCATTTGCTAAGAAAAGACCAGAACTTAGTGGAAAATGTGATGTCCAATCACAGAAAGCAAGAGAAACATGAAAAGGTAAATATGAAAGAAAGGGAAAAGGAGATAAATCTTATCTTTTTCTTTCAGTCAAACTCTCTTCTATAAGGACAACATTTATATCAAATTATATATATTAATATGTGGGGAAAATGTATTGTGTAACTCTCAAAAATTGTATGCATCATAAGAGTAGTTAGAAGAATCATACATAGGGAAAGATCGGGACATGAAGAAGATTTGGTGAAAGTGGGGGCAAAGAAAGAAAAAGGCAGGGGGGGAATCATCAATAATACTAACATTTACTTCAAGAAATGGGGGGGAGGATTAAATAGAATAATCTTTCCCATACAAAGATACACATGGGAAGGGGAGGGGAAGAATTCTCATATGAGAAGGAGAGGAAGAGAGCATGAAGTAGAATTACTTAAACCTTACTCTCAGTGAAATCAAATCTGAGAGGGAAGAACATCTAGATCCACTGGGATCCTGAATTCTATCTTATCCAACAGGGTAAGAAAGAAAGGAAAATCAAAGAGGGGAGGGGTGAGGGAGTATAAAAAGGGAGGGAAGGAGAGGGGGGAGGGGAAGGGAGCATAAAAAGGGAGGGGCTAGAAAGGGAAGCATATCAAGGAAGGGGACTAGGGGGACTGATCTAAAGTAAATCACTGGTTCAAAAGGATATAGCTAAAGAAGAAAGGTTAGAATTAGAGGAAGATATCAAAATGCCAGGGAATCCACAAGTGACAATCATAACTTTGAATGTGAATGGGATGAACTCACCCATAAAACGTAGACAAATAGCAGATTGGATTAGAACTCAAAACCCTACCATTTGTTGTTTTCAAGAAACACATATGAGGTGGGTTGATACTCACAAGGTTAGAATTAAAGGATGGAGTAAGACCTTTTGGGCCTCAACTGATAGAAAGAAGGCAGGAGTTGCAATCATGATATCTGACAAAGCCAAAGCAAAAATAGACCTGATCAAAAGGGATAGGGAAGGTAAATATATTCTGTTAAAAGGGAGTATAGACAATGAGGAAATATCACTAATCAACATGTATGCACCAAATGGTATAGCATCCAAATTTTTAATGGAGAAACTAGGAGAATTGAAGGAGGAAATTTGCTCTTCAGCCCCATCAGTTGTCTTAAATATCTTTCTAAATGATTACTGATCTCTTGACTTTTAAATCTGAAAGTCCTTTCTCAGTATTCCTCTTCTTTGAACTCTTCTCAGTTTTTGACTCAGTTGATAAACTCCCCTTCCTTCTATAAACTGGGTCATGTCTTGTCAAACTATTATTGAAGGAATCCCTTGTTAGGGATAGAGTGAAATAAATATATTTTGCTATCCCTCCAATCCTTGCAATGCTTTGATTTCCCACATAGAACAAGTGACCTTGACTCAGACAAAATTTATTTGACTAAAACATAATTTTTTAAACCTTTATCTTCTGTTTTAGGATTAATTCTAAAACAGAAGAATAGTAAGGGCTAGGCCATGAGGGTTTAGTGACTTGCCCAAGATCACATAGCTAGGATGAGTCTAAGGCCAAATTTGAACCCATTTCCTTCAGACTTCTGCTCTGGTTCTTTATCCACTGTTACTGCCCCTGAGACATACATTTTTTTCCTTGGAATCAGAAAAACCTGAGTTCAAACCTTGCTTCATAAACTAGATTTGTGACCATAAAATTTACTTAACCACTCTGCATATTAGTTATGTCATATACTAAAGGGAATAATAATAATAATTGTTCCTACCCAGAGAGTAATTAGGAGACACAAATAAAATAATAATAATAATTAATAGAATTTATATAGTTCTTGATGGGTTGTGTGAAGATTGGATTAAGCTCTCCCCTGAATATAACAATGAAGTTACTTAGTTCTTCCTTGATTGTGAAGATTAAATTGTTATCCAAATTGTTATCCCCTTTCTATTTTTAGATTTAATCCCCAGAACTGTAAACACCCTACTTAAAGTTGAGTATAGAGATCTGTCTATTTTTAGATTTTAATCTCCAGAAGTGTAAACACAGTACTTAAAAAGTTAAGTATGGAGATCTACCCATTTTGGATTTAACCAAAATAAAACTTAGGAACACCCATCTCACACATTGAGTGGGAGGTCTGTGGCCCATGTCAAAGACTAAACTTAAGGATTAAGGGAAGTGACACAAGAGAAAAGAAACTTTAAAAGAAAGAGATAAGGGCCTGAACTTGGTTCTTTTGGGAATTCCACTTGGAACTCTCACTTGGAGTGGAACCTCCTGAGAGAGAGAGAGAGTTCTATTGGAGTTCTACTGGCAGTTCTACAGGAGTGGAGAATTTTCTTCATTCAGAAGAGGGCTGACTGGACTTCTTTCCTGGTGATCCCTTTTCCTTGGTTATCTGGTGAATGGGAGGCTGACTCCCTTTCCCTTGACCTTTCTAGAGGCACCAGCCTCTGGAAAAGTCTATCATCTTGAGACTCCTTTCCTTTGGCAGGGAACTCTGAACTCCTGCCTGGCTCAAGAGGAAGCCAGAGCAGCTCTCTCTCTCTTTTTATTCTCTTTTCCTCTTCCTTAATATCTTCCCGCTTTATTGTAAAATAAACTACCATAAAATCCACTCTGATTTTAGTAATTCACTTGGGATTTAGTAATTAAATCCCTTGTGATCAACTAAAATATTATTCAGTCCAACCATAAATTTAACAGTTGCTAAGTCCTTTGCAAAAATCTTATTTTATTCTCACAACTCTGAAAGGTAGATACTATCATAATCCTATTTTACAGATGAGGAAACTGAAGAAGGGAATGGTGAAGTTACATATAGCATTATAAAGTGAATTAATATCTGAGTCTCAATTTGAACTCAATACTTACATTAAAGTGCTGGTAGATAGTGTGGCCTAGATGATAGAAGGCTGTTCTTGAAGTCATGAAGGCACAGATTTGATTTCTGTTTCTGGCATATACTAAAAATATGATCATGGTCAATTCCCAAACTTTCACTGATCCAGGCAACTCTCTGAAACTATATGTTACATAAGAGTTCCAGATATGCCTCAATGGAGAAGGCTCAATTAGAATTTCTAGAAATTCTTTAAATTAATAACATCACAGATTAGAGACAAAAAAAGAAAAGCAAAATGGGAGGAAAAGGCATTCTCCATCAGAGTTTTGAAATAATTCTATGATAGATATAAAAAGCTATGTACATCCTCCCCAAGTGCCATCCTATCTCAAAAAAAAAAAGAGGAGCTTTATTCCTTTCTTTCACTTTTCCATAAAGAACAAAGAATGAAATTAATCCAACTGGTCCCATAAGATGCCCATTGATTTAAATAAGACAGGCATGGGCCAAATGGAAAAGTTTCCTTCTTTGAGAACAAGTCTAAGTACATCAGCTTTATAGGCACTAGTAGGAGAATAAATCAATTTAACTCCATGTCGCATCATTCTTTACAGGTCTGTAACAAGGTGTACTTTGTTAGATTTTAATCTGCATACATTTGAGACAGCAGAGCTCTTCAAAATCATCTTTTAATGGCATCGCAATTTATAGACAGTAACTAATTTCAAACTTCATAGCACTTGGCTTTTATGATTATTTCAAATCATTTAAATGCAAATGAATTTCCAGAGAGAGAAAACATCAAATGCCCTTGAGTGGCAACATGTAATAGGACTGTGAGCAGAACTCACAGTGGGGACGTGAAGCTGCCTGATAGGGCTTGATGGTGAACGTGTATGAAAGTGTTTGCTGAAATCCAATTTACATTTCATTTCACAATATATTCTATTTACCCATTTTGTCACTTTAATATGACTTATTTACTTAATCCCCCTCTAAAATCCAATCTTCTCGTAGGAGTCAATGTGGGAATCCAATAAGGAAATAAGGTGTGGTTATGGATCCTTTCTGGAGAAACACTAGTAGTGGTCTCCCAAATGGCTGTTGCCTTCTTATAGCCTTGTGCACTTAATGATATTACCATGATATGGCCAAGAATAGTTGTGCATGCCTTAAGTCATTTCATTTCTTTCCAGATAAGAAGTTGGTTGCCTTCTGATTGAGTAATATTTCATGGAAGTTCCAGTTTAAAGTATACATAAAGCATGTAGAGACAGAAGACTAAAAATGTGGTATATTCTTAGGAAGCAAATGATGAATTGATGTGATTGGATTAAAAATTGAACTGATTAATTTGTGGGTTTGGAAACTTATGAAGATGGCTAGATTAGGGTCCCAGATTTGTAATTGAGAGAATGGAGCATTGTTGAGAGAATATTGGATTTTGAGTCAGGGGATTTAAGTTAAAATCTTCATAATAACCATATACCTGTTTTTCCTCACTTATAAAATGAGGATAGCAATATCTAGACTAGCAACCTCACTAGGTTGTGTTGAAAGCCCTTAAAAACCCTACAGTGCTCTATAAATGTGAAAGACAATCTCATATTCCAAAGTTGGTTTCTCTTCCTTGGCCTCTAATTTCTCATCAATAAAATAAGAGGATTAGACTAAGAGACTTTGATGTCTAAGATCCTTTCAAGCTCTAAATCCCATGATCCTATGATTTTGGGCAAATTACTTCCCTACTCTGGGCTTTAGCTTCCTAATTAATTAACCAATAAACATTTATCAAACATCTGCTGTGTTCCAGGAACTGTGCTAGATAATGGCAATACAAAAACCAAATATAATAATCTCATCATCCTCTCCACTGAAGGAATCTACATTATATTAGGGAAGATAATATGAACTCCCTGAAATATATATTTTGGCAGTTGTAGGTGGGGGGCATGGGGTAGATTAGTCCCTCTGAAATCCTCTAGTATCATCCAATTGAGTCCTTTTTCAGTCATGTCCAACTCTTTGTGACCCCATTCAGGGATTTTCTTGGCATAGACACTGAAGTAGTTTGCTATTTTCTTCTCCATCTCATTTTATAGATGAGGAAACTGAAGCAAACAGGGCTAAATGACTTGCTCAGGGTCACACAGCTAAGATATTGGAATGATTTGTCATAGCTCATTTTAGAGAACAAGAAACTGAGGCAAACAGGGATAAATGACCTGCTCAGGGTCACACATAGCTAGGATTTGAGATTTGAACTCAGGAAGATGAGTCAACACTTCATCCACCATGCCACCTAACTGTCCTTGTAGTCTTCTCTATTTCATAAGTGTGTGAGTTTTGCCTTTCCCTGATTTAGAGACAGAATATATACTATATAATACCATTGGGTGTCAGGAGACTGAATTCAAGTCCCATTTCAACCACAAGATATTTTAAGCTAGTCATTTATTATCTCTGTAACTCAATTTCTTCATCTCTAAAATGGAGGAGAGAGGAAAGAAACTAAATTAGTTTTAATATCCTATGCGATTGAGATTATACATTTTTTTTGAGGATCCAATAACATACCTATCTCACTCCTGAGTTTATGAAATCAAACAATGTTGTGATGTCATGGAAAAAGCATGAACTATATGGCCATAGGATCTGGGTCCAAATTCTTGTTCTACATACATACATACAGCTGTGATAGGGAAATCTCGACCTATATAAGGCTCGCTTTCTCAATCTGTAAAAAATTAACAATTAAGAAGTTTTTCCATAATCTCAGATACCATCTAGTCCAACCCTTCTTTCTATAAATGGGGATACTGAAGCCCAGAGAAGCTATATCAATGTCCTTGAGTCTTTTAAAGCATGAAGCTCTCTTAGAGATCAACTAGATCAATCCTTCTATCTTATAAATAATCTGCTCAAGGTCACTAAGAAAGTTTTGGTTGTCAGAATGAGAGGATTGGTTTCATGAAGGTTAATCTAAGGCTTATCCTGCTTTTAGTGAATCCTCTAAGGATTATAATTTGGAGTTAGAAGAGGGGGAAAAAAGGTAATTTAGTCTAGCTGGATTTGAACACAACCAGATGGTTCAGTGGACAAAGCACCAGGTTTGGAGTCAGGAAGATTCATCTTCTTTAGTTCAAATCTGGTCTCAGACACTAGGACTAGCTTTATGACCCTGGGCAAGTTATTTAACCCTGTTTGCCTCAGTTTTATCACCTGTAAAATGAGCTAGAAAAGGAAATTGCAAACTACTCGTGTCTCTGAAGAAAACCATAAATGGAGACATGAAGAGTCTGACACAGCTGAAACTACTGAACGACAACTTTGGACTCCAAATTCAATTTTCCTTCCAATGAAATGCACTTCATGTTAAGCAATGAGCTAATACAAAATGAAATTGAATAAAACTAGGGACAAGTAGATTTAGTGACTTAGCTATGAAAACTGGGTTCTACCATAACTCGGACACCAACTCTGCTATATGACATTGGGCAAGTGATGTTGACCCCTTTCTGAGAGGACTAGAGTAGACATTCTCTAAGATCCCTTTCAGATCTTAATATCTATTATTTCTACTTCTTTGGGCTATTACATATTCTTCCTTTGAAGAGAGAAATTGAAACATCTTAAATTTTGAAATTGAACATTAGGGTATGTGGTTCAATAAAATTCTAACCCTACTTCTACAACATAATCATATTTTTAAGTTAGTTCATACCTTTAAAAATTTAGGAAGGATATATAGACATGGTCCTAGCATAATCTAGGGAGCTCAGAACCCAATTAGAAAGCCTAACATTTGAGGTCAACATTAAGAAGAAAGTGAGTCATATTTACAGAACAAAGCATCTCAAAGTAAAAGTTCAGAATTATAGAATATTAAATCTAAAATGGACCATAAAGAGCAGGTTGTTACTGAATCACAAAATGTCAGCATTATTACCTCGGTGGTTATCTATTCCAATTTACATGTGAAAAGGGGTTTATGTGACAAACAGTTCCATTTTGAAGATCAATTAATCAATCACTTAATTAATAAATATTTGTAAAACTTTTATGATAGATGTTGATATAAGCACAAAAACAAAAGTCCCTATTGTCCTCAAAGAACATAGATTGTAATTGAAAGGATAACATGTACAAATGTAAGTATGGACTAGAGACTGTATACAAATATAGCATAGCTTTGGGAAGGAGGGACACAGAGTGATGGTTGGTGACTCCCTGCTAAGAGATACTAAGGCACCTACTTGTCAACCTGATGCTGAGAATAAAAAGATCTCTTTTTACTCTAGGGGATATATTTTGGACATGACAATGAATCTTTCAACACTTGTAAAATCATATGATTGACTGATATCAATTTCTATTGGTTCAGACAAAAACATACAATATGGATGGAAGTAAAACAGAAAGCATGCCTAAAAAATATGACATCTTAGGCAAGAAAATAAAGACCTTAGGGACATAGGTGATGTTTTCCTCATAAGGAAGGCCAGGGCTTTTACAAAGAAAACAGATATGGGAAATAATCAGCTAGTTGAGAAGGTAGTGTCTGAGAACAAAATTACAATTTCTGGATCATGGCTTAAAATATAGGAATGATGGGTACTTGGCCAGGGATGGAGTGCACCTAACAAGAGCTGATAAGAGTGTACTCATCTGGAATTTTGATTTCAAATTGAATCAAAGTGACATACAGAGAAAACTACATATACATTTATGCACACACATAAATAAATATGATTATTGTGTATTTTGCCTAAATGAGGTAGGTTAGAAGCTTGAGATTCATTGTTTAGAGGTATTAGGACAAATGAAAAATGTGTTAAGTGCTTACAATGTACAAAACACTGTGGTAAATGATAGGGGTTTCAAATAGAAAAAATAAGACAACCTCTGCTCTCAAGGAGCTCATATTTTAATAGATGAGACAATATATGAGGAATATTTCAGTTGCAAGTGATATGGAAAATTCCTAAAATCCTTAGAATACAGCATTAAATCAGTTATCAATACCTCCTCTTTTATTTCATTTTTACTGATAAAGATTACATTTTCTACTATTGAACTATTTGGCAATGTCAGACTAGTGAAAAGAACTTTCTTTTCCAGGTCTTCTGTAGACAAAGACTATTGCACTTGAAGGAGCAATTGACAGGCTCTATCTCCACTAAGATTGAGTTCCCTAGTGGACCCCTGGACTTGGACTCTTTGTCCAAGGCTATTGGATTCAGGGTCTTTGACTGTTCCATTCTGTTCTGAGAAGTGATGGTGGTCAAGATGGTAATTGTGGTTTGACTTCCCTGGACATGCTGCCTTGTGCCTTTTTTA
This sequence comes from Monodelphis domestica, assembly GCF_027887165.1. NCBI lineage: Eukaryota > Metazoa > Chordata > Mammalia > Didelphimorphia > Didelphidae > Monodelphis > Monodelphis domestica. The sequence continues at coordinate 97,244,010 of NC_077232.1, forward strand.
CTTCAGGATGCCATACTAAAGTTTGCCTGCCCGTTCAGTGTCAGTTGATGGCAGTCAATGGGTATAATTTGACAAAGGAGTATCTTTCCCATATGATGGCTCCAAGGGATTGACTGGAATCAGGACTGGTGGCCCGTGGTGTGCTTCATTCATTCATAATAATGCCTTGATTTGCCTCAATTGTTATTTCATGTTTCAGAAGGTGATAGAAGTATAAGCAATAGGTGGCACTTGTGAGACAGGCTGAGCTTGAACCATGTTTGAGTGTGTCCTGAAAACTTCCCCCTTCCCTTTGGATAGACAGCTTTCTTAAGTGCCCACTTCCTTTCATATACATGACATATCCTTTCTAAGCAACACCCTCCAACTCTTCTTAAGGATATGGTTAATCTTTAAGACCAGGTGCAAAATGATAGATGCTAGGAAAAAGGGAAAGTAAAAATATTTTTTGCAATTTTCACTGCCTACTACTCTTAGTAGTTCATGATTATGATTCCAGGTGTAAAAGAGCCCAAACCAAATTCTCACAGACAAATGGCTCAGATGTACAGGATCACACAAGAAACTCAATAGATGTTTCAATCAGGTAACAAGGAAGCAGGTAGGATGGAGAAGTCCAGAGACAACACAGCCAACAAAAGCAGGTAGACAATCCCCCTCCAAGAAAAACCAGATAGAGAATAAATCAGCCCAAGGCCAACTGTCTCTCTCCAGCAGAATTTCAGAATTCTGCCCTTTGCTACCCCATGCTTCTGCCCTCTGCACACTTCATGTACTCAAATTCTCTCTTCCTTATAACAGTTCTAGATCTTTGCCAAACTTATAACATTCAAATACCATCTCCACCAACCCCCAACTTTGTCCTAACACCTCTAAATGATGAATCTCAACCATCTATCCTACCTCACTTAGGCAAAATGTCTCTAGTCTATGGAAAGGAGTGTTCAAAAATCTTTTTGTCTTTGTCACTTCCCCTCTTGATAACTATAAGCACTAACTAAGAAAATTTCACACTACTTTGGATTTTTATTGAACACCTTTATGACATGTATTGGCTTAAAAAAACAAAGTAATTGTCTAGAGCAATGGTGAACACATCAAGGGGTTTAAAGTTGGTTATTCATTCATTCTAAGTATAGGAAAAACCAAATGGATGAGGAATATCTAAAGTTTGTGTTATCATGATATGCAATTGAATGATGACCTAATATATTCTATTCAAAAAAATTATAAAATCTTAACATTAGTCTAGATCCTTTCTTTGTATCTTAGAATCAATACTGAGTATTGGTTCCAAGGCATAAGAGCAGTAAGGACTAAGCATTGGGAGTTAAGTGCTCAGGGTTACATAACTGGAATTGTCTGAAACCATATTTGAACCTAGTACCTTCCATCTCTAATCTGGCTCTCAATCCACTGAGGCCCTTAGCTGCCCCTTAGAAGAGATCCCTGAGATCATCTAGAGAGCACCATTTTCTAGGTGACAAAACTGAATATCAGATGAAAGAAGCGCTCAAGGTGACACAATGACTTAGTGATACCCCCAAGGAGTAGAACTATAGTCTCTGACTCATTGTCTACTGCCACCCAATGCATCCTGGTGCCTCCAAAGGTCCTGTCTTTTTAAGTCAATGTAGGAATACAAACCCAGGCTGCTGGGGTCCCAGCAAGGATCACAGTTATTTGTGAAGAAGGGTTAATAATTTGTAATTTTCAAAGATTCTACTTTTTCATTAGAGGTAAGGATGCTGAGGCTGAGAGACAAATGAGATTCATTAACCTTCTTCTACTGCTAATTAACCTCTCTCTTCTTCCCCACATACACATACACACAAACACATACACACCTTGAAAAATGGGCTCTTGAAAAATAAAAGCTCAGATTAATCAAAGCCAAAGTAAATAGGGATGACCTTTTGTATTTGAATCAACCTGAAGGATAATCAGCAGTGGAAGCAGAATTGTTTACTCAAAGAGTAACCCTCTTCTCTCAGGGCAAAAGAGGAGCTGGGGGGTGGGAGAGAACCTCTGCATACAAATTCTAGACACAATTGAGTTGAGCTGCTCTGTACACTTGACCTTGATAATCTAAGAAGCTGAATGGCATGGAATGCCTCAAGAGCAGCACAAGTGAGCCAGAGTGAATGAGGAATCATTCCATGGCATTCAGGAACTGCTTAGCTGGGTCCTGAGGGGTTGGATGCAACCCAATTACCCACAGAAATAACAGACAGAGAGGGCTGAAAGGGGGACCGCCCTAGACTGTGAGTCTAAATATTTCATTTTCAATTTAGTCTTGAAGTGGTTCCATGGCAAAGTGGATAAGAGTACTGAACTTAAAGGGAAGAAAACTTGAGTTCTAAACCTGCCTCAGATATTTGTTGTATGACTCTGGTCCAGTAAATTAGTCTCTTTGAGATTTCCTTATCTATCAAAAGAAGGGATTGACCTCTTAAGTGTTCTAATCATCTAGGGCTTAAATCTAAGATCACATGTATCCAATGTTCCAATGAGGAAAAAACTAAAGCATGACTTTGAAAAAGTCATTCCCACTCTATAAATCACAGTTGTTTCATCCACAAATTTAGAACTTTGAAAATAATGATTTGAAAATCACCTAATCATTGTTGGTTTTTTCTTCTACAGACTATCCATATGCAATGAGTACCACTAGGTCCCATATAATGACTGCAGAAGCAGTTCCATTTATTTCAGTTCATGTTATTTGAAGTTATAATTATGTAAAATATAATTTGTTCTAATCCAATGGAAATTTGAATTCTGATAATGTGACAACTTTGGGGAATTTATTACTTGATCCAATCAGGAAAAGCCTTATGCAAAGCCTGGCTTTAGAGTCAGAAGGACTTGGAATCAGTTCTTTCCTCTGGCACATATTATCTCTACAATTTTAGGGGGGGTCCTTTAATTGCTCAGTGTCTCAGAGAACAGACTTTCAATTGAAGAGCAGATGCTTACCTGAATGGGTAGAAGTGGTTTCCTTGGAAGAAGTAGCCAAAACCAATGAGATCAGAGAATCTGTAAGCATAAATAAACAAGCATGTAACTTAATTGTAGCAGTCCACCCATAGCTATGGGCAAAGGAAACAGTTAGTGTGTACAGAGTGGCTTAGAAGAGAGCATGCCCATGGCTGGGAAAACCTCTGACCCTTGACCCCAGCTTCCTCCAGGTTAGGTGGGAAAACAGGTTTCTTTGTGTTCACCTAGCTAAGAGAAACCACACCTATACCTTGTCATTAACCAATGATAATCATCCCTATGTATTGTGTCATATCAAAGAGATTAAATACGGAGCCACAGCAAGCTCCGCCTTCTCTTCATCACTTGGATCTCAGCTCTCACTGATGCCTGTCCTTGCTGGAGCCTGGCCAAGCTCCATCTTTGATTCCTTTCCTGATCTACCTCTCCCTCCTGGGACCTGGCCTTCGGCCAGGCACTCTCTTTTCTCTATCATATCTCCGACCTGAGTGGTATTAAATTTGGATCACTGGACGAGTATAAGCCTTCTGAGTAGTCCACTGATCAGAGTTTCTGCTGTGGCTCCTTGATACTTAATAAGGCCTGGATTTCTGACTCATTCCTGCCACCTCATATCTCTAATTTGGCTCCGCCACCCCCCTCATGGCATACAGAACTTCTATCCTTCCTCTATCTTCCTATCTTGAGGCTTCTCGAGGGTTCGAGGAAGCTTCACTTATAAACAAGGAACTCATCTGAAGGTAGATTGTATATTTCAATTTCATGAGTCTTGCAAATAGTGGAGACTTAATAAGTATTTGTCAAATTTGAATTTAAGCTCAGAAGCTAAAACTAAGATTAAATCAGACTCTCAATAACATCAGGTACTCTTTCCGCTTTCTTTGCCCTTGGAATAAATTATGATTCTCATGTCTTTCCCATCAATTCTTTTTAGTAATTAACTGATGAAAAACAGTACTCAGTTTAAATAGAGTGATATGATTGTGTATTCTGCAATGTATATTTCAAGTTTGGCACCATTTGTGTTTTGCTAAGCTATCACACTTTAAACCCAGTAATCCAAATCAGTCCAAAGTTAAGTGAGTTACCTGCAGTAAATCTTTGCTTCAAAATTTCTAGGATCTCTGCTTTGATTTCTGTCTTTATTACTGTAAGTTTTACAACCTAAAGAAGCTACTAGGGATGAGTATGTCAACTTAGCATAGCTACATTTTATTTTAAGACTCCATATTGCAAGTGAGCTATTTTGAGTAATTTTCTTCCTATAAGTTGTTTTTCAGTAAGATAAGCAATTGTGTGGCATGATGAAGAAAACTATGTGCATTCCCAAATAACTAATAAATATATGTATACTCATAAAATTGTGCATACCCTTTGACCCAGCAATAACACTACTATGTCTGTATCCAAAGGAGATCAAAGTAAGGAAAGGGACCTACTTGTATAAATATATATATATATATACATATATATATATATATATATACACACACACATATATATATAAATAAGCTATTTTATATGTTGGCAAAGAACTAGAAACTGAAGAAATGTCCATCAATTAGAGAATAGCTGAACAAATTGTGACATATGAATGCAATGGAACACTATTATACCATAAGAAACAAGGCGCATACACACACACACACACACACACACACACACCTCACAAAAAATCCTGTAAAGACTTATATGAAGTGATCTAAAGTGAAGTGAGCAGAACCAGATCATTGTACACAGAAACAGCTATAAAGTACAATGATCAACTGAGAATGATTATGTCTTCTTTTAAAACATGATGAAGATGGAAGTATGCATTATATGATAATATATTCAACATATATTACTTGTCATCTTAGGGAGGAAAGAAGGAAGAGAAGAAGAGAAATAAAATAGACCAAAAAAGTCAGAAAACAATTATCAAAAACTGTATCAACATGTAAAAAATAATAAAAAATATCATATATGTGTCGACTCTCTTTTAATTTGTGGACAGACCAAAAGTGGAATATATTATAAACAATATTATTGATATTTTATGTAGTAACCTACCAATTAAATTATGTGGGAAAAAATTAGAAAGACCCATAGCTAGAGGTATAAGAAACCCACTGGAAGTCCCAACTTTCAGATGATTTCTACTGTCCCTGCACTTGAAACTCAAGCAGCCCATGTTCACTTGAAGACAGAGCTGACTGATGAATGGATGGAAAGGGAATTACGTTTACTATGGGAAAAAAAAGCTTTTTGGAACATTTTTGATTCAGGTTGATGGCTTATTCTAGAAGACTTTTTTTTTGCTTATATTAATACAGTTTGATTGCATGCATTGAGAAGTGTAGGTCTAATCACTGTTTCTGTCATACTAATAAGCTTAGGTAATGGTCAATCAGCAATACCCAAACACTGTATTAGTTACCCATGGAGACCTCTATGCCTCTATGTCTGCCCTCAAAAAACTCTGTTATTTTTTACCTCTCCTCTTCCCTTAAAAAATTGCTTCATGGCAGGTCAAAAACAGAGAAAGAAAACTATAGACCAATCTCCTTAATGAATATAGATGCAAAAATCTTAAATAAGATACTAGCAAAGAGACTCCAGCAAGTGATCATGAGAGTTATTTACTATGATCAGGTAGGAATCATACAAGGAATGCCAGGATAGTTCAATATTAGGAAAACCATCCACATAATTGACCATATTAACAAGCAAACCCACAAAAATCCCATGATTATCTCAATGGGATGCAGAAAAAGCCTTTGATAAAATACAACACTTATTCCTATTGAAAACACTAGAAAGTATAGGAATAGAAGGGCCTTTCCTAAAAATAATAAACACTATATATCTAAAACCATCAGCAAACATCACCCGGACTGGGGATAAACTAGATGCCTTCCCAATAAGATCAGGAGTCAAACAAGGATGCCTAGTTATCTATTATTTAACATTGTACTAGAAACACTAGCAGTAGCAATTAGAGAAGAAAAAGAAATTGAAGGTATTAGAATTGGCAATGTGGAGACCAAGCTATGACTCCTTCCAGATGATATGATGGTGTACTTAAAGAATCCTAGAAAAGAAAATGATTTTCGTTTCCAAAGAATAATGTTTGGAAATGACCAAATAAAACAATGTTTTAAAAAAAAAAAGAATCCTAGAGAATCAACCAAAAAGCTAGACAAAACAATCAACAATTTTAACAAAGTTGCAGGATACAAAATAAACCCGCATAAATCATCGGGATTTCTATATATCTTCAATCCATCTCAGCAGCAAAAATTAGAAAGAGAAATTCCATTTAAAATCACCCTAGACAATATAAAATACTTAGGAATCTATCTGCCGAGACAAACACAGGAATTATATGAACACAACTACCAAACACTGTCCACACAATTAAAACTAGATCTAAACAATTGGAAAAACATTGATTGCTCATGGATGGGATGAGCTAACATAATGAAAATGACAATCCAAACCAAATTAATTTACTTATTTAGTGCCATACCCATTGAACTTCCAAAAGAACTTTTTTACTGAATTAGAAAAAAAAACATAACAAAGTTCATTTGGAAGAACAAAAGATCAAAAATATGCAGGGGAAATCATGAAAAAAATGCAAAGGAAGGAGGACTTGCAGTCCCAGATATCAAACTATACTATAAAGCAGTGGTTATCAAAACAATTTGGTACTGGCTAAGAGACAGAAAAGAGGATCAGTGGAATAGACTTGGGGTAAATGACCTCAGCAAGACAGTCTATGATAAACCCAAAGATCCCAGTTTTGGGGACCAAAATCCACTTTTTGATAAAAACTGCTGGGAAAATTGGAATACGGTATGGGAGAGATTAGGTTTGGATCAACATCTCACACCCTACACCAAGATAAACTCAGAATGGGTGAATGACCTGAATATAAAAAGGAAACTATAAGCAAATTAGGTGAACACAGAATAGTATACTTGTCAGATCTTTGGGAAAGGAAGACTTTAAAACCAAGCAAGAGCTAGGAAAAAAAAAAACACAAAATGAAAAATCAATACTTTTGATTACATCAAATTAAAAAGTTTTTGTACAAACAAAACTAATGCATCCAAAATTAGAAGGGAAGCAACAAATTGGGAAACAATCTTCATTACAAAAACCTCTGACAAAGGTCTAATTACTCAAATTTATAAAGAGCTAAACCAGTTGTACAAAAAACAAAGCCATTCTCCAATTGAAAAATGGGCAACGGACATGAATAGGCACTTTTCAGTTAATGAAATCAAAACTATTAATAAGCACATGAAAAAGTGCTCTACATCTCTTATAATCAGAGAGATGCAAATTAAAACAACCCTGAGGTATCACCTCACACCTAGCAGATTGGCTAACATGACAGCAAATGAAATTAATGAATGCTGGAGGGGATGTGGCAAAGTTAGGACATTAATTCATTGCTGGTGGAGTTGTGAATTGATCCAACCATTCTGGAGGGCAATTTTGAACTATGCCCAAAGGGCGATAAAAGACTGTCTGTCCTTTGATTCAGTCATAGCACTGCTGGGTTTGTACCCCAAAAAGATAATAAGGAAAAATACATATACAAAAATATTCATAGCTGTGCTCTTTGTGGTGGCAAAAAAAAATTGGAAAATGAGGGGATGCCCTTCAGTTGGGAAATGGCTGAACAAATTGTGGTATATATTGGTGATGGAATACTATTGTGCTAAAAGGAATAATAAAATGGAGGAATTCCACGGGGACTGGAACAAAACAACCTCCAGGAATTGATGCAGAGTGAGAGGAGCAGAACCAGGAATACATTGTACACAGAGAATGATACACTGTGATACAATCCAATGTAATGGACTTCTCCATTAGTGGTAATGCAATGACCCTGAACAACTTGGAGGAATCTATGAGAAAAACCACTATCCACATCCAGAGGAAACACTGTAGGAGTAAAAACACAAAAGAAAAACAACTGCTTGACTACATGGGTAGAAGTGATATGGTTGGGGATGCAGACTCTAAATGAATACCCTAGTGAAAACAACAAAATGGAAATAGGTTCTGATCAAGGACACAAGTAATACCCAATGAAATTGCATGTTGGCTGCAGGGGAAGAGTGGGTGGAAGGGACAGAGGGAAATAATGGGATTATTGTAACCAAGGAATAATGTTCTAATTTGACTAAACAAACTTATTCAAATGGAAAAAAAAATTGCTATGGCTACTTATGTGTTATTGCTGCAAGACACTCTTAAGCTTAGGCTTAAGGTTATTCCTTAGATTTAAAAAAGTCAATCACTAGATTTGCCCTATGCTCAGATCTCAGCATTTAAGAGCCAAATGTCTTCTCCACACTTTTATGGAGTTATCAATGAAGGACTTTAACAAAAGAGATAAAATTATGAGTCACATAGTACGCATGTTTTTTTTTCTTTTCCAATGGAATTTTAAAATAAGTTATTCTAAAAGTTTTCCTACTGTTGAACTTATGTTCCTTTTTGTCAAAATCACTAAAGAAACAGGTATTTTAAAAACAAAAATGTCTGCCCCTACCTGAAAGGAAGCCCAATTGGTGGTTTCAGAAAATTAGACTTGTCCTGTCCCCCATGTTGCTTGGAACTCAAGTCAATTTTGAAAAATGATTGTGTTCAGTCAAGTTGAATGTACTCTTAGTAATTCGCTTGCTCTAAATAAATAAAGAAGAAATTATAGTTCAAGTGATGTCTGAGAGACATTTGAAGTGAGTCCTGAATCTATTGTCACTTGCCATTCATTTAAAAACATCCCCTCTTCCCCATGGTTCAATCTTTCCCCAATCATTCTGTGTGATGTTAGCCTTTCCCTCTCCCTGGTTTTTATCTTAGACAATGGCTTCAACTTCTTTTTATGCTTTTGGGCAACAGCTAATGTAATTGCACTTTCATTTTCTTTGAGTATCAGATCTAAAGGAAAAATCTGCTGCTAGAGCAGTTTCCTGATGAGTTGGGGAAACCAAAGTAAAGAAACCAAGTGTTGTTCTTTGCTGTAAAATAACATATATATATATAGATATACACACACATAAAAACATGTGTGTGCGTGTGTATGTGTGTGTGTGTATTCCAAAATATGTGTATAAATCACTTTGGGAACTAAAGGGAGGATAACAGTAGAGAGAGACTTGAGGCAGACAGAATCACCAGAAGGCTATCTTAATAATCCAGGCATAAGGTGATGAGGACTTACACTAGACTAGACTAATTCCATGAGATATGATGATATCACCAAGTAGCATAGAGGGAGAAGAGAAGAGCACCCAGAAAGACCCTAAAGGACACCTATGGTTAGAGGGCATAATCTGGAGGAAAATCTAGCAAAAGTAAATAATGTTGTAGTCAGATAGACAGGAGAAAAGTCAGGGAGCCTAGAGAGAAGGGAAAATCAAGGAAGAGAGAGTGATCAATAGTGTGAAAGTCTGCAAAGAGGACAAAGACAATGATTCTAACTAAATGAAATAAATTTTTGGTAATTTATTTGGCATTGAATAAGTAGATTATTTTAAAAATGGTTGTCATTTTAATTATATTTGCTCTGCCCATCCTTGAACAATGAATACTTCTATTATTTAGATCTGACTTTATTTGTGTAAAAAATAAGTTTTATAATTATGTTCCTGTAGTTCCTAGTTTTCTTTTGGCAGGTATACTTACAGGTATTTATGCTATTTGTGATTATTTTAAATGGAGTATCTCTTTCTATCTTTTCTTGTAGGACTTTGTTGGTAACAAGTAAAAATACTGATGATTTATGTGGATTTATTTTATATCCTGCTACTCTGCTAAAATTATTGATAATTTCAACTAACTTTTTTGTTGAATTTCTAGGATTTTCCACATACAGAATCAGCAGCAGAACACAGAGCTAGTTTTATTGCCTCTTTGTTAATTCTGATTTCTTCAACTTATTTTTCTTCTCTTATTGCTACTGCTAGCATTTCTAAAACTATATTAAAAATATTGGTGATAATGGGATTCCTTATTTTACACCTAATATTGTTAGGAAGGCTTCTGTCTTCTCCCTTTACAAATAATATTTGCTGATGGTTTCAGGTGAATGCTTCACATCAGTTTAAGAAAAAACATACATCTATATCTATGCTTTACAGTGTTTTCAATAGACATCAGTAATATATCTTGTCAAAGGCTTTTCCTGCATCTATTGATATAATCATATGGTTTTTATGTTTTGATATTAACATTATTAACTATGTTGATGATTTCCCTTATATTCCTGTTACCTGTTTGGACAGAATGTTGTAGTCACCTAACTACTCTTTTGTTTAGGATTTTTGCATCCATATTCATTAATAAGATTGGTCTATAATTTTCCTTCTCTATTTTTGCCTTCTGGTTTAGGGATTAGCACCATAAAAATGAGTTGGGCAAAACTCTTTCTTTATCTGTTATGTCAAATAATTGCTTTAATATTGGAATTACTTTGAAGTTACACATAGGTAGAATTCACTTATACATCTATTTGGTCCTGATGATTTTTAATTAGTGAGTTCATTCATGGCTTATTCAATTTGTTTTTCTAAAATAGATTTATTTAGGTATCCTAATTCTTGCTCTGATACCCTAGTCAGTTTATGTGTTGGAAGTACTCTTCTATTTCTCTTTCATTTTTAAATGTGTTTTCTTGTAATTGAACCAAATAATTCCTAATAATTGCCTTAATTTCATCTCCATTAGTGGTATATTCACCTTTTCCTATCTTTAATACTAGTGATTTGGTTTTTTCTCTCTTTTTTTTAAAATAGATTAATCAATGGTTTATCAATTTTGTTTTTTTTTCCATAAAACCAACTCTGAGATTTATTTATTAATTCAATGGTTTTCTTACAGTTGATTTTATTAATCTTACCATTAATTTTTAGGATTAATAATTTGGTGCTTAGTTGCGAATTTTTAATTTGTCCCTTTTCCAGTTTTTTATTTTAAATTATGCCCTGAATGATTGATATTGTCTTTATTTTATTAATATAAGTATTTAGAGATACAAATTTTCCTTTAATTACTGCTTTTGCTGCATCCCATAGGTTTGGGTATGTTATCTCATTATTATTGTTCTCTTTAAAGAAATTACTTATTGTTTCAGTAATTTGTTCTTTAAAAAACTCATTCTTTAAGATTAAGCTATTTAGTCTCCAATTAGTTTTCACTTTTTGTTTCCATGGCCCTTATTAAATATAATTTTATTGTGGCATGGTATGAAAAAGTTGAATTTAATAGTTCTACTTTTCTACATTTGTGTCCTAATATATGGTCAATTTTTTGTGAAGGTACCATATATAACTGAGAAAAAGGTATACTTTTTTCTGTTCCCATTTAATTTTCTATTGATATCTATGATATTTAATTTAATATTTTATTCATCTCCTTGGCTTTCTTTTTTTATTTTTTGGTTATATTTATCTAGTTCTGACAGTGAGAGATCAAATTCCCTAGCTACTGTTGTTTTTCTATTTCTTTCTTTAATTCATTTAATTTTTCCTTTAAAAATCTAGACATTATAACATTGGTACATAAAGATTTAAAATTGACAATGCTTCATTATCTAAGATACCTTTCAAGATAATATAAATTTCCTACTTATCTCTTTTGATTATATCTATGTTAGCTTTATCTTTTTCAGGGCAATGATTGATATCCCTGCTTTTTTTTTTTTTTATCAGCTGAGATGTAGTACATTCTGTCCCAGCCCTTTATTTTTACTCCATATATGTCTTTTGTTTTTAAATGTGTTTCTTGGAAACAACATATTGTTGGGTTTGGGGTTTTGATCCATTCTGCTATCCATTTTCACTTTATGGGTGAGTTCATTCCCTTCTCATTCAATATCATAATTATTAGCTTTCCCCTCCATTTTCCTTTTTATCACTGATCATCCTCTTCCTTTTTCCTGTATTCCTCCTTGGATTCCAATTTTTCTGTCCACTATCTCTCCAATTCATACCCCTTCTTATAAATCTTCACTTATTATCTCCCTTTAACCTCCTAGTTCCAAAACTGACCTGGTTTCATAAGAGTCCCTTCTTTGCCTTGTCTTTCCCCCCCTTACCTTTTAGTTCCTATTCTATCCACCTTTTCAAAAGTCTTTATTTCATCTCCCCTACCCTGCTCCTCTATTTCTTGATGTGTTTGATGCTAAAAACCCTTCTTGTCTTATCCTAAGAGTCTTTCCCTTATTCCCTCACCTTATCCTCCTATTTCTTGATATGTACTTCCTTTTCAGTATCCCTCCCTTTTTTCCCTTTCCCTCCTTTCTCGTAATCTATTCCCCTTTCTCTTAGTCCCTCAGTCCCTCAAGGGGATTTCCTTTGTTTGGTCCCTCCCTTATCCTATCCCATACCTCTGTTATCTTGTCCCCCTTCCCTACTGTTTCTCTGTATGTTAAGAGGATTTTTAGACTTTAGTTCCATATGTTCTCTCTCTATGCCACATCTGATGAGAGTAGGGTTCTACTACTCCCAGCCCCTCCATCCATCCTCCTTTATCCTGTGTCAGTTCCTCCATTCATTCCTCTGCCATATGAGATAGCTATTCTACCCTATCTCCTGCCGCTCTATTCCACTATCATTTTCATTCATTCCATTGCATTTACCTTGACCTCAAGTTTTCCATCCATACATGCCCCTTCAATGTAGCCAGGTAATGATTCTATTCTCAGGGACTCTAGATACATTTTTCCATACAAGAGTCATACAGTTTGACTTTTTTGGGTCATTTATGATTAGTCTTTCATCATTACCTTTGTATGTTTCTTATAGATCAAATTTTCTACTGAGTTTTCAACTTTCTCCCAGGAATAGTTGAAGATCCTTTTAGTTTGTTCAATATTCATTATTTTACCTTTTATAATTATGCTTAATTTTGATATATATGTTATTCTTGTTTGTAAACCCAGTTTTTTATGCAACAAAATGCTATGTTCCATGTCCTGCATTCTTTAAATGTTTTTACTGCTAAGTGTTGTGTTATTCTGAATGTGGTTCCACAGTACTTAAATTGGGGATGGGGGTTCATTGTTGCTTGTAGTGTTTTTTCCTTAACCTGGAAGTTATGGGACTTAGCAATGGTATTCCTATGCATTTTCATCTTTGGGTCTCTTTGGGGTAGTGATTGGTGGAGTCTTTCAATTTCTTTTTCAACCTCTGATTCTAGAATTTTTGGGTAGTTTTACTTGATGGTTTCTTTAAGTAGTGTGTCTACAGACTTTTTTTTTATTATAACTTTCCATGTTTTTATATTTTCTTATATTTTCTCTACCTGATCTGATTTCCAAGACAATTTTCATAGGATATATCAGATTCTCTTATATTATTTTATTCTTTTAATTTCCCTTATTATTTCTTGTGGTCTTGGGAAATCATTAGTTTTTGCATATCCAATTATAGTTTTTAATTGATTATTTTTTTCTGTGAGTTTCTGGATCACTTTATTTTTCATTTGTGTTATCTTTCTTTCATTACTTTCTTAATTTTCTTGCATTACTCTTATTTTTTTCCTAAACCAGTATCATTTGGGTTTTGAGGGTTTTTTGAGTTCTTTTAAAAGCTCTTTTTGAGATTGTGGCCATTTATTATATTTCTTTCCTGCTTTTGATATGGACATTTTTACTTCATTGTCCTCTGAATTTGAACCAAAGTTTTCTCTGTCCCCATCAGAGTTATCAATAGTTCAGTTCCTTCTCCTTAGGTTGTTCTTTTTTTTTTTTTTTTAGTGACCAGACAAATAAAATTAATGATTGGTTCTTTGCTGGACTCTCATGGTTTCTATGGTCCTTAGATATGTTACCTCAGGTTTCAGAATTTTTTGTGTGTGTTTGTTTTTTCTGGGCCCTGTTTAGTTATTCAGTTTTATAATACAGGGTCTGAAGTCATCTTAGGGTCCCCTCTTCAAGCCCCAGTCCTTAACTGATATCAGGTGTTCCAATTAGAGTCCAGAGGCAATTCTGCCATTTCAGCTACAAGCAGACAGGTCACCTCCCCCTGTTGTGGTAACCAGGGACCCCACGCTCCTGGAAGCAATCATAGGTGAGAGGGCCCCAATCCATCAGCAACCACATTCACCTGTACATTCTGTTGCCTTACTCCTTCTCTCCCACTCCTGCAGCCTGGTATAGGGTAGGCATCCAGCCTGCATTCCTGGGGTCTCCAAAGTACCATACCTATCAGTAAAGCTTGAGGTCTTGCCCTCAGAGTCTGACACCCATGGACTCTGTGGTAACCACTCCTTCATTTCCTAGCTGTTGGCCTGTGGGATCTCACAGTCATTCCCAGGCCCCAGAACCTGAAGATTCTAGTGGTATCTTCTTGGATACAAGCTCCTGGGCTCAGCCTACAAGGTGAGATTTCCAGGTCTACCCTCAGGGTCTATCCTTTTGATCCCATGCTGTGGGCTCTGATCCCTGTCCCCAAGTATTGATGTCAGGAAAGTCAGAAGCCTTCGTCCCTTGTTTCTTTGGCCAATCAGTTTCACATCTGACTCCTGTCTGTTTTTGCTGCTTATAGCATCAATTCTATGGAGTTATTTTTAGTTGTTTGTGGGGTATATGAGGAGAGTGAGGAAACTTCATTCCCTACTCGGTCATCATCCCACAGTGTATTTCCCAATTATTAGTATTTTTGAAGAGATTTTTGGTATGATGATAAGGTTGAAAGCCAGATTGTATGGGGATGAGAAGAGAATGAGAGGAGAGAAAGAGGAAGCTATATATAGCAGTACAATTTTGGGCATAGCTTAGATTGCCTAGAGCAGAATTATAGCAATGCACTGAAATATTTACTATGGTCCAGAGCTAAAGAAAACTCTAGCAGGCACATATAGATTGCATATGCAATTAACAATACTGAGATATTAACTATTAATTACTTGGCAAGTTGAGAATGCAAATGATACTGAGTTGGCAAAACCAACTTTCTCACCTAAAGAATCTTTTGCTTCTTTTTACTGCATCACAAACACAAATTTCTCAGCTTGTCATTTCAAACGTTTCCCTGTCTGGTTCCAGCCTGCCCTTCCAGACATTTTACTTGCTATTCCTTGAATTGACAATATAGGACCTATCTCCTGCACAGCCTTTCTCACTCCCATTCCCCAATGTTAAGTCTTCATTCCTACCTTTTAGAATCATTAGTTTCCTTCATGGTTCAACTCAGATGTTACTTCTTGATCATCCCCTACTTCAGTTATTTATGATGTCTCAATCCTGAAATTGTCATGATTATGCTCATCCCTAATTCCCTTATATTGCCAATTATGCCCAGTCAAGCCTCAAACTTAGATCATCCCACTCATTATGTCCTTTGCTTTTACACATATATTGCTGAATGAAGGGGAAGAAAATCATTTAACCATTCTGACTGGGTCTACTACAAACATATGTTATAAAATCTCAAATAGGACCTCACTACTGCTAGGCAATTCTATTATACTTCCCTTATAAACTCACTATCCTACAGTTATCCACAATAACTCTTCCATGCATTTATATACCACTTTTGCTTCCCCTCTCCCTCCAGTTTCTCAGTTGAGAACCTTGTCTCATATTTTATATGTTTAAAATGATAATATTTTCCATCAAAACTCCCTATACTCTTGTCTCCTATCACTCGGTACCCTTGGACACTCTCTTTTTCTTCATCCTTTTTTTCACATGATGAAACGACCTTACTTATTGCCAAGGCTAACCCTTCTAGTTATTTAAGTGATCTTTCTCTATCCCTGATCCTCTAATAGATTGCCCGCTCTGTCATCCTAACTCCCCCTTTTTTTTAGTATCAAATCTTCTTGGTTTTTTTCTTTTCCATCACAATGCTTGAATTAACTCCCTACTCCAATTCTGTGCAGAATATAAAAGTTAAAAGTATGCAATCCCTTACTCTTGAGTCCCCAGGCTTTCATTAGTCCTCAATATTGGTGTCTGGGGGAGTCCTCTGCACAGTGGGAGTGAGGTCAGTAGAACATCAACATGGCTTCTTGACTGACAAAACTAGTCAACCTTCTGGTCAGGGCATTTCCTAGATACCAAAGGGAGAGGGAGCAGAAGAAGGGTAATGAGAGGCAATTGGGCACAAGGGACCTAACCCTGATGCAGGCTCAATTGTGTAACTTTTTGTTTTGGGCTTGGGATGGAGAGCTGCCATAGCCTAGGAACAAAGGTTATAATTTAAATAAATTTACAGGCAAAGAATTTTGGAAACTGGAGCCATATTTTATAATGATAACCCTAATGCCTATGTGGGTCAAAGAAGCAGAAAAGGGAATAAGCCAGAAACTATGTGCTGTGGAAAAGACGTGAAGAAAGAGAGGATTTGCAGGACAAGCCAGGCATGCAGACCAAGGTGAAGGATCTGTCTGTCAATCAAGGTGAAGAGTCCAAACGGAATGTTCCCAGGAGAGGAGGCAGTTGGGAGCCTGGCCAGAGGATATGAATGGGGACTTTGGGCTCTGGTTTTATTGACCAAAGGAGAAATCTCTCTCTGGGGGGTTACTGACCAGGGGAGAAACCTCTTCTCTGGGTTCCTGACTAAAAGAGACTGGCTTTTTGACAGTGTCTGAACTTGAGTTACTCAAGCACGGATTATCTGACTAAAGAAAGAAGAAAAAAAGAAGAAAGATACTTGTCCTCCAAACTCTGATTGTCCCTGAGTCACAGCTGTAGCTGGACTGACATTTCCCACACCCTCCTAATTCTCCTTAGAGATTAAGGACACCCTCATCCCTCTCACCTCAATCCCCATTCTGTTTGTTCCCAATAAACCCCCTTACTTGAGAAATGAAGAGTGAAGAATATTTCTCTGAAATCTCATAGTTCCCCTGAGTTACTTAGAAGGTGGCTGTCTCAGATGGGGGAGGGGAAAGGGAGGTGTGGGTGGAGACTGGGAGGTGAAGGGAGGAGAAGGGTAGGAAATATCTTGACTTATTAGCCATTAGGCATCAATAGACAAACCCCAGAGAATACCCCCTCTACCAACATGTCCCTCTCTATCTCTCAAAGGTACTTCTATCTCCATAGCAAATAGGAATCCCTGAAGGTTCCCCTTAGTAGCTCTATAGTCACAGTGAAGCCAGAGTATCAAGTTACCACAACCAGATATAGTTTCACATAGATCATCATTTTATTACAGTGCCCAGCAAAGACCTGGGGAGCACACACAGGCACCAAAAAATGCCCATGTGCCTTACTTCAGGAAGTTTTATTTGGCAGCCAATCCATCTTGGTTCAGATGTTTCAGAGCAATGAAGAAGGCAACAGTACTGATGGTACAGGGACTTCTGCCACCCAGAAGGTAGTGCTTGATGCTGGTACTTAAAAGTAGCCCAACCAGGAATCTGCCTACATTGGTCATTAACCCTAAAATGGCATGAGAAGTACCACACAAATTGGGAGGGGCACCCTTATTGGCAATCACTTCAAATAGGGTGATGGGACCATAGAAGGAGAAACCAAAGATGGCACCCAGCATTAGGATCCAGAGCTTAGGGGAATCACTAGTAACTTGGAAGAGGTACATGAACCCAACCATTCCAGTCATCAAGACGAGCAACAGTCAATGGTATGGATTCCCATGTTTTGATAGCCCCACTTTTGCCATGGACTAATCAGACAGATAGTCAGCTGCAATGCTACCCACAAAGACTCCAACCTCCAGGGCACTCATATAGGAGAAGCCCACAAGGCCTGAATATCTCTTTATGAATAATAAAAAACTGGCCCCAATTAGTGCAGCAAGTTTTTTTACCCCAAACACCACCAGGTAGGCAGTGGAGAGAACCCACAACTATGGAGAGAGCAGAAGTTCTTGGATAGTGCTCTTATTATCCTGGGAGCCCTTCTTGCTCTTTTTTGGGATCTCTCACTTATTTTTAATCTCTCCCTCTCTAAACACTCATTTACTACTTTCTACAGACATGTGCATGTCTCTCTGTCCTGAAAAAAACAAACCCTCATTTGATACTTTCATCCTTGCTATCATCCTGCATCTTTTCTGCCTTTCTTAGAAAAACTCCTCAAAAAGGTCATTTATAATAGGTATTCCCACTTCCTCTCATCTTACTCTACCTAACTCCTTACAATCTGGATTTTGACCTTATCATTCCATCAAAACTACTCTCTCCAAAGTTATTAATGATTTCTTAATTGCCAAATTCAATGGCCTTTTGTCAGTCTTCATTTTCCTTGACCTCTCTTCAATCTTTGACACTTCATCACTCTCTTCCCTTTTAAACCATCTTCTCCCTAGGATTTTAGGACACCACTCTCTCTGGGTTTTCCTTCTACTTATCTGACCACTCTTCTGTCTTCCTTGTTATATCCCCTTCCAGATAACATAGTCTTACTGTAGGTACCCCTCAGGGTTCTGTCCTGAGCCCTCAACTCTCTCTATCCTACTTCCCTCTGTAATTCTGTCAGCTTTGATGGATTTAATTACCTTCTTTACATTGATGATTCTCAAATCAATCTTTCCTATTCCAATCTCTATGCTGACCTCTAACCTCATATCTCTGATTGACTTTCAGATATCTCAAGATAACTAGATGTCCAGTAAGATGTCTATCTTAAACTCAATGTCAAGAAAGAATTCATTATTTCCCCTAAGCTCTCCCCCTTTCCTATCTTCTCTATTGCTGTAGAGCACCACAATATCCTTCTAGCAGTCCCTCAGCCTCACAACCTTACTATACACCCCAAAATATCATCTATTGCCAATGTAAGCTTCTTGAGGGCAGAAACTGTTTATCACTTTGCTTTTATATCCCTGGCACCAAGCATAGTGCCTTATGCATATTAGGTATCCCGTAAATGCTTTTCAAATTGAACTACTTGTTGAAGAAATGTGCATGAGAGACCCAGTAGTCCTTCAAAGCAACACGAATATCTGATATTTATATAGTTCTTTATCATTTTTAAATACTTTCCATTTCTTGTGCTATTTAATCTTCAAAATGGCCTTGAAAAGTAGGCAAATATTGGGTATTATACTCGTCATTTAATAGATGAAGAGATATGGTTGAGGAAGATAAATGACCTGTTTAAGTTCACATAACAGAAAGTGAGTCATGATTCAAAGTTAGTTCTTCTGACTAAAAAGTCACTCTTTTTCACACTCTAAATATACATTGAATAAAAGCTCAATATTAATTTTAGTTGCTAGAACAATAGACATATATATATATACATATATATAATGCTCTGGTTCCAAGATCAGTTTTATAGAGATGAGATGGCTCAATAAGTGTTTGTTTAATAATTAAACATATTTTCTTTAACCTATTATTAGTCTTATAGATTCAGTAACTGTCAAATTTAAAAGAAACTCTGGATATCATCTAGTCCAGTCTACTTATTGTATGAATGAGAAAGCTGAGACCAAGAGAGGAAATCAATTTGAGCTAGAGTTGGAAATAGATGGCTTCTCCAAGTCTTGCCCAGACCCAGTGCCTGAGCTGAAGTCAAGTTTAGGTTGAAGTTAGGAATTGTTACTAAGTCCTGGGGAAGAGCTGTGACTGTATAAACTGTGAGTGCTACAAGGTACCATGTCAGTAAAAAGAAACAGGAATCAAATACCAGAGATACAGGCTATATCAAGGAAAGAAGCTGGAAAGAGGTCTAATCTGAATCAGAAAAATGAATCAAACACAAAGGTGAACCAAATTAAAGGAGTCGGTGAAAAACAACAACTTTGTTTAGGGTTAGGAAGATTTAGATGCTAGGAAAGCAAAATAGCTTAACAAAATCAACTTAACAAAGACTTGAAGAAATATTGAGGCTATGCAGTCTGCTTTCTTGCTGCCTTTACAACTTGCCACCATAATTAGTCCTTCTTTCAGTTAAAATGGTAATCTCTAAAAAGCAGTGGAAATCTCTCAACTCTGAGAATTGATTATTCTCTAATACTAGGATGCAGAAAGGCAGCTTACATTCAACACTTTAAAATGTATTAACCACTTTGCATATATCATTTTATTAAACCATTGAATAATAATGCTGGGAGATATAGCTGAGGAACTTGAATGTTTTATAGTTTAAATGACTTGGCCAAAGTCTCCATAGTGAGTAGTGTCTGAGATGAAACATGAGCCTAGCTCTTTTTTCAGATTCTAAGTGAATCATACTTTCTTTAATGATTCTAGGTTCCAAAGTCAAGGATTTCTGAAATCTATGGTGGCTATTATGATAACAATATCTTAAATATATAGTAACAGCTACCTGTTCCCATTTTAGGTACTAAGTAATATATTCCTCTTTTCGACTTAAAATTCTTGGAGGCTTTTCCTCAGGCACTTCCAATAAATGCTTGCTTCATTTAAAAAATAATGAGAATTAGTGAGATAACCAGCATCTTTCTTTTTCAACAAAAATAGGTTAGTGTTCTTTAATAATGTTGCTGGGTTCAGGTAATGAGCCTTTGTGGAACACTCAAGGATTTGTCAAAGTAATGATTTTACCAGATAAAAATATAAGACCATTCACTCTTCTCTCTTCAAACTTCTCCTCCATTGGAACTCAATTCAATTCAATACATTCCATTCTATTCCATAAATATTTAGCGACTGAATGCTGTGATCTGGTTTCTCTTCTGGATAGTGGGGGTATTTCTACTGTATCCTTTAATAGTAAAGCTAAGTATGAGTCTTGGTTGTTCTAGTGAATGAGGTCTGTAGAAATTGCTACTCGGGCTTTTTCCATAGCAAAAACAAATGGTGCCTCTCAGAGCTATTCTTTATAAAACCCTTTACCTGTTTTGGGGTTATCCTCTGGGGCACCCCAGACAAGATATCTCCATCCTGAAATTGTAATCTGTGACTAATGGTACTGTGATCCTTAAGGAAAGACATAGATAGGGCCAGCAAACAAAAAGGACAAAACTGGCGGTCAGGTTATTAAAAATAAATCATTCTTCTCTGAGCTAAGTCTTGCCACTCTCTTGAAATATCAGAGGATGCTATGGGTATTAAATTCATCAGACCTTCAGAAGTTGATTTCACTGGCTTTTGCTTATGTGATCAAAATGGACCACTTGTCATTTCAAGACCCATCTTTCTTGCTTCAGTTGTGGACTATGTCTATTGTCTGAGGTCCAAGATGGCTAAGTTCTTAGAGGTAGTTTGCCTGTTTGGCCATATCGTGTTGAATTTTCCACTCAAGAAAACTCTTAGACCATATACTATTTACAGAGGACTGACAATCTTCATCATGCATGAAGGGAGTAAGCCTACTGATATAATCACTGAGCTGTAAAGGAATTTTCTTGTTACAGGTTTTTATATTTGATTTTTGTGGCCTCCAAAGACTTAGTACAGTAGTGTTTTTTATATCAAATTTACTTTTGATTGTGTCCCTTCCAAAAACTCAGCGTATTATCTGAAATGTTCATATGTGTTCATTTTTTTCATTCATTCATTTATTGTTACACAAATGCCATTATATTAAGACTTGCACTAATTGACCTCCATGACTACAAAGTATCCTCTCCTAAACTCTACCTTTTAGGATTCCTGTTTTTCAATTTAAGTACTCCCTTCCAAATGCAGTTTACTGGTTTACTCCTTCCTCTCAAATTGCTAAGAAAAAGCTCCAATGCTTTTCCCAAAAAAAGTCATATATAAATATATATTTTATGCATATGTATAAATTATATGTATATAAATAACATATATATAAATTTTAGATACATTTATAAGTACTGTCTCCAATGCTTTTCTCCAAAAAATACCATATATGTGTGTGTATATATATATCTATATATATATACACATATCTATATGTATATATTTATTTATTTATAAAAATTTCCTCTCCACTTGAATGTAAGCTTCTTGAGGATGGGGCCTGTTTAATGTTTGGTTTTGTTTTTCCAGTGCTTATACCAAGTCTCAAACATAATAAATGTTTAGCAAATACTTAACGAGGGATGGATTGAACATATTTATTATACACCTAATTGGAAGTATGTCTGGCTTTAGTATATTATTTCAGAGGCAGAGAAAAGATACATTTTCCATTAAAAGTAAGACTTATTTTATTTAAAATGATGAGAGGTTTCTAAATAAAAGACACTGGCTATAAACAACTACTGTCCTTGAAACTGGATTAACACACAGTTCCCTTGGGCTGTGGTTTGGTAAGCATGAAGTGAATATTGTTATCTAGGTAGGAGTCTCATACATATATCATAACAAGACTAAGGATCTCAAAGATTTATGTGGGGGGGTAATATTTCCTCAATATAAACTGCTTTAGGAGGAAAATAACTAATTTTTCATAACGGTATATAACTATAAAGAAGTGGCATGGATCAGAAAGAAGGTCTCAGAGCAATTTGCAATCAATGAAATCACAGAGTGACTGAGTATGGGCTTTGCTTGGTAGCATCTATAAGAAGCCTCTCTAAAGCATGTAGACACCGTCAAGTGACAGCAGCAGAGACCTTGAGCAAGTGCCCTTCTTTACTAAAGCATGGGAAGGGGCTGAAATCTAGTTAGGTTGAGATTAGGAAGCATGCTCACATTCTGTGGGGAGGGATCCCCTGGGATACCTACTGATAAATATCCATGTTTGCAATTTCATCTAGTCAGTTGGGTCATTTATCAGATTCCCTGATCTATGAACTCTGAAAACTTTGGAACCTATTTGTTCAACATTTCATTTCTTATTCATATGTCTGATTCCTTTACATCACAACTTTTCCCTTGCTGAGGGAAAATGTTGACTTTTGATCATATATCATGTCATAGATAAGAAATCTTAACCGATTACGGCTACAGAGAAGAACAGAAAATAGAGGCAATGTGATAGCAGAGTGTTGGATCTTGAATCAGAGGACATGGATTCAAATCCTACCTCTGTACCTTTTCTTAACCATCCCAAGGAGTCTGTTTTATCTAGGTAAAATCAGGATAAAAAAAATAAAAATGATGAGGAAAACCTGAAAAGAAAAAATAACTTACCAGTTTGCCATATGACCTGAGTAGGGGTGAAGTATGTATAAAGAGTCTGTTGGTGGAGGAAATTCATGAGCTTGGCTTCTTTGAGGGGCTACAGGCTAACTATTCCAAGTGTGTACATAAGCCTTAGATTTTTGCTGCCAATTTTTGTTTTTTTCCCCAAAGGCTGCTTCCTCTCCTATATGTTGTAACTCAAGTGTCTTGTTCCAAAGGCAAGACAATAGTTCCTTTGCCTATATCCTCCACTCCTAAAAAAACCCAACAGGGAGTCAGAAATCCTCAGATCAGTTACTTCTACACCAAATTCAGGTGAACACAAGGGAAGAGTAGGTTACCATAAAGATGAGCTTGTACTTCTATATAACTCAAAGATGAATTGAGGGGAGGGGTTACATATATGTTGACTGAGAAAAAAATACAAATCTCCAAATAAATATGAACTAGAAAAGGTAATGTTCTTGTTGGTAGTGGTGGTAATGGTAGTAGCCATACTTCATGCCTCTTAAAGGACCAGGAACCTGGGAAATGAATAAAAATGAGGAACAGGCTCTGGACAAAGAAGAATTAACATTATAAAGCAAAAGAAATGCTGAAATGGTACCTATTGCTTACTTTTTCTATGATCTTGGACAAGTGACTTAATTTCATGAAATTCCAGTTTTCCCATCTGTTAAACCTATATTCCCTGAAAGATATTCTCTAACTCTAAGGTTCTATGATGCCATGAAAAAATACCTTTTTCTATCACTGTACCTGTCTTTGTCCTTTATATTCTCCCATAATTTATGAATATTCTTTTGACATCATAACAAGAAACAACATGGCAGAGTGGAGTGTTGAATTGAACTTGGGTTCATATTCTGATTTCTATTTATTAATTTGGTGATCTTGGGTGAGACTCTCAATCTCTGTGAACCTCAATTTTGTTTTAGACTACATAATCTCTAAAGCTCCTTTCAGTTACCAATCTATGATCCTGTGAACACTATGCCAAAATGGAGCTCCCCTTGCTTAAGTAGTGTGTTCCTCATCACTAAAGGCATGGGCATGCCAAAGCCAATTCATAATCAGTTCATGACAACAAATTGATACATTTTCAGTGTGAGCATTTATATGTCAGAAATTGGCAAATTATGCAAATCAGGTCTCAGTTTGTTGTTGGTTGTTCTTTATCACTTAAAAAGTGATAGAGGAGGCTTGTTTTTCAACTACATAGGGAATTGAGTCAAATTTATAATAATTACAATGATTCCTAATTGATAAGTAGACAAAGGATACGAACAAGTGGTTTTCAGAAGAAAAAAATCAAAATTATCAATAGTAAAATTATAATGTTCTAAAGCACTTCTAATTAGAGAAATACAAATTAAAACTACTCTGAGGTAGCACCTGACTCTTAGAAGATTAGCTAACATAATAAAAAAAAGGAAATGATACAGGGTGGAGAGATTGTAGAAAAACAGACACTGAAACACTATTGGTAGAACTGCAAACTGATCAACCATTCTTATTGCTTAAATAAAGGCCTATGATTCTGCAGTAGTACTAGCAGGTGTGTAACCTAAAGAGATCAAAGAAAAGGTGGAAAGACTTTTATCTGAAAAAATATTTGTACCTCTTTTATGGTAGCAAATAATTGGAAATTAAGAGAATACTGATCGGTAAAAAGGAATGACTGAGAGGGCAGCTGGGTAGCTCAGTGGATTGAGAGTCAGGCCTAGAGATGGGAGGTCCTGGGTTCAAATCTGGCCTCAGACACTTCCCAGCTGTGTGACCCTGGGCAAGTCACTTGACCCCCATTGCCTAGCCCTTACCACTCTTCTGCCTTGGAGCCAATACACAGTATTGACAGTATTGACTACAAGACAGAAGGTAAGAGTTTAAAAAAAAAAAGGAATGGCTGAAAGTTTTAGCATATGATCATGATGGAATACAATTGTGCTATAAGAAATGAAAAAGCAAGATGAGTTCAGGAAAACCTGGAAAGACTTACATGAACTGATGCAAAGTGATCAGGAAAATATTGTACATAGTAATAGCAATATTCTAATGATCATCTGCTGTAAAAGACTTATCTCCTATGATCAA
Organism: Monodelphis domestica; assembly: GCF_027887165.1. NCBI lineage: Eukaryota > Metazoa > Chordata > Mammalia > Didelphimorphia > Didelphidae > Monodelphis > Monodelphis domestica. The sequence continues at coordinate 97,269,090 of NC_077232.1, forward strand.
GACAATGATTCAAGTTACTTCCAAAAGACTTATGATGAAAAATGCTATCTACTACCAGATGTTAAACTCTTGAGTGCAAATTAAAATGCATTTTTCACTTTATTTTTCTTGCTTTGTTTTTTTTTCCCACATGGCCAATATGGAAATATGTTTTGCAAGATTTTGCATGTATAATTGATACAATACCACTTGCCTTCTTCATGGATAGGGGTGAGACTGAAGGGAAGAGAGAATTTGAAACTCAAACTTTTTTTAAATGAATGTTCAAAATAAATATTTTTTAAAGGAATCTGATAAAAAGTTGATAATGCAGGTTAAACCAAAAGTGTGTTGGGAATATCTTTTCCCCCTAGAAGTCTAAACCTTTACCAGCACAGCTGTGACTGAAGCTAGTTAAGTAAGGTTGGGCAAGTACTTGGTGGGGATCTTATAGAAGGAATTAATGCAATGACCTGGAGTAGATGACCTCTGAGGTCCCTTCTATCTATGAAACTCTACCGTGATTCTATGAGTCTATATAACACCTGACCAGGACAAATATCTCTAGAGTGTTAGCCTGAGCCATAAGAAAATCAATTTCTTACAGAAAATCATCATGCTTTCCCCAAGGGAACCAGAATGTGCTAAAAGCAAAAAAAAAAAAAAAGCCATAGATTCCCCACTGCCATTCAAGTCCCCTCCAAGCTAAAATCAAATCACTTTTCTGATCACAAAGTCTAAAGGCAAGGAATGGGAAAAGGACAAAACTCGGCACATAGATTGAAATGGTTGATCTCTGGGTATCACAGCACTTGATGATTATTTTTTTCCCACTAGAATATAAAAGGGAAGATATATGATGGCATTCTGTAAGGGAAGATGGTGGCACTGGATTAGAAGATGAGAAGGGGCAGGCAGGCCAAAAGCTGAGAAAGAAATCTATGCAGTAGACCTTTTAAACAGTGGTTAAAACTTGGAACATATAAAATTCGATTCCCTTTGGTCATAAGAGCCCATCCTTTTAAAACCAGCTTTTCCCTAGCTGATCTCAAAATCAAAATCATAGTTAAACCAAAGAGCAGTGGACAGAAGTATGGCCAGTCAGCCAGTTAACAAGTATTTATTAAGCACTAACTATGTATCAAGTCCTCTGCCAAGCCCTGGGAATACCAAGAAAGGCAGAACCAATTCCTGCCCTCCAAGAGCACACATTCTATTGGTGAATATGAGTAGATTGTAGCAAGCATTATTAATGGTTACTTCATTTGGGGGAATGGAGTTTAAGAATTACTTGCTCAAAGTTAGAAGATTTGAGTTTCAATCCTGGGTACTACAATTTCTGTATAACCATGATCAAGTTCCTTCATCTTCTCAGCCTCAGTTTCCTCATTTGTCAAATGGTGCTAATGAAGCATGCCCTATGTAGTGGGATGTTGTAAGGAGACTGCTCATAAAAATGTGTCTTCATTATTCACAGGGCTTTTACTGGTTTATAAATTGGCAATACTAGTTACCTTGACAGAAGCATTCTTATCTTTAAGTTCTAAGCCCAAAGGGTTAGGCAAGGTTGGATAAATGGAAAAGGACATGTATGCCAGGAGGCAAAACTGGGGAACTGTTGTAAAAGGTAGCTCCCCCTCTGGCTAATATTCTTCCACACTATACTCTGAGCAAATGAGGCCAATGGAGAGGGAAAACTTGAGATGTTTCTCCCCCCCCCCAAAATGAAACCAATAAAAAAGTAACTTACAACAACCTCAACAAATCTTGATTCCTGAATAGGTTAAATGTTTCCTATGAAAGCCTCTAAGAGAAAATATAGGCATCACAAGGCTCTAGCTGCTGTTAATATTTGCTGGATCCAGATTGAACTTAAATATATATGAACATATAGATATTTAAATACATACATATTATATAAAGTATATAAATATATATTATAATTTATTATAATAAAAATATAATTTAAAATAGATTATAAATTTATCTTTAAAGAAATATTAAAATATATTTAAATTTCATTTCTATGAAAAGGCAGGTTGGCAGGCTTCTAGTGTTTTGGAAATGACAGATATCAGTGATGGAAATGTAAGTATTTTTTATCTTCTTTTAACCCAGGTAGCTGGCATGTTACTCCAGAAGGTATTACTGAAGAAAATAAATAATATAAAAATAAATACACCCAGAGTAAGGTAAATCCTAATGAGGGAAATCCTTCCACCTGAAACAGAGTGCAACCTATCTATGATATAGTAGGATGTTAGGAACATAGATTTAAAGAAGGGTAACTTAGAGGTTATCTGAAAGGTAGATTTTTATGGATAAGAAAGCTAAAGGTCATAGAAGCAAAATAACCTGACCAAGGTCATGTGGCTAGTAATTGTCAGAACCAGGATTCAAGTACAGATAAATTATTGGGAAATTTTCTGAGTCCTATAAAGGTTTGGTGACTTGTCCAGAGTCATGCAGCTAATAAACAGAGGCTGGATTTGAATATTTCCTGACTTAAGCCCAGTGTTCTAAAACTTCATACTTCACTTGAAATAATAATTATTTTAATATTTTAATGAATTTATTTTATTTATAATTTTATTAATAATTAACATTTTAATGACATTATTTTATAAACACAAAATAACATTGCATGCCTAGATGTATATGAGATCCTTGCTTTTCAGCTTTATAGCTACAAATTCTATAGGGAAAAACAACAAATCCAGCTCAGGCAACACTGGTGACTTTTTTCTATTAGCCTATGCAGAGGAAATGCAAATAAACACAAAGAGCTTTGATAAAGAGATCCATTCCTCTCCTATTGAAAGTACCTTATCACAGTAAGAACTTGACCTTTTTTTGTGGTTTTGAGCCAGTCATTCAGTTTGATATGTTTATCTCTGGTTCTATAAATACATTTTTACCATTTGGGAAATGGAGAAGCACTGCATGGGTGAAATTACTGTTTTCACAAGAAAATGTGCCTATTACTCTGGAACAAAACTGAAACAAAACATTAAAAGATTTTTGATGTTGGAGGCTGGTCTGTGGCCAGTACAGACCTTGTGATACCGAGCAAGACGATTCAATTTAAAAAATTCAACAGACATTTATTAAACTCCTACTGTGAATACAGCAGAGAACTGAGCACTGCAGGGATGGGGGGGGGGGGGGGGGATGACATAGTTCTTGCCCCCAAGGATCTTACAATGTATAAGGAGAGATCAACAGATACATGAATGAGTATAATGCAAAATAATACATGCAGAAGAGACAAATAGAAAATCCAAAATGAATTCCAAGAAAGGGTTTTGACTGAGATGGCTAGAGGAAACCCAGAAGAATTCCTATAGGTAGTAGGATTTTTTTCTTAATAAGATGTGTAGGAATTCAGTATGTAGAGTTTGGAGTAAATAATATTTCAGTCATAGAGAATAGTGTGAGCCAAAAAGCATGCCTTTTAGACAGAGAAAAGAAGTTTGAATTGTTTTGTTTGATCCCAGAGGGCAGAAGTACATGGAGTGGAAGCAAATATAAGACTAATGTTAAGAAAATCTCTAAGACAAAGAAGAAGCAGTCCATACCCTCAAGATGCCTACATTTCCCTAGGGGAGATATGTACACATAAGTATATGTAAAAGCAAAGTAATTTTCATGAGGATTTGGAAAAGAGTCATTTAGAAGGTAGTATCTGAAGTGACCCTTAAGTAAACCTAGCAATTCTAAAAAAATTCGAGGTGATACTGAACTATATTTCAGACATGGAGGATAGCCTATTCAGAGGGACAGTGATGGGAAATGGATTATCATGACTGAGTGTATGTGTGTATATATTTGTGTGTGTGTATAAAAAATATATATATATTTCTCTCTCTCTCTCTCTCTCTCTCTCTCTCTCTCTCTCTCTCTCTCTCTATATATATATATATATATATATATATATATATATATATATATATAGTGGTTTCTCTAGCATGGTCAGTGAAACCAGTAACTTTTAGCTAATAACAGGAAAGGAAAGTTTCAGTGTTTTTTATTCACCTTCATAGCTTATCCTTCTGACATATCCTTCTGAAATAGAGAAGAATCATCCCCATTTTTTAATGGCATCACCACCACCTCTATTCTCAAGAATGAATTTCTCCAACTTTTCTGAGAAATTAGTGCCAGTGATTAAGAATATTCTCCTCCCAAGAAATTATTTTCTTATGTCTAACTTAGATCTCTTAAACATCAGTCTTATCCTACTTGCTCTTTTTTTCTGTTTTCTTCAGCATGCATTTGGTTTAGACATTGAAGTATCCTGGGTTTCCTTTTTTCCATTGAGTAAACACTAGATTATTATATTTCATGGAAATGCTTGTCAAATCTAAATCAAATTCAGATATATCTCTTCAAGTTTATTAAGGGAGTTTAGATACTATCACTGGAGGAGAAATCAGAGATCATAGAGTTCAACCTACCAATAAACAGGAATCTTCTTTATAATTATTAACTTTATTATATTTCTTTCATTAGATTTGGCCCATTCTTCTAATCTCACAATGTCTTTATGGATCTTGATACTGTCATCCAAAATATTAGCTATTTTCCCCAGTTTCCCTTTAAGTCTTCCACAAATTTGACAAGCATGTTTAATCTTGAACAAATAAATTAACTGTTCTAGGTCTCAATTTCCTAATTATAATTTCATAAGATGATAGGGTTGAACTAGAAAACCTCCAACATCCCTTTTCATCTCTACAATTGTAATACTACATCATCCATGTCAGTGATAGAAAGTAGAAAATGTTTAACACAGTGGCACCAAGGACAGATGCCTGGGGCAATTCATAAGAGACTTCTTCCCCAATAACATCTCTCTAATAGTCAGTACAGTTTGGATATATATATATATATATATATATATATATATATATATATATATATATATATATATATATATAAACCCAGTTCAAAACCTTGTCCATATCTTGTCATCTTATCTACAGGAATACCATGAATATTTTTGAAGGCTTTCCTTCTTAACTCCCTTTGTTCTGGCTTCTGACTTCACCATTCAACTGAAACTTATTGTGGAAGGCAACCAATGATCTCTTAATTATCACATCTAATGACCTTTTTCTCAATGTTAATCCTTTTTGGCCTCTTTGCAGTCTTTGTTGCTGGCAAAGACAACATTTCCTTGATGTTCTCTTGTCTATAGGTTTTTCATGACAATCCTTTCTCCTGGTTCCCCTGTTGGACCACCCTTAGGTATCTTACTGGGTTTTCATCTAATTTTTACCTGATAATTGTGTGTCCTCCAAAACTCTGCCTTGGGCACTCTTCTCTCTATATACTATTTCATTTAGAGAGCTCATCAGCTCCCATAAATTAAATTATCTCTATGCAGATTATTCTTAGATATATTTGTCCAACCCTATCATCTCTCCTGACCTCCAGTATTATTTCTCAATTACCTTTGGACACCTTAAAATGGATATCTCATGGATTTCTTTAGCTCAAAATATTAAAATTTTAACTCATCATCTTTCCTCCCAAGCCTTCCCCTCTTCTCACTTTTCCTATTACTGTCAAGTAAACCTTCATCTTTTCAGTCACCCAGACTCCCAACTTACAAACTTGACACTTTATTCTCTCTCAGCCCTCCCCCATATCCAATCAGCTATCCAATTTTGTTGTTTCTATCTTCATAACATCTTTCATATATACCCCCTTCTTTTGCTCTGATGCCAAAATCACCCTAATATGGGCATTCATCCCCTCATGCCTGGGCTATTTTAATGACCTACATGTGGGTCTTGCTGCCTTAAGTCTCTCCTGGCTCTCATCCATCCTCCATTTAGCTGTCAACATTATCTTCATAAGGACTAGGTCCAACTATGTCATATCCTTAATCAATAAACTCCCATGTTTCCTTATTGCTTCAAAAATTAAATATAAATTCATTGTTTTGCCTTTAAAGTCAAACATAACCTGGCCCCTTTTTATCTTTCTAGTCTTCTTATACTTTATTCCTCTCCCCTACACACACTCCTCACTGTTCTTTGTACATGGCACACCAACTCTGGGCATTTTCACTGCTTATCTCCCATGTAGAAAAGGCACTTGGGGCTAGGCAGAGTTGATAAGAGAGCCTTCTAGGCATAAGAGATAGGTGAATAAAGACATAGAGGCAGGAGGAGGTATGCAGATTTCAGGAAAGAGTCCAGTTTGGTTGGAATGTACAGCTTATGATGGGAAACTGACATAAAGCAGAAAAGTAGCCTCCAGTCAACTTCGGAGGGCTTTAAATGCTACACTATAGAGATTGTACATTTTTTATAGGCAATTGCAAGGATAAAGTAAATAGGTGGCAGATGCAGAGTTCAAATGCTTTTATCTTTCCTACAGGAGAAAATTCAAACTGATGTCCTTTGGACTTTAGGGAATTTGAGAATTGAAAATAATAGCGGTGTGGTAGAGAGAAGAGAACATGGGACTGGGGAACAATAAATCTGGTTTCTGCCCTAGCTCTCTTACAACCTTGCAATGTGTCCTTGTCAAGAGACATAATTTCAAGCCCAGAAAACATCCCCTGAGGAAAATGTTAGTTGGCAGTTGATTATTATTAGTTCACATCAATATAAACTGTTATTAAATCTATTTATGATGAGCATAAACAGGTCACATTATGTTCCCGGTGATGGAACAAGCAAAAGAAAAGGAGGCAGGACTAGCCAGGTATCCAGAATGAGAAGCAATTGAGGAATAATGCATGTGGTCCATAAAGACAGTTTGGCGCAAAGAAAGAACACTGGACCTGAGGTTTAGACTCTAGGGTTTGAGGTCCAATACAAGTACTTATGGGTTATGGGATTGTGGGCAAGCTATTTAACCCCTCCAAGACTCAGTTTCCTCTTTTTAAATTTAGGGATAAAACCTGTATTACTTACAAGTCTTTATAATGAAGCACTTAAGAAGCTCTTCAACTCTACATAAATGAGACCTATTATTATCATTCTATCCCCTTCTAATGCCTCTGCATGGAATAGGTGGACACCCTGAGTCCTCAAGGTCTAAAAAATAGAAGTATTAGCACTGCTAGTTCCTACCAAGCTAAAAAAAAAGTCTCTGTGAAGACCTGACATCTGAGGACTTAGCTAAACTCACAGTGTCTTCACCAGGTCATCCATAGGATGACAAATTTTCCAGACACAGAAACTCTTGGAAGAATTGTGAGAAAGCATGAATGAGATTCACCCAGGTTGAATGGAATACCAAACATGGAATCAGGCAATCAAAGTATGATTGTACCTACTCACGAAGGCTATACCATGAAGAGGATGGACAGAAAACTGAACAGAATCTGAGAACATTTAAGAAGGGCTAAGCTTTTCCCAATCTCTCTTGATTAAAGTGCTTTCCATTTCTTATGGATGCATCTATAGCTCATTTTGTACGTATGTTTGCATATCGTCTCCCTCATAAGGTGGTAAATTTCTCAATGGCAACCACTATCTTTTGCCTCTCTTTATATCCCCAGTCCTTAGCAAAGTTCCCAGCAAACAGTAGTCAATTAATAAATGCATACTGACACTGATAAATCAACAAATGTAGTAATGCCCACTTGCCCCACAGTCTTACACAAATCTCAATCATCCAGAACATTACTGGAGACCCTGAGACAAGATGAAAGGCTTCTAGATAAACACAGAAAACATTTATTACAAGATCCAAAAACTTTAGGCTAAAGGAGACTATTACAGAGTCCTCCATTCTATCCATCTTTGGAAATGTCATGAGCATGATTATAAGTATCATTGCCTTTCTTAGAAATCCCAGAGTTAATAGGCAATCCCTTAACTATCTGAATGGGGAATGATGGCAACGGCAGAGACTGAATCTCACCACCTATCTTGACATTAAAGGGAAACCTCTTGATAAAACATATTTTCTATGACAAGATACCACCATCTTGTTCCAGAATTGTGGTCTTTGAAGAGTCATGTGAGAGAGAGGAAGTCTGAATAGAGCTTTAGGTATATATGGGCTATTTGATGTTAGGATAATGACTTAAATCTTAGTCCCCTTAGGCAACTTTTTGAAACTATAAGTTGAAAAATAATTACAGATATGCATTAGTAAAGAGAGTTCACCAAGAGCTTTCTACATCAATAAAATGTGAGAAGAAATTCATATAGACTGAAACAAGAGATACCTTCCTTTCTCCTTGACCAAGTCAAACTCCTTTTGCCAGCAGAGCTTTCAACAGAAAGAGGCGTTGCCTCACCTTTAAAGAGACAAAGCTGAGAGGACTTATGGCTGAACATGAGAGTTGGTTTAACCAGAAATAGTAGAGTTGGTTTCTGGAGTTTTGTAATTGGATTTAATTCTTCATGTTGCCTTTCACCTGCCAGTTGCTGAAGAATTAAGTGCCTGATGACTCTGTTCTTATCCTTCTTATCCCTTCTGGAAAGCTCTGAATCTTCATTGATTGGCTTTAATTACTGTCCTAGATCTGCTCTAACCTGGGATTGAGCCAAGTTGAAGCCTGATTTTTGTAGCCATTCTTTCTCTCTTCCTGAAACAGATGTTGAGATTCCAACTAGATAGACTGCCACAGAACTCTGGATAGGTGTTGTTTATAACCCATTATAATCCTCTTTCTCAGAATAAGTTTCTGATTTATGTGGTTAATGTTTGTATTAAATACCCTAATCTTTTATTGCATAGAAGTAATTATTGATTAATTTGTTTGATGGTGAGCTAATAATTCCCCTAATTGTCCAGGTATTTTATAGTTAAACTATGTTCATTAATGCACTATTTCCTCTAGCATCAAACATCACAGAAATATTTGTTGTTCTCTCTATATTGCTATTTTTCTCTCTATCTTTGTCTCTGCCTGTCTGATTGTCTGTCTGTCTGTCTGTCTGTCTGTCTCTCTCTCTCTCACACAGACACACTAAAAAAATAGACATCCACACAGTAACTCTGTAGTAATAGTACCAATTTAGGAAACATTTAAATCAGATTCATTATTTCTCTCAGAATTTCCTATCATTCTATATGCTAATGATGACCATCAAACATTTCTCTCTAGAAAAAAAAAATGGTGTAATTATGTGTAGAGTTCACCTTTTAAGATGCCAAGATATTCCATGACTCTTGACACCCAGAAATAAAGGTGTAGCAGATACAGATGGTAGAATTTGGTGGGGGTTGGATGAGTTTTGCTTCTGTCCTCCAGGCTTTCATCAGGCAGGAGCATGTGAGAAGATAAGGTAAATGAATGGACAAGATTCTTTATTTGTTCTCCCTTGGCAACCTTGAGTTCTTCCTAGGTTACTGTGGAGAACAGATTAGGAGCAAACACACTGAAAATAGTGAGAACTTGACAGTTGACAGCTGTTACAATCAAGGTGGCAAAACAATTGATCTGTGGGACAGGAAGGCAGCAGCTGTTACCAATAGCCCTAACAAGGGTATTCGCCTTGCTCCCACTTGGAGGTGACCCATAGTCAGTGTATGAAAGAAGAGCTAGCCCAAACTTCCAAACCAGTGTTTCCTAAATGGACTTTGTTGACCAAAGAGAGATACATTCATTTAGACATTCAAAAACAACAAATGTATACCTGCACATATATTAATAAACACAGATACACATATATGTATAAATACATGTAGTATGGAGTGATCTGGGTTCAATGACAAAGAAAACACAATTTTTGATAGGATAGTGACCCTGTCTTCTTGGATCTAAGAGCTTACAGATCCAAGTAAGACCCATTTTGAGTAGAATAGCCCAGGAGAAATATGATTTATTTGGGTAGATGGCCCATTTTATTATTTTTGTGTTCTCCTGTATGTTGTGTACCCATGGGGAGAGTATCCTAACCTGTGCTTTGAGCTACCTGAAGTCTTAGCCACAGCATACACCAAAATGCTAGACAATGATAACTCTGTGTTAGAGTCAGTGGAAGATACAGCCTTGGCAACACCTTTCCCAGTTCTCTTGTGTGTGCTGATCCATAGCACAAGCAATATTTGGAAAGTCAGAGGTGAGAGGATAGGATAAACATCAAATAGAAAGGCTGAAGAGCCTGGAACTATTGAGCATTAACAGTTGACCATTTGAAAAGCCCTCTACGTGTCAATAGTTTCTGAGGAAATCACCAGATCATCACTCAGCATGATAATGACTATTTATAATAATGAACTTGAGTCAACAGAAATGTTTAAACTATGTTTGGTTTTCTCCATGGTCACCAAGGACAAGGAATGAAAAGAACCAAAGGAAGACGTCCAAGGTTTTGAGTGTGTCCTTTAGAGGAGGTTTACCAACATGTTTGTTTGCTTTTGTAGTCTATGACTGGAAACAAAATAGATGCCTATGAATTAGGGAAATGGATAAATTAGTATTGTTATAGGAATAGGAATAAAATGGGCTATTTCTCTGCTGTAAGAAATTATGGTTAGGGGACAGCTAAGGTGACTCAGTGGATTTAGAGCCAAACCTGTAGTCTAGAGACCCTGGATTCAATCTGGTCTCAGACTCTTCTTAGCTTTGTGACCCTAGACAAATTATTTAACTCCCATTGCCTAGCCTTGACCACTCTTCTGCATTGGAAGGAATATACAGTATTATGTATTGAAAACAGATGATAAGGGTTTAAAAAAATAAAATAAATTATGGATACAATTAACACAGAGATGCACAAGAAGACTAATGGGAATGGATGCAAAATGAAATATGCAGAATCAGAAAAACAATTTACACATTGACTACAATAATATAAATTGGAAGAACCATAAAACAATCAAAACAGAATACCATGAAATTATTGGATATTCTTATATTTATTGGATATTGGAGATTCTTATATATAACATATATTTTATACTGATTATAGGTTATTATATATTATGATAAAGAGATCAGTATATCATAGGTTTAACACTACAAGGGGCCTCAGAGGCCATCTAGTACAATCTCCTCATCTTTACAGAAACTGAATCTCGCAGAAGTTAGTAAGAGAGATAGTAAGTTGCAGAGCATAAATTCAAACCTGAGTGATCTGAATCCTCACTTAGCATACTTCCTATTATGCCATGCTGACTCTACATATGAGATGGAACTTCTCTTCCTTTTTTGCAATAAAAAGGACTATAAATATAAAAAAGTAAAGGCATAAAAGATTTTTGTGATGCGTTAGTTTTGCTGACCAACAGCAAAACTGTTATAAAATTCTATTAGATGAGAAACATAGCTCTTTGGGATGGAGAAGATGGAGGATGAATACATCAAGAAATATAGGTGTTATAAAAACAAAATATATTAGTACATATTTATTTTTAAAGACTCACAGAAGGACATAGATGAGAATTCCACAAAATGAGAAGACATAGTGGAGTTATGATCTGCATAGGTATATAGAACATTCATACAGATGTGAACAAGGTGTCATACAGAAATATCTTCTTTTGACTAAGACAGAACAGTACACCATATTTTTTAATTATTTTTATGAGAATAATTTTTAAAAGTACGTTAAGACATAAGCCTTGATTTTCTGGTTAATTCACTCATCCAAAGTAAATTACGTTACTAAGAATTCATGATCAGTGAATCATTAGTAAAAATGACAAGTGCCCATCATGTGCCAAACACTGAGTTGGAGAAAGTATTTAAAAGGAAATATGGAATCCTGCAATAGAGTCAGTAAACAAGAATTTAGCATTAAAAAAAAAAAGGAAAATCTCCTACAAAGATAAATGCTCTATATTTGTTCTTGAAATATTAATGAGGATTATATAGCCCCATCTAAGATTTTTTTTTTCCAAAGAGGAAACCAAGAAGTAAAAAGAAACAAATATCCAAGAATTACCTTTAGAAAAGGAATTATGTAATTTTTCCCCTAAGGAAGGTATGTGAGACCACATTAATATTGATGCCAATACAAGTTTTTTTAAAGTAAGAATTGGAAGAAAAATATGCAATTTGAAAGGCAGATGAGGTTTTCACTAATCATGTTACATCCAGTTACACTATTTCTCAGAAACAATGAGAAAATATTTTAGCAATTAAAAAACAAATTTACAAAATTAATGTGTTTCCCAACATATAGCCTCAATGCTTACGAATAGCTCAATTGTAAATATACACTCTACTAGTATGAAAAGAGCATTCTTATGTTAATTGTCTAATTAACTAATTGAGGAATAATTAAGACAGTAAATTTACACAGCATTAATTTTTCCTAATTTGGCCTCACAGATAACTGGTATTCCTTCCAACCTTACACTTTGGTGGCTACCTTTCTATATTCTGACCAAAGAATAAACATTTATTGAATAGAATCAATGGACTTCCTAAGGTACCAATGGTAACAACCCACCACTCAGAAACTAGAGACATCTGCATTTACACAAATAGTTTGAACTTGTGGAGAGCAATAAAGAAAAGTGGTAGAAAGATTATACTTAACGTCTGAAGGCTTTGGCGTAAATTTCATTTCTGTCATTCATTAATCATGTAATCTTGTCTAAATCACTTCAATTTTCTGAGCCCCAATTCCCTCATCTTTATAATGGGTTTACTAGCACCTGGGTTTTGGTTTTTGTAAGAAACATACCAAAGTACAAAGTATTGTAGAAATGTAAGCTATTATTCTTTGGGAGAAGATGGCCAAATAATATTCCTAAAGCATAGCTCTATTCCTATTATAATTCCCCTACTGAAAAATCTTCAGTGTTTCTTTTTTGTATCTGGAAAAAAGACATTCTTCTCTACCTGCCAGTTAAACCATGCCACAGTCAAACTCCCATCAGTATACCATTTCAGACTTACTTTGGAACATGTCTTTATATAGGGTATGTATGATTACTGTCCATATTGGTTATGTGTGTCTATGTGGTTCTATCTCAAAGTAGTTTGAAAGGAGGTATGAAATGTATAGGGCCTTCTCCCCCTCTCCAATTTTAAAAATTTGCATTTTTAATGACTAAAGTCCTTTATCACTGTCTTTTTCCATGTAACTGGATGTAACAAGCCTGGTGGGAGCCTCATCTGCCTTTCAAATTTTAAGAGAGATTTTGATTCAAACCAGGAGGGGAGGAGAAGATGGAGGACACGGGGCTTCAGAGAGAAGGTATTAGGTTAAAACTATACTTATTTGCCTTATCTAAATATCATCAATCTAGTGAATTTTTTTATGTTTAAGCTGATCTCCTCATTATTTTATTTTCATGATGAAGCAAGGAGTGTCCCAAGTTATATATTCAAAGCTTAACTCTCTTCCAACTAAATACCAGTTATACAAAATCCACACATAGCAAATAGGAAATAAACCTATTTATTCAATCTAATAGCAAATCAAAACAGAAATCAGAGAAATAATACAGGCGAGAATATACCAGACAGAGAGAATCCAACTGTTGGCTTACAATGTCTCTCAATAAAGAATTCCATGTGCTGCAGATTGATGGGGGAGCAAAATATCTCAGCTTAAATAAGAGGGAGATGGAGAGACAGAGAGAAATAGAAACACAGACAGACAGAGAGAAACCCAGGTCTCACCCAAAGGAAAATTCCCTGAAATAGAGTGTAGTAAACTAGAGAAAGAGACATGCTGAAGGGACCAGGTCCTTTGCATACTATTTTCTTCCCAAAATCTTTATCACCCTCCAGCTTCACCCTGAAAAGAATATTAAAGTCTGAAAAATAAGAATCTCCATTCTTGGAGTTCTTGCCAAATCTGCCCCTCACACAGACACTGGACATTTATTAATCAACCTCCACCACAAGGAAACTCATAAAAACCCATCTGAGCCCAGGATTACACTCACATGGCATCCCAATGACTTCCTTCCCTTCTTTGCCTTGTTTGGACCATCTACATGGTTAGAATGAACTCTCTTCTCCTTTCTACTTCATAGAAACATTAGTTTCTTTTTAGGCTGAAGCCAGATGCTGCCTCCTATTCCAATTTGTCCAGAACTTCCACTCCCAGATGTTAGTGCTCTCTCCCCCTAGAAATTACTTGGCATTTTACTTATCGTATATAAATTTCTTGTAAAAAATCATGTCTTTTTCTTTTTTACTTGACATTCTCAGCAACTAACACAAACTAGTACATAGCAGCTCCTTAACAAATATGCTTTTTTAATTGAATGAAATAATTCATAATTGAGGTAGTAAAGGAAGCATGATTCCTTTGCTCATGTCTACAGGAAAGCTTACCCATATTTTTCCACTAAAGGGTGTCATGTCACCTGACCTCTTGTTTCTAAGTCAAGAAATTTTAAAGTAATGTTCTTTTGTGGTTTGGAGAGCATCCTTTTTGTGTTGGCAGGGTCCTCTTACGCAAGGGCAGCAGTGATCCAGTTGCATTGCATTGCTCCTGACACCTGGCACCTGTGATGCCATTGATGACAAAAAGACAGTCTCTGGCCAAATCTTAGAAAAGAAACAAGAGTTGGCTTAAATAGCATTTCCCTGGGAATATGATGAGCCTTCTTTAGCTAAGGGGCAATAGAATCTCTCGGGAACAGCAAGCATCCAGAAAGAAGTGGAAACTTTAAAATCCAATCATTGCCAACAATACAAAGGAAAACTCGTGTGTCCAGAACATGCATGAGCAACTAACCTTACCTATCAATCCCATGCTAGCAAGTTATCATAAAAATATCCTGTGATTTGGGTTGCTAATCCTACTCTAGAAGGATACAATTATCCAAAAAAAAGTTCAATGACTTTATTTTTTGGAACTTCATAACAAAGCAGTGAGATAGCCTGGACAGGATTTTATATTATTATTAATATTATTGATGTTATATTTGCTGAGTAGCAGTAGGCCATTGTTCAATAGAGGAAGTCCAAAAAAGCCATTAAACAAATGAGTGCAGGCAAGGCACCTGGTAAAGAAGGGATCCCAACCGAGGTGTACAAGGCCTTAAATGGAAAGGCGCTCCAGGCATTCCACATAGTGCTGACCAGCATATGGGAAGAGGAAGACATGCCCCCAGAACTCAGAGATGCCTCCATCATAGCCCTATATAAGAACAAAGGCTCACGAGCAGCCTGTGATAACTACAGAGGCATCTCACTACTCTCCACTGCTGGAAAGATCCTCGCCTGTGTTATACTCAACAGACTCCTGTCATCTGTTTCAGAGCAGAACCTGCCTGAATCACAATGTGGCTTCCGACCAGATCGCAGCACCATTGACATGGTCTTCACGGTGAGACAAATGCAGGAAAAATGCCTTGAGCAGAACCTGAGTCTCTACATTGTCTTCATAGACCTGACAAAGGCATTCGACATAGTGAACAGGGACGCATTATGGGTGATCCTCAGCAAGCTTGGTTGCCCAGCAAAATTCGTGAAACTGATCCAGCTCTTTCATGTCGACATGACAGAAGAAGTCCTATCTGGTGGAGAGAATTCCAATCACTTCAACATCTCCAATGGCATGAAACAAGGCTGTGTCCTTGCTCCGGTACTATTCAACCTATTTTTCACACAAGTATTAAGACATGCTGTGATGGATCTAGACCTGGGCGTCTACATCAAATGCCGACTGGATGGCTCACTATTTGACCTTCGTCGCCTGACTGCAAAAACAAAGACAACAGAGAGACTCATCCTGGAAGCTCTCTTTGCAGATGACTTTGCTCTCATGGCCCACCAAGAAAATCATCTCCAAACCATTGTGGACAGGTTCTCCACCGCAACAAAACTGTTTGGCCTGACTATCAGCCTCAGCAAAACAGAGGTGCTGTTCCAACCTGCACCAGGGAGGCCAACGAACCAGCCGTGCATTACAATCGATGGCACGCAGCTTTCTAATGTCAACACTTTCAAGTACCTGGGCAGCACCATCGCCAACGATGGGTCCCTAGACCATGAGATCAATGCCAGGATCCAAAAGGCCAGCCAGGCACTCGGGCGGCTGCGCTCCAAAATCCTCCAACACAGCGGTGTAAGCACTGCGACGAAGCTCAAAGTGTACAGTGCAGTGCTCCTCAGCTCGCTCCTGTACGATTGTGAGACATGGACACTGTACCGGAAGCAAATGAAACAGCTGGAGCAATTCCACCAACACTCCCTCCGGTCAATCATGAGGATCCGATGGCAGGACCGAATCACCAATCAGGAAGTCCTCGACAGAGCCAACTCCACCAGCATCGAAGTCATGGTCCTCAAAGCCCAGCCACGATGGTCTGGACACGTCATCCACATGGACCCACCGCAAATACCAAGACAGGCATTCTATGGTGAACTGTCAGCTGGACTCAGGAAACAAGTCCAACCAAAGAAAAGATTCAAGGATCAGCTAAAGTCCAACTTGAAGTGGGCTGGCATTACACCAAAGAAACTAGAACTCGCCGCCTCTGACAGAAGCAGCTGGTGAACCCACATTCACCATGCGGCCACCACCTTTGAAGATGAGCGACGTCGACGTCTTGCCTCTGCGCGTGAACGCCGACACCGGGCCACAACAGCACCTCCCATAACAAATGGCGTCCCAGGCCCCATGTGCCACAGGCTCTGCGCCTCAGCCTTTGGACTCCAAAGCCATACGAGGGTACATCAATAGATGATAATGCACAAAGACAATAGTCATTCTTGACTTCTGAGAGACTACCACTATTGATGTTATAATAACCATTATCAATATTATTGTTAATATTATTATTTTTATTGAAGGGATATTATAAACATCATCAGAATTGTTGTGGATCTGTTTGATTCTTCTGCCTTAAAGCAAACTTGAGTTTTCTCCTACCAATTTTTCAAAATTATAGGAAATGTATTATACATGACCATTTTTATTACCAATGTTTAATTGGCATTGCCTATTTGGTGCCTATTGGAAAGGGCATTTAGTATAGGACAAAGAGTATTTGATTTGGACTTCAGAGACTTGTCTGGTACCCCTACTCTATCACATTACTCTTCACTTGGTTTTCTTGGGAAATCCACTTAGCCACTACAACCCTAAGTTTCCTCTTCTTTAAAATGGGAGTAAGAATTTCTGCCAGGACTAACAGGGGCATTGTGAAGGTCAAATAACATGACTACTTGAAATATATCTCAACTATTTTGCATTGATTTTATTTAATTACTTTTTGCTTTTTTTTCCTCCCATGGTTACATAATTCATGTTTTCTCCCTCCCCTCATCCCTTCCCCCTCCCAGAGTTGACAAGTAATTCCACTGTGTTATATATTACATTTATATATATATATATATATGTATATATATATATATATTCTGTGTAAGGTATTCTGCTTATCTCACTGTGAATCTGTTCAGGTAGGTCTTTCTGGCTCTTCTAAAAGCCCATAATTTCATCACTCTTTATAGCATAATGGTATTCCATCACCATCATATGCCACAGTTTGTTTAACCATTCCCCAATCAATGGACATTGCCTCATTTTCCAATTTTTTGGCTAACACAAAGAGCACAGCTACAAGTATATTTTGTGCTAATAAGTCCTTGCCCAGTTTTTTTTTCTTATCTCTTTGGGATATAAACCCAGTAGTGGTATTGCTGGATCAAAGGGATTATTGCATTGTTTTTAATTTATTCCTTTGATTTATTTATGTATATATTGACCCTCTTTCTCTTGCCCCCAAAAGAACATGAACTCCTTGAGAGAAGAGATTGTTTCATGTTTTGGTTTCTACACAGCACCTGGCACATTGTAGGCATCTAATACATGCTTATTGACTCTTCTGGAACACTGACTCAATAATTTCACAATAATATCATGATGACCCATATCAACTTCCACCTGAAAATCCAGTTTAAAGTTCTTTTCCACTAACCGTTCAGGCCAAACCAGCTTTTTCCAATTCTAATTTTCTCCTATCCCTACCCCCAACCTGGATTAGCTCTTCCTTCAATCCATTCTCTGTCTCCCCAACATAAATGTCATTTAACACTTTATAAGCTCTTCTTCCTCTTCCTTCCCTTTTCCTGCCTAGATAAAAATATCTCATGTTCATATCATAGTTATAGATTTCAAATAGAAAGGGCTTTATGAGAAAATGAAGTTCAGAGATTTGAAACCAGCCACCAAATCCTGTGTACCTGAACCTATACTGGCACTTCTTCTGACAATACTTTGATAGTATGACCCCCTCTCTTAACATGTTATGCTGTTTCTCTTCCCTCTAGAATCAGCAAGGAATACTTGCATACGAAAGCTCTTTTAAAATGTGAGACTAATAATGTCACAATTGTAAGTCCATATGAATTTCTACAGTTGAAGATATGACAAAAAAATAGTATGAATATATTTTTTCTTGTTGTATTATACCAATATTTTTAAGTCAAATACAGAAGTTCTTGTGAACAAAATAAACTGATGGAACTAATACTCCAGCAAGATTTTTAATGCATGATGTAAAAATATCACCTCAGTGCCCCTACGAACCTGATCAAATCTTGATGTCTGTGTTTTATTGGACTAGAATTGGCACCTTTTTGACTAATACACATAGCATGACATTGTCATCAAATTGGAAAGGACCTTTGAAGCTATCTGGTTCAATCTTCTCATTTAAAAATGAGGAAGTGTAGAGACCTAAAGAAGCAAAACAATGTGCCCAGGTTAGGTGGCAAGTCAATGCCAGTGCCCAAAGTAAAACCTAGAGTCACAGGACTTTTTGTAGTACATGTCAGTGCTTCTAAGCAAAGAATCCAGAACACTCAGTGTGCTCACTCAACTATTCTCCTTTGAAGGATAAATTTACATTTTGGAAATTCAGTTCTACCTTTTGGATATATCTTGATCTAAATACACTAAAATCATCAATTGAAAAATATATAAGGGTTAGGGTCATTATGCATGACAGCACAGAGTCCAAGAAGGAAATATATCTCATTTATAATCCTGGCTTTGTTACTTCTTATAGGGCTTAATTTTCCTCTCCTTAGATTGATGAGTGACCACTTAATTGGCTTACATACTGACATTATTTCAGGTTTAAAGCACTCTACCTGCAAGAAGCTTACAATCTGATAGGGAAAAAATAAAGGAAAATGGAAATGAGAGGGACTGGTATACCCAGCAGGGGAGGACATCTTGGTCTATGGAACTGAAACCAAGGAGAGTCATAAATGAAAAGTGGAGAATGAAAGCAAAGGGTTAACTTGGATTAATAGTTACAAATGTTTAGAGTTGTTATTATCATTCTAATGCACCTCTCTCTCCCTCCCTCCTTCTCCCTCTCTTTCATTTTTGACTTTTAAATTTATTTTCTAGTAGTTGATCTACAATAGTGAATTTCTCCTTGTAAGTATACCTCCCTTTATAAAGAAGGTAGAATAAAAAGAGAAAGGAAAGACTAATGGAAAACTAAATAAAAAACTGAAAGAAGATAAAAAACTAAAAGAAGAAATGTCAAAAGAGATCTTGGAAGTGTAAAATAAGATTTTGTATAACAGGGTGTAAATTAATGTCCAATAACTCCAAGTATTATATTTTATAAGATTCATTAGTAATAACTTGAAGTAGAAGAAATAAAAAGGAGAAATACAAAGCTTAAGCATGACTATGTGAGTAAACTTTCCTGTTAAGCTCTCCCCCCAGCTTCCACAGCCAAATTCCAAGAGGAAGAAAGCGAGGGTTGGATTAAATCAAAATATATCCTCCCTACATTAGCATGTATGGTGAGAAAAAAAATGGGAAGATGGGAAAGAGAGTTCTGGGCAGAAAATTCTAATTACAAGGGATAGAGAAGGAGAAGGAGGTGGGAGAAGGAAGAAGGAAATAAGAAAGGAGGGAAAAACAAAAAGAAAAGAATATGGAGAAAAGGAAGAGAAAGGATAAAGAAAAGAATAATTGACAAAACGACAAATGGGAGAAGGAGGAGGAAGAAAAGGAAGATGGGGATGAAGCAGAGAGTGAGAGAAAAACAGAAACAAGGAGGAGAGAAAAGTAGGAGTGAGGAATGAAGGGAAAAAGAAGAAATGCTGAGTTCATCAACATATATTATCGATGCTGTTCCTAATTCTCATCAGCATTCATTGTTAATGATGTGTGAATTTTCGCTTTAAAGTTACCATGTTGTCTGTCTAGATTAAGCTTGACTCCCAGTATTACATGAGATTGCTACCAACTGCCAGCTCCAAATCTTCCTGATGCCATTAGGAACAGGAAGGTTTACTACTTTTTGCCTGTCAGTCACAGAAAGCAGCTATTTACTGAAGGCTCTGATGTTGGAGGAGATTATTTCTTAAAGAGAGAAAGAAAAAAATCAACAAATTTAATTAAATTTTAAAATTAACAAGAAAAAAGAAAAATACCATTTTTATGGTTCAAAAATTTGGGTTTGAGGTGGGGGTGGGGAAGTGCCTCAGAGTGACTCAGTTTGAGCAGTCTCTGAGTTGTCATTCCTTGTTCTGATGACTATGAGGGAGCTTTGGGGGCTTTCTTGCAGACATATGGTGCTCCAGTACTAAAGATTTCACTCTTTAATGTAACATCATAAATCCTGGGATAGGAGGGAAGCATTGGTTGGTCTCCTCCACTGTGACTTTCCCTAGTAACAGCTCAAAATCTTTCTTCAGTTTTCCCATAAACCTTCCTGCTTAAAGAAGAAAGATAAAGAAATTCCCTCACAGGTCAAGGAACACATGCAAAAGACATTCTGAAATGGGAGATTTTATTAATCAGATTAGAAATAAGTAAGTCATAAAGAAGGAAACTATAAGTAAATTAGGTAAACACAGAATAGTATAATTGTCAGATCTTTGGGAAAAGAAGGATTTTAAGACCAAACAAAAGATATAAAGTATTACAAAATGTAAAATAAATAATTTTGATTATATCAAATTAAAAAGTTTTTGTACAAACAAAACCAATGGAACCAAAATTAGAAGGGAAACAACAAATTGGGGGGGGGATCTTCATAACAAAAACCTCTGACAAAGGTCTAATTACTCAAATTTATAAAGAGCTAAATCAATTGTACAAAAAATCAAGCCATTTCCCAATTGATAAATGGGCAAGGGATATGAATAGGCAATTTTCATATAATGAAATCAAAACTATTAATAAGCCCATAAAAAAAGTGTTCTAAGTCTCTTATAATCAGAGAAATGCACATCAAAACAATTCTGAGCTACCACCTCACACCTAGAAGATTGGCTAACAGGATAGCAAAGGAAAGTAATAAATGTTGGCGGGGATATGGCAAAATTGTGACATTAATGCACTGCTGGTGGAGTTGTGAATTGATCCAACCATCCTGGAAGGCAACTTGGAATTATGTCCAAAGAGTGCTAAAAGATTGTCTCCAGCCATAGCACTGCTGGGTTTATACCCCAAAGATATAATAAGGGAAAAGACATGTACAAGAATATTCATAGTTGCACTCTTTATGGTGGCAAAAAATTGTAAAATGGGGGGATGCCCTCCAATTGGGGAATGACTGAACAAATTCTGGTATCTTTTGGTGATGGAATACTATTGTGCCCAAAGGAATAATGAACTGAAGGAATTCCATGTGAACTGGAATGATCTCCAGGAATTGATGCAGAGTAAAGGGAGCAGAACCAGGAGAACATTATACACAGAGACTGATACACTGTGGTACAATCGAATGTAATAGACTTCTCTACTAGCAGCAATGCAGTGATCCAAGACAATTCAGAGGGACTTATGAGAAAGAATTCTGCCCACATCTGGAAAAAGAACTGTGGAAATAGAAACACAGAAGAAAAAGAACTGCTTGATCACATGTGTTGATGGGTATATGACTGGGGAATATAGATTCTAAATGATCACCCTAGTGCATACATCAATAATATGGAAATAGGCTTTGATCAATGATATATGTAAAATCCAGTGGAATTGTGTGTCTGCTGTGGTAGGGGGTGGGAGGAAGGGAGGGAAGGAACATGATTCTTGTAACCAGGGAAAAATATTTTAAATTGACTGAATGAAGGAAGGAAGGAAAGAAGGAAAGAAGAAAGAAAGAAAGAAAGAAAGAAAGAAAGAAAGAAAGAAAGAAAGAAAGAAAGAAAGAAAGAAAGAAAGAAAGAAAGAAAGAAAGAAAGAAAGAAAGAAAGAAAGAAAGAAAGAAAGAAAGAGAAAGAAAGAAAGAAAGAAAGACAAAGAAAGACAAAGAATTGATATAGATATAAAGGTCAAATTCCTTTGCATTGTCATAGAAGTAATTAAAACTATATGAAAGGAGGAGGCTAGGTGGTTCAGTAGATAAAGAGTTGGGCTTGGAGACAGGAGATTCTGCCTTTAAATCTGACCTCATGTATTCCTTAGCTGTGTGACTCAGGGCAAGTCACTTAACAATCCATTGCCTATCCTTTACTGTTCTCCTGCCTGAGAACCAATAAATAGTATTTATTATGAGATAGAAAGTAAAGTTTAAAATGCTATGTGAAAGATAATAAGAAACAACCCTGTTCAATGATCAATTGATAATATTCAGTGTATCCTTTTTGTACCATAATAGAATAAAATTACATTCATTAAAAGACTGTGGAAACAGAGACTAAAAATTAATAGGAAACTAAGTGATTTAATCCTAAAGAATGAGTCAAAGAATAAATCAGAGAAATAAGAGATATTATTAAAAATAATATAACAAAATCAGTGAAAATCAACCAAATCAGTACTTAGGGGAAAATTTCACCTATAAATGTGTGCACCAAAAAAAAAGAGAGAAAGAACAGAATAAGGAAGTGGCCATGCAACCAAAAAAATAGAAAAGAAACAACTAAAAATCTTCAATTAGATAATAAACTGTAAATTCTGAATATCAAAGGAGATATTAATAAAATTGAAAGTAAAAATGAAATAATAAACTTGGAGCTGATTTTATGAAAAAAAATAGATAAACCATTCCCTATTTTGATTTTTTAAAGAAACAAGACAAATTATAAATATAAAAAATTAAGAGTGAATGCTCCACTAATGATAAAATTAAAGCAATCATTATGAATTATTTTACTTAATTACATGCCAGTAAAACTGACAAAGGGAAATGGATGAATATTTACAAAAATATAACTTGCTTAAATGAATAGAAGAGGAAATGTTTCTCTCTTTAAATAAGAAATTGAATTAAATATCAATGAGCTTCCCAACATAAAATTCCCATAACCAGATGAATTTACAAGTGAATTCTATTGAACATTTAAGGGATAATTAATTACAATAATAGATAAACTCTGAAAAAATAAGTAAAAAAGAGTCTCACAGAATTCCTTTTATGACACAAATAGAGTTCATTATTAGAAAGGCAGAGACTCAGGTGGAGCTGCTCCCCTCCCTGTCTCCATTGTGCCTAATGACATTTTTTTTACATCTCCCCCCCTCCTCTGCCCAGTAGTCCAATGGGAGCACACAGTGAATGGTAGGGTGGGGGCCTCACAGGTAGCAGAGCTAAAGGGGAGCAGAGAGCTTGGGCCACTCCCCTCTCCTTCTCTAGGCTTGCTGAGGACATTTCTTACTTCACCTGTCCCTCCATCCATCCACCCAATGGGAGAGCTTCCTTCCTCCCCTGTGTGGGGAAAGAGGGTTCGGGGCAAAAATAGAGAGAGAAGACTATGGACTAATATCCCTAAAGAATATCAGTGTAAAAATTTTAATACAAACAAGAAGATGACAGCAATGATGTCACAAAGGTCATATACTACAACCAGGTAGGACTTGTACCAGGAACTCAAGGCTGGTTCAGTATTAGGAAAACTATAAGCAAAACTGACCATATAAATAACAGAAAAACAACAAAAATTATATGATCATATGAAGAGATGAAGAAAAAAAGCTTTTGACATAATACACAACCATTTCTATTAAAGACGCCAGAAAATATACTAATAAAGGGAGCCTTTTTTAAAATGATAAATTATGGGGGCAGCTGGGTATCTCAGTGGATTGAGAGCCAGGCTAGAGGCAGGAGGTCCCAGGTTCAAATCTGGCCTCAGACACTTCCCAGCTATGTGACCCTGGGCAAGTCACTTAACCCCCATTGCCTAGCTCTTACCACTCTTCTGCCTTGGAAGCAGTACATAGTATTGATTCCAAGATGGAAGGAAAGGGTTTTTTAAAAAATGATAAATTATATCTATTTAAAATTAAGAGCAAGTATTATATGTAATAAGGAAAAACTAGAAGCATTCCCATTAAGATCAACAGTAAAGCAAGGAAGTCCTTTATCTCTACTCATTCAATATTGTATTGGAAATGCTAGTTATAGTAATAAGACAACAAAAAGAAATTGAAGAAATTAAAATAGGCATTGAGGAAATAAAATTAGTACTCTTTGCCAACAAAACAGGAAGAGATAGAAAAATTCCATTTAAAATAAATGAAGACATTATAAATACTTGGGAGTCTACCTGCTAAGACAAACTCAGGAAATATATGAACAAAACTACAAAATATTCTTTACACAAAAAAAGATACATCTAAATAATTGGAGAAATATTAATTTGTCACAATAGGCCAAGATAATATGATAAAAATGACAATTCTAACTAAATTAATTTACTTATTTTCGACTATACCACTCAAGAGATCAAAAAATTATTTAATAGACCTAGAAAAATAATTTTAAAAAATTTATCTGGAGAAACAAAAGCAGTAATCATCAAAACTATCTGGTACTATCTAAAAATAAAGCAGTAAATCATTGCAATAGATTAAGTACAGAAAATGACCATTAAGTTCAAAAGTTTAAGGGCAAGAACTCACTTATGACAAAAATTGCTAGAGAAAATGGAATGCAATTTGGAGGAAACGACATAAACCAACATCTCTCACCATATACCAAAGTAATGTCAAAATGGGTAAATGACTTAAACATAAAAGGTGATTTCACAGGTAAATTAGGAGAATACAGAAAGATGTTGTCTATCAGATCTATGGATCAGGGAAGAGATTATGAGCAAAAAAGAAATAGAAAGAATCAGAATAAGTTTGTTTTAGTATTAAATTGGAATATTGTGTGCTACTCTTTTACAAGGTGCCTAAATAACACTCTTTCTCCTAAGATGTATGTATAATTTTGATTACATAAAACTTAAAAGGGTTTGCACTATGAAAACCAATGCACCTAAAATAAAAGGAACCTAAGAACCTGGAGGCTAATATAGCAAGTTTCTCTGATAAAGGTCTTATTTCTTAAATATATAGAGAACTGAGCCAAATTTATAAATATAACAACAATTCCCCAGTTGGTAAACAGTCAAAGGATAATAACAGAAGAAATTAAAGCTATTATTAGTCATATAAAGGGGATAGCTGGGTGGCTCAATGGGTTAAGAGTCAGGCCTAGATAGAGGAGACCTGGGTTCAAATCTTACCTCAGATACTTCCTAGCTATGTGACTCTGGGCAAGTCGCTTAACCCCCATTGCCCAGCCCTTACCACTCTTCTGCCTTAGAACCAATATCCAGTATTGTTTCTAAGATGGAAGGTAAGGGTTAAAAAAAAAAAGTCACATAAAAATGTCCTAAGTGCAAATTAAAATAAATCTGCAAGACTGCCTCACACCTATAAAATTGGCTAAC
This sequence comes from Monodelphis domestica, assembly GCF_027887165.1. Taxonomy (NCBI): domain Eukaryota; kingdom Metazoa; phylum Chordata; class Mammalia; order Didelphimorphia; family Didelphidae; genus Monodelphis; species Monodelphis domestica. The sequence goes on from NC_077232.1 coordinate 97,294,606, forward strand.
ATGACAAAAATGGAAAGTGTTTATTAATTCTGGAGAGGTTGTAAAAAAGATATGTTTGCTAATGCATTATTACTGGAGTCTTGAACTGGTCCCAGCATTCTATAGGACAATTTGGAACTATATCCAACAGGTGATAAAGCTGTGCATACCCTTTTAATCACCTATTATGTCTGTATCCTAAAGAAATTTAAAAAGAGGGTTGGGGACAACCTTTATGCACAAAAATATGTGTAGTAAATTTTATGTGATGGCAAAGAATTTGAAATTGGGGATGGGGGGGGGAGTATCCATCAGTGGGGAATGGATGAACAAGCTATGATATATGAGTGGGATGAAATATTATGCTTTAAGAAATGATGAGCAGGATGGTATCAGAAAAACCTAGGAAGACTTATATGAATTGAAGCAAAGTTAGCAGAACAGCAAAAACACTGTACACTGCAAAAACAATATTGTGAGGATGACCAACAAACTGAAATTTAGCTAATCTGATGAGGGCAATGACCATGACAGTCTCTAAGAACCCATGAAGAAGAATATATTCAACTCCAGAGAGAGAACTGATGAACTCTGATTGCAGATTGAAGATGCTTTTTTTTTTTACTTTTTTTTGGGGGGAGTATCTTTTCTCTTTCAACATTACCAATATGGAAACATGTTTTGCATGATTTCACATATATAGATGATATATTATTTGTCTTCCTAATGGGTGGAGGAGGTGTTGAAGAGAGAATTTGGAACTCATTTTGTTTAAATGAATGTTAACTTTTTTTCATTTTAATAAATAAAACATTACCATTTCAATACATAGCCCATCTCCTGAGTATTTGCGTTTGGGAAAAGGGCTATTAGTGAGGGAAATATTTCACCCCCAAAGGATGAATCATTAATAGTGTAATTTTAATCACTTTGGATCCCGAGAAGGGAAGATACTTGTGAGGAAAGAACTCTTTCAGGGTGACTCAAATAATCTCATATTGGCGACCATTTACTGTGCCTATATATTAGACAAGCATCATTCTTAGGCTCTGAAAAACAGCTGTTTCTCAATGAGCTTTAAGAGAACCAAGAGAACAAAAACCAAAATGGGAAATTAGAAGCTCTATTTTTTTCCCAAGTTACCCTATCTTTCAGTTCAAAATCCTTCCAGAAACTGGAGAATAGACTAACAATGCTCCCCAAAATTGGGCAGGCCATTTCAGGAATTTCACTTCTTCTTAACCTAAACTTCTCTAGTCTAGGTATCAGAAGACCTCATTTCAACTCCTCACTTTAGCACTAACTCACAGTAAGACCTTCTGTGATACTTTCATTTACATCAGCTTCAATTGTCTCATCTGTAGATCACTGAACTCATGATTTATTTACAACTGCATTTTATATGCTACAGGAACTTCTTGTCCCAATATTCTATGTTTTTCTAGTTCTGTCCTCCTAAATTTTAATATTCTAAGTCATTCCTAGCTCTAACATCTTGCCTTTCCTTTTCGGGTCCCTTTCAGCTCAACCATCCTATGTCCTATACTCTTAAGGGCCCTTTTATCTCTAACATTTTCTGGTTCCTTTAATAACCCATTATGAATCAATCATCCACGAGTTATTTGGATTCTTCATTTTAAGCGAGTGGTATGTTTTGTTGGAAAGAACATTAGTAAGCTTTGAACTCTGGTCCAACATCAGCCATCTGAGTCATAAAACAAATAATTTCATCATTTTAGCCTCAGTGTCCTCATCTGTAATCATGATGGGTTGGACCATGTGAATTCTAGGTATTCTTATCACCATGGAGGCAGGAAGGAATAACGGATATGAGCAAATGAGTGCCTTACCCCATTTCTCTGAATGCCATCATTTTTTTAAGTCAGGGACAAATAAAAGAAGGGGTTCTTTCATCTCTATTTGGGTCTTGTTGCCTGATTTTACTTAGTTCCCACTTTTATTTGATCCTTGGTAATTCATGTGGCTAAATTCTATTAATGAAGGAACCTTAGAAATCCTCTAATCTAGGCTTAATCCCTGATGTGACAAATGAAGAAACCAAGTCTTTAAGAGATAAACTGATTTACTTAAGCTCAAACCTAGGTTCTCTGACTCCAGATCTCCTCTTCTTTACACACTATATTATGCCTATCTGCCTAGAATTGCTTTGTACATTCTATTGAAATACTGCCACCTGGTACTGCTCTGTGGGAGACAGATGATATTGTCCTAGTATGTTTTTTTTTCCTCTCCCTCAGCCTATCAGCCTTTTTTCAGAGAGCTGGCTGTTTATTTTTCTCAAGGTACAGGTATTCTTTCTCAGGGTTCAGATGGCTACATTTCCATTTCCAAAACTGTAGCTTTCAGTGCCAACACAAATTTTTAAAGGATTTTTTTAACCACCATCAGCAAACCAGAAACAACTATTACAGATTTCTTAAAATTTCTGTATCTTTTCTAATTAACCTCTTGAACTCTAGATAACTGACTAAGCCCCACACTAAAATAAAAAGCTTTATTTATTCAAATCTATTCAAAGTAAAGGATATTTCTTTATTTTTCAAAGCAACTGAATGAAAGACTAACGTGCACTTGAATATCCCTGAATCCTACATCTATGGGAAGATGTTAGTCATTGCCACTCCTTTGCAAAAATCAATAGTTCTTCATAGAAACTAGTTTCTGTGCCATTTCCCCTTGGCTGGCATATTCTTCCCCCTCCTTCTGGTAAGTGCCTGCATAGTCTTCCTCTTCCCCTTCTCGATGACCAAAATCTCCTTTTGAAAATGGAATACAGATTAGTTGCATCCTTGTAGATTAAAGGTCCTTAGCTTCAGGTCCATGAACTTATTTTTTACTATATACTATGTTGGCTATATTTCTTTCTTAATAAAAAGACCTTTATCTTCCATTTTAGAATCAATATTATATATTGAAGAGTGGTAAGTGCTAGGCAATGAGTATTAAGGGACTTGCCCAAATATCAGACCAAATTTGAACTTAGGAGCACCCATATCTTGGGCTAGCTCTCAATTCACTGAGCCACTCAGCTGCCCCCCTTTTATTTCAATATAATTATTTTATAATGTGCTATATTTTATGCATTTAAGAACATTACTCTGAGAAGTAATCATTGGTTTCACCAGATTGGCAAAGAAGTCCATGATACAAAAAAAGTCCTACCTAAGACTCACCTTCTAAGCTAGCCAACTACTTGGCCTTGACTGCAATATTGGGTTATTCCTGATGGGAAATATATATGAAGCTCCTGGATGACCAAAAATATTGCCTCAGTAGAAGTTTCGCCTGAAGTGGTTCTGATGGTTGACACAGGGATATCAACTTGACTTGGGTTCCTGACCTATCATTTGCCCTAACTTATGCACTCACTATCCCAGGGATAAAAAACATCTTTTTGGGTTCTCACCATTTTTCTTGGTCAAATGAAGAGGTTGGATTGATCTCAAACATCCCATCAATATCTAAATCCTATGAATCAAAGTTCTGATTCTTCTTAGAGTATGTAGGAGTTTGAAAAAAAAGGTCATTTACCTTATTTGAACCACAGTTTTCTTAAAAATGATGTTAATAATGGTGAAATCTCGCTTATAGGATGGAAGTGGAGAGATCACTTTGTAAACATGTAAGTAATGATTTCAGACCTAACAAAGGGCAGGGATTTCTTTGCCCCATTTTTCAATGGCATGGGCATAGGCAGAGATGATACTTCTTCCAGCGGGAACAGGTTTTTCTGCTTCCTACCCAAAATGAGTATCATGGTAGTACCCTCTCTTGGAGTCCATTGGAAGCATGAGGTTCAACCAACTCATAGGACTTGTGATTTATAGACCAGATACTCAAGACAGGGGAACTGTTCTTTGTGATATTATATCCCTCATTCCATTTGAATAATTAAGTGAATGTACCCTTCCTTCTGACTCCCATGCATCCTCTCATCCCATATACCCCACACAGAAATTAAAACAGTGATTGAGGTAACTGTCCCTATCTTGAATTTAAGTTCCACGAGTTCTTTCCAGTCAGAAGGATTATCTCTAATTGGCTAATTCTATATCTTCCCCTATGTTTACTGTTGTTATTATGATTGAAAAATAGTATTATTAGAAAGATCAAATTCCTTAAGTGAACATTACTAAATGCTATATAACAGTAAGCACATTATTTAATGTGTATGCCTTAGTTTCCTCTTCTGTGAAATGGAAATAAAACCTATATATTCTAACCCAACACTGTTGGTTTTTGTAGTGATGAGTGTATATAAACCAGAAAGCACTATAAAATAGCTCTCAGATACCTTGATCCTTCTGATTCAAAAGTTTTTATTTTAGACTCCTCCCTTTTATCAATCCAAACCTAATTTACCAAACAACGATTTCCCTTTCACTCTATTAAGTATTTCTAAAGAACATCTACTGGGCAAGTCACTTAACTCCCATTGCCTAGCCCTTACCACTCTTCTGCCTTAGAACCAATATACAGTATTGATTCTAAGAAGGAAAGTATGAGTTTAAAAAATAAAATAAAGAATGTTTAAATTAGACTTTTAAAAGTAGATTTAAGGTGGTTTTAACCACTGAAATTGCCAAGAGAGCATGTGAGCTTGAGGCTATCCTCTAGTTGTCAGTGCTAAGATGGGCAGAAGAAAATGAGAATCTACTGTAATAGATGATATTTAGAGGTATATTTGATGGATACTAGCTAACTAATAGATCAGGCAGCTATCTTACTTTTGCCTACCATCCTTCCTCAATACCTCCCTTCCTCCCCTCTTCCAATCTCCCTTCCTCCCCTCTTCTTCCCTTCAGTTTCCCCTTCCCCTTCTTCTTCAGCCTCCTTCTAAGTCACTCAGGGTAAGCTATGATGTTTCACAGGAAATTCTATTTTCTCTTCTTTGTCTCTTGTAAGGGTTTATTGGGGAAAACAGGAAAGATAGGTAAGGTAAGAGGGGTGGGATTTTCCTATTATCTATAATGAGTGTTAGGTTGGAGGAAATTGAGAGAAATGGTAATTCAGTCACTAGCATGAAACAGAGCCAGTCAGAGAGAGAAATAAGAACTCTTGTCCTTCTTCTTCTTTTGCCTTCAAATCAGCCAAGCCACCTCCAACTTGATTATCCCAAGTCCCAGAGATAAACCCAGCTTCTTCCTTTAGTCTCCACCATCAGCCCAAAAGCCTCCAAAAAGTCACTGTTGGCTTGGCTACAAACTGCTTTTCCCGGTAGCCTTCCAAATGGAATTTTTCTTTGATTGAGAGCTGACCCATCTCCAGTTTCTGTCCTTTGCATGCATTTTCTTATAATTTCTCTCTTCTCCACACTATTCCAATGAGGCCAGCTGCCCATTGCAAGTGAACAGGACACCAGGAACCAGAGGATAGATGTAAGGTTTTGTCCTCTCTTTTCCTAAAACCCTGTACTTCTTTAATGGTCTTCCCCCTCTCCCAAAGGAAACTGTCTCATTACTTCTTGGAAGCTTTTAGAGGATCTACATATTGTTCAACATTTATTCATTGAACCCAAAGATGGGCTGTGGATTAGGCTTAGCAGAAGGAGAAATTTTACTTTAATATTTCAAGGATAAGTGGATGACAACCCTTTTGTGCCTCAAGTATATTGTCTTTGTGAGTTGCAGTAGCCTTTGTCTCTAAAAAACAAAACAAAAACCCACTGGTTGCCAACATTCTAATATTAAACTTGCTCATATTTACTGAGGCTTTTCCTCATCAAGGAAATGAATAGAGCATTGTTTTGCCTGTTTGAAAAGACTTTCCAGCTTAGTCTATATTGGTTTAAGTTCTGAGAGCAATGTCCACAGTCAGAGAAGGCACTGGAGGAAGATTTCACTGGAGGATAGAAACAGAGATATGTGTATAAAAGGTGGCACCATGGAGAGAACTCTGGGTCTAGTGTCAGAAAAGCCTTGATTTAAATCTGGCCTCAGACACTAATTATCTGTGTGGTCCTGGGCAAGTTACTTAACCTCTGTTTGCCTCAGTTTCCTCATCTGTAAAATAGAGATAATAATAGCACTTTCCTCCCAGAGTTGTGAAGATCTCATGAGAAAATAATTGCCACATAATTGATCCTATATAAATGTTCACTAAGGTTATTATTACCTCTGCCCTAGAGAAGCTACTGGTCAAGTCCAGTTCAACTATAATCACAAATTCACAGGAGAGGTCCCAAATGTTTTTCCTTTTTTCCCTCCATGTAATAGAACATCTCCTATCTTGCTTGAGAATAGAGTGTACCATTCTCAATGATTTCTCTGAATTCTATTCACCATGTAAGCCAACTCCTTTTTGTGCTGGGAGCTGTCAAAACAGCCACTCATATTATAATGGCACCCAGAGTTTCTGTTGGAGGCTGTGTTTGTAGAACTGACAAGTTCAAATAATGCTCCCTGGAGATGAAAGAAAATCTTCACAAAAGGAGAAGAATAAATGCCGTGATATTGCCTAGTTATTCAAAATGTGTTAATATTGATAGAAGGTTGAGTGCTAGAAACCAGAGCTGGGAGGAGAAATCACACAAGTGTCTTGTTTGGTGAAATTAAGAGTCTCAAAATGAACTGTGCAGAGCAGGACCAATTTGAGGTCAATAGGGCAGCCTCTAGAAGGTGTACATTTCTATTGTAATACTTCCCACACATTCTTATTTTATAGATAAAGAAACTGAGGCTAGAGAGTAGGGAGAGAATTACCTACTAAGCTTGTTAGAGGTAAAGTGGGAGGTAGAACCAATGGTTTCTAATTCCCATTCCAGTGTGTTGGCTGTGATACCATACTGACTAACTAGAATAAAACATTTATTAGATTAAATTTGAGTGTGAAAGATCTTAATATGTCATCGAGTGAATCATAGAAGGTTAAATTTGGAAAGAACTTTGGAGACTATTTCATGCCATAACCACCACTCCATTTGACACATCAAATTGAGAACCCAAAATGTTGAGTGATTAGACCTAAATGGGGCAAAAAGTAGTAGAATACATCAAATTGGAATGCAAGGTTTGTGACTTTCAGCTTAGCATCCTTTCCATTATTCATGGTGTGTCCCAGAATGTGAAAGAGAGAAATTGGGAAGCATGCAAAAAGGCATAAGCAGTGGCTGAGTGGTGATCTGTCAGTCAAATAAAGGTTCTATTTGGAATGTTACTGGGAGAAACAGTTGGAGGCAAAGCCAACTGCTGGCTGGACTCTGGTTACCCTGCTTGCCTTGTATCAGGGAAGGAAGGAGTTTTCCTCTTTTGGATTTTGGAAACTCAAGCTGGAGGCGGCTTGGTGACTTCAAAAGCAGAAGAAAGAAGGACAATAGTCTAGATATCTCTCTGACTTGCTCTGTTGATGATAGTGACTGAACTTCCAGACCTATCAACCATTCCTCTAAATTTGAACTCTGTCCCAATATCCTCCAACCTAAGGCTCACTGTAATATTAGGGAAATCCTCAACCCTCTTACCTCCATTCTCTATCCTTTCCTGTCTTCCCCAAATAAACCTCTTGCTTAAGATAAAGAAGAGAAAGAGTATTTTATGTGAAACATCATAAACTCACCCATGAGTTGATTTAGAAGAAGAAGGAAGAAGAAGCAGCAGCAGCAGCAGCAGCAGCAGCAGAAGAAGAAGAAGAAGAAGAAGAAGAAGAAGAAGAAGAAGAAGAAGAAGAAGAAGAAGAAGAAGAAGAAGAAAGGGAGGGAGGGAGGAAGGAAGGAAGGAAGGAAGGAAGGAAGGAAGGAAGGAAGGAAGGAAGGAAGGAAGGAAGGAAGGAAGGAAGGAAGGAAGGAAGGAAGGAAGGAAGGAAGGAAGGAAGGAAGGAAGGAAGGAAGGAAGGAAAGAAGGAAGGAAGGAAGGAAGGAGGAGGGGAGGAAAGGGAGACTGAAGAGATGAAGGAAATGGGAGGAAGGGAGGGTAGACAGAAGAAAGAAGATAACAGCCTGATCTATTAGTTATCAATTACCAATCAATATAGTCCCATATCATCATTATTTGTTACAAGAAGACTTCCCTCAGGAGATTAAGACTTCTGGGACATACTGTTTAATGCAAAGAGGAACCAATGTATAAGAGAAAGAAAAATGGACTTTAGATTCAGAAAGACCTGACTTTGAATCCTTTCTCTGATACTTACCCCTTTGAGCATCTCTTTCTTCCTCTATAAAATGGAAATAACAACATCTCTCTCACAAGGCTAAGGATGAAATGAGGAAATGGATTTAAAGCATAGTATATATAAATAAATATAATATATAAATAATTTACATATCTGTTTATGTTATATATATGTATATATATATCATGATATATTATGCAAATATGCTGAATACTTCAATTGTGGGAATTGGGAGCAAACCTTATTGCATTATTTAAATCTAGCCCTTGATGGCTGGAAAACTGAATTACTTGGACCTGCTGTTTAAAGACCCTTAACCAAGGAACTATATTATGTTGACCAAAAAATGCAATCATATCCCAAGATTGATGAAAGGAGTAATTTTTATCATTGTACATCCCAAGCAAAGCATGTTTATTATCTGAAACCTGGATCCATACTGACCAATCAGTGATTGTTTCCATGTTCCTTTGATTGTTCACAGACACTTTGGGGGGAGAGGGTAAACTTCTTTTCCTGAATTCAGAGAATCACGTCTATTCTCTTTTTCCCTCCCAGATTGGAAAGTATCTAATCTTTCCTCCAACAAGAAATCAGATTATCTAATATTGTATTATTTCCTTAGAATTTGTTGGGGTTTTTTTAATTATTTTTCTTGAATAAAAATGTCTCCTCTTTTATTTATGGCTCAGTCCTAAACTGAGGGAGGAACCTTGCCCAGATTTTTTAGGCAATTGATATGCATTGCTTAAAAAAATCAATATGTTTAAAATAAATAAGTTGATAAAAATGTCTATACTTTTTGATCCAGAGATTATACTGATAGATATAGAACCTGAGGTCTTATATAAACAAAAATATTTATAGAATCACTTCTTTTGTAGCAGCAAAAAGTGTAAAAAAATATGCCTGTCAATTAGGGAATGGCTAAGTAAATTGTGGTACATGGACTTAATAGAATTGTACTGTGCTATATAAAACAATGAACAGAAAAACATGGAAATATTCATATAAACTCATGAAAAATAAAGGAGGCAGAGGCAGGAAAATAGCATACACAATGTAAATGGAAAGAACAACCTCCACAAAATAATAGAAACTGAATATTTCTAAATTACAAAGATCAAATTTGGTCTGAAAGAAAAAAAATAAAAGAAGATACTTCTGTACTCTATTTTGTAGAAGATGTATACCAGTATAGAATATCATAAATAAAGTCAGATTTTTTTCCTATTTGACCAGTTTTTATGATTTTTTTTTCTCTTTTGTTTCTTTTTGTTTCTTTTAAATGTATTATAAAGCATGGCTCTTTGGGAGGGCCAAGGATAAGGAAAGAATATAGATAGAGATATTTTGTGAAGGGTTTAACAGATGACTATAAGGAAAAATATAACCACAACAGTGATACTTTTAAATTTTAATCTGTATTAACATTTTCTCCATCATTTTGAGTCTAAACAATGACTCTAGACCTGATTTATAGCATTTTCAAATTTATAATGTACAAATGCTCACTGGATGTTTAACAATTAATTCTCATGACCCTGAAGGAGTCAAGTCTAGCCCAAACCTATATCACACAAAGAGAAATGTAAAAGAGACACAGAACCAAAAAATATCAATAATTTGTTTTTTAAAAAATGGAATGAAAAAGTTATCAAATTTTGGATGGTTTTCAGTGGGTTCTTGTTTGGTTGTTTCTGACTTTTTCAAAAAAGTAAAATCAATTTTGGAATCTCAAATAAATTAACACTTTCTTCTTTAAAGAAAATGATGCATTTCCCCAAGCTATCTGGAGGCCTGCCTTTCCATGCCTTTTCTTCTCTAATAACCATACTTCAGAAGACTAGCAGGTATGTGCCTGCCAGGAATACTAAATAAAGCATAGTAGGTAAGGCAATTAGGTGGTGCAATGGTTATGGCTGGGGATAAGATAATAGCTGTGTGACACTGGGCAAGTCACTTTAACCCTGTTGGCTTTAATTTTCTCATCTGTTTAAAAAAAAAGAGGTGGAAAAAGAACCAATAAATCATTCTGATATCTTTGCCAAGAAAAAAAAAAGAAAATGATGCATTTAGAATAGAAGTGGGGATAGAGCAAGGCATATACTAGGCAATCCAGATTCATGGAGGAGAACAAGATTATCAAAATGTTCAATGGATATGTATTACTAATAATTTAGAGCTTAAGGAACTAACAATCCATATAGTTAAACTCAGTCAATTTACAGATTTATGATGACAGAGGCCAAAAAAATAGAGAAACTTATCTAGTAAAATTCAGATGTTTTGATTCCTAGTAGCATATTTTTTTTACTAATTACTAGGTAATGTTGCATTCAGAACTGGATATTTTCATAAGACTCTCCTCATTATTGAAGAGGATGCTGATTCTACCATGTGTGATGGAGCAAAGGGTAGACTTGTCCCTACAGCTTGGGATAAAAAAGACCTTGCTTCCTGTTTGGAAGAAAGATAAACAAGTTTCCAGAACCTCCTTGAGGAGAGAAGTCTTACTAACTCTTCTAGTTTATGCCCCAGCTAAAGTCCTTTTTTCTTTGTCTCCCCATTTCCTTCTGAAGATTTTCTATTATCCCATGTGTCCTCTTTGGAATCAGGAAGCAAAAGAAAAAGTCTCTCTCTTCCCAAACTCTCATATCAATTCTGCCCCTCACATAGGCATGTGGGATTGAGTCAGCATCCTTTCCACTGATGAGAAGAATCTTCTGCAAATGACCAAGTCTTGAACCTAGGTGGTTACAACTATCAATATTTTTACTTAAGATATTAAGCCCTCAAATTGACATGGTCCGGTTTTCAAATCAAGACAATATTGTGATGATCATATTGTTTTTTCTTTACCCAAAATGTACTTCCAAACATCAAAAGGTGGTTGTGGCAAATTGCCTGAGTAGCAGGCAGAAAAGAGAAAAGAGATATAGCATTCTATATAGCCATGTGAGTTTGGGGTATGTCCTCCTGGCTCCACTTTCCTTGTCTGTAAAATGGGGCTAGGAAACTTAAAGACCCAGATCAAAATCTTGGTTCTGCCATGTGTCTATTGCATGACCTTAGACAAGTCACTTATGAGTAGAAAAACCAAATGAGCTCTCCGAACTTAGAGAATGGATTACTATAGCTGGAAGAGAACTTTAAATAATCAAGATAGAATGTGAGAACTGAATGTGACTTAAAGATCATTATTTAGCCAGTCTCTCATGGTACTACAAAGGGTTTAGTAATTTATGACACCCAGTTCCATAAATGGAGTCCAGTACCTACTACAGTGCCACACACACATGCATGCACACACACACACACACACACACACACACACACACACACACACACCCTAAATAATTTTTTATTGACTGACAGAAAAAAAGACAGAATCAAAGTCCTCTCACTCTCAACATAGTCTTCCTTACTAAACTGTGCTACTTCTTCCTCTCTCTTCTTTCCCTTTCTCTCTGTCTCTCTCTATCTCTCTGTCTCTCTTTCTATTTCTCTCTCTGTCTCTCTCCCTCCCTTTCTCTGTTTGTCTCTCTTATTTTCTCTCTCCCTCTCTACTTCTCTTTGTCTTTGTCTCTATCCCTCTCATTTTCTCTCTGTCTCTGTTTCTCTCTCGTTCTCTGTCTCTCTATCTCTCTTTGCCTTTTCCCTTTCTCTCTACTTCTGTCTCTCTGTCTCTCTTGTGTGTATATATATAAAATACACATACAGAGGGATATAAACTTTCATTGAGAGATAATGGTATAGTTATGTACTCTTGGATTCCCAGGTCTGTAAAACTGGAAACATTTCAAATCATACATTTAGGAAGCAAACTACTGAAAATCAAACACTTCTATTTTCTTGAAATTGCTGGCTTGACCTTTAAATCTGCATGCTTCTCATCAAGAACGTTCTCCTGGCTGTTTAGCAGGGCTCTATTAAAGATGCAAGCCCCAGATTAGAACCAGAGAGGACTGAATGCCTGTCATTGATGAAAGTTAATTTTTGCAGCCTTATTTTTTTTACATATGAATGTACTCCTGTCAGTGAAAAGGCTTCTAATGAATCAACACACTTGCTACATTCTCACTAATGAACCAGCTGAAAAAGGAGACTCAAAATCCTGTGGGTTCTTTTATTGCACAGCAACTTGTATCTTCCATTGAGAGTCCAAACTCTGTTGGAAAAAATATATTTCTTTAAGAAAATCACATAAGGATAATAACTACGGTAATACCTCTATGGAGTCTTGATGGTTTAAAAATGTGATTTTTTTAATTCCCTAGACTAATTTTTTTCCATTCTAAAGCAAGGCTTCTTAACCTAGTGTCCATGAGCTCCATTGGGAAAAAATGCCTCTTTATTTCAAAATAATTAATTTCCTTTTAATTATATATTATTTCAGCATTTTAAAACATTATTCTGAGTCCTTAGGGTTTCCCAGATTGTCAAAGTGGGTCCATGAAAGAAACCAAAAAGGTACTGATGAGTAATTGGGGCTTGGGAACACAAGTGACTTGCCCAAGATTACACAAGTAGTAAATAGTAATTTCAAACCAGGGATTAGCTCTCCTGGATACTCTGTAAGAGTTCCAAGTCTTAATTTTAATAATTTACAAGTCGAACAATAAGCATAAATAGTTAATATGCCATAAAAATGTTCATGAAGTAGTTATAAAACATTTTACATCCTTCATCTAATTTCATCTTCACAATAGTCCTGTGATAGTACATTTTTGACAAACTCAAATAGTAAATAACATGAAAGAGTTCTCCTAATGTCGACTGGGAAAAAATCTCAATAAAATAATTTGATGGCAAGGGAGAGAGGATTATTGAAGGGTCAAAAAGCACAACTCAAGAGGTTTAGTGGTCTTGAGCTATTTTTGTGCTAGCTTGAATGTTCTGTGAAGAATTCAGAAGCAATTTGTAATGAAAAGTAAGGTCAAAGGAATCCTTAAAGAAGATATATAGTTCTTATAGAGTTCCCAGATGAGTTAATTCCTAGGTTCATATTGAAATTACTATTTACTAGCTGTGTGTCCTTGGGCAAGTCACTTAAGTACCCAACCCCTGTTACTCATCTATAAAAATGAGAGAGCTAAACTAGATAGTCTCTGAGGTGCCATCCTGATCTCTGTCTTTCTCTATATGTGTCTCTCTCAATTTTGTGTTCTAAAATTGATTAAAAGTAAAAGATTGCATCCTTGAAACTTAGTTTTAAAGCAATGAAATGAATATGTATGATTTCCTTTGGGCCAGAGTGTGGGAACACACTTTATAATTAATGCATTTTTTGCAATTTATTCCAATTACCATTTAGGAGTAAACTGTGTTTGCATTGACATGCCAGATCACTTTAGCCTGAGGCTGTGGTTTATAGAATAATAAGAATGGAATTCCTGCTACCAGCTAGAAGATTTGGTGCAGACAGGTTTTATGGTATCCCATATTTAGAAATTTGGCATCTATTTCTTGAACATCTTCAGTTTCTCCGTCCAGGCTCTTATTTCAATCAACAAGCATTTCTTAAGTTCTTAACTTGGACATGCACTGTGCTCAGTGCCAGGGATACAAAAACAAAAATGAGACAGTCTGCCCATGAGGAGCTCACAATCTCATTCCTGCTAGATTTTGCAACCCCCCAAAAATTGAATAACTCACCTTTACATGAATATATTTTACATTTTCCCATCTTGTAAATGTATTTATTCCCATTGCACCTGATATCCAACATCCTTCCTCAGCTCCCCTCCAACCTTTTTTATTGTTCACTTCTTTGGTCATGTCTGATCCAATGAATTGTACCTGTCCATGAACATTTTTTTAGCAACGATACTTGGAGTGGTTTGCTAATTTCTTCTTCAGTGGATCCTTTTGCAGGTAATCAGAGGTTGTGACTTACTTAGGGTCACACAACTAGGAAGTTTCCAAAACCAGATTTGAACTCAGGTCTTCCTGACTCTAGCCCTAGCAGTCTAACCCAAGTTCGCACAGCTAGGGAATATTTGTGGCTGGATTTTAACTCAAACCTTCCTGATCCCATGCTCAATGCTCTTAACCATTGAGCCATGGCTGCCTCCAACCTTACTCATGCTTCAAGACCTACCTTAAGTATCACCTTTTCATTAAAGCCTACCCTAAACTCTCCCAAACCCCAGAAATGACCTCTCCTTTCATCTATTCTCATAGAAGTTCAGACTTCTTTTATTCACTAAATATTGTAATTATTTACTTATTTGTTTAGTAATTGGTAGCAGAGACAAGGCTACAAAAGTAACATCTTCAATTAAGTTTAGAGAGTGGGAACTGTGGCAGTGTGTCCAGAAAACTGTGGTGTGGAGGGGGGTGTTAGAAACCCTAAGTCACTGTTATGGAATTCTGAGAACAGGTTAGGCCAAGAAATAACTCCTGAAGTTCCTCTGATTAGATGCTTTTGAAGAACTACATACACCATTAGGTCCCTTTAATTTCTACACCTTTGGAGAAAGTTCTGGTTGTTCTGCCCTAGCGATAGTTCTTAATGAGTTATTATAGCCATTTATAAAGGAATTTATAGCTATTAAAAATACTTTATTCATAGGTGTCCTAAGTGCAGTTGTGAGTAAAGTTTAGAATTACATCAAGACTTTTGGGACATATTAGTTATTGTCATAGTTCATCGTTATAACATCCTTGAATACAAATAGGAAAACCCAAAAGTCAACCCAGTTAAGTGCCTGCCCAAAATCACAGAGGTAATGGCAAAAAATGGGACTAAAACCCAAGATTCCTTAATACAAGTATTGATTTCAGTTATAAGCTGAGCTCCCTTTCTGCTATGGAGAAATTGGAAAAAGAAGGTCCAAGTTCTGAAATACCCATGTCTCTGACAGTCTGAGCAAAATCCAAGCAGTCAGGTCAAGTCTTACTCATACTATACACCAGTTAGAAAACATCCACTGGGGAGATGTTTTCTCTTTATTCCATGATTCACAATTTAAGATTTTTAGGTTTGTTTATTTTTTTTATTTTGATGGGAGAGAATGGAAGGAGGACATTGGAAGAATCTCTCCATTGATTTTTTCTTAAATAAAAAATCTAGACCAACTGGCTCTTATGATCCTTTGGAACGTTGTTAGAGGAACTAAAAGATTGGTTTATATGCAGAATCACAAGTCGGAAAAACAGGTAAATTACTAAATTAATTCCACAAAGTTGCTCTTAAGCAAAATCCTGAATGTCCTGGACAATTCTGCAGGTCTTTCATGCAGCACTGTAGAGCTCTATTCTTATGAGGTGCTTTTGCCTGATGATACTAAAGATCCTTGTTTTTGTTTTGTTTTGTTTTGTTTTTGTTTTATTTTATTTTTTTAATTTTATAATATTTTATTTGATCATTTCCAAGCATTATTCCTTAAAGACAAAGATCATTTTTTTTTCCTCTCCCCCAACCCCCATAGCCGACGTGTGATTCCACTGGGTATCACATGTGTTCTTGATTCGAACCCATTGCCATGTTGTTAGTATTTGTATTAGAGTGTTTGTTTAGAGTCTCCTCTGTCATGTCCCCTCAACCGCTGTAGTCAGGAAGTTGCTTTTCCTTGGTGTTTCTACTCCCACAGTTTGTCCTCTGCTTATGAATAGTGTTTATTCTCCTAGATCCCTGCAGATTGTTCAGGGGCATTACACCGCTACTAATTACATTCGATTATACCACAGTGTATTAGTCTCTGTGTACAATGTTCTCCTGGTTCTGCTCCTCTCGCTCTGCATCACTTCCTGGAGGTTGTTCCAGTCTCCATAGAATTCCTCCACTTTATTATTCCTTTTAGCACAATAGTATTCCATCACCAACATATACCACAATTTGCTCAGCCATTCCCCAATTGATGGGCATCCCCTCGTTTTCCAATTTTTGGCCACCACAAAGAGCGTAGCTATGAATATTCTTGTACAAGTCTTTTTCTCCATTATCTCTTTGGGGTACAGATCCAGCAGTGCTATGACTGGATCAAAGGGCAGGCAGTCTTTTAGTGCCGTTTGGGCATAATTCCAAATTGCCCTCCAGAATGGTTGGATCAATTCACAACCCCACCAGCAATGAATTATGTCCCCATTTTGCCACATCCCCTCCAGCATTCATTACTTTCCTTTGCTATCATGTTAGCCAATCTGCTAGGTGTGAAGTGATACCTCAGAGTTGTTTTGATTTGCATCTCTCTGATTATAAGAGATGTGGAGCACTTCTTCATGTGCTTATTAATAGTTTTGATTTCTTTATCTGAAAACTGCCTATCCATGTCCCTTGCCCATTTATCAATTGGAGAATGGCTTGGATTTTTGTACAATTGATTTAGCTCTTTATAAATTTGAGTAATTAAACCTTTGTCAGAGGTTTCTATGAAGATTTTTTCCCAATTTGTTGTTTCCCTTCTGATTTTAGTTACATTGGTTTTGTTTATACAAAAGCTTTTTAGTTTGATGTAGTCAAAATTATTTATTTTACATTTTGTGATTCTTTCTATATCTTGCTTGGTTTTAAAGCCTTTCCCCTCCCAAAGGTCTGACATGTATACTATTCTGTGTTTACCCAATTTACTTATGGTTTCCTTCTTTATGTTTAAGTCATTCACCCATTTTGAATTTATCTTGGTGTAGGGTGTGAGGTGTTGATCAATTCCTAATCTCTCCCACACTGTCTTCCAATTTTCTCAGCAGTTTTTATCGAATAGTGGATTTTTGTCCCAAAAGCTGGGATCTTTTTTTTGGGATCCCCAGCTGGGATCCCAAAAGCTGGGTTTATCGTATACTGTCTTGCTGAGATCACTTGCCCCCAGTCTATTCCACTGATCCTCCTTTCTCTCTCTTAGCCAGTACCAAATTGTTTTGATAACTGCTGTTTTGTAATATAGTTTAAGGTCTGGGACTACAAGGCCCCCATCATTCGTGTTTTTTTTTTCATTATTTCCCTGGATATCCTTTATCTTTTGTTATTCCAAATGAACTTTGTTATGTTTTTTTCTAAATCAATAAAGAAATTTTTTGGGAGTTCAATGGGTATGGCATTAAATAGATAAATAAGTTTGGGTAGGGATGATCATTTTTATTATATTGGCTCGTCCTATCCATGAGCAGTTAATGTTTTTCCATTTGCTCAAGTCTAGTTTTAGTTGTGTGGAGAGTGTTTTATAGTTGTGTTCATATAGTTCCTGTGTTTGTCTCAGGAGATAGATTCCTAGGTATTTTATTTTGTCTAAGGTGATTTTGAATGGGATTTCTCTTTCTAGTTTTTGCTGTTTAGTTGTGTTGGAGATATATAGAAATGCTGATGACTTATGTGAGTTTATTTTGTATCCTGCGACTTTGCTAAAGTTGTTGATTATTTCAATTAGCTTTTTGCTTGATTCTCTAGGATTCTTTAAGTAGACCATCATGTCATCTGCAAAGAGTGATAACCTGGTCTCCTGCTTGCCTATTTTGATGCCTTCAATTTCTTTTTCTTCTCTAATTGCTACTGCTAGTGTTTCTAGTACAATGTCAAATTGTAGAGGTGATAATGGGCATCCTTGTTTCATTCCTGATCTTTTTGGGAATGCATCTAGTTTATCCCCAATGCAGATGATATTAGCTGATGGTTTTAGATATATACTGTTTATTATTTTTAGGAATGACCCTTCTATTCCTATGCTTTCTAGTGTTTTTAATAGGAATGGGTGTTGTATTTTATCAAAGGCTTTTTCTGTGTCTATTGAGATAATCATGTGGTTCTTATTGGTTAGCTTGTTGATGTGGTCAATTATGTGGATGGTTTTCCTAATATTGAACCAGCCCTGCATCCCTGGTATAAATCCTACTTGATCATGGTGGATGACCCTTCTGATCACTTGCTGGAGTCTTTTTGCTAGTATTCTATTTAAGATGTTTACATCTATATTCATTAGGAAGATTGGTCTATAGTTTTCTTTCTCTGTTTTTGACCTGCCTGGTTTTGGAATCAGTACCATGTCTGTGTCATAAAAGGAGTTTGGTAGAACTCCCTCTTTGCTTATTATGTCAAATAGTTTGTATAGTATTGGGGTTAAATGTTCTCTGAATGTTTGATAGAATTCACTGGTGAATCCATCAGGCCCTGGGGATTTTTTCTTAGGAAGTTCTTTGATGGCTTCTTGGATTTCATTTTCTGATATGGGATTATTTAAGAGCTGTATTTCTTCTTCTGTTAGTCTAGGCAGTTTGTATTTTTGTATATATTCATCCATATCGCCTAGATTGTTGTATTTATTGTCATATAATTGGGCAAAGTAATTTTTAATGATTGCCTTGATTTCCTCTTCATTGGAGGTGATGTCCTCCTTTTTGTCTTTGATGCTGTTAATTTGCTTTTCTTCTTTACTTTTTTAAATTAGATTGACTAGTACTTTGTCTATTTTGTTTGTTTTTTCAAAGTACCAGTTCCTTGTCTTATTTATTAAATCAATAGTTCTATCACTTTCAATTTTATTAATTTCTCCCTTAATTTTTAGGATTTCTAGTTTGGTTTTCTGCTGGGAGTTTTTAATTTGATTGCTTTCGAGTTTTTTTATTTGCATTTCCAATTGATTGATCTCTGTTCTCCCTAGTTTGTTAATATATGCACGCAGGGATATGAATTTACCTCTGATTACTTCTTTGGCTGCATCCCAAAAGTTTGAAAGGATGCCTCACCATTGTCATTTTCCTTGGTGAAATTATTAATTGTTTCTATGATTTCTTCTCTAAATGATTTTGGAGTATCATATTGTTTAATTTCCAATTAGTTTTTGAATTGGTTTTCCCTGTACCATTACTGATCATTATTTTTATTGCCTTGTGATCTGAAAAGGCTGCATTTATTATTTCTGCTTTTCTGCATTTGTGTGACATGTTTCTGTGACCTAATGTATGGTCAATCTTTGTGAATGTGCCATGTGGTGCTGAGAAGAAGGTGTATTCCTTTTTATCCCTATTTATTTTTCTCCATATGTCTATTAATTCTAATTTTTCTAAGATTTCATTCACTTCTTTTACCTCTTTCTTATTTATTTTTTGATTTGATTTATCTAAATTTGATAATGGTTGGTTTAAGTCTCCCACTAATATGGTTTTACTGTCTATTTCTTCCTTCAATTCTCCTAGTTTCTCCATTAGAAATTTGGGTGCTATGTTATTTGGTGCATACATGTTGATTAATGATATTTCCTCATTATCTAAAGTCCCTTTTAACAAAATATAATTACCTTCCCTATCCCTTTTGATCAGGTCTATTTTTGCTTTGGCTTTATCAGATATCATGATTGCAACTCCTGCCTTCTTTCTGTCAGTTGAGGCCCAGAAGGTCTTACTCCATCCTTTAATTCTGACCTTGTGGGAGTCTACCCTCCTCATGTGTGTTTCTTGAAGACAACATATGGTAGGGTTTTGGATTCTAATCCATTCTGCTATTCGTCTACATTTTATGGGTGAGTTCATCCCATTCACATTCAAGGTTATGATTGTGACTTGTGAATTCTCTGCCATTTTGATGTCCTTCCCTGATTCTAACCTTTCTTCTTCAGCTCTACCTTTTAGTCCAGTGATTTACTTTAAATCAGTCCCCCTTGTCCCCTCCCTTGATATGTTTCCCTTTCTAGTCCCTCCCTTTTTGTTCCTTCCCCCTCCCCCCCTCTTATTCCCTCCCCCAGAGTTGATTTCCCTGAGAGTAAGGTTCCAAAACCTTCCAAATGAAATAGAAACTCTCCACAAACCCATGAAGAATTTGAATCAGAAAGGATCAATAAGATGGAAGCCCTCTGGGAGGAAAAGTGGGAAATAATGCAAAAGAAATTCATGCATCTACAAAACCAGTATGACCAAAGTGAAAAGGAAAACCAGGCTTTAAAACTCAGAATCAGGCAACTCGAAGACAACGAGCAAGAATTAATAAAGCAAAGCCAAAAGACCAAGAAATTAGAAGAGAACATAAAATGACTCACTGACAAGGTGACAGACTTGGAAAATAGAGGAAGAAGAGATAATTTAAGAATAATTGGACTTCCAGAAAAGCCAGAAATAAACAGCAAACTCGACATCGTAATACAAGATATAATCAAAGAAAATTGCCCAGAGATTCTAGAACAAGGGGGCAATACAGCCACTGACAGAGCTCACAGAACACCCTCTACACTAAATCCCCAAAAGACAACTCCCAGGAATGTAATTCCCCAATTCCAAAGCTTTCAAACAAAAGAAAAAATCCTATAAGAAGCCAGAAAAAGACAATTTAGATATAAAGGAATGCCAGTCAGGGTTACACAAGATCTTGCAAGTTCCAATCTGAATGATTGTAAGGCATGGAACATGATTTTCAGAAAGGCAAGAGAGCTGGGCCTTCAACCAAGAATCAGCTACCCAGAAAAACTTACTATATACTTCCAAGGGAAAGTATGGTCATGCAACAAAATAGAGGATTTCCAACTTTTTGCAATGAAAAGACCAGAGCTCTGTGGAAAGTTCAATATCGAAAAACAAAGAGCATGGAATACCTGAAAAGGTAAATATGAAGGAAAGGGAAAAGGAGAAAAGTGTTATCTTTTTCTTTTACTCAAACTCTCTTCTATAAGGACTACATTTATATCAATCTATGTATACTAACATGTGGGGGAAATGTAATGTGTAAATAGGGGGAAAAGAAAGACCAAATAGAATAATCTTTCTCACACAAAGATTCACACGGGAAGGGGAGGGGAAGAAAACTCCTATAAGAAGGAGAGGAAGAGAGTTTTTACAAAGATCCTTGTTAAGAGAAGATAGTCAGAAGATCCCCAATATTCTAGATTAATTTCATACCTCCTCGCCCCTTGTAGTAACCAAATCCATACTGAGTTAATGGTATGCTAAAATTTTGACCCTAGGTGTGACACTTACTCACTATACAACTCTGGACAAAATGACTAAACTTCAGTTTCCCCATATGTAAAATGACAATACTACTACTTAAACTACCTCCCTTCCAATGTTATTGTAGAAAACTGTTTTGCAAATTTCAAGAGCTGTTGTATGAATCTGAGTTATTATTCCTGAAATTTTCTACTTATAACTTACTCTCATAACAAATTAATTGATGAATGGGGCAAGAGAGGTGAAATAATAATGATGATGGTAATTACAATTGAGTGCCAAAATAATCCTCCTAAAGTGAAGACTTGACAATGCCACTCACCTTCAAGAACCTCCAGTGATTCCCTGTGCTTTCTAGAATAAAGACCAACAGTTTCAGAAGTTCAAAGCTTCTCCCAATTTAGCTTTAGCCTATATATCCTAATTTATTTCATATAATTCTCCTTCATAGAATCTATGTTTCACACAGATTGGTCTACTTGCTATTCATAGAATTTGGCATCTCATCTCCTGTGTCTTTGCATAGGTTAACCCCCCTAGCAGGAATGTCCTCTTTTCCCAAATTTCTACCTCTTGGAATCTGTTATTGTTCAGTCATTTTTCAGTTATGTCTGACTCTTTGTAATCCCATTTGGATTTTTCTTTGCAAAGATACTGGAATAGTTAACATTTCCTTCTCTGACACATTTGACAGATGAGAAAATTGAGGCAAACAGGATTAAGTAACCTACCCAGGGTCACACCACTACTAAGTGTCTGAGGCTAGAATTGAACTCAGGAAGATGAGTCTTCCTGAATCCAAGCCTGGCACTCTATCCACTGTGCCACCTAGCTGCCCCTTAGAATCTATAGTTTCCTTTAAAGCTTAATGAAGGTTCTGCTTGTCATAGGAAGCCTTATCCTTCACATCTAGTCATTAATGCTTTCTCTGTCCTGAAATTGTAGTGATTCACTGGGAAAATATTGTATCCAACCCCTTTCCTTTAAAATTTAAACTCCTAAAGAACAGGAGATATTTATTTTATTTTGTTTTGTTTTTATATAGCACTTTGCACAATGTCATAAACTGTAGCATTCAATTAACCATTTCTTGATGGATGAAATTAATTATATTGATATTTTGTAAGTGTATGTACTTGTTTCATATACTTGCAAAATGCTATATTGCATACTTGCAAAATACTATGCTATATTGTTGTTACTGCATTTATTTATTTCAAATATATTATTTGAGAGCTGGCCAATGAAGGTCTAGTCCTTAGAGCAGACTCATATTAACCCTTCCTGATAGTTTATACAAAGTATGTACCATTGTCTCTTTCTGAATTGAATCCAACATATGGTATCTTAATGAACCTTCCAGACATGAGTGACTGAGGAAATGATGCCCAGTGGAGATGACTTTTCTGCTTGTCTTGGGAATTCATATATAAAAGGTTCTAGCTGACAGTTTCTGTCTTTTTCTTCCTCCTCCTCCTCCTCCTCCTCCTCCTCCTCCTCCTCCTCTTCCTTCTTTTTTTTTTTTGAGTGAGGAAGAATCACTATGAGTTGAAGGATTGGGAGAAGAGCAACTGTCAACCTCCACCCCCCCCCATCCATCTCCAGCTGCTATAGATCCCTGAGTGTATGGTACCTGTTGCTTTTGTTTTTATTCCTTTCTGATCTTAAATGAAAGAATATCCAGATATGCAGTTGACTAAATTCTAATGCTATAAACTGCAAAAGGTGAGGAAAGCCATCAAGTCTCTCCAGCAATCAATCGGTAGCAAAGAGAGTTAGAATCAGTAGCAACAACATCTAAATCCAATAAGAGGATGGCACAGCAGTCAAGTGACATGTTCAACCCAGTTCAGTAGCACATTGACCCAGCAGCAGAGATGTGTACAGGAAGGAATCAGCCCCCTGAGTAATGAATAGACTTGCCCATCGCCAACAGTAGTGCCTCAAAGAAAGCCTGATGAGGAACCTCAAAGGGAGAAAAGGATTTCCATGTCCAGAAGTGATAGGGTGCCCCTCATCCTTACATGTTCTCTGCCTGTATACATAACTACCGTTATCCTCTCCAAGGACCTTGTGTGCAAGGGGAGAAGGTACCCCTCCCTCAATCTGCAATGTTTTGTTTTTGTTTTTTTTTTCAATTTCTCAGGAAAGACTTTCTTTTAAATCTAATAGATGTTAACACTGGTTGATATTCATGGAGGGGGGGAGCATTGGATAAGGTTTATGAGTGATAGTATGAGAAGCCAGAACCCCTCAGGTTTACCCCTAGAACACTGGAGAGAGAAGTAGCCATTACTTTCTGGAAACTCAGTCTTCCAATTGGATCAGAAGGGAGAGTGAGACCAGAAGGGTCTCTACAGGGAGCATTTGCTTGTTACAAAGCACCTTCCTATTTACCTTCTCATGTACCATCTCTTATACCTTGTTATACGATAAAAACTCAGAATCACTGAATCATTTACTTATAATTGAAAACTCCCTTAGATGTCTAGTTCAGTCCCTTTATACACTAGATGAGGGGACTAAAGTCCAGAAATTTTAAGTGGATTTCCCAATGTCTCAAGTAACAGGTTCTCTGACTTCCAACTGAAACTTAACAAAGTTTCAAGTTTGCCCAGTGGCAGAACTTTAAATAGAACCCAAGTTCTACAAGAACCTAAGTTCTTGTAATTTTAATTATCTATCTGTTTTATTGTTGATAAATTGGAAAAAGAAAGGGGAGAATGATGGTAAACGTTGACTTGTTTGTCTGGCTTTCCCAATGGTTCTTGGATGTCTTGTATGGCTAAGTCAATTTTTGGTTTCCAGTAGCATCTGGTTTTGTCACTCATTTTTACTAATAGGAAGTATATATCTTACAGAATATCTGATTCGCAGACTAAATTTCTTCCATCACACTTAAGTATATGATCAAGTGACTTACCAGTTCGAAGGCAAGGTGGACCTTTTTAATGAAGACTAAAACTATTGCTGTTTGCCAATGGATTTTAACATTCAACAAAACAGTTGATATTAAACTCCCTAAGAGAAAGGTGTGATTTAAACATTGTATCTCTTCCAGTTTCTGCCATAATTCTTGAGGCCCATGACTATATGTTGAATGAGCAACAATTTATTATTATGTTAATGATTATTTAAAATATTGAATTGGTACATTGATTTATAAATACAGAATGGCTAGCAAATGTTATCTTATTTCATTTTTATAATATCTGTGGGGAAAATAGAGCAGCTATTAGCTCTACTTTACATTTCAGGAATTTGAGTCTCAAATACACACATTGAACTAAGAAATGATTGAGCTGAAACTAACCCCAAGTCAGAAGACTCCAACTCCAGTGTATTCATCATGACACCATGCTGAATCCCAAGAAGCTCTCTCATATTAGAGAAGAGATAGATATGGGTAAGATATTGGCTTCATCATGAAGGACCTTATAGAGTAGCATAGCTTTATACACGTATGGGAACTTCTTTCTAAGGAGATGAAAATCTCATCAAAAAATCCATTGAGTATACACTCTTAGTCATGGTTCTAGACATTATTTTCTATCATATCATCTTAATCTCACTCTATGCACTTATCCATCCTGCTTTGTAGCTGGACCCTTGACCCCAATAAAATGCTGATTGGAACTAGCCTGTGGGAAGGAGAATTGATAAATACTGAAAATTGCTTTGTAAATTCCAAATCCTAGATCATAAGGCTTGAGTGGCCCTTAGCCTTTCTGCAGATACATTCAACATGAAAGAAGGTTTTTTGCAGCACCTTTTTCCCCCTGCATTTTATTAATTTAAATAACTAAAAGAACAATTGTTTTTGAGAATATCAACCCAATAGATCTTTGACTTTGTATGAAAGAAACAAATACAGTAAGCTAGAAAGGATACTGAGTTTGCAATCAAAGGACATGGGTTCAAATAATGGTTCTGTGATTTCCCATTGGTATGATCTTGGCTATCACTTCCTTTCCTTGAGTCTCAGGTTTCTCATCCTTAAAATGAGAGGGTTGATCTAGATGACTTCTAAGATCTTTTTTTAGCTATAAATCTAGGGTGGCATGATCTTCTGGGATAAGGAAATACATATGTATGCATATTCTGTGTCTGTATGTGACACAAAGAAATTGAGTGGGAAAAACTACCAAAATTAGTATCAAAGAACAGGCCCCACCCTTAGGACTGAAATTAGTTTAAGAAGCTAATTTTAGTACAGAGCTAAAGAGTTCACTGGGTTGTTAACCAATGGAATTGAGCCTCATTCAAAACAGAAATGGGGCTGGTTAAAAGATCTGAGGCAGTTAGTGGCCTCGATTGGCAGTTAGCCCAGAACAATAGTACGTAGCAGCTTCATTTTCCAGAAGCAATGAAATTGGAGGCTCATTTTTGCTGACATTTCTTTCCAGTCACTTACTTTCCCTGAGGCCTCAGGGAGTTTCTGCCTTTCTGACAGAGCCTATGAGACAGACAGGGAGAGGCAAAGCCCAACCACCATAACACCAGCTCATGTGCTGTTTGACTGCCAACTCACTTTCACCCATAGGTTCTCATTTTGAAGCTTACACTAGCCTTCTGCAGTAAGTAGGTCATGGTTCATGGGTCCCTACCCCATTTTACAGATAAAGAAACTGATTTTTAGAGATGCTCAAGTACTGAACAAGGAAAGACAGAATTTAAACTCTAGTTTTGGGCCCTAAAAATCAATTCTTTGTCCAGTAAACCCAATTATCTTTAATGGAATATGTTTGAGGTGCAAACATAAAAACTGTAATAGAACCAGATGTTACAGTAGCTTTTGCCTTCTTCTAGATCAAATGGCATATTTACAAAGCACTTAGCATAATACCTAACACATAGTAGATGCTTACAAAATGCTCATTCTCTTCTCCTATGAAATTAGCATGAAATATCTAGTATTTAAGACAGTAATTTAAGAGTAGAAAGGAGAGAGCAGGAATAGTGAAATGAGCAATTGAAATATTTAGATAATTTGCTTTCTCACTGCCTTGCTTCAAAGTGTAGCTTAAATCTCACTTTCTGGGCAAACACTTAA
Organism: Monodelphis domestica; assembly: GCF_027887165.1. NCBI lineage: Eukaryota > Metazoa > Chordata > Mammalia > Didelphimorphia > Didelphidae > Monodelphis > Monodelphis domestica. The sequence goes on from NC_077232.1 coordinate 97,320,638, forward strand.
CTTCAGTCTACTTCATTTTTCTCATCTACAAAATGAGGATAATAAAAGCACCAATCTCCCTAGGTTATTGTAAAGATCAAGTGAGATAATATTTGTGAAGCATTTTGCCAACCTTAAAATGCTATATTAATGCTAGTGCCATTGTCATCATTATCATTATAACTATTGTTTAGACTAAGACCTTCAGAGTCAGACAGTTGATATAGACATCCTTTAGAGCTCATCTATCGACACTGACAACTCAGATAGATGTACAAATATTATTATTTTTTCCTCAGTTCATTTTGCTAGCCCAGTGTCTGGCACATAATAAATGCTCAAATATTTGTCAATTGGCTGCAAATGGATAATACAGTGGGTCCAGATTTGAATAGAAACAGGAAAATGCATAGGATTGCTTTTGTGAAATTTCTCAGTTCCTTTAATAATCCCAAACTTTTTCTCCAAAACCAAAGCCCCACCTTTGAAATACCTCTATTGTTACATGATTGTGACCACAATCTTTGAAAAAGTCATTTTTTCCAGAGTGCAATAGAGAAGCACATAGAAGGTTTAAGGATGTAAATAGATTGCAATACATCACAAACAAAGGGTAATAAGAACTAAAGTAAAGGATGACATCAAAGAAATGTTTGAGGAAAAAAGAGAATAGGCTGATCATGTAGCAAGAGGAAACAATAACTGATTGACAGTCCATCTGTACCCCAAGTAGTCTTAAAAATATAAGCACAAAACTGTTGAGGGCTCCAATATGTTGGGAAGATGTCCTCTAGTGAAATTATGGAAAGATATGTGTAAGAAGCACAGAAGATAGGTGGGAACAGATGGATTTCAATCTACACTGTTGAAAGAAATAACCACTTTAATGAGATCAGAGATCCATTTGAGCATAAGCAAGCTCAGATCAATGAAATGACTGAACATTTCCCTAAACATAAGCTAGTCTGAACTACTTCTATTCAGTTCTGGTCCCAGCTCATTCTCCACCTGAACCATCCATAGATATAAACAGATGGACTTACTCATTGAGTAGCTTGTCCAAATACATATCGTAACTAGGGAAAGATATTTATAATCTATTTTGTTTTTCTGTTGTAAATTTCTGAACCAAACTCTTTCTAACAGGCATGAATTTTATTTACAGCACTAACAGTAAGAAGGACAGTGTAAGGCAGATAATAGGTATTCAGCAAATGAAGGTTGAAAGAATAAACTTAAGGGATAACAAAATTATTAAATCAAAATTAATTATAATTCATTTATACTTAAAAGATTAATGTCTCTGTGTACACACACTATTATAGTAGCTCATAGCTAAAAGCTGATGAGATCATAGAGACCAATGCATGGTTTATATAAAAATCTCCTATGTAACATCCTTAAAATGTATTTGCCCTACTTTCTCCTTGAATATCTCCAGTGAAGAAGTTCACCGTCTACCATGGCATCACACTCCACTTTTAATAGACTCTGATTGTCCCATGTATTTGAGTAAAATCTGCCTCCTTTAATATTTACCCTTTGGCACTACAAAGAACAAGTATAGTCCAAAACCTTTCATGGATCTGAAATGTTCCCTGATTCTCTTCTAACATAAAGTTCCTTCAGTAATTTTCTCTCCCACAACTTATTTAATTTGACACCTCTCAAAAGACACTCACTATATTTTGCCTTATAGACATTGTTTATGTAAATCAGCCATGCACACATATACAGTCACATTCTATTCTCCACTAAAATCTCACACATGTTTCATCATGATATGGAGATGATTCTGGATTCTCAAAGTCTATTCCAGTAGACTAAAAACTCTGGAAGTTTCTTCTAGACTGGATATTTGCCCAGTGGTAGACTATACTCCTGTTGTCTAAGATCCAGAGAAGATGTCTAAAGTCTGGAGAGGATGATTTGTCTATGGTCCTATATCTAGTAAGAGGCAAAATCCAGATTCAAACCTGGGTCATCGGATTTTAACAACACTGCTCTTTTGACTACACTAATGCATTGTACCCTAATCACAAAATAAATAGTATTATACAAACAGTATAAATGAAGTTGGTAGCTGTTTACAGCTCTTAAGGCATGAGAGGATGTAATTTTCATTTTATTGAATTATTTATTTTCCTGAGCCCTACATTGAGACTCAGACTCTTTTCATCTCCTTTGTTCCTAGAGAATTCAGAGAAATGTTTCATCCCTAGAATCATCCATTGTAAGCTGATGGAAGATAGAGATTATATAATTCTTTCTAGCTAACCAGATCAGGTTATAGGTTTCCACATGCAGCCACAACCAGTCCCTCAGCTTTTCAATTTTCCCTGGGCAGAACTAGACTTCTCTTCCAGGTATTTGGGGAGCTCAAGACTTGTAAATGACTAACCTGCCATAACCAGGGAATGGGGAGAAGTTCCAAGTCTTGATGGATCACCTCCCACATGGGCTATTCATCAGATATGTCCAAGGAAGGGACTGAATAATGATTTCCCAAAATTGTCTATTTTTGGGTTTCTTCAAGGGGACTTTGGGGGCTTTAATCATCGAGAGAGACCACTGAGGAATTAATTTATTGCTCAATGCTAGCCTAGCTGATAAATTGATATTGTTATCCAGAAGTCAATCTCTCACTATTTTTAATCATTATGGCCATCTAATGAAATTGAGTAGGAATTAGTGCAACTTATTTGTGATACTAAGACTGATTCAGAACTTCCTTTTTTACTTTCTGAAATGTCAGTTTCTTTGATGAATTTGAGCTTTGAAATAATCAAAGGTCAGATTTTATCCCCAATAGGTTAAGTAGTAATCCAAGAAAAAAATAACATTGGTCCCAGTTCATGTTATTTTCTGTACAAAGGAATAAGTGCTATCATTTTCTTCTAGATCATTTACTCTGCTAGCATCATTTTTCATAATCCTGATTTACTACCATGTTACAATGAAACATCAGAGGATGTATATGAATAACATAGGATACTTTAAGTTGAGTAGAGAAGTGTCACAATATCAGTCCCATAACTCCCTGCTAGATAGCCTCTCTCACAAGAGGGTCATGTCAAGTTAGCAAGCATTTATTGAGCACACATTTACTATCTGCTAAATGCTAGGAATATAAATGCTAAAGAAAGGAAGATATTCCCTGCCCTTAGTGAGCTTACTTACAAAAAGAGGGATAAAGATACCAGGCATGAGTAAATTATACATAAAATCTAGGAGGTAGGTACAGCCTGGAGAGGAATAAAGGGAAAGGAGAGGAATAAAGGCATGAGTAACTTGGGTTGCCATTTTATAATGAAAGCTCTGAGAGGAACCAGCCATATAGAGGTAGAGATCACAGGGACAAAAGATACTTCCAATGTGTGAAGTCCAAGACTAGAGATGATTTCCAGAGTAGAGAAGTTTCTGTGACAGTGTAGAGAAAGTCCAATAGGAAAGTGAGGAGTATAACCTGGAGAGAGTGTGGATGGCACTAGAAAAATCTATCATGAATAGTACTGAATAGACAGTTCAAAATACTATTTTATTAAGCCCAGGTTTAAACTATCATCCTCTTGGAAATATTTACTGATTTTCCAATACCTGACAAAGAAAGCTAAGAAAATTGTCAATGGTTACATCCATTCCATACCAGAGATAAAAATCATATAGAGGAGTGTTTTCTGTAATAATATTTACCATATTCCCTTTGTACTAAGCAGATGTTGATCAGTCACATTAGCTCTGATGGAAGGAATGGGAGAAGGCATTCACTGTACCTTCACTTTTTCTCCTTAGTACAAGCTCATTGCAAAGGATAGAGTAGGAACAAGAAGAGAAGGAACAGAGGTAAGGCAAATGGTTTCTTTTTTTTATTTAGTCAATTTTGAACATTATTCTTTGGTTACAATAATTGTATTATCTCCCTCCCTCCCCTACCCCAACACTTCCCATAACCCAAGAGCAATTCCACTGGTTTTACATGTGTCCATCAGAACCTGTTTCCATGTTGTTGGCATTTGCATCAGGATGTTCATGTAGAGTCTATATCCCCAACCATATCCCCTCAACCCATGTATTCAAGCATTTGTTTTCCTTCTGTATTTCTACTCCCACAGTTTTTCCTCTGAATGCAGATAGTGTTCTTTCTCATAGATCCCTCCAAGTTGTTTCGGAACACTGCATTGCCACTAATGGAGAAGTCCATTACATTCCATTGTACCACAGTGTATTAGTCTCTGTGTACAATTTTCTCCTGGTTCTGCTCCTTTCGCTCTACATCACATCCTCCACTTTATTATTCCTTTGAGCACAATAGTATTCCATCACCAAAATATACCACAATTTGTTCAGCCATTCCCCAATTGAAGGGCACCCCCTCATTTTCCAATTTTTTGCCACAACAAAGAGAGCAACTATGAACATTCTTGTAGAAGTCTTTTTCCTTATTAACTCTTTGGGGTACAAACCCTGCAGTGCTATGACTGGATCAAAGGGCAGACAGTCTTTTATGGCTCTTTTGGCATAGTTCCAAACTGCCTTCCAGAATGGTTGGATCAATTCACAACTCCACCAGCAATGAATTAATGTCCCTACTTTGCCACTTCCCCTCCAGCATTCATTACTTTCCACTGCTGTCATGTTAGCAAATCTGTTAGATGTGAGGTGATACCTCAGAGATGTTTTGATTTGCATCTCTCTGATTATAAGAGATTTAGAACTTTTTTTGTGTGTGCTTATTAATGTTTTGATTTCTTTGACTGAAAATTGCCTATTCATGTCCCTTGCCCATTTTTCAATTGGAGAATGGCTTGATTTCTATGTAAAATTGGTTTAGCTCTGTATAAATTTCAGTAATTAGACCTTTGTCAGAGGTTTTTGTTATGAAGATTGTTTCCCAATTTGTTGCTTCCCTTCTAATTTTGGTTACATTGGTTTTGTTTGTACAAAACCTTTTTAATTTGATGTAATTAAAATTATTGATTTTACATTTTGTGACTCTAAGTCCTTTGGTTTTAGAATCTTTCCTTTCCGAAAGGTCAGATGTGTATACTAGTCTGTGTTTGCCTAATTTACTTATAATTTCCTTATATTCAAGTCATTCACGCATTCTGAGTTTATCTTGGTGTAGGATGTGAGGTGTTGATCAATTCCTAATCTCTCCCACACTGTCTTCCAATTTTCCCAGCAGTTTTTATCAAATAGTGGATTTTTGTCCCAAAAACTGGGTCTTTGGGCTTGTCATAGACTGTCTTGCTAAGGTCACTTACCCCAAGTCTATTCCACTGATCCTCCTTTCTGTCTCTTAGCCAGTACTAAATTGTTTTGATGACTACTGCTTTATAGTATAGTTTGAGATCTGGTACTGCAATGCCACCATCCTTTGTATTTTTTTTTCATTATTTCCCTGGATATTCTTGATCTTTTGTTCTTCATAATGAACTTTGTTACGGTTTATTCTAATTCAGTAAAAAAAAAAGTTTTTTGGTAGTTCAATGGGTATGGCACTAAATAAGTAAATTAATTTGGATAGGATTGTCATTTTTATTGTATTAGTTCATCCTACCCATGAGCAGTTAATGTTTTTCCAGTTGTTTAGATCTAGTTTTAATTGTGTGGAAAGTGTTTTGTAGTTGTGTTCATATAGTTCTTGTGTTTGTCTTGGCAGATAGATTCCTAAGTATTTTATATTGTCTAGGGTGATTTTAAAAGGAATTTCTCTTTCTGATTCTTGCTGCTGCTGAGATGTGTTGGAGATACATAGAAATGCTGATGACTTATGTGTGTTTATTTTGTATCTTGCAACTTTGGTAAATTTGTTGATTATTTCAACTAGCTTTTTAGTTGATTCTCTAGGATTCTTTAAGTAGACCATCATATCATCCACAAAGGGTGATAGCTTGGTCTCTGCATTGCTAATTTTAATACTTTCAATTTCTTTTTCTTCTCTAATTGCTACAGCTAGTGTATCTAGTACAATGTTAAATAATAAAAGTGATTATGGGCATCCTTGTTTCACTCCTGATCTTATTGGGAAGGCTTCTAGTTTATCCCTGTTGCAGATGATGTTGGCTTATGGTTTTAGATAGATACTATTTATTATTTTTAGGAAAGGCCATTCTATTCCTATACTTTCTGGTGTTTTCAATAGGAATAAGTGTTGTATTTTGTCAAAGGCTTTTTCTGCATCTATTGAGATAGTCATGTGATTTTTGTTGGTTTGATTGTTGATATGGTCAATTATGTGGATCTTTTTCCTAATATTGAACCAGCCTTGCATTCCTGATATAAATCCCTCCTGATCATAGTGAATAATCCTCATGATGACTTGCTGGAATCTTTTTGCTAGTATCCTATTTAAGATTTTTGCATCTATGTTCATTAAGGAGATTGGTCTGTAGTTTTCTTTCTCCATTTTTTACCTGCCTGGCTTTGGAATCAGTACCATATTTGTGTCCTAAAAGGAATTTGGTAGAACTCCCTCTTTGCTTATTATGTCAAATAGTTTGTATGGTATTGGGATTAGGTGTTCTTTGAATGTTTGATAGAATTCACTTGTTAATCCATCAGGCCCTGGGGATTATTTTAGAGAGTTCTTTGATGGCTTGTTCAATTTCTTTTTCTGATATGGGATTATTTAAGAATTGTAATTCTTCTGTTAATCTAGACAATTTATATTTTTGTAAATATTCATCCATATCACCTAGATTGGCATATTTATTGCCATGTAATTGATCAAAATAATTTCTAATGATTTCCTTAATTTCCTCTTCATTGGAGGTGATGTCTCCCTTTTCATCTATGATACTGTTAATTGGTTTTCTTCTTTCCTTTTTTTTATTAAATTGTCTACTACTTTGTCTGTTTTGTTTGTTTGTTTTTCAAAATACCAGCTTCTAGTTTTATTTATTAGTTCAATAGTTCTTTCACTTTCAATTTTATTAATTTCTCCCTTAATTTTTAGGATCTCTAATTTAGTTTTCTTCTGGGGATTTTTAATTTATCTGCTTTCAACTTTTTTGATTTGCATTTCCAATTCATTGACTTCTTCCCTCCCTAATTTGTTAATATATGAACTCAAGGATATAAATTTTCACCTGAGTACTGCTTTGGCTGTAACCCATAGATTTTGAAAGGATGTCTCATCATTGTCATTTTATTCAATGAAATTATTAATTGTTTCTATTATTTGTTCTCTAACAATGATTTTGGAGAGTCATATTATTTAATATCCAATTAAATTTTACTTGGCTCTCCATGGACCCTTACTGATCATTATTTTTATTGCCTTATGACCTGAAAAGGTTGTATTTATTATTTCTGCTTTTCTGTATTTGTTTGCCATGTTTTTTGTGACCTAGTACATCATCAGTCTTTGTGAATGTACCATGTATTGCTGAAAAGAAAGTGTATTCTTTTTTGTCCCTATTTATTTTTCTCTGTATATCTATTAACTCTAATTTTTCTAAGATTTCATTCACATCTTTTACCTCTTTCTTATTTTTTTTTTTGATTTATCTAAATTTGAGAGTGGTAGGTTCAGATCTCCCACTAGTATAGTTTTTCTATCTATTTCCTCTTTCATTCCACTAGTTTCTCCTTTAGAAATTTGAATGATATACCACTTGGTGCATACATGTTGATGACTGATATTTCCTCCTTTTCTATACTCCCTTTTATTAGGATGCATTTACCTTCCCTATCCCTTTTAATCATATCTATTTTGACTTTGTCTTTGTCAAATATCATAATTGCAACTCCTGCCTTCTTTCTATCAGATGAGACCCAATAGGTTTTGCTCCAACCTTTAATTCTAACCTTTTGAGTATCTACCCACCTCAGGTGTTTCTTGTAGACAACATATGGTAGGATTTTGGACTCTAATCCACTCTTCTATTTGTTTTTGTTTTATGGGTGAGTTCATCCCATTCATGTTCATGGTTATGATTGTCACCCATGTATTCCCTAGCATTTTGATATCCTCTCCTAATTCTGTCCTTTCTTTTTTTGCTATAACCTTTTAAATCAGTGGTTTACTTTTAATCAATCCCCCTAATCCCCTCCCTTAATATGCTTCCCTTTCTGGCCTCTCCCTTTTTGTTCCCTTCTTGTTTTTTGGGGTCTGTTAAGTTCCCTCCCCCTCTCTTGTCCTCCCTTTTTGTACTCCCTCCACCCTTACCCCCCTTAGTTTTCCCTTCTCACTTATCCTGTAGGATAAGATAGAATTCCAGACCTCAATGAATCTAGATGCTCTTCCCTCTCAGAATTAATTTCACTGAAAGTAAGGTTTAAGTATTACCTATTAGCACTCTCTTCCTCTCCTTCTTATGAGAGTATTCTTATCCTCCCCTTCCCATGTGCATCTTTGTGTGATAAAGATTATCATATTTATTTTATTTCTTCAAGTATCTCTTGGTGCAATCTTCAATTCCCCCCTCCCTTTTTCTTTTTTTACATATCATCTTATAGCCTTTAATGCCCCAATAACTTCCTGTGAATGATTTTTCTAATTACTATAATAATGAATACAATTTTTGAGAGTTACAAATAACATTTCCCCATATATTAATATAAATATATATAATTTTATCTAATTGTAGCCCCTAAAGAAAAGTTTAAATTAAAAAAAAATTTCCCCTTTTCCCTCTCTTTCTTATTTACATTTTCATGTTTCTCTTGATCTTTGTATTTGGATATCAAACTTTCCACTTAGTTCTGGTCTTTTCTTTACAAATACTTGGAAATCTTCTATTTTGTTGAATGCCCATACTTTCCCCTGGAAGTATATAGTCAGTTTTGATGGACAGGTGATCCTTGGTTGAGGATCCAATTCTCTTGCCTTTCTGAACATCATGTTCCAGGCCTTGTGGTCCTTTAGTGTGGAAGCTGCCAGGTATTGTGTGATCCTGATTGGTGCTCCTTGGTATCTGAATTGTCTCTTTTTGGCTTCTTGTTGAATTTTCTCCTTAGCTTGAAAACTCTGGAATTTGGCAATTACATTCCTGGGAGTTGTCTTTTGAGAATTTAGTGTAGAAGAGTTCTATGAACTCTTTCAATGTCTATTTTGCCCCCTTGTTCAATAACATCAGGGCAGTTTTCTTGGATGATTTCTTGTAGTATGATGTCAAGATTTCTGTTCATTTCTGGCTTTTCAGTTGACCAATGATTTTCAAATTGTCTCATCATGACGTGACCTGTTTTCCTGATCTGTCACCTTGTCAGTAAGATAGTTTATATTTTCTTCTATTTTGTCAGTCTTTTGACTTTGCTTTATTAATTCTTGCTGTTTTGCAAGATTATTGTCTTCCAGTTGCCTAATTCTGGTCTTTTTGGACTGATTTTCAGATATAATCTTTTGATTTTCCTTTTCAGTTTGGTCTATCCTGCTTTTCGTGGCTTCCAGCTGTTTCTCCAATTGGGAGTTCTTGTCCTTCAGACTGTTATTTTCTCTTTGAACTATTTCCCACTTTTCTTACCAGAATGCTCCAATCTTTTTGATAAACTCCAATTTAAATTCTTCAAGAGCTTGGGGACAATTTCCATTTTTTTGGAAGGTTTTGGGTTTATTTGAATTTCCTCCTGTATTTCTCTGTAGCCTGGGTTTTTCCTCTGTAAAACTTTTCCAGGGTCAATGCCTTTTTCTTGCTTGTTTGTTTCTTTGGTTGGTTGGTGGGGGGCAGTTGCAGTTCCTGGGCACAATTTGCCATCACTGTGGAGGTTTTTCCTTCCCTTTTTAGTCAGAAATCTGAGTGAAATGGGCCGGTTCTCTGTGTATGGAGTTAAGGAGCAAGGATTTTGCCTGAGGCAAGCTCTCGAATCTCTGTAGCTTCAGCTTTTTGCTGCCCTTCTCTGTGCTACCTTCCCAAGAGCACCCAAGGTCTGCACTATCCAGCCCACCAGGGTTTCATGTGTAGCTGCTCTCAGGGGTAGGTCTTTGGTGGTCTTAGTCAGCTCCCAAGAACCTTGAGGTGCCCCTTGCTCACTCTAGAGGTGCCCCTCACTCACTTGCTGATTCTGGCACAAACTGGCTCTGACTCTGGTTCCATAGGTGATTGGGGGAGGGTAGATCAGCTCACATTTGGGTAGGAGGTTTTTCACCCCCTTATAGTGTGGAAATGCCCAAATCCCACATACCTTCAATGTTGCACCCTACTGTAGAGTCCCTTTGTTCTTATGAATTTGGTTTCTTTTGGTCTTTTGAGGTAGTCCATTTCGGTGGGTGCTGAGGAGAGGAAGCGTCCCAGGTCTAAACTGCTGTCATACTTACCGTTAAGTGGGAAATGGGTTTTTAGAAGCAATTGTGACTCAGTGGTTAGAGCACTGGAACTGGAGTCAGGAAAACCTGAGTTCAAATCCAGCCTCAGATGCTTGTTAGCATTGTGATCCTGGGCAAGTAATTTAACCTCTGATTGCCTGGACAAGAATCCACTGGAGAAGAAAAAGGCAAACCACTCCAATGTCTTTGCCAAGAAAACTCCATGATGGTCCATGATGGTCCACAAAGAGCTGGCCATTAATGGACAACAACACATATGTTTTTGGTACTTCATTCTTACATTTGGGCTATACTTTTCCATAAGAATACAATTACATAGATAGTGAGGGTCAAGATGTCACAATCAGTAACTACTCTGACACAAGACCTAGGCTCAAAAGGTACTGTCAATAATGAATTAATCTTGTAGCCATTACCCAACCCTTCAAGTATTTTCTGCTTGAGATTTTCAAGCATCTTACCATACTTAACCTAGTGCTTGGCACATAATAAAAGTTCATTAAATACTAGTTGATTGACTAACTTTATTGCCCAATTTAACAAATTAAACTTTTGAGTGCTTCCCAAGGTTGTTGTGAAGAATAAATGTGCATAATGTGTTTAAAATATAATGGGCATAAAGTGCTTTGCAAACCTGACAATGTAGTGCAAATATCACCTGTTATTATAAGTGTTCCCAGTAGCACCCCTAGCAGCACTTCTGAGTCCTGGCACAGACACAAGAAAAGTCAACCAGGTAATTAGCCTTCCTAGAGCTTCAGTATAAAAAGGGTCTTATCTGACTCACTTCTCTGGGGTCTACAATAAAAGCATTTAGGAATACAAACCAAAATATCTAGCCTCTCTCTGAGGAGGGGAGATGTTGGTGTCCTCATTAAGGGCATCAGTGGCAGCTGATGTGTTGTTACCTTAACTTCTATCATGGTTAGTTTCCTAAGCCATTCCATAACATCCTGTTGAATCCTCTAAGAAAGCTAAGCGAGAGACAATATTACTTTAGCTCCATTATGCTTTGAATATGATCTTATTGGAACCTATATAAGAATATTACCAAGATTTAAAACAGTGTTTCCATAGGTAAATGCATTTCAAATTCCAGATAATTCAATTCACTTCAAAAATCATTTGAACAAACCTTTATTTAGCACCCACTATATCCAAGGCATGGTGCGAGGTGCTAGAGATACAATGATGAAAACCAGGAGTCAACTCTTTCAATGAGTTCACAATGCAGGCAGCCAGGTGGTATATTATTGGTTGGGTAGTCAAGAAGACCTGAATTGCAATTCTACCTCAGAAACTTAGTAGCTACTCTTTTTGGATTATAATAATAGCTCCTATAAGATTAAAAATCAATATCCAAATACTCTAAGAATTATATTTTATAAAGTTTATTAATAATAACTTGCAGCAAAAGGAAAGTAATAGCTTCAGTAAAGAATCTTCCCAGGACCTCACTTGCGAGAGCTCTGAACACCATCAGAAGAGAGAGAAAGAGCAGGGTTACTCACACCTTTATCAATACAACGTAAGCACGCAACTTGGTGATGAAAAGGAAAAGGATGCTGGGTAATGTAGGTCACGGGTATGACATTTCTATTTACACACTCCCTAACTGAGTTATTGAGAGGATTCCATGAGATATTATATATAAATTGCTTTGTGAACTTTAAAGTGCTCTCTAAAAGTTAGCTCTTATTATCTAATATGGAGAATGTGACATCTACAGAAATAAGTATAGTAAAGGGGGAAATGTGAGTTGGTCAGGAGAGAGAACTAACAAAATAGTAATGGAGAATTTAAGGAAGGAAAGATTCATTTTTAATTGGAAATGAAGTAGAAAGAAAGCTTCCATGACTGACATAGAATTTGACCTTGAACTTAGGAAAAAGAGCATTTCAACAAGCAAAGAACTCAAGGGAGTATATTCTAAACATGCAAGATGGTTTTTACTCAATTTATTACACAACTGACTTACAATTTAACTTACATCCATTTAGTAAACCAAGAATTTGATTAGGAGTTGAGCACTATATGTTTGGAAGAGAATTAGACAATTAATCAGTATACCTGGATTCCAGTCCTGTCTCTGATACTGATTCTCTTTGGGAGTTAACATCTCTATTTTGAATATTTATAAATATTCTTTCTAATTTATCCTCCACAGAGTGGCCAAAACCATCTCTCTAAGGATTAGTTCATTTCGCTTCTCAAAACCCTTCAAAGTCTCACTATTGCATAGTCTAAAAAATACATAAGCCTTATCCAAGAGTTTAAGGAGCTGCAGAATCTACTTCCAACCTACTTTTCTAGCTTTATTTCACCCTGTTTTTCTTCATACAATTGCCATGTGACCATCCAGGCAAACTCAATTACCAACTGTTCCTCAACATAAAACATCACAGCCCTACTCCACTCATTAAAGCAAACTGCCATTTTTAACACATGATCTTTTCATATATTTGACTATCAAAATCCTTCAAGGTAACATTGCCTTTATGAAATCTCCCCTGATGCCTACAACTAATAGTGATTATTTCATCGAGGAAGTTTTTAAAAGTCTTCTGGTTTCTTTTCTTTGTCTTCATCCCTAGCCCCCTAGCAAAGTGACTAGAACTTTAAGTGCTTAAAAATTTTCTTATTGATGGATTCATCATATCCCAGTTTATAGCATATTAATTGTACATTAACCCCATAAAACTATAACCTCTTTGAGACTAGATGCCAGTTCTCTTTCCTTTTTATACCTGTGGTATCTAATAAAGGATCTTGTAGGCATTTCATTAATGTACACTTAAGGGAAATTCTTGGGAAAGTGTAAAGAATGATTCCCTAATAGATAAGTAAATAAAGTCCATGAGCATAATACATTTTCAAAGAGAATTCCAAACTGCCAGTTGTATGAGAGATTGCTGTAAATTGCTAATAAATACAAATTTAAGTACTCCTGAGGTTTCATGTTGCCCCCAGCAACGTGGCAAAGATGACAAAAGGCAGAAACACTCAGTTATGGAAAGGCAATGGCCAGACAGACAGACTAACATATTTTTGGTAGAGTTGTGACTTGGTCTACCCTTGGAAAACAATTAGGAATTATCTGAGAAAAGTCAATAAACTGCTTGTACCCTGTGACCCAGGAATCTCACAGCTGGACAGATGTCCAGAGGAGATCACAGGCAGAAAGAAAGGTCTAATATATATCTAAAATATACACAGCAGCACTTATAGCAGTAGCAAAAACAAACAACAAAACCCAGAAACAAAACAGAGGGCAGGGCTTCTAATTAGGGAAAGGAAGAACAAATTGCAATGCATGAAAACAATGAAATTATTATTCTGTAACACTGCAACAACTATAAGGAATTCAGAGGAAAACAAAAAGAGTATAAATCTACATGGAATGAGGTAGAATTTTAAAAGGAATATATGCTATGATTACAATAATATAAATGAAAACGCTACTAAAATGAATGCTGTGTACCTGTAAGGACCAATTTTAGCTCTAGAGAAGAGCTAAGGAAATAGCACCTTCCTCTTTTATAGTAGAAGGACTACAGAGGGCTTCTAGGGGAATTATGGGTGCAAATTGTTTCAAACATTGAAAAATGAAGTTACTATGTTGGTTTTTAACTGCTTTTCTTTGTTTCAAAGGAAGTCTCACTGGGGATTGAAGAGATGAAAGCAAAGGTAGGGGCACAGAATATATCCAGAAGTGAATCTGATATATAAAAACAAAAGGCACTAAAATAACTTTATGAAAGCCTATATAAAGTAAAGCACCAATATTATTATTCACTCATCCATCCTTAACAGAGGGAATAGCCAAAATGAAATCCATCATTCCCCAGAGGGCATACTGTAGACCATAAACAGCCAAAAATTCAGCAAGGGAAGAAGGAGTTGGCAATAGAAAATCATTTCTTGAAAGCATTTCTGCATTTTTTTATATATTGAAAGCTTTCCTCAGACTTACAAAGATAAGATCCTACATTCCCCAATGTGTTTGAAGAGGACATTTTTGTTGGGATTTTCAAGGTATGAGATTTTACTTCTCAACTATGCTTGAATGAAAAGGAAGACAGTTAGACTTGGCTGATCAAGCCTGCCTAGGCCTTATGTCTATCTAGCTAAAACATGGTAAACAATGTGGAAACATGTCTTCACTGGTGATTTGCTAAACAGAAACATATTTCCCCTACTGAAGGCAAAGAGAGTTTACCATCTTGTTAGGCTTTGCCTAGGTAGAGCATAGCAGAAGCCTGAAGTCCCAGAGCTTCGTGCGCCATGTTGAACCTGGATCAGGAAGAGGTAATTAAAGCTTTGACTGACCCTGTAATCACATTTTGCCTCCTTCCCCCTGCTCTCCTCACTCCTCTGCACTTCTATATTTGTTATTGTTGAGTCATTATAGTTATATCCAATTCTTCATGTGCCAATTTGGGATTTTCATGGCAAAGATATTGGAGTGGTTTGCCATATACTTTTCTAGTTCATTTTGCAGATGAGGAAACTGAGGCAAACTGGGTTAAGGAACTTTTCCAGGGTCACATAACTAATAAGTATCTGAGGCTGGATTTAAACTCATGAAGGTGAGTCTTCCTGATTCTAATCCTAGTGTTCTACCAAATATCCCACCCTTTTCTCAAATACTACATATTTAAAAATGAATCTATCATCTTCCCTACAAAGGTGGCTTTCTCTCCTGTCATTCATTAATTCAGTTTCTTTTTTGACAAATACATAATGAATATCTATTAAGTGTAAGGTGTTAAGATAGCTGCTTTAGGAAATATAAACGTAAATTAGGGCTAATTCCTGCTTTTCAGAAACCTAGTAATGGAGAAAAGAAAACTCTATGAGTAGCATAATACTGAAAGACAGATGGTGTGCTTGGATACGGTAAGGGTCATGAGATATTTGAATTATCATATGGAGCTAGGAGAGATAAAAATCATAAACAATTTAAAAAAGAGAGAGAATGTAGCTTTCACACTGAGCCTTGGGACAATAGAATTCTGACAGATAATGTTGGGGAGAAGAATTCTGGGGGAAAAAACAGCATTAGCAAGATCTCAAGATCCTTATAAGACTAGTGTATCATCTGATTTAGCTTACATTAAGAATATGTCTTTAAGAAGATGTTAGTCCTATTAAGTTCAATTATGTGTTCTAATATGAAAATATATAGAAAAGTAAGAAAAATGGGTCTGTAAAGGTTGTTGAAGGACAGACCATAAAAGGCTTTAAATGCCATGCCAAGGAATTTAGACAATTCAAAGGAAGATAGAAAGCTATTTTTTAAAACCATGATTAGTTATGAGAATGCTTAATACCAGGCACATAGGCTTAAACCCTAGAATCTTTCAACTTCTTTTTTTTTCTTTCTCACAAGAGATATAACGACAACCAATGATATGACCTGCTAAGACACTGGGCTCTTGAAATATGCTATGTCTGGCCTTGTGGCATAAGTTATTGGGCAGCTATATGGCACAGTGAATAGGGCACTGGATCTGGAGTCATAGAGACTCAACTTTAAATTCAGATACACACTTACTAACTGTGTGGCCTTGAGGAAGTCTCTTATCCCATGTGCCTCATCTGTAAAATGAGGATAATAGTACTATCTATCTACCTTTTTGGGTTGTTGTGAGAAACAAATAAGCTAATAATTATAAGTACTTAGCACAGTGTCTGGCACATAGCAAAGTCTACATAAATAATAGTAATTATTATTATTAATATTTTGATTGTTTTTATGTCTGTTCTTGGGAGCTGACCATGAAAGGGGTCATGAGTCTCTTTGACTTATTGCTCCCACCTAAAGATTACTCCAGGAAAACAATTCAATAGAGGCTAAATATAGCTTGTGCCTACATTTCCCCAAATGTTGGAAATAGTTCATAAGCAGAAACAGAATGCACATTAGGTGTTCAAATAGTCCATATATAACCCATTGAAGGCAATCATATTTAGATGCTATTGAATATGCAACATCTTTCCCATGGGACTATTATTTAAATCTTTCACTGTAAGTGAGGGGAGGGGATAACTAGGGGCAAGGTCTCTTATTTCCCTGAGCCACCGCTCCATCATAGGGACCGTGCTTCTTTCTCTAAAAAGTATGCTGTTTCAAAAACTTCCTTCCTCATGCTAGAAGGCTTGATCCTAGGATCACAGCAACTAGGACATTGAAATTTCCACTTTTCTGCAGAGAAGTTTAGGATGTAGAAATATTGTCCATGCACTTCCCTCTCAAACAAAATAGCACACACTTATTTGCCTTAGCCAAATGCTCTTACAGGAAATTGATTGGCTTCACTACCATCTTTTATGCTAAGAAAGTCCACTCTCAGGTCTCAAGCCTCCTATGTATTGGTAAGGGCTAGGCAATGGGGGTTAAGTGACAAAGGGTCACATAGCTAGGAAGTCTTTGGGGTCCAATTTGAATGAAGGACCTCCTGTCTCTAGGCCTGACTCTCAATCCACTGAGCTATCCAGATGCTACCAGACCCTAGAATTTTAAACTTCATCTCATGTTATTCCTTGGATTCTCTAGATTACTTTCCCATAAACATTTGAACATGAGGACAAGGCAAATCTGTAACTTCAGGGTTAAAATCAAAGGCTAAGATCTAGTGATTTAGGGAAGCTAAATATCTAAAATGAGAAGTGAAAAAATCCTTGCTCTCCAAACAGATCATCAACAACTGCAATCATCAAGGAGATTAATTTTGGATCATAAATTCCTTCAGGGAAGGAGCCATGTTTTATTTCACTTAGTCTCCAAACCTACACTATCTCCCTAAAGTCACCTAACACAGAGCCTCAGGTAGTAAAGATAAGATCTCAGCAGAGATGTGCTGAATTAGTTAAATTGAATTTCCATCATTAATGCCAGGATTTTCTTGTGTTGTAAGCCTCAAGACATTCCCATTCAGGGTGATGATCTTAAATCACTGCTTAGCTGGGCCAGGTAATCCCCAGGCCAGGTTTAATATTTAACTTCCATTTCTATAAAAGGGCAATATAGAGCCTTACATTTTTAAGCACTGAGGTGCTTCAGAACTGGCAGTGTAACAATAGATGCTGTTCCCATTTAATTATTCATATCACACAAAGTGAGACTCCATCTAGATAGGTAAAAAACATTATATGAAAATAAGTTGTTGGTGTTTTTTTTTTCCTATTCTTTCAGCAAAAAGAAATTTTCATGGCAACTTTTAAAAGGAATTTCAAACCTTTGTAGAGTTGGACTTCTTTTCAAAAAAAAAAACAAAGAAAAAGTTCACACTAGATTTCCATTTCCATACGTCTTATTCACTGACCTTCACATTCACAATGCATTCTGCATTTTTTGTGATCTTTCCTTCTTTGGAAGAACTTTGGCAATTACTGTCTTTATCATTCAAGCTTCAAACTTTTAAAGGAAAATATATTAATCAGCCATCATATGCAGTGCAGTGTAGTATGGGATCAATGTAGTTTGGGATCAATACAGTGTTTGAATGACATAGTCCTTGCCCTCATGGAACTCCCAATCTAGGAGACAAACTTTACATATTCACAAATAACTGTACTATAGAATGATATGAGTTACACACATAAGAGAGGTAGAAACAAAGGACTATCTAAGACATGAGTCTGGAAAATTTATGGAAGTTTTCACAGAGAGAATGAAATTTGAATAAGTTCTTAAGAATTGGTAAGATTACAACATGAAGAAATAGAAGCAAAATGATCCCATATCTATGGAACAGCATAGATGCAGAGACAAAATAAGGCTATGGAGAAATGCTGGATTTGTTGTCAGAAAACTTGAGTTCAAGTCCTAACTCTGGGTAAAATTAGTATCCCTTCTTAGTTTCCTAATCCATAGAATGAACAGGTTGGACTAGGTGACCTCTGAGATCTTTTCAAACTCTAAATTGATGAGCCCTAAAACATGTGTAGAATACTGAGTAGTCCAATTTATCTCCAACATATGTGAACAAGTTGTGGATGACTTTGAATGATAATCTACAGATATCAAACTTTATTTGTTAGACACCGAGGAGCAGTGGAAGGATTTTGGGCAGAGAAATGGTAGGATCAGAGCTGTGCAAAAGGAAAATTAATCTGGAAATAGCATAAAGAATTAATTGGAGAGAGAGAAGGGAAGCAAGAATAATGAAAGGCCTATTATAATAGTAAAGCAAGGAGGTAATTACAAATTGACTTAAGTTATGGTGGTTTTTGAAGATGCAACACAATGGAGACATGACTCTAGTGACCTTACTTCTTTCTTTAAAATTCTCACCCTAATCAATCCCAGAGTCATAGGGGTTTCAACATAATAATGGCATGTTGGCAGCCTTGAATCTATTCTGTTACTGCTTCCTTCTCTGTTGTTCTCTTTTACCAGAGGATCTCACAGAACCAGAATACTCCCAAAAAGGGCAATGGGCCTAGAGCCCAATTCATGGGGAGTCAGTGCACTCCATTAACTTTAGGAAACTCAGGGCAAGTGGAATTTGCCAGATGTGCCCTTACTCAAAAAGCTGCAGACATAACAATCAAATCTCTTTTAATCATCTACAAAATGCAGATGTGTTTTGCTGGCATACCCTCAAGATCCATTGTCTGCCTAGATGAAGCATCCTATAATGGCGATTAAACATTGTTGTGAACTTAATAGGTGTACTGATTGCCTGGGTAAAATTATCTGTGTTAACAACATTTGGTGCCCATTTCATACAACAAAGTTTTTTTTCTTCTATTTCAGTTATTTTCATATTAAGTCTCTATGTTCATTCATGTGGAAATGTGGAAGGAAGGAATGAAGGAAGGAAGGAAGGAAGGAAGGAAGGAAGGAAGGAAGGAAGGAAGGAAGGAAGGAAGGAAGGGAGGGAGGGAGGAAGGAGGGATTAAGGAAGGGAGGAAGGAAGGGAGGGAGGAAGGAAGGGAAGAAGGGAGGAAGGAAGGAGGGATTAAGGAAGGGAGGAAGGAAGGGAGGAAGGGAGAGATAAAAGGAAGTCATACCACTGTCTATCTTGGGTATAAGCCATCCTTCATCCCAATACACTCTATAGAAACATTTTGTAAATATGAGGTTTCATAGCTTATCCACTTCCATAGTCACCAAGGCAACTTAGATACACTGATTTTATTTGTTTCTGAGATCTATTCCATTGCCTTGTACTGTATAGTTGAAAGTGGGGTGGATCTACAATAAGAGTACATGAGCTCAAATACGAGCTCTGCTACTCACTGCTTAATTGACTCACTGCCCTTCTCTGGACTTCATTTCTCTCTTTTGGAACCTAACCATGGATATAAGCCAGATACACACACAAACACACACTCCTTTTACTCTTTTCCATGAGACATTGGTACCATTGACTAAGGAGTTTACTTCTCCCACCCTGACTATCTAGGATTGCAAATGGTAGAAGGTGTATAAGATGGCTGGATTTGATGGTTTTCTACAAGATGAGGATCCATTTCCATACTTACCCCTATCTATATGAAGTGAACCAGGGTAACGATGACTAGAGAGAGAAATGGATTGGCAAAGTTGTTTCTGATCATTCTGGCACACAAACTGTGTTCATTATTCTTGCTTTTTCTAAAAAGAGTAGAACATGTGCTCATAGTGGGTGTAAGATTAAAAATGAATATCCAAATACTTCAAGTATTATACTTTTATAAGAATTCATTAATAATAATTGAAGAAAAGGATAGTGATAGCCTGATTAAAGAGGAACATCCCAGACCGGTGGCTCAAGAGATAGAGATAGGAGGAGAGCTCAGGAAGAAGAGAACCGGGTTGCAGCAAATTTATTTACAAAAACGTAAGAATGCAAAATAAGGAACATAATTCAAGAAATTCTGGGAAAAGCAAAGGAATTCTGGGGAACATAGCCCTGGGGTCCACAATTCTATTTACACATGGGTGAAAAGCTAGGATGAAGATGATCAAGAGTCTGGCATCCAGTATGGGTTGCCTCTCCTTTCTTCAAAGGTCCCCATTTAGATTTCATGTTATGTTACTATCTAAGCATCTGTGGTAAATGTCAAGGGTCTTTGGATTGGGTATGCTGGGTTTCTATAGAACAGATGACAGAATCTAAGAATACTTACTACTGAGAATATGTTGGACAATAGCTTATAATTCCAGAAACCAATGCTGTCTAGAATATTCTGATCTGGAAGCAGAGATGGAAGTGTGAATAAAAACGAGAGGGGATATCAAGTATTAAACTTCTAGGTACTGGGTCATTTGGAATGGTGAGATGATTCAAATATATGTAAGCATGGGTAGGTCATTGGACATATAGCCAAGATATCCTGAGTTTAAATCTAGCTTTAAATCCTTGAGAACTGTGTGACCTTGAATAAGTCCCTTAATTTTACTGTGCTTAGTTTTCTCATTTGTAAAAAGGGGCTGATAATAACAGCTACTTTCTACTGTTAAGGGAATACAATGAAATAATATTTGTATAGAGAAGGGAATAAGTATTTATATGACACTTCTTATGTGCCAGGTGTCATACTAGGGATTTTATAAGATGATAAGTATCTATGGTTTGATTTAAGCTCAAGTCTTCCTGACTCCAAGCTCAATGCTCTATCCACTCTATCTGTACAACCTAACTACCTTTACCATTAGAGTACCCTATAAATATAGGAGTAATATCTTTGGTATGGAGGGCTTGTCGTGCCCTCCTAGGGCAGCTCTCCAACCTCTGACCCTCACCTGACACCCAGCTCTCACTTGTGGCTCCCAGTAGCTGCTAGCATGCGGCAGTGGCCACACCCCAGGCAACAGCTTCGAAAGGCCAGCTAAACCTTGTGAGGGTAGCCATCGGGTCATCGTGGACCCCTGGTGAACTAGGGCTTTGCTCACCCAGCATGTGAAGACTGCTTTGGCTGAACAGATGGAAGAAACCAATAAGAAGGTTCAACGGCCGAGATGGCGACACAGCAAGGCACTGTGGAGTGTTTAGGGCGTGTTGGAGCACAAAGGACGACACGGCCATCCAATGCAGTTGAGGGAGTCTCCAGATGTAACGATTTTTTGTGCCACTGGACCCAGGCTTCCAACGCCGAGAGAGTAGGACTGTCTCTGTGCATCGACTTTTCCACTTAAATCTTCATGCACAAGTGTCTTTGTGCACAAAAACACACAAAGATAATAGTCATCCTTGGTTACCGAGAAACTACTACTACTACTACCCTATAAATGCTACCTAGTATTATTAAATACTATCTATCATTTCCAATATCCTTTCTTCTGTTTCCCCCTGCTTTTAGTAAATCCCAGAAGGATTCCTAGATGCAAACACAAATAAAAACACAAACACACACATGTAACAATAACAAGATAACAAGCATTTGTTAAGTATTTACTGTATTCTAGACAATGTTCTAAGAACCAGGAATGCAAAAAGGGGCAAATAAAATCCCTGTAGTCACAAAGGCCATAGCTATGGGGACAGACAATTTCAAAAATTACTCCTGCTATCCTAAAAAATCTGGGATGGAAAGTGTCAGTAAGTTTATTTATGACTGCAGGTGGTAGAAGAGTCTATGTGGGACCTTGTAATCTTATTTCCTTCCCTTTTTCACTGGGTTCAATAAACTTTGTGTTCAAAGGATATAAAATATCTCTGAGTTCTGTGAGTGTGAGGATAGTGATAACCATATTGAGGAGAATGCAAACCCAAAATAGGGGCTCTCAACCTGTAATTGATCAAAGATTTCATATTTTGATATTTTGACTGATATCCCATTTCATCCTTTAATTCTCAACTCAGCCAACGCAACATTTGAAACCAGAGACTGAGTGCTCATGAGAAGCAATTTAGGTCATTGTGGGTAAAATAAAGACCTATAGCCAGTAGGAATATTGTTGTCTTTTATGAAAACTAGCTCATACATTTTCCAGAGAGACTCTGAAGTGATCAGAGCTTTTGACATGACCTGATGGGAATTTTCAATAAATGAGGTGCAAAAATGTCCAACTAATTTTTTTAATGTTTCAAATAAAGCATAATCTTTCTCCCTTGCTGGATAATTAATACAGTGACAAGCTACCTCACTGGAGGCTTAAAGAAAGTTACAGGTGAAATAATTTGGACTTTTACCAATGCCATAAGTACCATGTGTGTCACAACAAAATAAAGGAACTGAATAAAATTATTTACAAGTTCTCTTCCAGATCTATTTTTGGATAGAAACTGCTGAATGGGCGCACATCAGTTCTGAATCCCAATTTAGACCCTTTCACATCCCCCTAATCTCCCCTGTCTTTTCTCCCTCTGTAAATTTAGAAGCCCATTATTATCTGATAAAGTAGAGATTTGTTTCAAAATACAATTTTAATTTCAAAGATCTGATCATGAAAATAACTAGCTTACCTGGTAAATGGATGCAATATCCTCTTATTAATTCAGGCCCGTGAAAAAAAAAGGAAGTCAAGAAGATAAAATTTATGAAGGGTGGGAAAGAAGAAGATGGGGGTTGTAGGAGTTTAGAAATAATCAGTTGACTTTTTGGTTTGTCAGTTTACTTCTTTTCAGCCACTCAGCCAAGTTTAACTCAACTTAATAATGAGCTGTGATCTCCTAAAATGCCCTGAAAAAGGGGAGTTATTAGAGAAATATTACTTCATGATGAATATAGTTGGCTATGCCTTTTAAACTTATCCTAAATGGATAGGCAGAAGTCTTAACACAGAATCCTATAGTGGCTTAGACTTCGAGTTTGAGATTTTCAAACCCATCCATCTCATTTGAAGGATGACTTCCTGCCCTATAAAGTGGTTGAAGTCTTTCGACTCTCTTTGGTTCCCTCTCATTGATTTCAAAAGGCAACTTGGGATGCAAATAATGGGAGAAAAGTAAACTATATCTTTCCTGTAACTTCTTCAAACTCTTTGGATAATATAACTAGGTACAGATTAATGAGAATAATGAATCCAGTGGAGCTGACTCATATATTCAAGTTTGCACTATTTGAAGTTATAATTATGAGAAGAAATGGTCATTGGTGCTAGCCTAATAGAAAATATGCAATGTGATTTTGAGTAAAGAGAATACTTCTTTGGATTCATTATCTATCTGCCTCATTAGGAAAAGAGATACTATGAAAGCAAATCTGCATGATGGAATCACCTTCTCAAGAGAACTGAATACCAAATTTGTTTGAAGGAATTAGTGATGGCTAACCCGGAGAAGAGAAGGCCAACACAAAATAAATGTCTCTGAGTAGCTGACAGACCATCAAGTGAGAAAGGCATTAGCTCTATCATCCTTAGATCAGAGATAATAACTAGGGCTAAAATTAGGCAGTGAGGGGCAAAGAAATAGATTTCTGCTCAATATAATGACTAATGTTTAACCTTCAATAAAGAATGAACTCCTTCAAAATCAATAACTTCACTGTGCCTTCTGTGGCACTGTATAGAAACTAGATGACCAGTTGTCAAGGATATCATAGAGGACATTCAGGCTTGAGGCAGGCTTTAGATTTTATGGCCTCTCTCTGGTCAGGACCTTGTCAGCTGTCTCCCATATGGTAAACTATAGCTGGGGGAGAAAACTATCTATAATTGAAGTTCTTCAGAAGAAGAGGGGGATGATATTAACCCCAAACTCTAGGGTTCAAAAAGACCAATAAATTTCTATATTTGATGAATCAAAAACAAAATTGACCCCTTTGATTTGCTTGAACCTCTTTGGACTCCCAGGCAAGTAGATGGCACAATGGATAGAGCAATGAACCAGGAGTCAGGAGAACTCAGCTACCTAAGTTCAAATCTGGCCTCAGACCCTTCCTGACTGTGTGACTCTGAGCAAGTCATTTAACTCTGTTTTCCTCAGTTCCTCAACTATAAAATGAGTTGGAGAAGGAAATGGCAAACTGTCCAGTATCTTTGCCAAGAAAACCCTAAATGGAATCACAGAAGTCAGTCACAATTGAAACAAGTGAGCAGCCACAAATGTGGATACCCAGTGTGTTGACTTCTTACTTGATCTTAAATGCCATTTTCCTACTTGGGCTTTGAATCCCAATGCAGACACATTACTGACATGTGCTTTTAGATCTTCAGCATGCTCCTGCCTCTAACTCCTGCCCCACCTATTATTTAGAGTTACCTAACCCTTTTTTATGCTAAAGAATCCAGCAAATGCTCCTGAATCCCTTATTGCTATCCACTATCCTTTATCCTCAGTAATTCCATCAGCATGTCAGTCCACTCCATAGAAGGCTTTTGAGTATAAATCCTGACTAGTGCCACCTTTATTTCCACCCCAACTAGGACTCCTTCCAATCTATTGTTCTTTGATTCTAAGAGTGAAAAGCTTATTTTTCTGTCCAATACCACAATACTAGGCAGCTAGGTAGTACAATGGACAGAGCAGGGAGCCTGGTTTCAAGAAGACTTGAGTTCAGTTCCAGCCTCAAATATTTACTGGCTATGAGTCCCTGGACAAATTATTTCACCTTTGTCTGCTTTTGTTTTCTTAACTGTGGGAATAATAATAGAGCCTCGCTCTCAGGGATTTTATGAGGATATTTGTTAAGCCCTTCGCATACTGCCTGGAATATAAGCACTTAATAATTGCTTACTCTCTCCCTTCCCTGACAATTTCTAGACAATTTTACTAGAAAGAAATATTTGCTGTGCAGCCAGACTTTGGTAATTTTAAGGCTTCTGAAGTCTTCAATAATAGCTACCCAGAATATTTGGAAGTCCTATGAGCCTCACAGGATCTTTGAATGTGAAAGCTCATAAGCATAAAAAGTGTGATTTAAGTATTATATGCTGCATTCATTCCAGGTGTTCTTACCTCTATGTGCTTATTAAGGATGGTTGAACTGCATTTCACACTTTAGAACTCACATAGTAGGGGATGGTCCTGAGCAATGCCATATTCAGCTGAATGTGTTCATTCGCCTGAATTATTTTTAAAAAGTTATCATTATCCTTATAAGAGAGGGAAAGATGAGAGAAGAAAATTACTCGAACATGTCACCAGTTTCTCGTTTTTTGGCATGTGGTTCATTGAATACTAGTATCTGTACAAAAATGCAAACTCAATTTTAAAGAGCTTTATATTGTTTATCTACCAACTAGTTACTATGTTCCTGATTAGTGCAAACAGTGAATCTCTTGTTATGGAGTGTATACTATGTAATCAGCCCTGGCAGAAATAGGAGACATTGGTAACTGAGTTTGAGGAACTGGAAATACAGCAGAAAAAATAATAGCTTATACTTTTGTTATGCCATATAATTACAAAACACTTTCATGGGTTATTTCATTTTAGTGTCCCAAGATCTCTGTGAAATAAACATTGCAACATGGCAGGAATTATGATCTCCATATCATACAGGTAAGGCACCTGAGGCTCAGTGTGTAACTCTCTTGTCCAAGGTCAAAGAGATCCTCAGAGACAAAAATCAAGACTTGACCCTAAGATCTGCTGATTCCTAGGTTGAGGGCTCTTTCAACCACTCCATGCTGTTTTATTAAAGAGATAGAAAATCAATCTAGCTAACAAGGACTAAAGGGGAAAAATAGATTCCAACTGAAAAAACCATGGGGGACATTTTCTATTGTTTTTCCTAAATGTAGATTTTTTAAAAAGGCTTCAAGGACCACATCCTCTTCTTATCGTCAGTGTGTGGGGGAAGTAGGAAGAGCATAGGAAATAGACTGGCAGGGTGTTGATTCAGGCTACATAATTAGATTATGAATTATAATTAATGAAGTAGCCCGAATCAACACCCTGTGAGTACACTTCCTATCCTTGCTCTATTTTTCCATGGTCCAAAGAGGCTCTAATTCTCCTGAATTTAGAATTATTTTTAGTACATTATTTAATTAGGGTTTTTTTCTACAAAATCTCACTTCTAACTCAAGATTTTGTTTTGTTTTGTTTTGTTTTGTTTTTCCCTCTTCTAACCTCTGCTAAATTCTGCTTGAAAGCTTGTCTTCATTTCTAGAGAGGCTCAGCAGAAGTAGATGAGAAGGACACTGAAATAACAAATTCTTTCTCTTTATATAGTCTAGAAGGATAAGGAAGAAGTGGCCAACTTAACTATTTTTTATTCAAATGCATATTACATTGGCACTGTGCAAATGGGAATATTTTGCAAATGCCCATTCAGCACAAATCTAAAAGAAATTGCTATTGTCTGGATTTAAGATTCAATTTTGAGTAAATAAAATATAGGAAGATGGCCACAGGACCAAAATGAATCTAAAAGTCTGGAATCTTAAGTAGCACCATAGTTAACTTTGACCTCTCGGCCTCAGTTTCTCCATATTTAAAATGGGGATTAGTAATAACACCCACCTCTTAGAACTTGTATGAAGATCAAATGAGATAGCTTATGCAGAACATTTTGCAAAGCTTAAAATGCTATACAAATACTAATTATTTATTATTATTATTAATATATCAGAAAGGAAAGGACTTTAGGGATATCTAGTCCATGCTTCTCATTAAACATTAAACATCCTTTAGCATCCTTTCCTAGTGATGTGTTTATGGTCAAAAGAACTTTGAAATGAAAAATAAAGATAAAAGAATTACAAAGTTGAAAAGGTATAGCAGTCACGTAGTCCAAATTCTTCATTTTAGAGATGAGGAACCTGAAATTGGAAAAGGTGAAAGAAATTTTCCAGTGTCACAGACCTGAAAAGCATCAAACCTTGTCCTCAAATCCAATTCCTCTGATTCCATATTCAGTGCTTTCTACTACACCATACCGATTATTCTAACTACCAAATTTACAGAATGTGAGATATTGAACAAGTTAATTACTCCCTTGGAACCTCAGGTTCCTCATCTTTAAATAAGAAAATAATGTCTGGACTACTTTATTTTACGGAACAATTGTGAAGAAAGCATTTTGTGTGCTCCAGGAGGCAGCAAGATATGGTATGTAGAGATTGCCTCAAAGTCAGGAAGTCTTGGATTCACACACACTTGATATGTACTGACTGTTGTCCTAGGAAAGTCACTTTATTTATTAGTGTCTGAGGCAACATAGTGGTAGTCTCTCAGTGATCGAAAATGACGATTGTCTTTGTGCAGTTTCATCTACGGTGTACCCTCATGTGGCTTTGGAGTCCAAAGGCTGAGGCACAGAGTTTGTGGCACATGGGGCATGGGACACCAGTTGTTACGGGAGGTACGGTCGTGGCCTGGTGTCAGCTTTCACGCACAGCAGCAAGATGTCGACATCGTTCATCTTCAAAGGTGGTGGCGGCATGGTGAATGTGGGTTCGCTGCTTCTGTCAGAGGCAGCGAGTTCTAGTTGCTTTGGTGTCATGCCAGCCCACTTCAAGTTGGACTTTAGCTGATCCTTGAATCTTTTCTTTGGTCGGCCTTGTTTCCTGAGTCCAGCTGACAGTTCACCATAGAATACCTGTCTTGGTATTCACTGTGGGTCCATGCGGATGACGTGTCCAGACCATCGTAGCTGGGTTTTGAGGACCATTACTTCGATGTTGGTGGAGTTGGCTCTGTTGAGGACTTCCTGACTGGTGATACGGTCCTGCCATTGGATCCTCATGATTGACCGGAGGGAGTGTTGGTGGAATTGCTCCAGCTGTTTCATGTGCTTCCGGTACAGTGTCCATGTCTCACAACCGTACAGGAGTGAGCTGAGGACCACTGTGTTATAAACTTTGAGCTTCGTCGCAGTGCTTACACCGCTGTGTTGGAGGACTTTGCAGCGCAGCCACCGGAGTGCCTGGCTTGCCTTTTGGATCCTGGCATTAATCTCGTGGTCTAGGGACCCATCGTTGGCGATGGTGCTGCCCAGGTACTTGAAAGTGTTGACATTAGAAAGCTGTGTGCCGTCGATTGTAATGCACGGCTGGTTCGTTGGCCTCCCTGGTGCAGGTTGGAACAGCACCTCTGTTTTGCTGAGGCTGATAGTCAGGCCAAACAGTTTTGTTGCGGTAGAGAACCGCAACAAAACAATGGTTTGGAGATGATTTTCTTGGTGGGCCATGAGAGCACAGTCATCTGCAAAGAGAGCTTCCAGGATGAGTCTCTCTGTTGTCTTTGTTTTTGCAGTCAGGCGGTGAAGGTCAAATAGTGAGCCATCCAGTCGGTATTTGATGTAGACGGCCAGGTCTAGATCCATCACAGCATGTCGTAATACTTGGGTGAAAAATAGGTTGAATAGTACCGGAGCAAGGACACAGCCTTGTTTCACGCCATTGGAGATGTTGAAACGATTGGAAGTCTTTCCACCAGATAGGACTTCCCCTGTCATGTCAACATGAAAGAGCTGGATCAGTTTGACGAATTTTGCTGGGCAACCGAGCTTGTTGAGGATCACCCACAATGCGTCCCTGTTCACTGTGTCGAACACCTTTGTCAGGTCTATGAAGACAATGTAGAGACTCAGGTTCTGCTCAAGGCATTTTTCCTGCATTTGCCTCACCATGAAGACCATGTCGATGGTGCTGCGATCTGGTCAGAAGCCACATTGTGATTCAGGCAGGTTCTGCTCTGAAACGGATGACAGGAGTCTGTTGAGTATAACATGGGCAAGGATCTTTCCAGCAGTGGAGAGTAGTGAGATGCCTCTGTAATTGTCACAGGCTGCTCGTGAGCCTTTGTTCTTGTATAGGGCTACGATGGAGGCATCTCTGAGTTCTGGGGGCATGTCTTCCTCTTCCCATATGCTGGTCAGCACTATGTGGAATGCCTGGAGTGCCTTTCCATTTAAGGCCTTGTACACCTCGGTTGGAATCCCTTCATTACCAAGTGCCTTGCCTGCACTCATTTGTTTAATGGCTTTTTGGACTTCCTCTATTGAAGGAGGGACATCAAGTTGTTCAATGGTGCAGTTTTGGGGAATCTGGTCAAGGGTGCTTTGGTCGACTGAAGAGGGTCGGTTGAGAAGCTGACTGAAGTGTTCTTTCCACCTGTTGCTGATGCCTTGTTTATCTTTTATGAGAGTGTCAGAGGATAGCAAGGGAGTGGTGGTGGGTTTTAATGGCCCATAGACAGTCTTGAGGGCACTGAAAAATTGTTTGTAGTTTTTCATATCAGCAAACCACTGGATTTCTTCTGCCTTTTTTCCCACCATAGGTCTTGTATCTTTCTGATCTCATGCTGTGCCGTGGCTTGGAGAGACTTGAATCTGTCCTTTTTAGGAGCAGAGTTTGGGTTATTTTGCCACTCCATAAAGGCTTTGTTCTTCTCACTCAATAGGTCTTCAATAGCAGTGTTGTTCTTGTCGAACCAGTCCTGGTGGTTGCATTATTTGGGGCCTAGGACGGCCTTTGATGTTTCCTTCACTGCATCTCTGAACTGGTTCCATTTCTCGGTTGAGGTTCCAGTGAGTGGTCCCTTGGCAGACAGCTTGTCATCCAGGCAGGACTGGAACGTTTGCAAATAAGATGGATCTCTAAGACAACTCACATTGTAAAATGCGCAAACTGTCTGGGCGTGTTTTGGATGGCGAGGCATAATGTGCATTTGAAGAGTCTCTCTAATCAATCTGTGGTCTGTCCAGCATTCAGCTCCTCTCATGGCTCTGGTGATCTTTACATCCTGGATATCTCGCCGGCTTACAATGATGTAGTCAATGAGATGCCACTGTTTTGATCGTGGGTGCATCCACGTTGTTTTATATTTGTTGGCCATTCTGAACACAGTGTTCGTGATGGTGAGTTCGAACTCTGAACATTTGCTGAGTAGCAGTAGGCTGTTGTTGTTCATTTTGCCCACGCCCTGTTTGCCGAGCACTCCTTTCCATCTTTCATGGTCCTGGCCAATGCGGGCGTTGAAGTCTCCCAGTAGTATCAGCTTGTCATTTGTGGGCACTGAGTGCAGGATGGCACTCAGGTTAGAGTAGAACTGCTCGATGCTCTCCTCTGTGCTGCTCAGTGTTGGGGCATATGCGCTGATGATTGTGGCACACCGGTCTTTGCTGAGAGCCAAATGGATCTTCATGAGCCTCTCGCTGGTGCCCACAGGCAAGTCTGGCAGCTCTTTGAGCAAACTGGTCTTGATGGCCAGGCCATCACCGTGGATTCTGTCTTCATTTGAGGCTCTACCTTTCCAGAAGAAGGTGTATCCAGTGGTGGGTTCACTAAGTGATCCCTCTTCTGGTAAGTGTGTTTCACTTAGGGCTGTGATGTCGATGTTATATCGCGCCAGTTCTTTACCGATTAGAGCTTTTCTTCTCTCAGGTCTTGGGGTATTCTCGCTATCAAGTAATGTCCTTATGTTCCATGCTCCTAGTAGGAGTTTTTTTGTATTTTTTCTTTGATTTCAACCGCTTAAAGGGATGACCCGCCAGCCGCGGTGTGCTGACTGGGTGTTTGTAGGGCAGGCAATGTTTGGGACACCTTTTCTAGTCCCCTCCCTTGATTAGGGTGAGCAGTGCTGTCCTAGAGAGGGCTGCTCAGTCGCCCAGGATGCTGCCGAATGTCCCTGCTGCCCACAGGGCCGAGTGACCACTGGTCCGTGGGCCGCCTACGTGCAGGATCATGACTACAACTGCCAGTGGTCACCTCCACCTGTTGCGTCATCACTCCCCCATCACTGCCGGTCTTGAAGAGGGTGGACAGGGTTAGGATAGATGAGTGTGCACAAAGACACTTGTACGTGAAGGAGATTTAAGTGGAAAAGTCGATGCACAGAGACAGTCCCACTCTCTCGGTGTTGGAAGCCTGGGTCCAGTGGCACGAAAAATCATTACACCTGGAGACTTCCTCAGCTGCATTGGAAGGCCGTGTTGTCCTTTGTGCTCCAACACTCCCTAAGCACTCCACAGTGCTTTGCTGCGTCGCCCTCTCAGCCGTTGAACCTTCTTATTGGTTTCTTCCTTCTGTTCAGCCGAAGCAGTCTTCACATGCTGGGTGAGCAAAGCCCTGGTTCACCAGGGGGCAACGACCCGATGGCTACCCTCACAAGGTTTAGCAGGCCTGTAGAAGCAGTTGCCTGGGGTGTGGCAGCTGTCGCATGCTAGCAGCTACTGGGAGCCACAAGTGAGAGCTGGGTGTCAGGTGTGGGTCAGAGGCTGGAGAGCTGCCCTAGGAGGGCATGACAAGCCCTCCATACCAGAGATACTACCCCTCCCTGAGCACCCCATACACCCTGTCTGAGACAACAGCCAAAGGCTAAATTACAAAAGAGATGTTAATCTCCATTGGTAGAGATTCCTACCAAGAAATGCCCTTCTTTAATGAAATCATAGGTTCACACAACAGTAACAACAACAACAACAACAACAACAACAACAACAACAACAACAAAAGCAAAGGGGTTATTTGCTGTAAAATAAGGGAGTTGGATTAGATCAAGAATATTTAAACTGACATCCATGAACTTTTTCAGAATCTTGACAAATATGTTTCAATGCAATTGGTTTCCTTTGTAATTCTATATATTTTATCATGAATTTTATAACTGTATTCTGAGAAGAAGTCTATAGGCTTCACCAGACTACTGTTCATGAAACAAAAAAGATTCAGAGCCCCTAGATTTGATGATCTTCAAAGTCACTCCAGGTGGAAATCCACTCACCCCTTCTTTTAGTGAATTACTTTGTACTGCTATCTTATAAGTAGTGGACCAGAAAGAGTCAAAAGATTTATCTGGTGGATAAATGCTGCAACCATAATAGTTAGGATCTTCTGCACAGGACTGGGAAAGACAGAAGATTTTATATTAAAAGACATGAAGCCTCAAGGTCTACAGAATGTCCTCACTTCTACATCCCAAGAAGTTCTACACTACTACAAATAAAGAATGTTCCTATTAATTGCCTCAGGGGGGAGCCCTTTGTGGGATAAATTTTTGCCTTTTCATCTATTTTACCACTTTTTCCCTCTTCCTCCAAACATTTCCTGTAATGTATGACTATACATTCTTTCCTTCAATAGTTTGAATCCTTGTGCAGTTCTGGATATGCTCTTTACAATAGAACTGTTCACTCTAGAGCACTTCTGGCAAGTAGATAAACAATTAAGTCAGCACCTAGCACAGTACTTTATTCTTAGAAGTGGTTAGTAGGTGGCTGTTGATTGCCACCATCATCATATGATCAACCAATCAACAAGCATTTATTAAGCCCTACTATGTGCAGGGCACTGTCCTCCTTGCTGAAAGTATGACCTCCATCTCCTTTCCTCCAAACTGGAGAAATCTCAAGATTCAATGGATTTGATATCTATAAAATGAGGGAGTTGTATTTCCACACCATTTCTACAAATACCTCATACAGACACATAGTCTAAGATGCAGAATTGTCAGAAGTTTGAAAAAGAAGAGATCCTTGATCTTCTGATTCCTAATTTCTTATGAGAAGATAAATTCCACATTTTCTTCAAGGGGACATCTCCAAAGGGAAGAAAGTCTGTGGGAAGAAGTCAATATGAAAAGGAGCAGACATTTCAAATAAGCACAGATCACCAAATAATTATTCTCCACTGGAAAAGGGACTCTTATGCAAATTACCTTTAATCCTAATCTATGCTATGCTCATCCTTTAAGAAAGACAATAGTCCTTCTCTTACTAAGAGATCCTCTTTCATCAGTTTCCAAAAGGAAGCCAAACTCTTCCCAACTCCTTTATTCTGTGAACAATGATTACCATTGACTTTGTAGAAACAGATCCTTGTGTTAGTGAGGATCTTATGATCATTTAGCCCAACTTCCATTTAGCAATAATCTCAGACAAATGAAAATCAGATTATCCTATTAATTAACAATATTGATTTAGAGCAAAGTCTTCCTTAAATTAAACCATTCTTTTGATAACTTTCCTTCTATCCCTTCTCTCCAAGAGACCCAAAACAGTTTTTGAAAGATTCCATTTCTCTATGATCTTTAAATTTGAGGATACCAATTTATTGTACAAACAAAAGTTAATTAAGAAAACACTACATCCAAATTGAATGTTAAATATTACCCTCATTTTTGAAAGGCAATGTGAAAATGTGTAGAGCCAGCTAACTTGATTTTAGAGGACCTCAATTCTCATCTTGCCCCTGTCATATGCTGGCTGTGTCCTTTTGGAGGAGTCTTATTCTCTCAATTTCCCAAGCAGCTCTCTCAGCCTGTGGACTTCAGAAGAAATCCCCCATTCACATAGTTGGGAGGAGTTTGCATATTAGTAATTCACTGTTTTAATGAGATTACATATCTGGTGAAAATTGTAACAATAACACATATAAAAATGTACAAACAAAATGACTCATTTTGCATATGAATAAACTCAAAAGACTAGACTTAAGGGTCAAAAGACACTTAAATGAAGCAAATAAATAGAAACAAAATCCCACCTGAGCCAAATGGAAGCTCTCAGAATCATAGATTGCCACTAAACTATACATAAATCCTCAGTGATACCATTGCTAGGTAGATAACCTTTAGGAGGTCAAAAGCAGAAGGAAAAATTCAAATATTCAGAAATATTTATAGCAACATTTTTTCCAAAAAACCAAAAACTGGGAGAAATGTGTTCATTAACTGGGGGAGCTGATAAGCAATTCCACTGCATTATATGTGTGTTTTGATTTGTGTTTTTTTTTTAATGGTACTTCTTTTAATGGTACAGGAGGAAGGGTTCAATTGGGGGGAAAGAAGGAGGGGCAGGGCAGGGCAGGATGGGCACTAGAATTGAGGAGATATCTTTTAAAACTATCAATTAAACATTTAAATAGACTTATAAAGCTAGAAATGATATTTGATACTTTCTATTCCAACTCCAGTCCCATTTTATAGATGAGCTAACTTTAGCAAGGAGAGTTAAATTGACTTGCCCAGCATATCCTAAGTCTCAACACACAATTCTTTCCACCATATCAGTTGATTCCATTCCTGGAAGGTAAGAAAAGAGCAGTACCAGATATTCTGAGAATTGCCACTCTTCCTACTGGGTAAATTTGATCAAGGCTCCTCTTTGCTAGGTTTGCTTGATTGGTTCCTTCTGCAAATTTGGGGTTGTTCATCTGTTCAAACAGCTCTTAAGTCTCCAATTATTAAAATATCCTCCTCCCTTTCTGACAGCTTGCTGAGAAGCATGATTCAAAGTAGGGGATGGAAAAAGAAAGAAGAAAACAGGGGGATCTATTAGGTTGATGGAAAGAGAGGTTAGGTGTGAAGGTATTAGCCAAAAGTTGTATACTCAAGGTCTTTTACATTAAATTAATTATCATAACAAGACTGAATAGTCATGCCAAGAGTTTTTGCTTACATTTTCAAAAACAACACCTGTGATTAGCTTTCAAAAGTTTACACTCCAAGGAAGGAGATTTTATTCATGGCTGGCAGGGGCTTCTTTCAGGGCAGACCAGAGACCACACAATCCCAGATTTCTATATGTGTGTACATATATGTATATTCTATCCTGTGCCAATTTCTCCTGCTTGAAAATATATAGAAAAGAAACCCTCTAGGAATCACCTGTAAGGAAGATTAAGAAATCTCATCCTCTCAATCTCTGCCAAGTAGATAGACCTTCCAAGTTTTTTTATTTGACCTCGCTAGTAATTTACCAGTTTAAGAAGACTCCATCTTCAGTGAGAAAGCTTCCTCTCACCAATGTGGAAAAAGAAATATTTTGGAAATCAGGACTGGAACTATGATTTAATTGGATGTAGACAACAGCATGATGGTAAAAATTTAACAATTCACTCTTTATGAAAAAAAAAAAAGTGTCTCCTCAAAATACCTTAAAGTTTAATCTGCATTATTAGGATTTTCCCCATCATTTTCTTCAGTCTCAATATTCAACAAATTAATAAATTCATAGTATTAACTGAACTTCCAAGTTTAAATGTTTATGAAGAAAATGTAATGGGTAACTCTTGGCAACCAATTCCAACTGGAAGTGGATATAGGCAATTCTCCAGTGAGGAAACTCCTTCCCCAGATGCAGATCAGTAAATATTCTGCAACTTGTAATTTCATAGAATTTCCTGAAATAAAGTTAAAAGTTAAATGCATCAGAGGCAGAATATTAACCCAAACCCATCCTAAGGCCAACTCTCTATTCACTATGCTACCTAGTACCCATTTCCTTCCTTCAAACACTATTGTAGGAGTTGCTGCAAGGTTCTCCCATCTAAAAATAGTTTAAGGGCTTGTTTACTTGGGCCAAAAATTCCTAAAGGGGGGGAGACTTTTATTCTCCTTTGGAGCTCAAAGTAAAAATTCAAATACCCTGAAAGAGGTCACATGTGGGATTAAATTTTCACTAATATTATAAATAGCTGAAAAAACTTCTCGATGTTATGAGAACACTGGATGCATGAAGATGGTAGGAATGGTCTTCAGACATGAAGAAAGGAGGAACTAGAGTCCATTAAATAATAACTTTATAATGTATATATGGTATATATAAATAATAACTATATAAATAATAACAAATCTCTTGTAACCATTGTGACTTTCTCACACATGTCATGTGAGCTTCCCAACAGTACTACAGAAAGGTAGGCTTCTTTCCATTTTAATCCAATTGAACTGAAGTTACAGAACTGAAGTGATTTATCCCCAAATCTCAAAGTTTGTAAGTGGTACAAGCACACAAACAAGAATTGAACCCTAGGCTTCTGGCTCCCACTCCATTCCTCCATCTTCTCATCTCTTTTATTGTTCAGTTGTGTCCAACTCTTTGTGACTTGTTTGGGTTTTTCTTAGCAAAAATACTAGAGTGGTTTACCATTCCTTATCTAGCTCATTGTATAAATGAGGAAACAGAAGCAAACAGGAAAAGTTGACTTACCCAGGGTCACACAGCTCATTAGTTTCTGAGGCTAGATTTGAACTCAGGAAGATGTCTTCCTGACTCCATGCAGGAAATTCACTTAGCATCCCATTCTCATCTTTGTGCCTTTGTGACACTCATTCCACATGCCTGGAATGGACTTTCTCTTCAACCTCAGAGTCTCTCCTATCCATTATGGTAGAGCTCAAGCAACATGCTCTGCATGAAGTCTTTCCAGGTTTCTATAAGTGCTTAGTGTACCGTCTCCTAAATTACCTTCTGTTAACTTCTTGGTAAATATATGTATTTATTAGCTTTATGTTTGTACTGCATTTATTCTCATATGTATTTGTTGTTTCTCCTGTTAGAATAATGTGGGAATATTTTTATTCTTTGAACTTCTATCCCCAGCAATTAGCAAAGTGCCTGGCATATATTAATAAATTCTTAATAAATTAAGAATATTAATGAATTTGTTTATTTATTCTGTGGACAAATACATCAATTGGGGCAATGGATTGTTGATGTGAAGCCTCTTCAAACCTGCCAACTTTATACTTCTTCTGAGGACTAGCTCTTCCCACACAGGATTCTAATATAAAATCTGAAATTCAAAAGAATTGTTTTTCTGCTAAAATAAGGAACAGAGACAGGGAAGAAAAAGGAAAAAGGAAGAGGAAACAATGTAGGGACTTTTCTGTTAAGACTTAATTTTTCTTTGCCCTGAACCCACGAGGTCCATTTTGAGTTGATAAGTAAATAATGGAAAATGTGAAGATTAAAAAACATTTGAGCTTTGCTGAAGAAAGCTAGGGATGGAATAGGACTGTGGCCAGCCTCTTACCCTCTACTCTGCCCTTCCCCCTTCCCCATCATGTCTCCACATCCCCCACAAGGTTCTAGGAGTGAAGCCAACCACAACCTGCTAAAATCCTTTTCTGAACAAAGGCAAGGTAATGGCGTTTCCATGGCAATGAAGGTCTGGCCCCTTTCTCAGGCACACATTGCCAGCTGTGACAAATGGTAGGTGTGGGTTTTTAATGTTAATGGCTATTCACTCTGAATTGAAATGAGACTGCTAAATGCCTTCTTGGGAAAGCAGGGGGGGAGAGTAGAAAGAGCTTTGGGCCAGGACTCAGGAGATCTGGGTTCTAGTTGTGAAGCTGAATCTAAACTAGTTGTAATACCTCAGACAGCACTAGAGCTTTCCTCAGTTTCTTCACCTATCAAACAAGGCTATTGGACTACCCTGTCTCTTGGATCCTTTCTAGATGTAATATCTAGATTTTCTGTGTTTTAACTTCGCTCTCAGCTCTGAGAGCAGAATTACACAGTTGGAAGGGACCTACAGGTATGTCTGAGCCAGCTAAACCATTTGAGAGCCAATTATTAAGTTTTTAGTAGGAGAATTGATACCTTGGAAATCAACAAATGCCAAAAATGAAGCATAATTTATTGTTTTGATTTTCTAGATTTAAGAACATGAAAGAAAAATTCTTATAATGCAAATTGAACTTAAAGTGTTTCATAAATCATATATAAAAATTAAAATTAATCTCAAATAAAATATTCTATTTTAGGAAATTTATTAATGATCATTAGAAATCAAGGAATAAAGAGGATACAAAATAAAGACCATGTGCCCATGGCTGATCAACCCATTTAAAATCCCCATGCTTAGCTTACCATTGCCACCAAGCTCAATGTCATCATGCCAAAAAGAGTAGGGCAGGACTGCCCACTCCATATTTATCCCCTGTCTACAGGAAATACATAACAGGAAGTCAGTGAGCTCTGGGAAAATGTAGTTCTTTTTTAGGGTAACAGATTTTCAATTATACAAGTACCTTTCTTTTTCCAAGAGAATTACTAATTAAACACTTATCCAGACACCCCGAATGGACATCAAAAGCTATCTAGTCCAATGATATGCAATAGCATATGAAAAATAATTCTCTCTAAGAATTTCTGACAAAAATATACAATCTTTGTTTACAATTCTCAAAGAAGAAGAATCTCTTATCTTCTAAGGAAGGCCCCTTCACTGTTGGAAAGCTCTAATTGATAGGTAGTTTTTCTTTCCATTAAGACAAATACTTTTTTTAAAAGTTTTTATGCCTTCCTCTTAGTTCTGCTATCTGAGGCCAATAAGAAAGACCCTAATCTTCTATATGATGGCCAGTCAAAGAGGTGAAGGCAGTTATCCTATCTGGGTCTGGCAATCTATGATGTGTATTTTAAGATCCCTTCTCACCTTTGACATTCTATGCTTCTCTTCTAAGATTACTGCTACATATAACATTTGATGTTCTAAGATTCCTCTCATCTCTAATATTATATTACTATTTCTGTAGCTCATACCAAAAGCATCAACCCAGTTGTAACTATATAACCATATGGTCTAATCACTTGGCTTTAAAATTAAGGAAAACCAATATGAAGACAACATTTATCACTCAGAAGATTTAGATAAAATAGAGCATGACTTGTTTTACTTAACTATCTATCACAAAGGTAGAAATATGGAGGAAGACAATCACTTTGTCCCTTTCCTTAGTTTTGTTTCGATCCAACCATTGATATGAGAAAATATAAGAAACTTTGTTTTGAGAAAATTGGTAAAGAATTCAAATCCATGCAGCCCTTGACAGTTTGTCTAAACTTGTGTTGATTGCAATTTAGTAAAAAGGTAAGCAGGAAGCCAGGAGGAATTCTTAACCCTAAATCATAAGAGAGTAATAAAATGAATTATTCAGGTATTCAGGTAATTAGCTAGGAGTGCTGTTCTTTATTCCAAAGTTTCTCTTATTTCAAGGAATCTCCTTTTGGGGAGGAAATGGTCCTTACAGGCAAGTCTCTCCCACTGGCAAGAAAATTAAAAAGACTGAGGACTTTTATCTCTTATCCATGGCTGGATTTATGAGAGCCCTCCTTTCTAAGAAAGCTGAATCAAAAATTCTTTCTGTTTTAAACTGTGTGTAGATGTAATTGGCTCAGATATTTTTCATTAGTTTAGGCAACTCCTACTAAAGGCATTCACTGCACAAATTCATATCTGAATTTCTTCTATTACCACTTAGTAGGGCATGAGAATTTAGATCATTTGCCCACCATTGAAACCAAGATGTGGACATTAGATCTTAATCCATCTCTTCAAGGATCTACGGCTATTTCTCCATTCATTGTGCCATGCTGAATATCAGATTATAGGAGGCATTTGCACACTGATAAAATCTAACATATAAAATACATCAGGAATTACCACACATATATAAAACCATGTACCAATTCCAAAAAAATAAATGGGCAAAGAACATAGTTTTCAGAATAAGAATCCCAAGTGTTCTACAAACCCATTAATTTAAATACTCTAATGGACTAATAATGTTAAGTATAAACTAAGACAACTCTTGGATTT
Source organism: Monodelphis domestica (assembly GCF_027887165.1). Classification (NCBI taxonomy): domain Eukaryota; kingdom Metazoa; phylum Chordata; class Mammalia; order Didelphimorphia; family Didelphidae; genus Monodelphis; species Monodelphis domestica. Next base: position 97,360,048 of record NC_077232.1, read on the forward strand.
CATTTCACAGCCATCAAAGTGGTAGATAATAAAGACAGAAACTAACAATATTGGAGGGACTCTGGGAATACAAGCACACTAGTATACTTTGGGGGGAGTTGTGAACTATTCCAACCATTTTAGAAAATAATTTGAAATTATGCTAGGAAAAGTTATTAAGCTAAACATGTCTTTGGCCCAGCAATTCTATTATTGGGCATATACATAGGAGTTCAATGACAGGATGAAAATTGCTGTCCTATTTGGTAGCAAAAAAAAATAAATGAAACAAATTTGCCATCTAACAATTGGAGAATGGCTAAAAAATTTTGGCATGTTAATATAATGGAATATTATTGTGCCACTATAAATAATGAATATGAAGGATTTAGAAAAATATGAGAAAACTTTGATGAAATGGCTAAGAATAAATAAAATGGAACCAAGAGAATAAAATATATAATTATTTCAATAACATAAATGGGAATAGCACAAAACAAAGCTAAAACCAGATTACTTGTAATACACATTCATGGCTAAAGAGACCAGAAGGATGAAACATATCCTCCTTTGTAAGGGTAAATTTAGGGGTTGAGACTGAATATAAATTTATTTTGTCACCAGAGATTAATTCAAATCCCAAATAAAATATTCAAGTCAGTTTGGAAATTTTATGGTGGTTTAATTAATATAGAGGGAAGAAATTAAGAAGAGAGAGGGAAAAGGGTACAGGATTTCTCTAGCCTACCCTGTGTCAAGGGAAGTTCAAAGACCTCTGCCAGGAGGCTTCCTCAGAAGTTGTTTCCTAAGAGGATAGTGTTTTGGAAGGCAAAGGAAAAAGGAATCAGCCTAAACTCCAAGAGAGCTCAGAGAAAACGTCTCACCTGACCTACGATATTAAGCTTCTATCAGTTACTGTATCAAGGATGCTCACTGCCAAACCCGGACAATAGTTGAGATTCCAAAACGCTCAGCACACTACCACCAGCCACCTTTCTGCCACAAGAGCCAGAGCCACCTCTCTGCGAAAAAAGCCTGGAGAGAGGAAGTAATGAGAAATATATAGACTGTTTTTTTTTATCACTTCCTGCATTTCACATGTACCAATGGTAGCTTAACTTTGACTTAGGACAGCTCAGGGGGTCTGTCAGTTGTTTCTGATTTGTCATTTATTAGCACATGTCTGTCATAGGCCATCCTTCTCAACACTTAATCCTTAAGTAGGGGTGTAGACATTCTTGTTTTGTTAGACTAAGCAGGGTGGAGTAAATCTAAAATTCACACCTTCTTTATAGAAAGGTGGGGGATTTCAGGAGTGGAATTTTGCTTTTACTTTTAGATATGGAGACTAACTGATGCTACTGATAGGTTTTGTTCACCAATTTTTCTTTATGACAAAAAAGAGTTTGATGGAGTGAAGTCCATCAGAAATGAAGATATGTGTGTTTATATATGTTTAAAGCATAAAACCCTAAAATAATAGGTGTTTAACCAAAAGGGGGATAGCCAGGAGTTTTCTTCATCCTTAAAAGACTCAGCTATATAAACTTTCAGCATTTATTGATAGTGTAAATGAAATCGATTCCATAGTTGATATTTTATTAACCTAACTGTTTATGGTAGCACTGAGGACTCTTGGAAAAGCAAAATAAGCCAAAACATTATGTCCCCAGTGTTATGTGAAGGTATAAACCAAAGAGATTTTGTGATAGAAAGCACTTTATAGTTTTTACTGATTCATGTAAGGAAGTATGCTTCAGCATCTGGGATAATATATATACTATAGTATGGTTTTCCTTCACTGGAAAATAGTCACTTATATTAATAAGAAATTTCAAACTATTACCAAACCTGTACCATAGGGGACCCATTGAGATGGAAAAGATACTAAGAATAATTAAAATGTGAATTATTGATTTGCTAGTTCTCTGAAATAACACTTCCCTTTTTATAATTTTCAGGATCAAATTAGGATACTTTATTTTATAATTATGAGAAATCACATAAATGAATTTCCCAAGAAAGTGTGTTGAACTTTGATATTAGTAATTGGCTAATACCATTCAAAAAGGCTAAGCCATTTTGACAGGCATAGAAATAAATCATTCTGTTCCATTAAAATTTTAGGCTTCAAGTTAAAGAAACCTAAATTATAGAACATCAGATTTAGAAGAAATCTTAGATTCCACCTCTTCCTGTAGACCCCTGAACTGCTCTATTCCTAATCTCCACTTGAAGACCACCCATTACCTCCTAAGAAAACTCATTCTATTTGGACAACTATCTTTGCTCCTTCTACCTGCCTTTCAGCTAATTTGAGCTATTATGACCAAGCAGAGCAAGGTCCCATAAGAATAATTCAACATAAGCTGAAGTTGGTGAGGGAAACTAAGGCTATCATAAAATTATTTCTTAGCCAAATAGGGGAGGAAGAAAGAAAGGTTAGCATTGCTGCTTGGGATGGATTGGACAATGGTGATAACAAAGGAGGGAAGGCAGACCTGGTCAATTCTACTTCTGTTTTCTCTGATAATAATCCATGTAAAAGGAGGGGGAAATTGCAGATAGTATATCTTTGTACTAGGTAGTAAAGAACAAATATAGCTGCTAGGGATGTGATATCCCCCATATAAGTAAGATAATAATTATAGAGCAGCTAGATGTCCTCAATTCCTTCAAATCACCTGAGTTACAACCTAAGATAGGGGAGTAGGGGAGAAGCCTGGCAGATGGGATTGCTGAGACACCACTGTTAGCTTTTATGAATGGAAATAATGAGAGGTTCTACAGGGAAGGAGAAAGGTAAATGTCCTGATAGAACAGAAAGACACTCCTGATTGATGAAAAAAGAAAAACCAACCCTAAAACATTGGGGACTTTTTACCTCTCCTGTGATGAATAGATTTGTTGCAAGAAGTAGAGATCACCAAGATTCAATCTGGTTTCATCAAGAACAGGTCATGCAAAACTAAATTAATTTTGGTGTTTTTTGACAGAATTATGAGTCAGGTAGGTCACAGGAATGATATTGCAAGGTTCTTAATTTTTTTTTATATTATGAACCCCTTTGTTAGTATACAAAGACAATGGATTTCTTCTAAGTATAATTATTTTGAATGTATAAAATGAAATACAAGGAACTAAATAGAAATTATTTATATTGAAATATAATTATCAAAAAAATATTTTAAACTAGCTCATGGATCTGTGGATTAAGAACCTCTAGTAATGATACATTGAAGTTTATATATTAGCAAGGTACTTGTTAGGATCTCTCATTTTTTTTTAAACCCTTACCTTCCATCTTGGAATCAATAATGTGTGTTGTTCCAAGGCAGAAGAGTGGTAAGGACTAGGCAATGGGGGTTAAGTTACTTGCCTAGAGTCACACAGCTAGGAAATATCTTAATCCAGATTTGAACCCAGGACTCCTGTCTCTGGCCCTGACTCTCAATCCACTGAGCTACCTAGCTGCCCCATCTCTCATGTTTTTTTGAGAAAAATATGGAAAGATTTAACAGGTTAAAAATCAAACAATTATATTTGGAACTAGTTGAATGTCAGGACCAATGTCATCTTAGAAGGAGATAGTCAATGGAATGATCATTTTATATTTAGCTCTTTGCTATTTAATATTTGTAGCAATGACTTGAATAAAGCCATAGATGGCATAAATTTGCAGGTGACATTGAGCAGGAAAGGAAAGCTTATATAGTGTATAATAGTCAGTATGGACCCTTTTATCTTCTCTCACCCCTACACCAAAACTTGGCAATCTGGAATGATAGGATAAATGAGTTAAAGTTTAATAGAGATAAATGTGAAGTTATCCATTTGAGTTTCAAAAATCAATTTCAAATTTTCAAGGTGGGGGAGACATGGTTAGATAACAGCTTCTTTGAGATGATTTAGAAATTTTAATTAAATGCAAGTTTAATACAAATTAACAATGTGACATGACAGCTAAAAAAAGGCTAGTGCAATCTTAGACTCTGTCATCATGTGAATAAGGGAGGTAATGATGATAAGTTTTCACTCTGCTTTTTTCAGAACGTATGGAATACAGAGTTCAGTTCTGAGAACCACAGATTAAGGAGAGCACTGGAAACCTGAAATGACTATAGAAGAGAGCAGCTAGGATGGTAAAAGGACTCAAGAGTCAGTCATATAGAACTGAAAAATCTCAGAGCTAAAAAAGACCTGTGAGGCCAGATAACCCATCTCATAACTGAACAGAAATCCTTACCATAATATGCCATAATAATATTGTCCCTCTTCTCAGCTGTGTTCAAGTCCATGATTCCCAAAAGGAATTAAAAACCAGACTATTCAAAACAGCTCATGAGCTCCAACCAAGGCTTCTTTTACAAAATCAAATCAGATGACCAAGAATTCCAAGCAAAGACTTTGAATGAAATAAAATAACTAGACAAAGCAAGAGGCACGAAATAGCTCAGTGGATAGAACAAAGGCCTGGGGTTTGGAAGACCTGAGTTTACATCCAACCTTAGACACTTGATAGTTGTGTAACCCTGAGCAAATCACTTAAACACCTTGGAGACAGAGTCATTGGATTAGAGCACTGGACCTGGAGAAAGTAGGACCTAAGTTCAAATCCAATCTTAGTTGTATGATTCTGGGCAAGTCATTTAAATAACTAATCCCCTGGAGAAGGAAATGGCACATCAATCCAGTATCTTTGACAAGAAAATCCCATAGAAGGTCATGAAGAGTCAAACATGACTAAAAAACAACAAGGCAAAGAACAGAGAATTTAATCAGGTATTAAATACTTGTGCACACATACCCAGATAACTGTTGCCCCTACACATATCTCTAGAGAGCATTTATCTAAGTTTCCAGTTATCAATTCTACCTTCTCAACACAATAGCAAGGGGATAAATCAGTCTCTCAGAGAACTGCTAAAAAAAACTTACTGCACTTCTAAGGAAGGCTGGCCTTCTCTACAAAGAAATGAGTGATCTCTGAAATGTCAGACAGATCTAGAGATAGTTTCTCCTTGGTAATGGTCTCATGAGAAGTGGCACAGTATTGGCCAAAGCTTCCATTTTATTTCCAACTCTCTCCAGATGACACTCATGTTTAGCCAATTCTACTCTTTCCAAATCTTCCTGGACATCCCCTTATTATAGCAATTGATTATTCAGCTTTTTTTCATAATGACTTCTAGTAATGAGGATTCCTTTAAATTATGGGCTTCTCTAGGTGGCCTTCAAATTTTGTTAATCAATGCCTCCTAAGATATCCTAGTCTGCTCTAGTTAGTTCTAATTATTAGGAATTTTCTTTGCATCGAGTATAAATTTGCCTCTTTGTATTCTCCATCCATAAAACCAGGAACAAATATAATCTCTCTTCTCTTTGAATCTTTGAATACGACAGCTATTCAAATGCTTGATGATAATGATTGATTACTCCCATAAGTCTTTTCCTTTCCAAGACAAATGTCCCCAAATGCTTTAACCAATCTTTACCTGGTTTCATCCCAATTCCCTTCACTATCCTGGTTGTCCTCCACTGGATTTACAGTTTACCAACATTATTCATAAGTTGTAGCATGTAGAAATTCAAGAAAGTGATGTCTACCCTGCTTTTAGCAAGGGAGAGAGCATCAGCAGATATCAGGATGATTAAAGTCCCTATTAGATACCTAATGTTTCAGTTTAAAAATAGTATCAGTTTAAAAAATTGAGATTTTCACACATGGAGAAGGGTACACTTTGAGTCAAAGGAAATGAGACATAATTGCTTTCTTCAATTATTTTAAGAATTGTCATGTGAAGTAAGCATTAGATTTGGATCTTCTTTGCTCCAGAGAAGAAAATTGGATGCAAGAGGTGGAATTACAAAGAAATGGATTTATGTTTTATATTTTTTTAAATCCCTAACAATTAGAGCTATGCAAAAGTGGGATGGGTTAAAATATTTCTCTGATCAATAAGCATTTAAGAGTTTGAGCACATATTGGAGAGATACTTTGGTTCCACTCAGAACCTTGGTTTCAACTCATATATGTAGAAGTGTTCTGGTAAATGTTTAACAACTGGATCTCTGGAGAAAATATGCAGGACATACCTTTAATTTTAATCTTCATTATTAACATTTTTGACATTACTTCCTTTCCATATAGCTGAGAAAATAGCAAGTCAAGACCTGTTTTTTAGTACTTGCTGATTTCTGAGTTATGAATGCTCAAAACTCAAAATTTAACCATTGGCTCTCCAAAGTCAGTCTGAGCAGCTTCCAGCACACCTCTGGTTAAAGATGCCATCAAGTGATTGACTAACTGTGCCTCAATAGAAACTGTGGTGTAATGAAAAAAACAACAAAATTGGATTAAGAAGGGTTTTTTCTTTTGTTTAATTTTAAGTAAGTCTGAATACAAAATCTACTACTCATCAATGTCTCTGAGATTACACAATTTACATCAGCTCATTCATCATCTATTTCCTAATCTGTGAAAGAGGAAATTGAATTCGATGATTTCCAAAGTCCTTTCCAGCTCTTTAATATTATTCATGTTTCATATACTCTCAAGTGTATCTCTGAGGTACCTTTTACATCAGCAGTATATAGCATCATTCCATCTGTTCTTAGTTGATCTTAATTTATCACTCAGACTCTGCCCTCTTATATTTAAGTAGCACAGGGTGACAGCATTTTAAAAGCTAACTTGTAAAAGAAATCAAATAATTTTCCTATTTGTTCAAATGTGTAATAAATAAAGCTAAACCATCAGAGAAAAAGCATTATCCACAAATGTTAAAGAGCCAACAAGATGTCTTCACTTCCCTTAATTATGTAGCTCAACTTACAATTTAAGAGGTGGCCTCAATGGTTCACAATGTCAGTTATAAATTTTCATTTTATCCATACAAGTTTGAATACTGTCATTTTCTTTTCAGAGGCGATAAAGAGGTATGGACTTACTTTAAACAAGGTTATTTTGGGGCTCTCCTCCATATTGATAGAATGAGAGAAGTAAAATTCTATCCCCTTGACAAAAAGCAACAGGATGCTTTTTGCAGACAGAGCAAAGTAAAATATTTAAGCTCAATAATTCACTTTGGGGGGACAGATTAAAAGAGATGACTTTGACAAAAATGCATTTAGTCTATCTTTCACTTGGCCACAGAAAAGGATGAAGTGTTTAACCCAATTCAATCTGTTGACACAATGAGATAATGGGTTTAATTAATTTCATTTTATTTCCTGTACCAAGTAAGGCTGTGCCAGGCTGCATTCTGTCTACAAAATGAATTTCTGTTTTCTTATATCCACACTAATTAGCACCAGTGGTCTTTGCTCTAGGGTCAGAAGTTCCATCTAAAAACTAGCCCAGTTGGTTAAATGGGAGGTGGTTCAGATATTTTCTGTTTTCCTCCAACCCTATTGAATCAATTAACACAGGCTGTTTTTTGGCGTAAGCACAGCTGTGTCTATAAACATAAGTTGTAAATAATATCACCAGATGACATGAATGTCTTATATCTCACTGACAGTCACTTTTCTGCTTCCTGATGTAAAAACATAGGTTAGCACATAATTGAAAAGCAAGTTTATCTTTTTGTAATTATATAAACACAGAAGAGGAGGAATGTAGCATCACAGGTAGAGGCACAACCTTGGAGTAAGGGAAGACTATAATTGGATTATGTTACTGCCATACACTAGCCATGAGATCATTGGCAAGTAGTTCAACCAATCTCCCCATCCCCGCAGACAACTCTCTAAAAACAAAATAAGTTGCCAGTCTTCATGCTGGGAGTTCCCTGTACTTAAATTCTGAAATTTCAGACTGAGCACTTCGCCAGGTACCTTCCTATAAATTCCTAAGATAAAAATCCCCTCAATCAGGCATATTTGTATTAGGGACAGCAGTAAACTGATTCATTCAAATGCATATTATAAACCTCTGTTCACAAAGGTAATAACTTACATTAATATTGAATTTTGACAAGGCCCTTTCTTCATAGCTGAATGAGGTATGTATGTATGTATGTATGTATGTATGTATGTATGTATATTATCCTCACTTTAAAAGTGAGGGAGCTAAGACTCTGATTAGCTAATGTATTTAGCCGAGATCCATCCAATGTGATGCAATTCGGTAAGAATTTATTTATGGGATAGAAGTCTGGCTTCAAAGCCAAAAAGACCTAGGTTCAAATCTTATCCATGACATATATTATTGATTGTGTGGCCTTGGACTAGTCACTTAACTTGTTTCAATTCTAGACAGAGATGTCAAAACTCAGGTAGAATATAATTGAGGCAGATTCAAATATAATTAGTAAGCATGTAACAAAATAAATAAAAATTAGTTGCAACATAGATGATGTTCATTTGTGGTTTTGTAAGTCAATGTGTGGCCAGCACCTGGCTACATTTATAGCTTGACTTTTATACCACTGCTTCAGGCAACTCTCTAATACTCTAAGTTTTAGAGGACATGCCAACCTTTAATGATATTTGGGGTTTTCTCATCCACGAGTTCAATATATGAATGAAATCACCAATCCAGCCATTATCTCAATAAGCCAGGGCATGTTTGAAAGAGATAGAAATACAAAAGAGATTTTAGGAAAATACAAAATCAGTTCTAGATCTGGGGAAGCTGAGTTTAAAAAGTCCTCATCCCCTTCCCCTCTGGCTTCATCTAACTTTTTATCCATATTTTCACTTCAGTCCTTGAACTTGACATTGAAGGAAGCTCAATGTTCCAAAAGTGTGTAGTAAAGATCTTAGGTACCATAGAGGTCCTCTAATATGATTTCCTCATTTTAGAGATGAAGAAACTGAGGCTTAAAGGGATTCAATGACTCACTTATATTATGGAAGTAGAGCCAGGATTCAAACATAGATCTTCTATTGCTATATCCAATATTTTTTCCATCAAACTATGATTCGTCTGGTCATTTTTGTTGTTCAGTTGTTTTTCAGGTATGTTTGACTCTTCATAACTATATTTGGGGTTTTCTTAGATGGAGTTCTTTGCCGTTTCCTTCTCCAGCTCATTTTACAGATGAGAAAACTGAGGCAAACAGGGTTAAGTGATTTTCTCAGAGTCACACAGAGTATCTGAGGCTACATTTGAATTCGTAAAGATAAAGTCTTTCTGACTTTAGGACCAGATTCTATCCACTGTCCCTTCTTCTATATGTAGCAGATGAGCAGTGGGAGATATAATATTATGTTCATAGCCATCCTTTCAACAAATATTTCCAGAATCCTATATGCAAAGCCCTGTTATAGATTGCTCTGTGGCAAAGACTGAGATGAATAGGATATAGTTCCTGCCCTTGGAGCTCAGAGTCCAAAAGAGGGATAGATTTATGCAATCATTTTTCCTCAGGCACTCAGTTATATGCATGCAACTCGTGCAATATGCCTGGAGTTATACTGAAGCCATGGAATAGAGGGAAATCAAATGAGTCTCTCAGAATTAAGTCCAAGGCTTTATCCTCCTCAGACTTTCAGGACTATAAAAATGGCAAGATAGCATTCTCACCCAATGTAAGATTAACATACTTTGGCAAGGACAAATTTTGGCTAAAACATTTTGAGGAGGTCTTCTGAATCCAAAATCAGAATTTTTCCCCTTACTCTATAAGAATAGGAGAGAAACTCATTTCTTTAAGCCTGGGGTTATGTTATTGTTCAAAAGTATTACATTCAATCAATACAGGTGGTTTTGATTAGTGGGAAAAACTGCTTTCATGGAGAAATCACAGGCAAGTGAAAAATAAGATCAGACTCTCATTACATGTACCAGGATTATTGTAATAGCCTCTTTATTGATCTCCTCATGTCAGTCTCTCTTCTCACTATTGTTTTTATATCCTCAGTGCCTAGAACAGGCCCTACTATATAGTAGGTGCTTAATGCCTGATTGTTGATTGATTCATTTATACGGAGATCAATAGATCTTTGACCTCATCAATGTTGGCATTCCCCTTCACGAATACAGCTCACACTCCAGCTATGACTTATTATCCTATATGGTTCTTGTCCATGTTTTCCTATAGCTGCTTTGCAGATGTTCCTTCTAAATGTTCAGTGGACCTTACTAAGTCCTTGTTTGTGGGTTCAAGGTTCAGGTGCAGTATATCTTGTATCATTCACTCACATTTTGTGACTTGCCAATTTCCTTTTCCAACTTCCATTTCCTCAATAATATCTAACTATTCCTAGAACAGATGTCATCACTGGAAACATCCTAAGGATAAATTGTGTCTACCACATGTCTTTCTACTGTCCTTTGGCTAATCCACAAATTTTGAGTCTTCTTTGATTGTTCCCTGCCATCATTCACAACTGTAGAGAACTTCAGGGAGAATATTTTCATTAAAAGGTTTGGTTTTCTGCCAAAATCATGGTCCAGAGACCATGCACAATTTCCCAAGTGCAATCCATCTAGATCTTATTTTCCACTCAATTATGGACCTAGTTCCTTGAACTTTTGTACTTTCAATCCCAGATACATAATCTGATCTACTACTAAATCAAAGGGCCTGCCATCTAGCTATATGCCATAGTCTGGATGCGATAGGCTTGTTTCTTTAATTTAATTTTTCCTGCATGGATTATTGGACCTGGTCTCTTTTAAATAATTATAGATTCAATGAGGAAGGCTCTTAAATATTCTGGGACTTGATACAATCCCCACAAAAGCATATGCAAAATAAGGCACCCTGGAGGATCTCATCATCTCCATCTTCCATTTGGATTTTGAAAAGGACAACCTTCAGGACAATGAAAAACATTTTTGATAAGGAATATATCACCTTATTTTCTGTATGACTTAATATCAATAATCAGGGGTTGTGGTATGGAACAGAAATATCTGTCTTTGCATTTACCAAAGAATCAAATATGATATCATCAAATATACACGAGAAGTCCTTGTTGGAAAGATCCTTGGAGGTTACATTTTACTCTATCAGGTCAGGTTTTTTATAATCATTTAAAAAAAGCCCCATTCAGTTAATTACAAGACTATAAAAATATGATCTATTTCAGAGATTTACTAGAAGAAAATGTCTCTTCTCATATTTTTTCAGCAATATACCTGGATTTATATGTAAATTATTTATGATTTAATAAATATGAAAAATAATGCATATGAATCAATTGGTACTAATTTTCCTTTGATTGCCTTTTGGAAATAATGTGATTTGTCATTTTCTCCTCTTCTTTTGATATTTTCCCTTTTCTGTGAATTTTTTGACAGTATGATTCAATACTTTTAAGATCATGTAACTCCAGCTTGAATTGTCTTTGTGTACTTGGTCAGGTCAAGAAGTTTCCCTAACTTTATCTTTTTAAATGCCATTTCTAAATTATCACAGAGCCCAATAGGATCTGGGGTAATAGGGTACAAATTTAATAATTCAACTGTCCGATTTTCCATGTTGTTCTCTTGCTAATTTCATCTTAATATGCTCATGGAATATATTATCTCAAATGGGTCTCATGCTAAACTCTCCATAGGCTTGTTTTTACTTCCACTGTTTTTTTCTTTTCTTTTCTTTATTTATTTAGGTTATAATATGAATCTTTATTTGAGGCATACACATTAAAATTCAAGAAGTTTCACTAAACCATAGTATTAGGATTTCCTGTTTTTCCCTGCAGGAAACACTACCCATACATTTTACATCATAGTATTTTTACCAATATTCCTACTGGTGTTGCCTTGACTAACATAATAACAAGATCAAGTATATGCTAGTTAAGATGGTTCTGAGGTCCATTGTGCCTCTTTATTTTAATGAATTCTCTACATTGACCAAGATATAACAAAAATGGACTAATCAAAGTCAATCTTTGCCTGTTTCCTTCTATTTCCCATTTGGGGGCACATATTGGCACCCCAAAATGAAATTGCTTATATTTTAACATTTTAATATGCTTTAATATAGAGGTTATATAAGAATTAGTTGACTGTGCAATCAGATTTCCTAGTTAGGGAAAAAGTAAGAATTATTATCAAATCAGAAGAAAGGATAAAATTTTAAAAAGAGTTGAAAAACAGTTTCAATCCAAACTATTCAAATGGACCATAAATGGTGAAAAAAAAAATCCCTTCCCATCAGTGCCAAAGAATATCCCTAATTTCCAGATCCTTTACACTAGGCCCCTGTTCAGAATCTTTTACCTGCTCCCCATTTCCTCATAAATCATATCCTTAGTTTGGCATTCTATTATCTCTACAACCTGATAAACCCTACATGTCCAAACTAGTTTCACTTAACTCTCTCCCTTTCACCATATGTTCCAATAAAGCAGCACTACTAATTATTCCTTGAAAACTCTCTTTGCTTTCCAACATCCATGCTTTAGCTCATATCATTGTTGCCAAAATGTGGAAATCTCCATCTCCACTCACCAATATCATTATCTGTTGAAAATTAGTCCACCCTTCAAGACTCATCTCCAATTTTACCTTCTCTTTCCATAATCTGGAAATGCTGTGTCTCTCATTTAATGGCATCATATAGTTTTGAATTTTTCTTGATATTGATTTATGTTGGTAAATGTCTTACCACACCTGATTAAATAATATGCTCCATAGTGAGTACCTGCTACTCAAATAAGGCATCTAGTTTTAATCCAATTCTGACACAAGCAATGTGACCTTGGGCAAATCTCTTAACCTCACTGAGACTCAATTTATTCATTTATAAATTGGAAATCAGAATAATCATGACAAGTGTCAGCTCTAGGAGGAAAGAGGAAAGAGGGGAGGGAAAGAACATGAATCTTGCAACCATGGAAAAATATTCTAAATAATTTTTTTAAAAATCATGACAGTTAAAATGCCTCATGTGGTTATTATATTTTAAGTGGAGGAAATCTTTTTAAAATTATTTTAACATATTTTTTTAATTTTCAGTTTCAAATTATTTCCTTCCCTCTGTCTCTTCCCCCACCCATTGAGAAGGCAAAAAAATATGATACTCGTTATACATGTAAAGTCATAAAAAACTTATTCAATATTAGCCTTGTGGGATAAAAATGAGAATAATAAGGAAAGTGGGAAAAGATACTTCAATCTGCATTCAGAGTTCATTGGTTCTCTATCTAGAAACAGATGGCATTTTTCATCATAGGTCCTTCAGAATTATCTTGGATCATTGATTTGAGAAGCTGTCTTTCACAGATGATCATAATTACAGTATTGCTGTTACTGAATAATGTCCTCCTAGTTCTATTTACTTCCCTTTGCTTCAGTTCACATAATTCTTCCCAGGTTTTTTGGATACCATCCTGCTCATCATATCTTATAACTTACAATATTTCATCACAATCATATACCACAACTTGTTTAGTCATTCCACAATTGATGGGTATCCCCTTAATTTTCAATTCTTTGCAACCACAAAAAGAAATGTTTTAAGTATTTGGGGAGGTATAGATCCTTGGTCTTTTTTCTTTTTCTTTGATCTCTCAGGATACAGACCTAATAGCAATAATATTGACTTGAAAGATAGATACAGTTTTATATAGTTCTTTGTATCTAATTCCAAATTGCTTTCCGGAATGGCTGAACCAGTTACAGATCCACCAACAGTTCATTAGGACCTATTTTTCCACATCCACTCCAGCATTTGTCATTTTCTTTTTCTTTATCACATAGTTAATAATAATAATAGCTATTTATATGTGGATTATGAATGGGTATATTTACATACATATACACACACTCAAAAAATACATATATTGCTTTCAGGCTTGCAAAGCATTTTACATTTATTATCTCATTGGACCCACATAATTACTCTATGAGGTAAGTTTTATTATTATTTTCATTTTACAGATGAGAAAATTGAGGCATGCATGGGGTTATGTGACTCATCCAAGTTCACAGAGTCAGTAAGTGACTGAAGCAGGTTTTGGACTCAGATCTCCCTAATTCCAAATTCCTGTACTCTATCCACTGTTTCACCTGACTTCCATAATCATTATGAACCTTAAATTATATAAGGAAAGTAAAATATTTTGAAAATTTTAAGGAATTTTATAAATGTCTTAATTTTATGAAGTTGTTTCTTCTTCTCCGAACACATCTATAACATGTTTATTTAATAAAGTTTTGTTGGGTTAAATGTATATATTTAATTGAAATTCTATAAATGCTGTCTTCTAGATCCAGTTTTATATGGAGGTCTTTTTTAGTACTTTGGTAATTATGATGATCCCAAATGGACTTTAGTCATGATCAGTTCTGCCATAAAGCAGATATTTCTATAAGAAAGTTCCCAGGTGGATTAACTCATATGCCTGACATATTGAGGTATTTCAAATAAAAGTAAGATTCTGGAAAACTGGGGATGGAGTGAAGAGGAGAAATAATAAGTCACTTAAATGATATTCAGATTCCTGCTACATTATTAGATTAAATGACAGTTTTTGGCAGATTGTCTAATAGGAGAAAACTTTCTATTTAATAGTCACTATACAATAAGAATGGGATCTTAAAAACCTCTCTAACAGTCAATTGGAATGCAGCCTGTGATGAGTTTACAAACATGCATTTTATAGCCTATTTTGCAGATTATTTAAAAAGAAACAAGTCTGGCTTTATCAGGTAATGACTTAATGAGTACAAATAGAGAATCTTAAGAGTGAAGCCTCTTCTACAGATGGTGCCAATGTTTGGGGTTGTTTTTCCACAGACTTCAGGACTTCTCAGAGCAGCTGACAACTTGGTGACTCAGATGAGATCTGATGAATGTCAACTTTGCAGAAATCTAGAATAAGAAGCCAAAGTTTAGCTGCCTGAAGTCTAGACTCCATCTCCCTCATATAGAGCATTCCCTTCAGAAGAGCTTAATACCTCCAAAGCCCCACATTAAATAGCATTTTTATAAATTTATATCCTAAGTTGTTAATTGGTAAAATAAAAATGGCATAGTTATAATGGTTTAATTTATTTTTGCTTTCATTCAGCAAATACTAATTAAGCACCTGCTGTGTCCAGAGCACCATGACAAACACTGAAGAAGGTAAAGAATTTTGATAAGTAACAATTCCTGCCTTTAGGGAGCTTACAGTCTAATTGAGTAGAAGACACAAATACAAATAACTATACTAGGCAATATTGCCTGTTATCCTATTTAGTGGTATAATGCTGTGCTGGTCATCAATGTTGTCAAGCCTTCAACCCTTACCTTTTGGTAAGCCTGGTCTCACTTGGGACACAAGATTTCTCCACCCACTCTCTTGACTCTTCTTTCCCAAATCAATTCCCAGGAAAAAATAATGGAGGCTCTGTCTTAGTACTTGCCCAGTCACTGATGAGTCATTTGTTACCCAAAAGAATTTCAGGATAAATATTCTCTCTCTGCCATGAGATGTTGTAAAAATGAATTAATAATTTTCCTCTTTCGAAGTCTTCAACCAATATATTGCTAATAAAAGTACCACATTTTAAGACTTTAGAAAACTCATAGAAATTTGTTATTAAAATAAGTACATAAATATGCGTATATATTTAAAGTACCACATTTTATGGCAATGAGAGACTCAGTGCATTGAAAGTCAGGTCTGGAGATGGGAGGTTCTGGGTTCAAAATTGGCCTCAGATACTTCCTATTGATGTGACCCTGAGTAAATCATTCTATCCCAGTTTCCTAACCTTTATTGTTCTTCTCCCTTGGAACTAATACTTAATATTGATTCCAAGAAAGAGTTTTAAAAATAAGTAGTACCTCTTCAAAATCCTCCTCTCCCTACCTGGGTGCTTCCCAATTGCCACACTTCACTTATTTCAAGCAATGACACACAAAATAGAAATGCTAAGGCTATCAGAATTTGTCACAATGAGGATAAAGATGTCCCTACAACCCCTCAGAAATTCGCATAGGTCTCATCTTTTCTGAGGAATAAGAAAAGAGGGCAAGAGAGGAAAGGAGAGAGAAGTGATAGCACCAAGAGTCTGGCACTGACACACTTGCGGTGATTGTTTTCCCATTGTTTCCATTCTCCCTCTATATATAATTGTGTTCTTCCCTCCACCTCCAGAAATTATTTTTATATGCTTTCAAATATATAGTCATGGAGGCAGGGGGAAATAACTCAGTATAATTTAATGTCCTCAAAGGCAGGGATAGTTTCATTGTTGCCTTTATATATCCCCAGATCCTTGAACAACATCTGGTACCTAGTGGTTACTCAATAAATGTTTGTTAAAATAAATTAAGATGTAAATGCAGAAGTAAGTGTAAAGAAGAAGTAAAGGTAAAATGCTATGAGATATTTTAGGAGAAAGATTTCATTTTCCTTTGGGATGATCAAGAATGATTTCATGTAAAATGTAGCACCAGAATTTGACCTTAGAGGAAAGGAGAGACTTCAATAAATGGAGACATTTTCTGGAGTCCAAAAAATGAATATATCAGAGATTATACAAGTATGACATATCTCTAAACGACTTCATAGTCAATGACCCTGCATATATTTTAATGAAACTGGAGACTGACCAATGAGACCCCAATCCTGGAGGCATACTAACGGAAATTTTTTCTATTTGTTTCTGAGCATGAATAACAAAGGGTCCCACTCTCTACTTCAGAGCATGTGTTGGTATTCTATGACTGTTTCCAGCCTATTTTCTGTGTCTTTTTGATTTGTGGCTGAGTTGGAACTGGATATGCATACAAAAAACTCCCAGAAGAGCACAGGGATCTATTTTCCTCTCTGGTTGTTTTTGAGAGTGGAATGTAAACTACTGTGGGTTTTGAGGTGGGAGACCTCCTCCATCCCTTGCGCATGGCTCTGATGATGCTTCTGTCCCTATTGTTTCGATTTTTGCATGCCTTAGGTGAAGAAGCCTTAAAGACAGAATAGAGTAGGCTTTGAAACTTCGAAAGATAGTTTTCAGGAATCCAGAAACTGGACCTAGACACCAGAGTTTGTCACCAATGTAGCCTCAAGGAGCACTTTTAAGATCTAGCCCTGCAGTGAATTAAAACCAGAAGATGAAACATCATATCTGAAGCAATTTCATCCATCATTTGATGCCACATTTGAAATTTAGTGCAATAAAGATTTTGTAGTAAACACTTTTAAGTTTTAGCCTAGAGATCCCAGTATGTGCCCATTTAAAGAGGACATTTTTTAATTTCTGTTTTTGCAGTATCTTCTCAACAAATATCCCTTTTAAAGTCACTGATATCCATTGGTCAAATTATATATGTGTGCTAATCAATGGTATCAATGATCTTGAGGAAATATTTAACTGGCATTAGTTAGATAAGTTTGAAGGGATAATTGACCTTTGATATTGGGGAGAAAACAATAGAATGGAAGTCAGAGTTCTATAAAATAAAACAATCCAATCCCTCCATGGAAGCCCTAGTATCCTTCGGTGGGGGATTGTAGTTTTCTCTGGAATCCCAAACTGGCAGTATGAATGTGAGAGTTGGGATAAGGCCCTCTAGAGACCATTATGGGCTATATGAGTGAAGTACTGACCCTTTTGTATGTGAGCCCTTTGATTACTGAAAAGGAAAGAAAATTAACTTTTCTATAAAGAAAAGGGATAAAATCAACTTGCAAGGTAGACAAATTACTGTGTCTATTTTTATGTGAGCTTTTTTGTTGCTGAAAGGGTCAGAAAGAACTTTTATGTATTAAAAACTGGTAAAATACATGAGAGAAACAATAATTTTTAGTTAAATTGGAAGAATGACAGAGAAGGGAACTTGTCCTTCAGATGGTAACTGAGAGAACCTCTCTAAGAGTAGAGAAATGAATGAAACTACCAGGCATTTTGATCCTCAAGCTCATTTGCATGTAACTTTTTAAGTCTAAAACATTATAACTTACAAAGCAGCCAATTAAATAACTATTTGGAGATTATGGGAAGATTAAGTAAGAATTTCTGATTCCATAAAGAATAAAAAGATGAATTTAATAAGTTCTTCTCCTAAGAGAGAACAGTGACTAGAAGACTTCTGCTATTGTCCTTGGAGCCTGTTGATAGGAAGAAAGACATTGTTTTGCAAACTGACTGAAGAAAAGACTGGGAGCCTACAGATTGGAAGAGAGCTAAACCCCATTGCATTCTGACCTCATCCTTCAGCATCATCTTTCACCATTTCAAAGAAATGAAACTTCTCAGATATACCTGGTAGCACACTCATGTCCCATCTGATTTGAAATTAAAAAAAAGAGGGGACAAAGATGACATTGTAGTTGCTTTGCTATAAATATAGGTTTAAACATGTTTGGAAGAAGTGTTGTTGGTTTGCTTGTTTTTTTTTTACAAACCCTTACTTTCTGTCTTAAAATCACTATTAAGTATTGGTTCCAAGGCAGAAGAGTGTTAAGGAAAGGCAATTAGGATTGAGTGACTTACCCAGGGTCACACAAGTAGGAAAAATCTGAAACCAGATTTGAACCAAGAATCCCCTGTCTCTAGGACTGACTCTATCCACTGGACCACCTAGCTGCCTCAACAGTCTTTTTTTAATGAGGAGACACCTAGATTTATCTACTTTACCTAGAGAGTCAGTCTTTGGCATTTTGCAGTTCTCTAAACTCAAGAGCTTATGGGAATAATTTATCATCATGATATTATAATATTTCTTGAGCACTTAAAATAGCTTGATATGCATTCATCTGTTGTAAAGCAGAAGAGGACTGAATTTTTCCATTAGAAGAGCTATTAGAACCCTAAGGTGAGAAGGCAGCAGAAAAATGATTTCATAAGATGCAAGTCATTGCTGAAGGCACCAAGATTTCAAGATTTGAATTTCAGAGCGGTAGGTTACCCCCAAGTACATACATTTTCCTCACACATGTGCCTCCCTGGATTTCATGACTCTTCCTTAATGGACACTGTCCATTGATGGGAGATTGTGAGCCAGGTACATGTATGGATTGGGATGTATTAATTTTTATCAGATTTGCTTTATATTGAATAATTGTGTTGTTGTGACAATTCTTGTTTCTGCCTTATTTTATGTAAATATTTTTGATTTAAAAATTAAAAGTATCTGCTTTGCATCAGTGGTAATCACATGGATAGGAATTTATGAGCTAGAGTAGTGAGTACTAAGAATTACTGAATTATATCCTAGTGGTGGTGCTATAAATGGTGGTCCATCTCTAGGAATTACCAACCTGCTAGTATGAGGGAAGGTTGGTATGAGTGATTCAGGACAGAGAGCAAGAAGAAAAGCTATACTTGTGCATCTCTAGTCATGTTTCTTCCCAGTACAATGTAAGGTTCTTTCAGATATAGACTGCTTCATTTCCATCTTTGTATTACTCCCTGGCCAACAGGAGGCATTTAATAAATACCTGATAACAATGGTTATTATTCATTCACTTTAGTCATCTTTGACTTTTTGTGCTGCTATTTGGGGTTTTCTTGGCAAAAATACTAGAATGGTTAACCTTTTCCTTCTCCAGTTAATTAACAGATGAGAAAACTGAGAATATTTGGGATAAGTGACTTCCTCAGGAAAGTCAGTGCCATCTTTACTGTTTCATGTGGGACTGGACCCCATCAATTCTGCAGAGTATTGTTATGTCATGGGAGAAGACATATGATAAGACTTCATGTCCAGTGGAGAGGCATAACTAGTTTAGAGTGCCTGGGACATTTTCCTGGGTGCCTGTATATGTTCCTGTCTTCTGCAATTCTTATTCTTCCCCACCAGAAAGGGAAGCCACCAATAAATGTCTTATTAGTGCTCCTTTAATATGTTTCGTGTACCTATGTTGTACCTATGTTCCACCACACGAACTGATAAGAAGTTGGGCCATATCTAGCATCATTCAAGAGTTAGTCTGTCACATGTGAAACCCAGTGGAATTGTGCATCGGCTATGCCAGGGGGTGGGGGAGGGAAGGGAAAGAACATAATTCTTGTAACCAAGGAAAAAAACTCTTAAATTAACTAAATAAATAAAATTTTCCCAAAAAAAGAGTTAGTCTATCATAATGCTATACCTTCAGGTCACAAAATCCCTTTCCCCAATTTACTTATATTCTTAGACAGCAATGATCACTAGAATACTGAACCCAAGTCACTAATTTTTTTTTCTAATTTACGATGATTAAATACTATGTTTAGTAGTTATGGTCAAAAAAGACTGATTAAATAATAAAAGGACAACTTGACTTCCACACATGAACAAAGGAAACATTAATGGCCTCCTTATTGTTCTGAGGATAAAGTAAAACTTCTTAATCTGACATTTAAGTTCCTCTACAATCTGGCTCAAATCTATCTTTCCAGTCTTTAAAATGTTTTCTTAATTCTAAACTTGTAAAACCCATGGCTCATTACAAAAGCTCTAAGCTCATCCAGACCAGATTCAATCTTGGAAACTTTGAAATAAATGATCTATGTGGGAAGGTTTTTTTTTTTCTCCTACAGAGTCTGAATTCTAGGAACATCTGAATTTTATTCATTTCTAATTCTAGTCTAGGGTATTCAATTCTCCTACAAGTACTTTCTCTAGTAAAGATTGAAACATAGAATGCTAAAAAGTATATGGAAAGGATTCATAATCAAAGTCATAGATGGTCAAGAAGACTTCCCTCTTTTTTGGTCTTTGCCCAGGGACCCACATACTTATTTCAAACTCATAGCATCACATTTGGGGCTTTACAAAAAAGGGGAAAGATTTCGCTCAGGTTCACTAGAGAATCTACTGTCTATCATTGAGACCATTATAATCACCATGAATCACAATATAAATGAAGAACATGATCTGCATTTTCTCTTCCAAATTATGGTTTTGTGACCCATTGTTCTTTAGTCTTGACCCCCTCCTTGGGTCCTAGGGGTACTGCATTTCAATCTCTCTCTGCTATTCTAGCATTCATACTTCACATTGAAATTTTTTTTTTATCACTCACAAAACATCTCTCCCCGTCTCTCTGTCTGTCTGTGTCTTTCTATATCTCTGTCTCTGTCTGTCTCTCCTATCACATTCTTTTATCATGTCACCTTTGTCTACTACTCCTAGAACTTCTCTTTTTTACTACTGCTGTGACATCTTCATTGCTTCTCTGACACTAACACCTTCCCCTTTCTTCATGGGAAATGTCACCACTCCTAGAATGAGATTCCCAGTGCTTAACCCAATGCCTAGTATTTAGTAGGTTAATAAATGCTCTTTGACTTGACTTCCAAAGCCAATAAATCTTTTTAGTTCAACCCTGCCTAGCTGGCACACTACCGGGTTACTTAGGCTAATACAAAAATCTGATCATCTACTATCTTAACTAAAAGTCCTTAGCCCTTACTCTGACATGAATCCTGGTAACTGGTTCCCATTTGCTTCTTCCCTGTGTCAGGACATAGGCAATGGGATTGCTACATGGTCAGCTCCAACCAGGAAGTTTTTTTGAAATGGGGGAAACCACTTATACTTCTTTTTATTCCAGTTTCCTATTCCTGTTGATCCTTCCAGTCATCACTCGTTTACACCTCCATAGGACAGGACATGGAAATTAACCCAAGTCTTTGGTACATTCAAGATTGTGCTGGTTTTGGAATCAGAGAACCTGAGTTTGAATTTCAGGCTGACATTTATTAACTGTGTGATCTTCACTAAAGTCACTTAATCTTTCTAGGTTCAATTCCTTTGTCTGAACAATGAGGGGTTTGAACTTAAAGGGCCCCAAAGGACCCTTCAATCTCTAAGTATATTGGCCCACAATGCTGGAAACACTGGCAAGAAATAAACAAAGTTTGACCCCATTGAGGATCTCCTTATATTTAGTGAACTATCAACAAAAACAAAAATTCAAAGAAAGAAAAATTAAAAGTGATCATCCATAAGATCACAAGCTACAAAGTATTTATTGTTGATCTGTTAACTTTAACAAAATTGCAAAACCTTCAGCTTGATTCCATTCCTCCTCCTAATTTCTTTTTCTTCTGTGCATTTTCTTTCACATTTTTTTGTTTCCAACTTAATTTCACCTTATTTTACTAGGGAAACAAGTCACTTAATTGTTCTCCAATCTCCCCTTGCCCTCTTCCATGGACCTAAGTATTTTATTCACACAAGCCATTGTCCATGCCTGGAACATAATCACTCCTCATCTCTGCAGGTGGGAATCTTTCTCTTCTTTAAAAAGTCAGTGTAGATGCCATTTCTTTCATGAAGTCTTCCCTAATTCCCTAAGCTAGAAGTTGAGACATCCAAACATTGAGATTTTTTTCCTGGATCACCCCTTAAAAGGATAATAAGGAAACTGATAGTAAATCAGTCAATCAGTGAGCATTTATTAGGTATCTACGTCAATCTTGTTGTTGATGTGTTGATGTTCAATCTTGTCTGATTCTTTGTGACCTCATGGATCTTGTCCCTGGGATTTTCTTGGCAATGGTACTGGAATGGTTTTGTCATTTCCTTCTCCAGTGTCCTTCCTTCTCAATTTTATAGATGAGGAACTGAGGCACATGGGGGGTTGTGACTTGCCTGAGGTCACACAGCTAGTAAATATGTGAGGCCACATTTGAACTCAGATCTTCCTGACTTCAGGCCCAGTATTCTATCCAATAAGCTACCTAGGTGCTTTATTATATACCAGATATTGTATAGCATTTATTGAATATATGCTCCTTGGAAGGATTCAGCATGAGTAGATGGTAAACATATATTTTTTAAAAAGGACAAAAGGTGGGGTTTGTTTAAAGTAAAATAGTAAATCAGCTAGTCACTTCCATAAATTGTTAAAAGATGAAGTTGAAGAATGAGTAGGTTTCCAATTGGCTATAACTATTTTTCTTTTAAAAAATAAAACATTTTTTAAAACCAAAAAAACAAAACAAATTGACTTTTCTCCCAAGGAGCTTATAAAATATAAACTATAATATAAACTATAATATAATAAATCATAATATAGAATATAAATTATGTAAATGCATTAATGTATACAAGATACATGCAGGCTAGACAGAAGGTAATCTTAAAAGGAAAGGCTAAAGTGATTAGGGACACCAAGACAGGCCTCTAGAAGAAGGTGGCTAAGTCTTGAAGGGAGCCCTATTTAGGACAGTTTATTTCAGTTATTTAACCTGGTTTTTCATTTGAGGTGTTTATCATCAGATAACCACAAAATTTTAGCATTTCTGAACTCTAAGAAGCAGTAAAGGTCATTTATTTTAATTTATAGATGATTAACTTGAAACCCAGAAAAGAAAGTGGCTTGTCCAAGGACACACAGTAAAGCAATTCCTCCATTCTGCTTTCAGAACACATTCAAGCTGGTGTTACAAAAAGAACACTGGACTCGGGGTCAGAAGATCTAAATTCTAGTATGAACAAAATGTTAGAAAAATGAGAATGGTTATTATTCTTACTGGATATTTAAACTTGGGCAAATCACAGTATCTCTGAGGCTTTTTTCCAAGTCTGCAAAATGGGGATGCTTTCTTCTCAACCTCTCTAATTTATCGTGAGGATCAAATTCAATAATATATGTTAAATTATTAAATATTAATTATTATAGTTATTATTTCAAACATGCCACATGGTCTTCTTTCATGTAAGGTCAGCTTTTGTGTCCCATGTAAACAGCACAGGTTAATGTTATTATAAATACAGGCTAAGAATCCATGTTTTATATCCTTGTGTGAGCATCAAAAAGAGATCAAAATTTAATTCATTCACAAAAATAGCAAAAAAGAGGACAAAGGAGAATCGAGTGCCCATTGACCAGTGAAGAACTTGTAATAACGAATGCCATAAAGGATCGGTTGAAAATACTATTGCTATTTAGATTGTATTAGATAAGACATAGGGAGAATATGATTACTGTCTTCAAATACTTGAATAGCTATTTTTTTTTAAACTTTACCTTCCATCTTGGAATCAATACTATGTATTGGTTCCAAGGCAGAAGAGTGGTAAGGGCTAGGCAATGGGGGTCAAGTGACTTGCCCAGGGTCACACAGCTGGGAAGTGTCTGAAGCCAGATTTGAACCTAGGACCTCTTGTCTCTGGGTCTGGCTCTCAATCCACTGAGCCACCCAGCTGCCCCCTACTTGAATAGCCATTATGTAGAAGATAGATTCTATTTGGCTCCAGAGAACACTAAGGAGAATAAGATAGTGTTAGAGGGAGACACATTTCAGATCAACTTAAGAATTGTATACTCCCATCTAATAATATCTTTATATCCCAATATAAAGGCAATTTGGACAATCCAACAATAGAATAAACCTCCTCAGAAAGTTGGAAGCTCCCAGTTAGAGAGGCTCTGTGTAAATTAAGAGATCATAGATTTGAAGTTAGGAGGATTTATGTTTGAATCCTGGTTTTTACTCTGTTACTACCTGCGTGATCATAGACAAGCTCCTTCACTTCCCTGTGCCTCAGTTTCTTTTTCTGTAAAATTAAGATGTTAGACTAAGACCCTTCTAACTCAAAATCCAGAGAACCCTGTGATTAGAAGAGTTTAAGCTGAAGCTGAATGACTACTCATCAGAGATGTTGTGGATAATTCAGGTAGGGTTTGGCAGTTCCGACCCACTCTAAGATGCCATGTGGCATATGATTTCTGAGCTCCCAGGATGAATGGAACAGAAAGGAAAAATGGCGTGGGCACATGGGGGCCTGGCATGACTGCCTGGAATGTGATCCCAAAACCAGGAAACCTTCCTCCAGCTGTAGCCGAGCGCCCACACACAGGTGTTTCCCAAAGGGCCAGGTCTCAGAATGTCAGTTGGCAAATTAGGGCAATGTTCAAACTTAATTTGGAAAATTAACCTGCGGTTCCCAACTCCTCTCCTCCAAGCCTCTGAGAATTCTCAGGCAGGATTGGTTCCCATACTGTAGGGTGGTGAGGGGGAGAAAGAAACCAGAGAAAAGGTCAGAAAATTAAATGGAATTGTTTTGATAATACAAAATTCCTTTCAAGTTTTTTAATACTTTATTTGGATTCTTGTGAGTGAGTTTGAAGTAGGAAATCTAAAGGTTAATTCCTCCTATCAGATCTGGCAAAAGATCTCTGAAAATCCGCTTAGGAAAAGGATTAACTTGCTAGCAATGTAGAAGTATTAATTCAGGGGATGCCAAACGAGCTGCAGAACCTCTGTATGATGTGTCAGAATAAGCTGGGAATGTGGGGCAAGGCAAAACCAAAGAATCATAGTTGTAGACCTGGAAGAGACCTCAGAGGCCACCCAATCTGACTCCCCTTTTTAAATAATACCTAGCATTTCTATGGGTAATACCTTAAGGTTTGCAGAGCACTCAGCACTTTTTTCCTCACAGCAACCCTGGGAGGTAGGTACTATCATTATCTTCATTTTTCAGATGGAGAAACTGAGGCATACAGGGGTTAAACGACTTGCCCAGGGTCACTCAACTAGTGAGTGACTGAAGCTGACCCCCAATTCAGTTCTCTATCTTCTCTGCCATCAAACTGCCTTAATTTTTAAATGAGATTAATTTACAGATGAAGAACTGAGGCTGAATGACTTGCCCAGTATCACACAATTGTGTCAGAGACAGGATGTCTTCCTGACTCCAAACCAAAGTATCCACCTACTACACCCTACTCGCCTGCAGCTGAATCCTTGAAGTCGAAATAGCTCTATTCCTAAGCCTAATTCCCTCCCTGCTTCCCCTTTGGTTTGGGGGATAAGGGAAAGAACTTGCCTCTAGGTAGTTCATCTTTAGCATTAGCATTACTGTACTTTTTTTTTTTTGGCTACTGCTATTTTTGGAATGCATTTGCTTCTAGGAGGCTGTCATGCTTTAGCTTCCTCTTTAACAAAGATTACCTGCTAAATTCCAGGATTTCATAGCTTCGGTTTTGTTTGGTCCATCTTCTCTTTTTATCTTCATTTCAGCAAGTATTGATTGAGCAACTACTTTGGTATGTTCAAAGGCTGTTCTGGGGCTAGAATAGATGCAAAAATGAGTAAGAAACAGCCGCTGCCCATAAGGAGATTAACACCTAGAAGCATATAAATTAGAATGTGGAGAGGCTACTTACTATTTTGGATAGTGACTTTGGAGTCAAGAAGATCTTGGTGCAAGTGTGGCCTTTGACACATACATCTGTTCTCCAACACATGCTGAGTGTTTGACCCGAGACACTTAACCCCTCAGCGCCTCCGGAGAATGCTTTAACACTACAGGTTCCTGAGCAGATGCTAACCTACTTCAGTGGAGAGAATTTCCCCACCTAAAATCATAGACCTAATCAGAAAGATTTTTTTAATTGAATGCTCTCACTGCATAGTAGAGGTCCAAACCAAATCCTGAGAAACTTCTGAAAGGGAGATCTCTTCCGACTCAGTGGTGGAGGAAATGAAAGATACTAGGCTACCGGGGATCATACAGCTGTCAATTTGCGGTTGAGTGCAAAGAACCCTAAATTTGGAGTCAGAAGACATGGCTTCATTTTCTAGATCCTATATTTTCTAGCTGTGTGACCCTTGGGCAAATCAGTTAAACTTCTCCAAGACTCAATTTCCTCATCTCCAAGTGGGGATAATAATACTTTTTTACTACTTACCTTACAGAGATCAAAGGAGTTGATTAAGTGTAACCTGGATGCTTCTTATCTCTGGATTCACACAGATGAAGGGTTCAGATATGAGGGTATTTTATGTGACTGTAATTTAACTTCTATGTGAACCTTCCTGGACAAACCACTGAATTTCTCAGGACTCCAAGAAACTGAGCTGCAGAGAAAGTGCCAACAATACTGATAACAAATTTCCTCATCTGGTAGTTCCCTATACCAAAGAAATCATCAGCTCAGTCCTTATTCATATAAACTAACTCAACTGGTTTATTGTAATGCACATACATAGACCCCTTTGGCAGATGGGAACCTTGAAATTTCTTTGGAACTAAATATTCAGGTGCTTGTCATGCTAATAGAACCCAGACAAAGAAAGGATTTAAAACAGTAAAATATTTCATCTGGAACAGAAAAAAAAAAGTCATACTAAGGTAATGGAAACACTCCTCTCTTTTCCTTCGAAATATTTTGGAAACAATCTGCGCTTGAATTCAGGCTGCTGGTGTAGACAGTTTTGAAGTTGTTACTTAAAAATTGCTATCATTAGTATTTGCTGCCCACTCTCTCATTTGTCATCTCCATGAAATTCTTGGCTTTGCTAGTCTTTGGTCTTATTTATTTCAGTCATGATCATCTCCCTATCCTGGCACATCTTCCTTTCTTTGTGGCAAAATCTCCCAGCCATGACAACCAACTTCTTTTCTCCTGAAGAAATCATCATGTGCCAAATGTGCCAAAAAGATAGTGTCATCTGATGGGTTTGTACTTTAAAAAGATAATAAGGAAAAAGACCTGTACAAGAATATTCATAGCTGCGCTCTTTGTAATGGCCAAAAATTGGAAAATGAGGGGATGCCCTTCAATTGGGGAATGGCTGAACAAATTGTGGTATATGTTGGTGATGGAGTACTATTGTGCAAAAAGGAATAATAAAGTGGAGGAATTCCATGGAGGCTGGAATGACCTCCAGGAAGTGACGCAGAGCGAGAGGAGCAGAACCAGGAGAACATTGTACACAGAGACCGATACACTGTGGTATAATCAGATGTAATGGACTTCTCCATTAGTGGCAATGAAGTGATCCTGAACAACTTGGAGGGATCTACGAGAAAAAAGCACTATCCACATTCAGAGGAAAATCTGTGGAAGTAGAAACACAGAAGAAAAACAACTGCTTCAATACATGGGTCAAGGGGATATGGTTGGGGATGTAGACTCTAAATGATCACCCTAATGTAAATATCAATAATATGGAAATAGGTCTTGATCAATGACACATATAAAACCCAGTGGAATGGCACATCAGCTATGGGAGGTGGTGGAGGAAGAGGAGGGAAAGAACATGAATCTTGTAACCATGGAAAAATATTCTAAATTAACTAATTAAATAAAATTTTCAAAAAAAAATAAAGAATAGTGTCATGAGAAATGAAATGCTTTCCTCTATTAGGTATGCCTCTAGTATACATCTAAAGAACTTTATGCTCTCCATGGAACTAAGCCTGAGAGCACTCTGCAACCTTAAAGTTCTATGTAAATATGAGCTATTGTTTCCATCTGCCTTGCAACTTGGTAGGTATTGCCAAGTGTCACTGACTTCTGACACCACTACAACCCAAGAGAACAGGGAAGTGTTCAGAAAGGGTCAAGGACCTAGCCATCACTGACCTTGTGATAAATGAGTCATCCATCAACATCTAAGGCCTAATATTCTCTATGTGCAAAATCTAAGCTGCTTAAAATACAGCTCAACAGATAAGACTTCTCCAGGCTTAGACACCATAAGAAACCATATACATGCAAAAGAAATTCCCCCAGAAACAGTAGCAAAGAGATCCAGCCTAAATCATTACTTATCTTACTCTTTTTCCCCTTACTCTTTCTTAGAGAATCACTTCAGACATAGCAGTAGAATGAAACCACACAAATGTCCGGTTGTTCTTCTTTTTCCTTATTTTTATCCACAGCCTTGTATATAGGACCTCCAACTGAGAAACAGACCAATGCCTTATTTGGCTTATTAAAAAAGTTGCTACCTTTCAAACAAGTTTAGAGAAATATAAGAAAGCATAATCTTTACCTTCAATGAACTGATGTTCTATCTGGGGCCATGAGACTAATACACATGTAAAGGGTAAAAAGATGCTCTATTTGCCAAGATTAGTGGTACAGGATATAAATGATGATAAGGATGAACATTTCCATTTATATGGCATTATCTCATGTGAGTCTGGCAATACCCCAGGAAGAAAGTAGCATGGATAAGTATTATTGTCCCCATTTCACGGATGAGGAAACTATGATTCCAAGAGGTTATATAACTAACTTGTTTACAAAAGTAGGAAGTATTTAGAGCCAAGATTTAAACCTCAGGCTCCTGGTGCTATATCTTTAACCCTTCCCACTGTACCATACTACCCCTCTGAAAATTATCCTTATTTGTCTTTGAAGACTAGAAAGAGGCTAAGGAAATTACCCACACACCATCATGCCTACCTTGGACAGTGGCATCTGCCTTTCAAGGACCAAACTCTCAAAGTTCCTTGACCCTACTGAGGGAAACACAACTCACTCCACACAACCTTTCTTATACCTCAGGTTTGCATTAGACTTCTTCCTTGGAAATTCCAAATTCTGGGAATATACCCCAAGAGCCAGATCCTTTGACTTTAAATGGGAAAGTCATGGGGAGTCCTGAGATTTGTACCTTGCTATCCTGACAGATAAGTTAACCCCAGCTACACATTGTTGGCTAAACATCTTGGACTATTTTGTCTCTGTGTGAGCAAGATATGTATATGTGTGTATGCGTGTGAAAACATTTGGGGTTTGGAAAAACCAAAACGCCCCCTGCCAAGTATTTTTCCCATTAATTTTTAAGCCTGTGTGTGTTTTAAAGGAAATTTAATCCATATGTTTCTGATGTACTTACTCTTAATACATCCAAATGTTTCGTAATGTTTGTTTGCCATCCAAGCTTTGGGAGCCTGGTCTACAGCCTTAAGCTTTTCCCTTGGAAACAGGAAGCCCATATTCTTTTTCCAGAAGTAAACAGATCAGTAAGCCTGCTAAAGGATGATTATAGTTTGGAGAAGAACTCAAGAATCATGAGAAGAGAAGAAACCAAGGGGAGAAAAAACAATTAGAAGCAAAAAGATTTAACACCAAAAGAGACTTAAGAAATCATCCAGTCCAATCCTCTTCTTTTAGAGATGAGCAATTACACTCAGAGTGGGGAAAGCAACTCCCCCTAGGTCGCCTAAGTAGTAAGTAGCAGAGGCACAAAGCATAGCCAGATAGAGCACTGCAAAGAGAAAGAATCAGCATCAACAGATCAAAATCAACCCCCACGTAATTACCATGATCATGCTTGATCCTAAATTAGAGATATGGGAATTCTATCTAATTCTATCTATCTATTCTATCTAAGGTAGGAGATGATAGGTATGGAGCACTGCATATCTGTTGGACTTGAATAATGTACTGGTTAGTTTTAATGAAAAGCTCCCCCTCATCCATTTTCTTTTTTAGTCTTTGTTTTAAGACTGGAGTAGGAGGGAGGGATAATTAAAATGACATAAAAAATCAATAAAATTTAAAAAGATTCAAACCCAGGTTTTCCAACTCTAAATTGAGTGTTATTTTTACTGTTCTATGAACTTTTACCCGTTAAACTCCTTTGTAGTCCAAAGGCAATAAACATCTGCTCCAAGAAGCTTTGCTGGATTCCCCTGGATGATCTCTTTCTTCTTTCTTATGATTCTCTTTGTCTAGACTTTCCCTGTATGCATTAATATTCCAATTTAAGATTATAGACAACTGTGTTTGTTTCTTCTCCCCTCTTAGATTATAAACTCTATAGTTAAAGAGGTTGTATCACATCTTATTGTTGTATCTTCTCCATCCTTGAGGGATATTTATGATGATTCTATACATACTAGAAACCTTAATGAATATATTTAGTTCTACTAGAACATGTTCTTTGGAAATGGAAATGTGTTCTAATGTAGCTGATTTATTTGGGAATATTTTATACATAATTTAAATTTAAGTTTTAAACAAAATTTCAATTTAAATCAAATTACAAGCTTGCCAATATACTATTTCCTCCATGAGAAACAGTGAAAATACAGAAAATCATACCACTTTGCAATAACTTATAAATTATGACCTTTCTAGGCACCCATTTCGCCAAGCAAAATTCTTTCTCAAGATGAACTTCAATAGTTAACATATATTCTCAGATGTGGTAGATGAGCACATCTCCACTCTCATCACCTATAGCCTTCCAACTTCAAACTCAGAGTTAGGGTAGGAGAGGTGAAACTGCTCAACTCACATGTGTATCCTTAGAGCCTATGCCACGCAACAGCAGTAGACCATAGACTTGATCACTATTTATTATATTTATATATTCTTTTTTTTTAATTTTTTTAAACCCTTACCTTCTGTGTTGGAGTCAATGACTCCAAGGCAGAAGAGTGGCAAGGGCTAGGCACTGGGGGTCAAGTGACTTGCCCAGGGTCACACAGCTGGGAAGTGTCTGAGGCCAGATTTGAACCTAGGACCTCCCCTCTCTAGGCCTGGCTCTCAATCCACTGATCCACACAGCTGCCCCATATTTATATATTCTTAACCATTTTGTGTGTATGAAACTTTCAACTTCTTTATTAGGTCTCTGTCTTTCTTATGCATCGTTTATGGGAGTCTTGAGCATTATGTCCCTGGCTCCACTTTCCCTATGAACTCTGTAATTTTTGTTATGTGATTTGGAATAGAATAGTGATTTTGAGATGTGTTAAATTATAGGAGGACCATCGGTACTCACTGAAATTACTGGGATGGAAGAGAGTGAAACGGTACAGGTACATTGTCCACTCTCTGAGCGTCATGAGTATAAGAACTTTTAGACTGATTGCGTTGCTTTTTCCACTTTTGCCCTCTTGGGGTCTTCAAAAGACAGCATTTGCTCTCACCCATTCAAAATCCATTGATAATATTGGAGTTTCTAGTCTCTAACTACAAAGCAACAGAACATTCTCTTACATAAAAGGTTAGGATAAAATTTGGAGCTTTTCACATATTTATGACTTTCTTTATACTTGGAATAGCTTCCTTCTTTCCTAAATACAGACAAATTAGACAGATAACTGAAGTGAGAGAGAGAGAGAGAGAGAGAGAGAGAGAGAGAGAGAGAGAGAGAGAGAGAGAGAGAGAGAGAGGGGGAAGGAGAGAGACAGACAGACAGACAGAAGTAGACAGATAGAAATAGAGATAGATAAATAGATAATATTTATTAAGAACTTACTGTGTTAAATCTTTCCCAATTAGATTTAAATCTGCTTCTGGCAGTACTCCTGAATGTTGATGACTGCAGGTGGAATAAGTATCTAACACCTTGGAGGGAGAAAACTGAGAGTTTAAAATGACTTGACCAAGGTCACACAGTTAGAAGAATCAGAAGCAGGGCTTCAATTCAGGTCTTCGTGATGCAGTAGGCAACTCTCTATCCATGCTACTTCTCCACTCCAAGAAATCTTCCCTGGGGGGCAGTGGATTGAGAACCAGGCCTAGAGACTGGAGGTCCTAGGTTCAAATCTGGCCTCAGACAGCTGTGTGACCCTGGGCAAGTCACTTGACCCCCATTGCCTAGCCCTTATCACTCTTCTGCCTCGGAGCCAATATACAGTATTGACAGTATTGACTACAAGACAGAAGGTAAGGGTTTAAAAAAAAAAGAAAGAAAGAAATCTTCCCTGATAACTTGAGTAGATATTGGGCTTTTCCCCTCAGACCTCTCACTTTGATTTCCCCTTCTCAGATATTGCTTCTGTGATACCTCTGTGTGCCTGAGAGCAAATCACTTTGCTCCTTTATGCCTCAGTTTCCTTGCCTGTAAAATGGGAATAATAATATATGAATAGAGCTATTATATCATAAGCTTCAGGTAAAATGTAAAACCTATGCAAGTGGCTTTTATCAGAGTGATGGGAGCTAACATTTATTTAACAGTGATATTTTCAAGGTGCTTTAGATATTATTTTATCCAGTTGACCATATGGTATAGTAAATGTTGTTTCTTCCATCTTGGCCAGATTTCTAAAGAGTAATGCAGAGGATCTGGGTGCATTCTAAGAATATCAGGAACAATAAAAATCAGGCATGTCCTCATTAAGAAATGGAAATGCCACAGAAACACATAATTATGCTTAATTATGTGTTCTGTGGAGTCCCCATTACTTGTAAATATTTTTACACTGAAAATCCCATCATGTAGATAGAAGTTCACTATCATTGAAGCTACATTACTGAGTCATCTATTTACCATCATCCTATGTAGTCATACCTTATTACTGTCCCATCAAAAATCTATGGGGGAGACTGTCCTGATTCAAGCTAATGTAGAGTCTTGCTACTCTTGATGTTTCTCTCTGAGAATAGGAAAGTCCTAAACTTATCCTCCAAATCCTGAGTTCTTTGCATAGGCAAAAGCATGCATTCACCTAAATTATGTTATTTGAGAGATATTGGAAGGGACCCAATTTTATTTCCAGCCATTATGCCTAAAATTTTACCTATTCAAAGACCATTCATTGGCATTTTAGTTAAGCATTGCCTTTTCCCAGAGTCTTTTAAAAAGCTACTAGATCCTTTTCTTCACAGATATACACATACTCTTTTTATCCCTTTCCTCTTTCCTTTCTTTTTTTAGAGGAATTCACTTTTTACACTTGGAAGAATAAAAGAGATCATCAGATCTATTTTTCCTATGACAGAAGAGAACTCATCTACATGATACCATTGGATACCCAAAGATAGAGAAGTGTTCCAAGAGTTAAGGGTGTACTGGGAGGTTGAAGAAACCCTAATGCAACCATTACTTGCCTCACAATAATAGATGTACATACAGAGTGGGAATGAATATCTGTAAGCCTATAATTGACCCTGCTTATAACATTATAACACTGAGGAAACAGCAATATTTCCATTCTGCATGCCGTTCTTTTAATATACAATAAGCACTAATAATTAATCTCTCGTGCATGACTCCTTCATTTAAGCATGAAATGTTGTAGTAAAGAACTCCCTCATACTAGTGGGCAACCATGATTCCTGTCCAACACAGATTTGTAGCTTCATCTGATCAGTCTCTAACTGGGGCAGATGGGTAGTGGTGGGAAAAATTAGTCAATTCTCAATTATCATTCTAGACTACCTACCTTTTGGATTTAGTAGACATGATTTTGAACACTAAACTGTTTTACTTTCTGCTACCCATTCTTCTTTGGAGCCTCTTTCCACAAACTGTGGGGTGTTTGTGTGTGTGTGTGTTTATGTGTGTGTGTGTGCACATGCATGCATGCATGCAAGAAACAAATTCATGTGTGCATTATCTTACCCCAAAGAAAAATTAGAAAAGAAAATGTCTAATAAAGGAAAAAAATCATCTCATCCAAAATCCATATAGAAAATGCACTTCCATAAAGATTGCTTTGTCTTTGAATTATCCACTTTTTATCTTTTGGAGGTGCTGAAATTAGTTTGCTGCTAAGAGGTTCTTTCCAGCTCTAGCATTCTCTGGGCATGTGTCAGACATTTATTTTGTTGGAAAACAAAGGTCACCGTTATTTAAAGCAAAAAAATGTGAGTGAACTAAACCTAATAGAGACAGGCAGTAATAACATCTCTTATGCCCACTTGACAATTCATCTTCTAGATGATAGGCATCTAAGTGATATAGAGGCTAGTTTGCTGATCTTGGAGAAAGGAAGACCTGAATAGAAGTCTAGACTCAAATATTTACTAACTGTAGGACCCCAGGCAAGTTACACACTTTTTCTCAGCCTCAGGTCCTTATCTACTGTTGGTGTCCACATTTCACCCAACTCTCATTTATGTCTCCAAGAAGTCACAGAATGTGTAGAGGCCACAACTCAGTAAAACCATCTTAGCAAATGGACTAAACCAGGTTGAGGGTAGATAGGGGTAAGTTAGGAGGATGTCTACCCTAAGCATGGAAGACTTCCCCTGGTAGAATGGATGAAAAATATTTCATTCCAACCACTGCTGTGGAGTGCTCCAAAGTCTGGACAGACATAGAAAACCATAAGGTCATCATCCACTGCATTCTAGACCTTTGCCAATTGTCCTAACCTTTATTTTACCACTAGATTTCTGTAACTATGGAAGAGAGTATGAGGATGATGACTTTGTATGACTCTCACATAAATCCGATTCAGGAGCAAGTCAAGACATCTCATGATGTCACTGGTCCTCTTTGAAAATGAAGAACGAAAGACAGCATCTTCAAAAGAAGGATAATAATAGCACCTACTCAGAGGGTGCTGGTAAGTACTTAACAACCAGCTCTCAAAAAAGAAGTACAGATGATACACTTCACATTTAATTTTCATTATTTATATATTTATTTATATTTTATCCATCACTTTTTTAAGTCTGAACAATTGAAAAAACAAATCAAGCCTTGATTAGAGAAGTTATTGATTTCCAGGGGGTAAAGCTCACACTAAAAACTTAACAATCTATGCTCCAGCATGACCCTGTTCCTATCTTAAGGAATGTGAGATAACATATGTAAAGCACTATATAAATGCTAGCTATGATAATAAAAGTGTAGTTAGATGGCTCAGTAGATAGAGTGCTGAGCCTAGCATCAGGAAGTCTCATCTTCCCCAATTTAAAAGTGGCCTCAAACACTGACAAGCTGTGTGATCATAGGCAAGTCATTTATCCCGGTTTGCCTCAGTTTTCTCATCTGTAAAATGAGCTGAAGATGGAAATAGCAAACTATTTCAGTATTTTTCCCCAGGAAAACCCCAAACAGGGACAAAAAGAGTCTAACATGGCTGAAAAGCAACTGAACATAGTAATAATGGTAATTATCATTATTAATTATTATGTCCCACTAAAGTAGACCTACTATTGCTAAGAGATTTGGTTGTAGAGAAATGCTACTTATGACAAAATTTTGGTTCATTTAGTTCAAGAATCATTCATTCATTTTGCATTTATATAGAACTTTATAATGTTCTCTTTTTTAAAACCCTTATTTCTGCTTAATATGAAATCCTAAGTCAGAACAGTGACAAGAACTGAGCAATTTGGGGTTAAGTGACTTGTCCAAGGTTAACACAGCTAGGAAGTGTCTGAGGCCAAATTTAAACTGAGGTCCTCCTGACTTCAGGGCTGGCAGTCTATCCACTATGTTACCTTCCTGTTCCAGAACTTCATAGTTATTAATGGCACATTCATAACTAATAGTTCACCTCTCTTCATAGCATCCCTTAGTGAGTTAGCTTGGTTGATAGATATGCAATAAGAAAAGCCCAGAACTAGAAGTCAGAAGAGCTGAGTTTCTTTTCTAACTCTGCCATTAATTAACTGAGTGACCCTCTATAGTTTGCTTTATTTCTCTGGGCATCAGTTTCCTGCCCTAAAATGCCAACTTTGAGCTGGTTGGTCTCTAAGTTCTTTTTTTAGCTCTAGAAATCAATGAATCACTGGCACTTGGATTCCAAGAGTGACTTTCTTAAGGTCACAGAGCTAATTAGAGGTGAAAGTAGGAGCATAGAATTTGAAACTGACACATCTTAGAGGAAGAAAAATTTATGTAGCATCTACTACGTGCCAGGCATTCTACAAAGCATTTTATAATTATTAACTTACTTAGTCTCCTCAACCATACTGTGAGGGAGGTGCTATTATTATCTTTATTTTCCAATTGAGGAAAAGGAGGCAAATAGAGGATAAATGACTTGCCCAGGTTCATAACACTAGTAAGTATCATAGAAACTTAGAATATTAGAACTGGAATTATCTAATCAAATCTGATTTTGCAGTTGATGAAATTAAAATCCAGAAATGTAACTTGCTTTGAACAAAATTGTCTAGCCAGCTTTTTTACATATATAGATCACAGATACAAGGTCTTAGGGGACAGGGCCGTGGTCTATGAGGGAAGGAAATGGGCATTGAAGGAAGTATTATTATGAAGGAAGGGTTTATTTTTGCAATATGCATTGCAATTTAATTCAATAAAGTTATTGAATGTTTACTCAGTGAAAGGAATTAGAGTTATAAAAATGAATGTCACTGACTCCACCCTCAAGGATGTGACTCTAGCGGGAAATAAGTTGTGTCCTCAGATAACTATAGCATGAGTTGCAATATAGAAAGTACAAAGGACAAGTAGATACAAAACGCCCTGCTAGTGATGAGGAGAGATTCAAGGATCAGGGAAAGATTCAAGGGGAAGTATTGCCTGGGTTGGGTTGAGAAGGAAAGGAAAGATTTCAATAGGCAGAGAAGTGGAGGGAATGCTTTGCAAGCCTAGGAGATAATGATGGCTAAAGTATAAAACCAGAAAATTGAGACAAGATCAACAAATGTTAGCATAGTTTGGCTGAAATATGGAATGAATTTATAATTGAATTGCTGTATCACAAAGACAGCAATAATGTAAATAAAGTCAACATGGAAACCGAGATGCCCATCAGAAAGGAAATAAAACTCTTAAATACAGTGGACAGAGTTAGTTCCTTAGGACCATAGCTGAAGAATACATCCATTGTTTCACTTAAAAATTGATCAACTGATTTAAGGAAATTTACTATATATAAAGAGGTTGTTTATTGGAAAGGATCTATAACACAAAACCAAAATGAATCAATTTATCACCCAAAGACCCATCCCCTAACACATGGGCTCCCACCAAGCCATCATAAGTTCAAGATATTTTGTAGCTCTAAAGTCTCATGAAATCTTATTTCACAAGACCCTTCTGATTTTGACTTGGTCAAGAAGAAGACAAATTAGTTAAGTGTAAAAGAGATTTAATCAAACAAAAATAGCCAAATAACCAACATGGAAGATTCACATATACCCCATCAAGATAAGAGAATATTGTCTAGGAGGTTGCCATAAAAGATGGCGCATGTATGAAAAGGCACTCATATAGCCAGAACCAACTCATGGCTCTTCTGCTGAAGAGCTACTGATGTACTATGGTGATGTGATCAGGGCACACATTATATCGGCTCAATGGAGTCTTCTGCTTCTCTGCCCTCTCCTCCATGATGTTCTCTGCTGGTCATCTCCACTAAGCTCCTCTCTCTAGTTATCTGCTACCATGTGTTGGTCTTCAGTTGCATTTTGCTGCCATCTGCTGGACTTCAACTTCTATGTGGCTTCCTCCCCTTGGGGGGTGGGGTGTTATCAACTCCTTGAGTTTACAGCCCTAGCACTATCTTTAACTTTTTGGATCCTGTGAGATAGAAAGGACAGGTATAATTATTTCCAAGTATAATTATTGGAGCTGAGTAAACTGAGGTTTGGAAGGATTAACTTAATTACCTAAAATAATCTGGCCAGTAAATAATACAACTCATCCTAGGACCCATATCTGATATATAATACAGCACTTGTCCAAGTCTACAGTATCTCTCATGTAGCCTTTGTATACTTTGGATTTAGGGACCCATTTAAGCTTGCCTTTCCTAGGCTCTGAATTTTTCCTGACTCTTCTTCCATTACAACATCCTCCCTTGAAATTCATTCTCCTATTTTCACCTTCCTTTTCTTACCTCATTTAAAGTAATCTCTTAGGGGCAGCTGGTAGCTCAGTGGATTGAAAGTCAAACCTAGAGATGGGAGGTCTTGGGTTCAAATTTGGCCTCAGACACTTCCTAACTGTGGGACCCTGGACAAGTCATTTAATACCCATTGCCTAGCTCTTACTTGTCTTCTGCCTTGTAACCAATGAATGGTATTAATTCTAAGGCAGAAGATAAGGGTTTAAAAAAAAGTAATCTCTCTTCAAATTTCTCCTAATTTTTTTCTGGTTTCCTTCACTG
Organism: Monodelphis domestica; assembly: GCF_027887165.1. Classification (NCBI taxonomy): domain Eukaryota; kingdom Metazoa; phylum Chordata; class Mammalia; order Didelphimorphia; family Didelphidae; genus Monodelphis; species Monodelphis domestica. The sequence goes on from NC_077232.1 coordinate 97,398,441, forward strand.
AACTTATCTTGCTTTCCTTAGTATCAGAGTTATTTGTATATTTGTTCTCCCTATTCCAGCAAGATAATAAGCTCCTTGAGATCAGGTCCTATTTTATATCTATCTTCCAAGTTTTCTCTGGAGCTCAGGACTCTACATTTACAGCTTGTCACTGTCAAGATATTGAGTCTGGAATCAGGAAGAATCTTCTTCCTGAGTTCAAATCTAACCTCAAGACACTAGCTAGGTAAACCTGAGCAAGTCATTTAACTCTGTTTGCCTCAGTTTCATCATCTGTAAAATGAGCTGGAAAAGGACATGGAAAACCTCTCCAGAATCTTTGCCAAGAAAACCCCAAATGAGGTCATAATGAGTCAGACACAACTGAAAGAACGACTGATTTCAAGACAGAGAAGTAGTGTGTTATTAGTGACTCCCACTAGGTTAAAATCATAGTCAGCCATTATATAACTAGCTATGTTATCTTGAAAAAGTCATTTAAATTCCCAGAGTGACCACTGCTTTACTTGCAAAATGGAAATAATAGTATTTTCACTATCTGCACCACAGGATTCTTATAAGAATAATAGTCCTTGTAAACTGTATATTGCCATATAAGCATGTGTTGTTATTATAAGGGTAGATAGGTAGTATAGGAAATAGGGTTTTACATCAGGAGTCAGAAAGACCTGAGTTCAAATCCAGCCTCAAATAGATACTAGCTGTGTATCCTAGGTCATGTACCAGTTTGTCTCAGTTTCTTCATCTGCAAAATAAAGATAATAATAGCACATATCAAATGAAATAATATTTGTAAAGTGCTTAATATGATTACTGGTACATTGTAAGTGCTATATAAATGTTAGTCATTAATATTATTATCAAGAAGATGGATCAGGTATTGGGACCCAAAAGTAAGTTAACAAAAGCAAGGTATCAAAAATGAAAAAGAACCTAATAAATCATCTGGTCCAACTCCCTTCATTTTACTTAAAAGGAAATTGAGCTTCCAAAAAGTGAAATTACTTTGTCAGTAGTCCCCCTAGACAAGAGCAATTAGGTCCTGATTCCATTCCTGATATGTAAGGATTTAAAGAGGAGGGAAACAGAAAAGAAAGCTTAAGAGGAGCAGAATTAGGGGGAAGCTGGGTAGCTCAGTGGATTGAGAGCCAGGCTTAGAGACAGAAGGTCCTAGGTTCAAATCTGGCCTCAGACATGTCCCAGCTGTGTGACCCTGGGCAAGTCACTTGACCCCCATTGCCTAGCCCTTATCACTCTTCTGCCTTGGAGCCAATACACAATATTGACTCCAAGACAGAAGGTAAGGGTTTAAAAAAAAAAAAAGAGGAGCAAAATTTAGGAAGTCAGCATTATCCAATATCATGTACAAATTCCCTTCAGTCAGCAAATCCATGAATATATATTAGATGCACAGGGCTTTAGGACCTATGCAGGAAAAACAGAGAAGTTTAAGATATGCCTGACCTTGAGGGATTTAAAGTCTTATTGTAGAGAGAAAATTTGTAGACCGTATAATTATTGACCATTTGAATATAAGAAGTCATTTAACCCAACATTCCCATTTTACAGAGTTGGAAACCGAGGTCCTCAGAGATGGCAGGACTTCTCTGAGGCTTTGGGTAGATCCTGAAATAGACCTCATCTTTCCTACCTACCAGACTGTAGCCCGTCCCACCACCCCATGCCCCTCTAGGACACAAAAGGGTAATTTCATAATAAAAGAGAAGCCAGAGAGCAGTGAAAACAGTTTGGTATAACAGAAAGACAAAACCTTGAACTGGAAACCAGACCCCTAGGGGTGTTATTCCTATTTCTTCCAGCTATATGATTAGCTTAACACCTTGGACTTTGTATTTTAACTCTCAGAGATTCAGTTTGTTCATACATAAAATGGTGAGGTACAGTAGTGTGGAAATGGGTAGGATGGGCTAGATGATTGTCTTAGTCCCTCTGATCTCTGGAATTACATAGTTCTAAATGTTAGGAGACTGGTATGATCTACAAAGACCATAAAGTCAGAAAAAGAAGAGGTCTCAGTTTGCAAGAGTGGTCTCTAAAGACTTGACAAAGGAGCAAAGCATTACCACTTTCCTTGTATAGGCAAGGAACTTGGATACAGTGGATAGAGAGGGCAGAGAGCAATCTCCTTTCTTTTTCAATAAAATAGAGATCACAATATTTGCCACCCACCTTTCTGGGATCTGGTAGGGATTAATGAGACTGGATGTATAGAAATGTCTGTGAATCATTTGAGTTTAAGGGGGTGGGAGGGGGGGATCCTATTGTTGCCAAAGAAACAACTCTGACAATTTGATTAGGTGTGAATATTTTCAGTGTAACAGAGTGTAAACATTGAATTTCTCATCAGAATCATCACTCAGCTTATTAGCATAGCTTTATGCATTTTTATAGCCCATTTCTATGTGGCTGTAAATATTACAAGTTTGCCCTTTTCTGCAACCTCCTAGAATGTGCTGACCCAGAGACCTGGCCAAACTTCTGAAACCATTCCCAAAGCATTGAATTTTACAGAAAGAAATGTTAATAGGAGCATTCACATTTTATGCCAATGTATAGATTTTGCCTTTGGCTTGTCTGAAATGAATCATGTTTGGGAGAGGGTGCTGTTAAAAGGCATCAGAGAAAAGATTGGAGGCTTGTATCCAACATTTAACACTCATTCATTTGCCCTGAAGTCGAAATGGGGCTGAGACTCCAGATTCTCAGCCAACTAACCAAAGATAACACCACACACTATAAAGAGTGCTTTAGAGTTTCAAAGTTCTCTTCCCACAACTCTGCAGGGAGGAATATGTGTTCTTGATCCCCATTTCCCAGATAAGAAAACTAATTACCCAAGAGTATCCACCTTGTTAAAGTGTCAGCACTAAAACTAATACATGGGTCTTCTAGGGCCAGTGTTCTCTTCTCTACAGCAGTACTGATCACTTAGTCATTTCATAAGTACATTCTCAACATTAAGGATGGCTTCTTCCATTGTGTAGAGTAGGAAAAGGTAATTGGAGTTTGGGAAACACTTAATAGCACAGTTTAGATTTAGAGAATAGTATGTGAAAAGGAATGTAAATACTGGAATGGAAAGGAATTTAGTGTTAAACTAAAAAAAGTCCAAGGGAGCCAAAGAAGGTTTCGGAGCAGTAAAGTAGCAGAGTTGGATTGATCATGATATTTTTAGAAACAAATCAACAAATATATATTTTATAGCCATTACCTCCTAGACCCTAGAGATATAAATACAATTAATGAAGCAATCTCTACTAAGAAAGAGCTTATATGCTAGTGGAGAAGAAAACAAATACATCTATAAGTATATGTAGAATAAGTATATCTATATTATATAATAAATGAAAGAAATACAAGAATAATATATAATCATATGTAAATACAAATATAAGATAATACAATATAAATATAAGGCAGTTTGAGAGAGAGGACATAATCAGTTGAGTAGATCAGGAAAGGATTCACTTAGAAAGTAGAGATTGTTACATTTTAAAGGAAAAGGAGAGCATATTTATTTGCATGTTGTCTTCTCCATTAGACTGTAAGCTCCTAGAGGACAAGGACTATATTTTGCCTCTTTCTGTATCCCTAGCACTTAGCATAGTGCCTGACAGGTAGTGGTTGCTTAATAAATATTTATCAATCGATTCTATGAAATACAAGTGAGAAAGGAATAAATTCAAGAAATACAAAATAGTCATTATGAAGGCAAAAACTGAGAAATAGAATATTGATTGAGCAGAGCTGGGGGGGGGGGGGGGGAAGAGACTATTTGGCTGCACCACAAAGTTCAGGGGATGGCCAAACTATGTTGAGTGAGGCTGAAAAGATTAATAGGGCCAGGTTACAAAGGACTTTAAACCCCAAAGAAAATGGAGTTTATATTTCTCCTAGAGGCAATAGGGAGCCAGTGGAGCACTCTCCTATATAGCCTTTGAGACATTGACTAGAACACTGAGTTAAAGGGACTTGCCTAGGGTCACTCAATCAAATTTATCAGAGACAGGGCTTAAAACTAGATCGTCCTGACTCCCAGACTAGCTTTTTCTCCAACGCGTGACTCACATATATTTTGTATATCTTTTTTTTTTCAAAAAAGATTACAAGCAATTCTTTAGCAAAAGACAGCATATGGTGGAAAAAATGAAAAGAGGCTCAGGAATCAATTTGCAGGCTGCTTCAGGAATGAGCTCTTCAAGACCCTGAATAATGTAAGAATGTAAAAGCTCTCGCGAGACTTATAGAAAAGTATATCAAACTAGATTTTATGGACAGAGAAGATCTGATCCTGGAGCTGGCTCTGCCATTTGGATGTAAAACACATTCTAAGGGGCATAGGAAATTGTTTCTGTGTATATGATGTCCAGAGAGCTGTGGATTTATTCTGTATCTGCCCCTGAAGACACATTTACATTGGAAGAGATTGTCACCCCATTGAGGGAGGCAACATAAGTGCTTTGATCCTCATTTTGAACCCAAAGGGACCCAGACAGGGAAAAGTTAAGTTACGTGCTCATGATTACACAGCTAAGATGGTTCTGAGCCAGAATTCAAGCCCAAGTTTACTGAGTACATTTCAGAGCTCTGTGTGTTCCATCACAATTACCATAATAGTTAGAACCCAAATCTAATGCCCTGAAACACTCAGCCAAAGCCAAACATAAAATAATAACGTTAAAATTATTCACATTTACAGGTGTGCCTTAAGGTTTATAAAAGCCACAACCACCTAAAAGAAAAGCAATTCTTGAATTTTGTTTAGGGGCTTCAGAAACTGTGTACTTCAGTCATCAGAAAAGCCAACTGGGAGACTCGCCTTTGGACCAGACCTAATTAGATTTTTCAGTAATTAGAATCAGCAAATGTTGCTTGTGGAATGGATTATTAATTAACTTGCCTGTACTTCTGATTGTCTTGTTTCAATGAACTTTGATATTTAGACTGAGATTAGCCATGTCAAAGGTGTGTCTCTTACACCATAACAATGGCTATTGATCCTTATCCAGAAGCAAATTGAAGGTCTCTGGTGGATTTTTGATTGATAGGGTTGACATTTTCATTCCTTAAGCTCATGCAAAAGAATGTATACTAGCCAGACAGATCCTCAAAGGGTATGAAAACTCTGGAGTCTGCAGCTAAAATTCTGACCTAGCCTCCTGATTGAAGGAAGACAACTGGGAAATAGTCTTTGCAGTATGGAGCAGTATGGAGGACATAGCCAGGGAGACCTGGAAAGACTGAAATTTGGAAAGGTGAGGTCTGTTTCATGGCTGAAATAGTCATGTGCCATCTTGTCAGATCTTATGACCATAGACTCATTTCTTCTGTTTTTGACCCAATTCAAAAATGCCCGTCCCTAATCCTCATTCATTAGCCCCCTCTACTATTCTGCTTGGCTAAGCCTTCAATGCTTGGCCCCAGTTGACCATGCTTAGTGTCTGACCATCTTTGGACCATCTCTGGTGTCGTGACCCTATTGATATGCATCTTTATATTGATGATGCCCTATGGCTTACTGTATTAAAAAGCCCCTGACTATTTTTCCCTTCATTTTTTATTTCAGTGAGGATTGTGGTCTTTGATGGTGCCTTGTTCTAGCTTTCAATCACAATCAGTCATGCAATTCACAACCAGTCTGAAGGGGTGAAAACACTGCTCTAGTCACTGGAGATATAAATACAAATATATATATATATAAATATAAATACAAAAAAATAAAGTCCTGCCCTCCTAGCATTTACACTCTGGAGTGGGGAGGGAAGAGAAAGGAGAAGATATCACAGTATGGAAAAGTCTGTGCCCCTAGGTATCCTGGAATTTAGGAACCCTGGATAGTATGGCATCATCCTATCATCACTTAAAAGGAGTTTTGTTTGCTCAGTCAGTTGATACAAGCAGTACATTTCCTGGATCAACTAATATCTAAGAGTCATTCATGCATTCGTTCTTGAATATTTGTTCTATAGCATAATTTTTTAAAGGGAGCAGTGGAGTGAGTGCCAGGCCTGAAGTCAGGAAGACCTAAGTAAAAATCTGGTTTTAGAAGATAGCTATGTGACCCTGGAAAAGTCATTTAACCCTGTGTGCCTCTGTTTCCTCATCTGTAAAATGAGCTGGAGAGGAAAATGGCAAACCCCTTTGGTATCCTTACTAAGAAAATCCCAAACAGGATCACAAAGGGTCTTCCATGACTAAAACAATTGAACAGATAATTTTTAAAACCCTAGAGAGAGGTAAATCCTACATGAAATATATTGTGATCGATGGCATTCCTGATCAACAATGAGGAAAGGCAGCATTTCCATGAGAAAGTGCACTTCAGGTCTAGTAGGATTGTTTCCAGATGACTCTAGTGGTTCATGGGATAGTTGCTTCAATGACTTTAGATATGATTGTTTTCCAAGTAAAAGACCCAGGCAGGGTTTGGTTTTTTTGTCTAATTTTAATTTTTGTTTTTTGTTGTTTTGTTTTGTCTTTATATCTGTAGAGACTAATGCACAGTGGGTACATATAGTAGGTGTTTAATAAATGATTGCTGGCTGGATAGGGTATTAGCTAAATACAGTGGGTTAGGGGACTAAGCAACAACTCCCTCACTACTCAGGACAACTCACAAGTCAGGGTGCTCCTCCAAAGCTGAGTAAATTAATTCTCTCAGGGAGAATAGGTAAAAGGATTGCCTCTGAACATTCTTTTATTTACATCTACTCCTCCATTCTGCCAAAAAAAAGGAAAAAACAATGGCCTTTGCCCCCAGACCCATACCACAACAGGAGGGCAGAGGAAGACCCCCTTACTACATATACACTAAATTGGAAGGTTACTACAGTACATTTCATGTCCAATTCCCCTCCCTCTGGTGCCCAATCCTTTTATCTCATCACAGTAAGAGTAATAACAGCAGACATTTATATTGTGCTTTAAAGTTCAGAGTAGGTGTAATTCTTCTTCCTATCATCTTTTTACTAGCATCTTTCTTCAACTTCCTTGAGGCCAGTCTGATCTAATTTTAGATAATGTCATCAGTCCCTAAATGTTTCCATATTCATGATACAATGGAAAGAGCACTGGAGGAAGAGGACCTCTTAATTCTAGCGCCTTCCCTTCATTAATTTTTCTCATTTGTCCCACAACATAGCTTATTTGTTCATGTTTGCTTTTTATCTCCTCATTACATAGACAGTCCCTTAAGGGAATGTCTTTTGCCTTTCTTGGTGTGCTCGGTGTTTGGCACAGAATTTGGCCCATGATAGACCCTTAATCAATGCTTATTGACTGATTGATTGAAATATCAATGTGGCTCCTTTATACCTGGGTGCCTTTGGACCAGACACAATACCACTTTGGACCTCAGAAATCCTTCTTCAAAAAATGAAGTCATTGGACCAAATGGCAACTAACTTTCCTTTTAGCTCTAAGTCTATGATCCTATGCTATTCTTAACCTAACAAGAGTTGGGGAAAGAATGGGGAAAGAGTCTTCATAATCTTTCTCAGATTTTTGTCTTTGGAATTGAGCTGGATATCAACCTGATGGATGGGCTCTTGGAGCTTTATCTTTTACATCTCTCAGTGTTGACCCATGAGAATCCCATGTCTACTCATCAAAGAAAGTCATGGAAGGGCCTTTTTTAAAGCAATTATGAATCAATCTTTTCTCCACCCACCCAGGCCCAACAGGTTTTAAACTTATTTGGGAGGAATTTTTAATTGTGAAAAATATCTGTAGACACCCAAATGCCCATTAGATCACCAATTTGGGTTTCAAGGTATTATTGTTTTTAAGCTTTCTATCCATCTAGGACAGCAGCCAGGTCTAGAGTCAGGAAGACTAATGTTCTTCATTTTGATTCTGACCTTAGATCCATACTAGTTGTATAACCCTGGGCAAGTTATTTAACCAGGTTTGTCTCAATTTCCTTATCAATAAAATGAACTAGAGAAGGAAATGGCAAACTACTCTAGCTTCTTTGCAAAGAAAATCCCAAATGGGATCAAGAAGAATCAGACATGACTGAAAATGACTGCTCAACAGCAACAATCCACCGAAGACTTCATAATTTTTAAAATGAAAAGCTAACATTTAAATTGCTTGTTGGTGGCCTCAGAGAATTATTCATAATTTATAGAGCAAGCTATGATTCATCCTCCCCACCCTATCTCAGTATCAATGGTCAATGAAGAACTGCCCAAAGTCTTTTTCTCATTTTTGGTTCTATTCTTTCCCCCTATTTTCTTGCCTCTTAATTATATTTAACTTTCTTTTAATGCTTCCCATTTGCAAGAAATTTATACAGTGTCCTTAGGCAATGGAGTTTAACTACCTTGAGCGGCATTGCATAATTGAAAAGCAAGAGAAATCTTATCTATAGTGACACACAAACAATTGCTTAAATGCAAATGCCCTGGCTTTCAATATTTCAATGTATCTGTGGTTTCATGGATATGGACACTCCCTTTATCATCATGCCATAACATCACTATAGCAGTATTCATTTTCAGATGACTGATGACATCTTAGAAGTGTCACCCACTTGCCTCCCAGAGGGATGTGCTTTTCAACAGGTATGAACCTTTCACTGAAAAAGATGAAGATTGAGGAGTGGAATTTAGGGTATCAGCCATTGGATGAGAGAGGTCTCTGTGGCTTTAAGATCAGTAATCTGTAACCACTCTCCAGAGGAAAGAAAAGGCAGGAAATTACTTTTCTGTGTACAAAACCTTTAAGGAACCATCTTCTCCCTCAAAATATAGATTGGAATAGAAATGTAAAAATGATCATCTCTGGGTTTGCCAGCCCCTCATTGGGAAGATCATTTTACCTGGCCATTTTAGAACTATTCTGATGCAAAAAAAAAGGGGGGGGGGTAAAGAATAAAAGATAAATTAGCAAATTAAATGGAATTCTAATACTGTACATATACCTATCCCCAAGTCCCTGCATACTCTTAATTTTTTTAAATGAGGAAAATCATGTAAGAAATTAGAAGGCAACAAATAGTGCTTGTCTCTCACACATACCTCTAGAGGTTGACAGAATCTCTGAATTAACTCAGATATGCATCTTTGGCTGATTCTGAATCATAGTATCTTTACAGACTCCCTCACATCCCTTTCCAGTGATCTGACATCCTACTAAAATTCATTTTAGGAAGCTTATTGGTAACTTAGAGGGCATCTAACCAGGGGAGAGGAGGGCTCAAGGTCTTGCCACATGAGGATCATTTGAAAGAATAAGAGATAATTAGACCAGTATTATGTTTTAGGAGAATAAATCAGAGGAACAGAGGGAGACATAGTTGTCTTCAAGTATTGGAGAGCTGTCATTTGAAAGAGAGAATAGACATACTGCATGGCCTCAGAGGGCAGAACAAGGAACAATCAGTACAGGTTGTATAGAGGCAGATTTTAGTTTGCTCTAAGAAAAAGCTCCCAAAATTTAGAATAATTTAAAAGGCAAATCAGGAGGGAGTAGATTTATCTTCAGTGGAATTCTTTAAGTGGAGACTAAATAGTAATTCCTAGGACAGATAGGTGGTTCAGTGGATAGGTGCTGGTCCTGGTGTCAGGAAACCTCATCTTCCTGTGTTCAAATGTAGCTTCTAGCTGTGTGACCCTGGGCAAGTCACTTAACCCTGTTTGCCTCAGTTTCCTCATCTGTAAAATGAGTTGGAGAATGAAATGGCAAACTACTCCAGTATCTTTGCCAAGAAAACTCCAATGGGTCATGAACAGTCAGATGTGGCTAGAGAAGGCTGGGAAAAGTGATAATTTGTCTAATCTACTACTGTCTGGATTGTCCTTTTTATTGACTAGTGCTTTATGTGACCCAGCTCACAATTTAAATTTTTTATTGATATGCCAATTACTATCTGCAGAATTAAGAATAAGTGTTAAACCCTGTACATCACTGGTATTAAATATATCTGCTACTTATCTTTTACTGAAACTTATAAGATAGACCCCTATTTAGAATGACTACTTTCCTGAGCAGAAAAAAACCCAAATATAGTTTATTAGAATCTTTTATGTTTGCATATTGATCAGATTGTTTTGTTCAAATATAGGCTTTAGTAATCTCAGAGTCTGGATGCTAGAAATTCAACAGATTTTTTTTCTTCTTTTGTAATTTATGTAAGAATTCTTACTGGGTTTTACCTCACCCCTGTTTTACATTATACAATAATATTGGCTTCTTCCAAAGTTATTCTCTGGATAATTATTAAAGCTACTTTCTAAGCTTACTGAAGGTGTGTCATCCTTAAGCTAATTATGAAAAACTGCCTGGAATAGGTTTTCTGTGAATTTAACAATCACCTGTGCCTAAGGATATCAAACAATTAATAACATGTATCAAAACCAAATTACCCAAAAGAGCAATCTTGAATTCAGATAGGCTGTCCAGAATTCTAAGAATGCAAATAATGGCCAATCAGTACTCCTCATATTTTCAAATCCAGATCTTGAAGCAAGATTTTAATAAAAAATGGGATTATTAACAGTTTTTTCTCTTCATAAATAAGAACAATTGAACCTCAAGTTGCATATCTACCTGTTCTTTCACATGGATTCTGTCATGTTTATCAGCATGATAATTTCAGGGACCAGAAGCCTAGAAGATTGTACCTCTTACCCCTAAGGATGCTGACAACACTCACATTCCCTGAATTCACTAGGTATCTGAGATACAACTGGTTGCACCATATCTTTTAACAAACCTCAAAGGAATTTGTGAGTTCTGTATTGAGTTTTGCTTTCATTCATGATAGTAATGTTTACAAGGTAACCTGCCATTTACGAAGCATTTGTTGCTAAATGTTATAGATGGGAATGAAGACTTAGAACCTCTCTAATCCTTAGAATTAGTCCTTCAAACCCAGTATAATTGCTCAGATGTGGACTGAATTAAATGACCACTGATATCCCTTTTAACTTTGAAATTCTATAATTCTGTGACTGGGAAAAGCAAAAAGACAATTAAAAAATAATCCTTTCCCTCAAGGACATTACAATCTAGAAAAGAAAATTGTTCTTGTTCAGTCCTTTTCAGTTGTAACCAACTCTTAACCCCATTTGGGGTTTTCTTGGTAAAGGTCTTAGAACAGTTTTCCATTTCCTTCTTTAACTCATTTTATGGATGATGAAGCCTAATCAAACAGGGCAAAATGTCTTGTCCAGGGTCACCTCACTAGTAAGTGTCTGAGGCTATATTTGAACTTGGGAAAGATGAATCTTCCTGACTTCAGGCCTGGCTTGCTTTCTTCTATACCACTTAGCTGCCCAGAAAGGAGAACTTAAAAGTCACAAAAAGATTACCAAAAAAATAATAATCATATACTTTTCTATAGAGATTTAAAATTCTCAAAACACTCTTTTTAATCAAAACAACAATGCTATGAAGCAAATTATACAAGTATCACAGGAAGGATGAAAGAATTTCTTCAAGATCACATAGTAAAGGTCCAGGCTAGAATTTAAATACAGATCTCTAGACCTCCAAGTTCAAAGTACTTACTACTTTATCGAGGTGCATTTCTACAGAATAAGGATGCTCCATATGAGAGCAGAGGGTGACAGTGACAGGATTCACCTTCCACTTGGGTCCACAGGACTCATCATCTCTCCAGAAACCAGACTAAAAAGGTTGGGGAAAAAAAGACCAATTAGAAGAGCAGTCTCAATTAGTGATAACCTTACAGTCAATTAAGGATTTCATGAAAGAAAACCATTTAAAGCAATTAACAATATTATTTTTCCTACTGACAGTACAAATCCCTTTCAGGGACACATAGAAGTATTTGACATAGTCCCCTTATATAAAAAGTTCACAGTCTAAATGTAAGCATCAAATAATAATATTTCACATCTAACACATTAATGATAGTAGACTCTAATAATAATACATCCCCAAATTCCTTAACATTTATCAAGGGCTTTGTTCCCAACAATCCTACTTAGCCTATATTATAAAGGTTTTTATTCTCATTTTTATAGACTGAGAGTCAGAAAAGTTGCTTTTTAGGATAGCTAATCTGCCTCAACCCTTTCATCATACAAATTAGGAAACTGAGGCTCAGAAATATTGTATCTTAGAATCATAAAAGGGGAGCAGCAAGGTAGCACAGTGGATAGAGTGCCAGACCTGGAGTCAGGAGACTTTAATTAAAAACTGGCCTCAGACATTTCCTAAGTGGTCTTGGCTAGTAACTTAATTCAAATTCCTTAGCCCTTGTCCTTCTATCTTAGAATTGTTTCTAAGAAAAGAAAGAGTTAAAAGAAGGAAGGAAGGAAGGAAGGAAAGAAGGAAGAAAGGAAGGAAGGAAGGAAGGAAGGAAGGAAGGAAGGAAGGAAGGAAGGAAGGAAGGAAGGAAGGAAGGAAGGAAGGAAGGAAGGAAGGAAGGAAGGAAGGAAGGAAGGAAAGAAGGAAGGAAGGAAGGAAGGAAGGAAGGAAGGAAGGAAGGAAGGAAGGAAGGAAGGAAGGAAGGAAGGAAGGAAGGAAGGAAGGAAAGAAGGAAGGAAGGAAGGAAGGAAGGAAGGAAGGAAGGAAGGAAGGAAGGAAGGAAGGAAGGAAGGAAGGAAGGAAGGAAGGAAGGAAGGAAGGAAGGAAGGAAGGAAGGAAAGAAGGAAGGAAGGAAAGAAGGAAGGAAGGAAGGAAGGAAGGAAGGAAGGAAGGAAGGAAGGAAGGAAGGAAGGAAGGAAGGAAGGAAGGAAGGAAGGAAGGAAGGAAGGAAGGAAGGAAGGAAGGAAGGAAGGAAGGAAGGAAGGAAGGAAGGAAGGAAGGAAGGAAGAGAATCATAGGAGCTTAACCTGGAAGGTATATAAGAGGCCATCTAGTCAAAATCTAATAGCTTACAGAGTAAGAAACTAAATCTGAGGCAAGTTAAATGGCAGTACCAGAATTAGCATCTGAGTAAAATTTAAACCCATATCCTCTGTCATCATTCCTCTTTTCCAATCTGCCATGCTTTCTAGTGCAGACAATGAAATTTGGTGGATTTGAGAAGAGAGATTCTTTCTGTCTTGGTAATAACAATAACAATAACTAGATTCATACTGTGCCTACTATGTGCTAAGCACTATGTTAAGGGATTTACAAATATTTCATTTGATCTTCACGACAACCCTGGAATATGGGTGCTATTATTATCCCCATTTTACAGTTTAAGAAACTATGGCAAACAGAGATTAAATGATTTACTCAAGGTCAAACATAGTTATTAAGTGTCTAAGGCTGGATTTAAATTCAGGTCTTCCTGATTCCCAATTCAATTATACATAACTCCTCTCTTCAAGGGAAAATACTCACAGTAAAACCATATGTGGGCATACCATTGGTAGAGAGGGGAGCCAAAATCATAGTACAAAAACTCAGGCATAAACATCCCTTATTGAGGTCCTGAAGGAAAACCCTCTACAGGAAACAGGATCTTCTGATGACCAAGCCATTGTTTAGTGAGCTAACATTTGCTAGAGAATAGGTTGTTGACATAGAAGGTGCCAAGGTCAGAACAGAATGTTACCCATTTATTGTTATCATGCCTTCTTTTCTCCTGGTAACCAGCAGAGATTGAAAAGAATGAATTAAATGTGTTGTAAGAGGCCAGATTATAATTACTTTAATATGGCTTGATGCTCTGAGATAATCTGTCTTGAGACAACCTGCTTTGACATTAATATGTGATGCTCTGCTTCCAAGATCCCACTTTATAGTCTGGAAAAGCTCACTGTCCAGTTCATGGAAAGTAATAGATCCACAGCCCTTGCCTGGTCAACCACATGTAGAGCACTGTGTTTGATTCTGGGTGCTATAATGTAGAAGGGAATAGACAAACTAAGAACTATTATGGCAAAGTAGATTGAGAGCAGGTCTTAGTGTCAGCAAGGCTAGAGTTTAGTTGAGTCCCAACTCTGATATATACAGATACACACATATATACATACATATATATGTTTGTGTGTGTATTAATATAGATATCGTATGAGCCATGGTTGAAGGAAAGATCGAAATGATAGATGGCTTCAAAAATAGAAAAGGGTATTGCTTGAAAAAAAATAGACTCATTCTGTAGAATAATAGGTAATGCTTATATAATCCTTTAATGTTTGTAAAATACTTTACAAATGTTATCTCATTTGAATCTTACAATAACCCCGGAAGGAAAGAATTATTTTCCCTATTTTACCAATGAGGAAATTGAAGCAAACAAGTAAAGTGTGTGAATCTTGAAACTTCTCAGACTTATGAATGTTAAAAATTTCCACATCAGGGAATTCTCAATTGGAACAAATCCCTACTGGGAACATTCCACATTTGGATGTAAGAACTCTACTTGGATCAGAAATGGGAGGACCTCTACTCCACCTGTACTTAGGACTGCTTTAGGGGAAAAAACTCCTTGCTAAACAATGAGGGTACTTGGGCCCATACTTATAGTTAGGCAAAAAGTTCTTTAAGCCATGCCTATTTTTAGAAGTAATTCAAAGGGATGCTAAGTACCTATTAAAGGTCAGGCAACTTGTAAACTTGCCAGGCGCAAAGTGGTGAAAATTTATTCAGAAGTTTTTTCTGGTTCAAACTTACTAAAGGGATTAGTCGACCCAGCAGTGAATTCAGAATGGGCTATCCCTTGAAAAACATCTACTGTGATTGGTAGATGGAAGAACTTAGGGGAGGTGACATAGGAGAAAAACCCCTATATAAGAAAAAGCAGAATCTCTTATGAAAAAAAATCCTTTTGGAAGGATCTCTTATGAAAAATCCTTTTGGAGGATCACTTGAGGAGAGGCTCTTGAGAAGGAAATCTCTTGAAGGACAATCTCTAAGGAGGTCTTGCTGGAGCTCCTCTGAGGGGACTCTGTCCCTCTGGAGGCTCTTAAGAGAGGCCCTTTGAAACAGTCTCTGGCTGGAAGGCTCTTTGAGGAGGACTCTGTCTGGAACTATCTTTGAGGAGACTCTGTCACTAGAATCCTTGCTTAGACAGACCTTGTGGTGAGTGATAAAAGACTGACTGACTGATCTCTCTCTCTTAAGACTCAGGTCTAGGCCATGTTGGCTTAAGGCCCTTCATACTTATTTCCTTTTTCTCTCTTTCTCTCTTTTCTTTAATTCCTCATTGTATTATTAATTAAAATCTCTATAAAACCCAGTTGACTTGGGTATATTCATAATTGGGAATATTTCCCTGGCGACCACCTTATATTTGATTTAAAAACAAGACACTGTAGTGAAACATATTTTCTGCAGTCAAAATTTACTCACCCTCCCTTATATCTATCACAATTTATATCTTCAACAATTTTAGTCACTACAGTTTAAGACCTCAACCATTTTAACTCTTACAGTTTATGGCAGACACCTATTTTAATTATAACAGTTTATGTCTCTCAACTCTTTTAATATTACAGTTTAAATATTACAAGTGATTTTCTCAGGGTTGAATAGCTAATGAGGGTCTAAAACCAGATTCAATTTCAGGTCTTCCTGGTTCCAAGTCCAGTACTCTGGTCACCTCACAGTCTTTGTAGCCTGAGAAGGCATCTCTTGGGTCAATGATTGGAATTTAAAAGGAAATTTATTTCAGAACAATATAATAAATAATCTCAGAAATGATTACTGAGAGCCATCTCAAGAAGAGGTTCTTCCATGAGTTGGATAATAGGACATCTAAAGTCCTTCCTCATGGTGAGCTTCCATAATTCAGTTAATCTAACAAGAAAACTTTATATGTCAATCAGTTAAGCATGCCTTTTCCATCAGTGTAACTTTACCCATACTATCCCTAATGCCTAGAGTGTGTTCCTCCTCTTCTCCATTAAATTTATCTCTAGCTATTGGTACCATCATCCAAAGCCAAATCACATTTGATATTCTCTGGGAAGCCTTTTGTGATTTCTGAATGTGATATTGGGACCTGAAAGTATATCCTCAAAGAGGAATAATCTTTCCTAGAGAATAAAAAGTGAATGGACAAAGAGGTAGAAAGGTGGGAGTGTGTGTGTGTGTGTGTGTGTGTGTGTGTGTGTGCGTGTGTGTGTGTGCGTGTGCACGCACGCGCACACGTGCAGGGGCTGCTGTCTTGATTAAAGGTGAAGAGACAGTGAAAATAATAGGAGACAATAGAAAACGGAAAGTAATGGTATAATTTGGACTGGAAGGGAACATAAAGGTAAAAGGAGAGAACACTGGCACAAGAAAAACAATGGTGATTCAGGGCATTTTTATTTCCAGGAAGATCCATATAGTATCCTTCAACATAAAGGAGAGCTAGCAAAGGTGAACAATAATAATTTTCATTTATATAGGATTATAACAGTCCCAATGCAATGTTATCCCAACAACCCTATAAAATATATGTGTGTGTGCGTGCATGTGTGTGTAAAACTTGAGCCAAAAAAAGATTAAGTGACACACTCAAGCTCACATAACTTGAATATTATAGGATCATAGACCTTAGAGCAGGAAGGGACCTCAGAAGGTTTTTAACCCCTCATTTTACAGAGGAAAGTTCTGAAAAAGGAAAGCTAAATCCAGGGGTGATTAAGAAATTTGCTCATTAAGTCACACAGGTAATAAACTTCAGAGTTGAAATTTGAACCCAGGTTCTCTCACTACAGAAGCAGTGTTTTTTTTTTTCATCTTTCTCTACTAATTGATACCCATTTTATAGACAAAGAAACTGAGTTTCAGAGAGATGAAGTGAATTTCCCAGGTTAGTATTCAGTGATAATAATTCTAGTGCTAAGAATATTAAAAACTTCTCCCACCAAATGCCAATTCCACCTGGTTTTCCCCATCCTCATTTTAAAACCCATGTGGATTTTCTCTTTTGAGAATATTAAACAGTGGTTTGTTCATTCACATTCTCAGGGAGACTTTAAAATAAGAGTGTAGTTTCTTAAAAAATGTGCTGAATCATGTTTCCAAAGAGAGGAAGAGCCTAGAGAATCTTTGGAGAAGCCCTCTATACACCATAATCACAGGCAGATGCCAGAAGCCCAATACTGGTGTAACTGGCCTATTTGTAAGTATATATTCTCATCATGGCACCACCCAGAGTGAGATCTTAGTTGTTTATCCTTTATGGGTTTTTGGGGGGCAGTAATGGATTTTTTTTTGTTTATTTGTTTTTATTTTGGCTTGATCCTTTGTCACTCAGGAATATTATATGTCATCAATAGATTAAATAAGAGAGAAAAAGGTCTAGGAAACCAATGTGGCATAGTGATATGGACACTACTAGAGTCAGAGGACTTATGGTCAAATACTACCTCTGAAACTTACTACCTGTTTGACGTGGGGGGAAATTATTTACCTTCCCTTGACCTCAGTTTCCTGACCTGTAAAATGAGAATATTGGACCAGATAGTCACTGAGACCCCTTTTAGCTCTTCATTTATAATCCTGTGCAAGGGACTTCTTTGGTCTCCTTTCATTCAATAAACATTTTTTAAACCCCTACTTTCCATCTGAGAATCAATACTGTGTATTGGTTCTAAGGCAGAAGAGCAGTAAGAACTAGGCTCTGAGTGGTTAAATAACTTTCCCAGGGACACACAGCTAGGAAGTATCTGAGCTCAAATTTGAACCCAGGACCTCCCATCTCTAGCTCTAGCTCTCAATCCACCACGTCACTTAACTGCTCCTCATTCAGTAAACATATTGAGATTTATTTGAACATATAAATATGTTCACACAAATTAAAAGTAATCTTTGGGCATCATGGACATATTTATCATCTATACAACCCATTTCTAAGATAACATCTTAGAGACCAAGGAAAAGATCTCTTCTATTTAGAATTTTAGAATTCCAGGCTTAAAAGGCACTCTTCAGATGAGCTAGTAGTATAATCATAGCATTTAGAGTTGGAAAAGGCTTTAGAGATCATTCCACTAACCCCTTGTAATCATAGAGGAAGAAACATCTTCAGAGAAGAAAACTGACTTACTCCAGGTCACACAGCAGGAAAATCTAAAAAAAGAAACATTAGACGTGGAGACAGGAAACTTAGATCCAGCAATGACTAACTCTCTGACCCTGGGCAATTCATTAATTTTTCAGCCTCAGTTTCTCCATCTATAAAAGGAAAATAGTAATACTTGCACTGGCATCTTCACAATTTTATGGGAAAGCCATTTTGCCATACTTAAAGCACTCTGGAAATATTAGTTCTTGTCCTTAGCATTAGTGACAGGAGAGAAACCCAGTTCTTTTGAATCCAAGCCCAGTGCTACAGAGGAAGTATGTCATAGTATTGGGCTTTAAAAATATGCTTTGGCTCTAGAAGTCAGTTCCAAAATAGAAGTCAGAAGAATTCTGCAGCTTTCATGGCCAAACAGTTCTCCTGTGACACCAGTTGCCTATATAAATTAAGTTTAATGAAGAGCCAGATACAACAACAACCATTTGTGTTACATAAAATAACATGTTCTGAAATGAGATAGCATGTGCTTTTGTAGTATTTTTCTTTGAACCTCTTGGGCCCATCCATTTACTTTGTAGTTTTGTTCCTGAAGTACTAGGAATACATACTAATAAAAATTAATACTGCATGACACAATCGTGATCCTTTCCCCACCCAGTTTCCTCAGACCTTATAATCGCTTAAATCCTATATAAGTTCTGCCTTATCCCTATCTCTAATCTATTTTACACTTCTTCTTTGTGCCCATCTCATGCATTTTTAAACTTGTCACCCTCTTTTTACCCTGCCTACCCTGTGTTCCCACATATCCTGACATGCTACTTCCTTCTCAGTTGCCTTCCCATCCCTCCCTCTCTTTTTTTTCTCAGATTCCTTTCAATCTGGACATCTCCATTTCCAGAAAAGTAGGAAAAGACTATCTGTCCCTGAGAAGGGGCCAGACTTAAGGAGCTGTACACTTTTGGACCATTACCTTTAATGTTCCCTTCCTACCTGACTACCTGCTACTTCTGATAAAAGAATCTAAAAATCATTCACTCCCTGATATAAAAGGAACCTTAGAAGCTCTCTAAAATAACCCTACAAAGTGGTTATCCACCCTCTATCTAAGGATGTCCAGGGATAGCAAACCCATGGCTTTTATCAACCAAAAAACATGTCTCTGCAATGAATCAATCAACATTTAATAAGTACCTACTTTGTGCCAGATTCAACCCATTGCTTCTAGTTCTGCCTCTGGGACCAAGCAGGTGAGTCTGATCACTTTTCTACCTGATTTCCTTTCAAGCTTTTTCTTTTATAGCCTAAATGTTATCAGTTCTTCCAAATGATCTTGAGATGGTATGGTTTATACCTTCACCATCCTCATTGCCTTCCCCTGGATGTGTGACTTCCTCAAGTGTGACAAAGTATTTTCCGAAATGTTGCATCCAGAATATAACACATTACTCCTAGTGTGGTCTGATTAAGGAACAAAAGAGCTACATTGTCTCCATCATTCTGGACTCTTTCTTTCTAACAAAGGCTAAAATTGCTTTAGCTCATTTAGTAACAACTGCTGATATACCTTAGTCTTGAAGTTTACTAATAACCTTAATATTTTTACACTTAACTGTTGCTTATCTTCACTTTCCCATTCCTGTACTCACGTAGTGATGTTTTTTAACCAATGTACAAGGGCTTTACATTTACACATCCTTATTTCTTTTCATCTTATTAGATTCAGCTTCTCAGTTTCACCAGCTGTGATCTTTGGAATTCTGATTTCACCATTCAACATGTTAGTTATTCCTCCCATCACTGTGTCATCTGCATACTTGATCCCCTTGTTTTGATCATATCAAGTCATTGACATAAAATATTGAATAGTAGAGGAATAAGGACAGAGTCTCATAGATTTCCAAAAAAGACTGTCACCTAGGTGAGCATTGTGCTATTTGATGAGATAACTATTTTGGGGCTCTAGTCATTTAACTACTTTTGAATTTACCTGCCTAGTGCACTTTTGTTTAACTCACATCTCCTCTGGGATATTATAAGAGACTTTCTCAAGTGCCCTGCTGAAACCCAAGAGCACTTTGTTTAAGCAATCCTCTTATCTACCAGTATAGATATTCTCTTTTAAAAAAAGGAAAATCAGATTAGTTTAGTGAGAAATGACCTGCTTGGTTCACCCATCCTAGATTCTGTAGTTATGTGGGGACCCTGGCCTAGTCAGTCGGCACTTACTCTCCTAAGAGCAGAGAATACAAAGAAAAACAAAAACAATTCTGCCTTCAGGGAGCTTATAATGTAATAAGGGAAACAATATGTAAATAAGTTGGTTTGTTGACTGTTGTCTTTCATAGAGAAGAGGACCAAAATGATAACACTGGTGATATCTTTTGAATCATAAGTAAATTGGATTTAAAGGAGGCAGAGTTGCACAAAGTCCTTAGCCTCTGTCTCTTCCAGAGTCATCAAAGTTCAGTCAAGACAACTGGTGATGGTTTAGGATACAGTGGATAATCTTGACTTCTTTGATTTCTAACCAAGCTCTTAGAGCTCCACAGCTCCAGTTTCCACCATTTTCATGGCCATTGGGACAAATTATTCTCTTCTGCTCCTTCTGCAGGGAGAAGTCACATGTCTAGGGTAAACATCCCCATAACTCTCCAATGGATATAAGTCCTGTCAGTTACCCTCAATTGGTTTAGCCCCGCAAAGTGTGGCCATTATGCATGCTTTTTGGAATCACAGGTGAGAGCTGGATAGCAAGTGGACACTAAAGATGGAAAGCAGCCTTTAAAGAGTTTGGGTAAGCCCTCACAAAAGAGGTACTAGTCTTCCCTGAACATCCCATATTGTCTTTTAAATAAATATGTGTGTGTGTGTGTGTGTATGATGGATAAAGAGATAGGTAGAATGATAGATACATATATATGTATATGTACATATATGCACACATATACATTATACTTTTTATACATGTGTATACATGCACCTCTGAAATTATTTCCCTTTTCTCTCTTTCTCTGAAAAGAGAAAAAGAGAGATCTACACACACACACATTTGCACTTATATATATATATACATATATATATATATATACACACATAGAATAAATGTAAGGTAATCTCAGATATTAAAACACTAGTAGTGGGGTTTAAGTGGGAGTGTGGAGAAGTCTGATGCATAAAACTTCTTGTATGGCATAAGATTTGAGAGAGTCTTATAGAAAGCCAGAGAAATTAGGAGTTAGGCAGGAGGGGAGGGACAGAGTATCCCATGAATGGGGAGATGGCCCAAGCAGAGGCATGCCATCTTTGATGTGGCTTTGCCATGAACTTTTTATGTGACATTGGGCAAATACTTAACCTGTCTAGACCTAAATTTTCTCCTTTGTGAGATGAAGAATGTGTATTCTATTTGGGTACTAGGTCATATACTCATGAAAGGATAAATGACAATGGTCAAAAGAGAGTGATGAGTGCACTACAAATGCTAGATAAGTTACATAGAAAATCAGCTTCCATGTTCTATCGCCCAACTCCATCTACCTCTCAAGCCTTATTTTTAATTTCCCCTATAAGTGACTATACACTCTTAGGCAGGTTGGTTATTTTTTGTGCTGTTGTTATTGTTTTGACATCCATTAAAATTTTACCTTTGCAAATTCATTCCATTGCTCCTGGTTCACTCATTTTCTTCTGGGACCAAGCAGAATTTCCAATGACTCTTCTCTACATGCGGCACAATATTAAGCACTATGGGGAAAAGCAAAGAAGAATGAAACATAATATTTGTTCTAAAGGAGATTTCAATCTAATTGGGGAAAGAAGTCAAGAACTCCTAAAAGAATCAATCAGTAAGAACTGCATCTTAAATGTCTACTCTGTACCAGGCATTGTGAACCCAAAGTCAAAGAGATGATGCAATTTTTATCTTCAAGAAGTTTGCACTTTGTAACAAGACCTCCATATATTGATATATAGAGAACAAAGATAAAATAAGTATAAGAGAGTTACATATAATTTCATTTGGGAGGTAAAAGAGCAACTGTGGGGAGAGGGGGAAAGGTTATCAGGAAAGACTTTGAGTAAAGGTGATATTTAAGGAAGAGAGGAATTCTGAGGGAGACATGAAGAAGAAATTCATTCTGGGAATGGGTGACAACCTTTACAAAGATACAGAGTGAGGAAGAGAGAGTAGATTAATCTGATTGAGAGAGAAAGAAAGGGAAACAGACAGGGATAAAGAGACAGAGATAGAGACAAATGAGAGAGAGAGAGAGAGAGAGAGAGAGAGAGAGAGAGAGAGAGAGAGAGAGAGAGAAGGAGAGAGAGAAAAGGAGAGAATGGAGGGAGGCAGAGAAAGGGAGAAAGAGATACAGATAAAATAAATACGGAAGGTAATCTTGGATGCATTGAGTATAGGAAGAAAAGTAATGTATGCTGTTGTGAACTGGGCATCTTAGTGGTGCAGAAGATGGAGTGTTGGGCCTAGAGTCAGGAAGATCCAAGTTCAAATCTGGCCTCAAACACTTACTAGTTGTGTGACCCTAGGCAAGTTACTTAACCCTCTTTGCCTCAGTTTCCTCATCTGTCAAAAGAGCTGGTAAAGGAAATGGCAAACCACTCTAGTATCTTTGCCAAGAAAACACTAATTGGGGTCATGAAGAGAGGGGAATGACTGAAACAACTCAACAACAATGACAAAATCTCTGAGGCATAGAGCACAGAAAGAGTAATATACAAGGCTAAAAGAGAGCATGGAGCCAGATTGCGAAGAATTTTAAAAGAAAAACAGGGGGTTGTATTTTATCTTAGTTAGAATAGGGAGTCATTGGAATTGATTGAATAGAAGAGTGACATGATCAAATTCGTGGTGAAGAAAAATTACTTTGGCAGTCAGGTGGAGGATGGATTAGAATGGGGAGAGACTTGAGTCAAGAACCCAATTAGGTGCTGCTGAAATAGTCTAGGAAAGAGATAATGAGTATCTGCACTGAGATGGGAACTGTGTAAATTGAGAAAAGGGGTAGAATGTAAGAAACATTGTAGAGATAGAAATAACTCTATTTGGCAACTGTTTGGCCGAAGAACAATGAGATGTCAGGGATAATACTGGCACTAGAAATCTGCAAGACCAGAAGAATGTCAATCTCTTCTATAACAATAGGAAAATTTTATAGAAGAGTGAATTGGGGAGAAAGATAATGAGTTCCATTTTAGATATGTTTAGGTCAAGTTTTCTCTGGGACATCCAGTTTGAAATGTCCAGTTGGCATCTGGTAATGCTGGATTGAAATTCCAGGGAGAAATTGGGAATATTTTTTAAAATGTAATATATTGTAGAATCAGAAGCTGTTAGAGATATGAAGAACTTTAGAAACTAAAACATTTAAGTTCAGAACTAGGAAGGACTTTAGAAAATAGAATATAGAATATTAAAGCTGGAAGAATCCTTAGAAAACATAAAATGTTTGAGTTAAAGGGAGCTATTAGAACATAGAATGTGAAAGTGGAAGGACCCTTAGAGATCATCTAGTCCAAAATTAGTTTGTAGAAGAACTTGAGGCCCTGAAAGATAGTCTTATGCAAATAGCTAGTAAGTTGGCTTTTGACTTGAATTCAGCACTGTTTCCATTCCGTACTGTCTGGCCATTTTTTAATTTTTTATTTCTTTTTTGTTACTCTAAAATTTTGAGCTCTCCCTTTCTCCCAGCTCTGCAAGAAAGAGGGCATCATTTGACATATATATGTATATGTATACATATATATACACATACACATCATGTTGTGCACACTTCTATTCATCAGTTCTTTCTCTAGAGGTGGACATTCACAATTATTCTTCCCGTACAGACAATTAAAGAATAGATTACTATAAAAAATCCTCTGGGCTTCTCAGGAAATCAGTGCCAGAGGAGCTAGAGAAATGACAGCTTGGTGTTTTCTTCTTGTTAGGAAGAGCAGTGTATGGGAGAGATAATTTGAGCTGGGTTTTAAAGGGTTACTAGATGGAGAAGTGAGGAGGACCTTCCAGGTGTAGACAAGAGCCGGAATGAAGGTGCAAAGAGGTGAGTGAGAAGAGTGAACTAAGCACGGACATAGTGAGCTGACTAGCCAGACTAAAGCAAAGAGTTTCTTTGAGGGACCATGGAGATCAAATTGGATGCATTTCAGAGGCTCTCAAAGCCAGACAAAGGAGTTTAGAAATGTGCTCTGCTTCTTGAAATGCCTGAAAACCCTTTCGCTTTCTATTAATTCTTATTCCACTTGAAGAGACACCCACAAGGACAATTTAGGCTTCCTGATTTAAGCAGTAATTTTATGTTTTATAAAGTTTGAGATTTGGGGACATCAACATTAGAGACACTCCAGTGCTGTGTAGAGGAATTCAGAAAACTCCCCAGGGTATAGTCCAGCCAGAAACACACACACACACACACACACACACACACACACACACACACACACATCTTGGCTCTTGGCCCAGTGCCTCTCATTCCTCCTGAATCTCTCAAACACACCACAGTGACTCAGCAAGGAGGCCAGAGGAAAATGCCATGAACCAAGAAGATGTTTTCTTTTATTAGTGCTGGATGGATTTATGGTTGCACATTAAATGTTAACACCTTCACTCCATAGCCTGATCCTTATTTATGGTTGTGAAACACTTCAGCCGTCACCCCTCCTCGCTGGAAAGCTTTGTGAAAGACATAATTATCCAGCTTTGTGAGACAGTTGTCTAATTAGAAACATCATATTCCAGCTCATTTGTGCATTTGGAAGTCGCTGCCACAGAATGTTGACAAGCAAGCTGTCCCCACATCCATCCAGGCATGTGACGCAGCCTCTTCTCCAGTCTCTCATTCTGGGATTTTCCACCAGTCTAACCCAGGATGCTTAAAGGGATCCGTGAGCTCTTCATTTTGGCCATTCGCTCCCCCTACCTAGCTGAGAAGATCTTCTTACTTTTCTCATCCCAAGTAACTATAGCCCTTCCTTCCCTAAGAATCCCTCATAAAGAATCCAGCCCTTCTCTCCACATCTCTCTCTTCTTCCTTTTGGGTCTCATAAACAGCATGGAGCCTTTCACATCTTCCACTTTTTATGGCCTATTGTATAAATTGAGATTTTGAACCTTTGACTTCATTCCCCAGAAGTCCTTAGTATTTCCCAAAATTCCCAATAATCTCTCCTGCATCTCCACATTAGTGGGATCACATTATTGGTATTTAACTGGCATTAACTCTACCCACACTCTCTTTCTTTGGGGTGATGCAGCAAGTATGGTGGTAAGCTAAGTGGGGGGATTTTAAATGGGCTAATGTTTCTGGGCAACAATCAGCAGTGATGGTGGTGAGTGGGGATGGCTGAAAATGGCTAACCAGCCATGGACACATACTTTTTATCTTGTAACCTCTTTATTCCTTGATTTCTAATGATCTTTAATAAACCTCATAAACTATAATATTTTTATTATTTGAGATACAAATTTAATTTTTACACTATTCACACTAAAGTCAATCATTAAGCACACATGAAACACCTGCTATTTGCCAGGAACTCAGATAGTTGAGGAGGATGTAAAGGTACAAAAGAAGCAGTCCCTGGCCTCAAGCATAATTCATTGTAAAGGAAAGTGGATAGAGGGATGGAGCTGGAGCAAGGAAAGTGCTGTTCAGTTGTTTCCGCCATATCTGACCCCATTTGGGTCTTCTTGGGCAAAGATCTTGAAGTAGTCTGCCATTGCCTTCTCCAGCTCCTTTTAAAGAAGGGGACTTGCCCAGGGTCATACTTGGGGTAAGTGTCTGAGGCCAGATTTGAACTCATGAAGATATCTTCCTGAGTCCAGATCTGATGCTCCATCCCTTGTGCCACCTCGCTGTCCCAGAGTCAGGAAGATTTGTTCAAATCCAACTTCCTGGCTGTATGACCTTGGATAATTCATTTAAATTCTATGTGTCACTGAGGCAGGAAATGGCAAACCAATCTGGTCTCTTTGCCAAGAAAACCACATATAGAGGGTCATTTAGAGTCAGACAGTACTGAAATAACTGAACAACAACAAAATACACATAGTAAATTCAGAATATATACAAAAGTCTTTTGTGAGAGACCTATTCCCTGATAGATGAATATGAAAAGACTTTTTATTTTTTTAAACCTTTATCTTCCATCTTAGAATCAATATCATGTATTAGTTCTAAGGCAAAAAAGCAGTAAAGGCTAGGCAAAGAGGGGTAAGTGACTCATCTAGGGTCCTACAGCTAAGTCATATCTGAACCCAAGACCTTCTATCTCTAGGCTTGGCTCTCAATCCACTGAGTCACCCAGCTGCCCCTGAAAAGTCCTTGTTCAGAAAGTGGCATTCAAAGTGAGTGTGAAGGAAGCTAGGGATTCAAGGAGGCAGAGGTGACAAGGGAGTGCCTGTAGATATGACAGGAGTCTGTGCAGAGACATGAAGATAAAGGAAGAAATGAGAAATGTCACCATAAAATTATGAAGGGAAGCCATGCTTGACAAGTCTGCCAAGGAAGCCCACACTTTTTTCCATCATCTGTGTCTTTGGTGATGGATTTTAATGGCAATTTTGTATTTCTGAAGGTGTAAGATAGCCTTCCACTGAAATTTTATTCTAATCCATCCTCATGGCATGCAGGTAAACCTAGACCCTACAAGGCAGTGAATGGCAGATCCTATCCAGGTTGGAAGGACTTCAAGCCTTGAGCCATGTGTCAACCATCTAAGGACCTGCCTAATTAAGTTTGGACCGTCCATCACCAAAACGATAGTACTCAGCAGTGAATTGGGGAGTGCAGTAACTCAGGAAGTCAGACTATGAAGTTGTAGCAGCTCAGGTTACTGCCACCAATGACAGGG
The DNA here is from genome assembly GCF_027887165.1 of Monodelphis domestica. Classification (NCBI taxonomy): domain Eukaryota; kingdom Metazoa; phylum Chordata; class Mammalia; order Didelphimorphia; family Didelphidae; genus Monodelphis; species Monodelphis domestica. Next base: position 97,425,259 of record NC_077232.1, read on the forward strand.
CAGCCTTACAGAGGAAACTAGGAAGGCTTAAAGTATAGTGACACTATTTGAGTTTTAAATAAGCATTCCTCTTCCCCTCCCTTTACCAAGAGCACTTAGCCTGAGATCCCCAGACTTCAGAAAACAACACGACAACTGTATTTCAGTATGATATTTTCTTTTGTAATCCTATGGATTTTATTTTATTTTATGCTCTTAAAAACATTATTCTGGGGACAGCTAGGTAGCTCAGTGGATAGAGAGCCAGTCCCAGAGATGGGAGGTCATGTGTTCAAATCTGACCTCAGATACTTCCTAGCTATGGAACCCAGGACAAGTCACTTAACCTCAAAAGCTTAACCATTACAGCTCTTCTGTATTGAAACCACTCCTTAATATCAGTTCTAAGAGAGAAGGTAAGAGTTAAAAAACAACATTATTCTGAGAAGGAAGTCTTGATAAGTTTTGCCAAATTGACATCCTTAACACACAAAACATGTGAAAAACCTTTGATTTGGACATAAGAAACAAGATAACTAAATGACAGTTTATTTCTTATTTTGTTTGAATCAATTTAATTTTTATTGGATCTAATTATCTTGCCCTTCCATTTCCTCATATTCCTCTGCTTTATCTATTTTCCCAAAAACTTTTGTATATGTATTTTGTCTCACTCATTATACACAAATCTATAAAGGGACCTCAGTGTCCCCAAAAAAGAGTTTCCCTACTCTATACCTACTCTTGGGATTATATGGTGCTCCCCAAAGAGCAAAGATGAGCAAGGTAAATACAGTCAGCTGGCACATTTGTGAGTGTACTGACCAACTCCCTTTATTGCTTGAATAGTCAATCACAGGGGAGAAGAATGACCTAGAAGCAAGAGAAGTTGGATTGGATTCTATTCCCAAATCTACTATTTCCTAGAAAGAAAATGACCTTTTGGAATCTCCATTTTCTCATTTGTCAAGTGAGTCTTATGGTGGAAAGAAAAAAGATTAAAACTAGAGAAAAATTAGAACTGGGAAATAACTGAACAAATTATGAGATAATATTATGTAGTATTATTGAGTTTACATTTTTAATAATATTTCATTTTTCCCCAATTACATGTAAAATTTTTTAGCATTCTTTTTTTCATTTTTAATTTTGAGTTCCAAATTCTCTCTCTTTCTCTCTCCCTTCCTTCCCCCCACCTAAGACAGTAAGCAAGCTAATAAAGATTTTACACGTGCAATCATATAAAACATTTTTCTCTATTAATCATTTTGTGGGAGGAAACTTGAATTTCAGAAATAAAGAAAGTGAAATATAGCATGCTTTTGTCTACATTAAGATTCTATAAGTTCTTTCTCTGAAGGTGGGTTCATTTTTCATGATGAGTTCTTTGGGGTTATGTTAGATCATTGTATTGCTGAGAATAGCTGTCATTCATAGTTGTTCACTGTATAATATTGCTGTTACTATATATAGTGTTCTCCTGGTTCTGTTCACTTCACTCAGCATCAGTTCATGCAAATCTTTACGTGTTGTTTTTTTTTCTTCTGAAATCCTCCTGCTCATCCTTTCTTATAGTACAAGAGTATTTCATTACTCTCCTATACCTATAACTTATTCAGCCATTCCCCAACTGATAGGCATCCCCTCAATGTCCCATTCTTTGCCAACACACAAAAATAGCTGTTATTAATATTTTTTGTACAAATAGGTCCTTTCTCCTTTTTGTTTTAGTTCGGTTTGTGATAGTCTTAGTAATGGTGTTGCTAGAGAATCTTCTAGGCATAGTTGAAGGGTTATTATTGTGCCTTTAAAGATGACAAATAGGAGTATTTCAGAAAAACATGGGAGGACAAATGAAATAATGAAGCATGAAATAAACAAGGACCAAAAAATGATAACTAAAATAGAATAAATGAAACAACAGTAAAAGAAAGCCCAACTTAGTTTCCTTAGATTGAATATTTTTGATGTTAAGGAACAGATGAGGAAACTTTCCTCCTCTTAGTAAATTGGTGGGGGAACATAGGAGACAGAAAATTACATACTATATCAGATAAAAAAACATTTTGTCTATTTGCTTTGCTTAACTGTTTTCTTTCTTAATTGGATTGAGTACAGTAGGAAACAGCTGACTCTGGAAAAACAAAATTTAAAAAAAACTTTAAAAATAAATAAGAATAAAATAGATCTAATAGTCCCCATCCTGTCTACCTCACCAAGTTCGTAAGAGATTCAAGGAGATAATTCGTTATCATCACATTAGTACAAGATGTGTATATGTGTGTGTGTGTGTGGGTGGGTGGGTGGGGGTGTGTGTTTTCAACTAGGCTTTGGTGCCTTTTGGCTAGATAGGCCATTAAATTCTGTCTAGAGGGTGACAACCATTCTCCTACCTAGAGAATCAAAACTTCCTTGGATAATAAACTCATGTGTGGCAAACAGAAACAGAGTAGGACAACTGGACATATACTAAAAAGATGGTCAAAAACAAACAAAAGGTTCTATATAAATCAAAATATTAGCATCCTATTTGTGTTAGCAAAGAATGAGAAACCAAGTGAATATCCATTTATTGGAGAGTAACTAAAAAATTGTGATATCTGCAGATAATCAAGTCACATTATTCCATAAGAAAGGAGAAATATCAAAAATTCATCAAAATATTTTTATGAGTTCAAGCAGAAAGAAGTAAGTAGAATCTGGGAAATAATATACACAATGACAGCAATATTAAAATGAGAAAAAACTATCAGAAAGCTTGATGCTTCATAACTTGATTAATCTTAACTCTGTTGAAAAGAAGTCACAATGTCCTCTCCTTTCATATAAGATGTGGTAGCCTCAGGGTGCAGAGTAATACACACACTGTGAGATACAGTCATTGAGGTGTGGAGGTCAGTTTTGCTGTGTTGTTGTTGAGTCATTTAAGGTATTTCTTCTGCCTCAATGATTGTCTTGTTTTTCTTTTCTTTAAAATTTTATCTTATTATTTTTTTAACCCTTACTTTCCATCTTAGAATCATTACTGTGTATTAGTTCCAAGGCAATGGCGATTAAGTGACTTGCCCAGGCTCACATAGCTGGGAAGTGTCTGAGGCTAGATTTGAACCCAGGACCTCCCATCTCTAGACCAGGCTCTCAATCCACTAAGCTACTCAGTTGCCTCCTTTATTTATTATTATTGATTTGTAACACAATTATTTGTGACCCCATGCGCCACAATGTCTGTGGGGTTTTCTTGGCAAAGATATTAGAAATGGTTTTGCTATTTCCTTCTCCAGTGAATTTAAGCAGGGTCACACAACTAATAAATGTTTGAGGACAGATTTGAATTCACATCTTTTCTACTCCAGGTCCAGTACTCTATCCATAGAGTCATATAGTTACTAGTTGGTTTTACCGTACTTTATCACAAAGGGAAGGACCACTGAGGTATATGGTATATCTTGAAAAATGTGAGGAAAACCAAAAGAAAATTCATATTTTTTTAAAAATATGAAAGGGTAGAATATTGCATAAAAATATCATACTGACATAATTTGTGTCACTTTTCCTGAATTTGTATTTTTCTCTTTGATTTGCATTACAAGGAATGGTTTGCTAGATATGGAAGGAACATATTCAGAAAATAATGTGGAATAATAACAAAAATAATCATTAATAATAAAATAAAATTTCAAAGAAAAGAAAGACAGAATCATTAAGACAGGAGAAAAATCTTAAATATAAGCATACCTTGAGCACATCCCAAGTTTAGTTCCAGACTACCATATGTAAGCAAATATCACAATTAAGGGAGTCACAAGAAATTTTTCATTTCCCAATGCATATGAAAGTTATATTTACATTTTATTGAAGTCTAATAAGTATTCAATAGTATTATATCTTTAAAAATTTTATAGACATTAATCAAAAACCTTTATTACTAAAAAATTCTAACCATTAACTGAGCTTTCAACAAGTCATAGTCTGGAGGGTCTTGTTTCAATGTTGATAACTGCCTTCTGATCAGAGTGATGGTGGCTACATCAGATTCTTTATTTTTAATTGAATTTTATTGATTAATTAAGAAAATTTTCCATGGTTACATGATTCATGTTCTTTGCTCCCCTCCTCCCACTCCCCTCCCTTAGCCAACATGCAATTCCTCTGGTTTTTACATGTCACTGTCCATCAGTTTCTTAAAGATAGAAATTAAGATTGTCTCACTGATTGATTCTTCTTTTTAGTTGACAGGCTCCACATAGAACAACCAGTTCTGCGAATAGTGAGTAGGACCAAAAGTGCCAGATTAGTGTTTGTGCAGGGCTCTGGGAAAAAGGGTATTTCGTACTACAGTGACGATCATCTTCAGTGATGCACAACAATGGTAGCTATTGCTAGTGCTTCTCTTCATTTATTTATTTTTGCTGTTTCCCTTCCCTAGACACAAGGAATTATTTTGTCAGGGGGAGCAGAGCTAGCTGTGCTAGAATAGGGGTAAGCTATTTTGTGTGACCTGAGGGAGAATGGGAAAGCTCCCTCCTCACAAGTCACATGTCTGCCCCTATCTTTCTGGGCAAGGAGCCCAGAAAGGCCTGAAATTAATGAGAAATTAACTGGCAGGAGAGACCATGAAGTCAAAGCTTGGGAACCAACTCAGGACTGGCATGGTCCAAGCATATTGACCCATCCCAAAGAACAGCCAGTGACAGAGTCCAAAGCCAGGAATCTCCCAAAGGAGGTGAGGCACAAAAATGGAGTTGAAGTTCAAAAGGAAGAACAACATGTTCAAGGTGGAGTTGGTACATAGATCAAAGTCTTCCTGTGGTGCCCTTTCCCTAAACAGTAGAAGACACAATATAGTTATGATCTCTAGTACCTTCTCTAGAGACTCAACCTGGGGACCTTGAGCGTGTGTGTTTGTATATATGTGTGTGTGTGTGTGTGTGTGTGTGTGTGTGTGTAGATGGATAGAGAGATAGATAGATGAATGGAAAGAAAGAGAAAGGAAGGAAGGAAGGAAGGAAGGAAGGAAGGAAGGAAGGAAGGAAGGAAGGAAGGAAGGAAGGAAGGAAGGAAGGAAGGAAGGAAGGAAGGAAGGAAGGAGGGAAGGAGGGAGGGAGGGAGGAAGAAAGGAAGGAAGGAAGGAAGGAAGGAAGGAAGGAAGGAAGGAAGGAAGGAAGGAAGGAAGGAAGGAAGGAAGGGAGGAAGGAAGGAAGGAAGGAAGGAAGGAAGGAAGGAAGGAAGGAAGGAAGGAAGGAAGGAAGGAGAGAAGGAGGGAGGGAGGGAGGAAGAAAGGAAGGAAGGAAGGAAGGAAGGAAGGAAGGAAGGAAGGAAGGAAGGAAGGAAGGAAGGAAGGAAGGGAGGAAGGAAGGAAGGAAGGAAGGAAGGAAGGAAGGAAGGAAGGAAGGAAGGAAGGAAGGAAGGAAGGAAGGAAGGAAGGAAGGAAGGAAGGAAGAAAGGGAGGGAGGGAGGGAGGGAGGGAGGGAGGGAGGGAGGAAGGAAGGAAGGAAGGAAGGAAGGAAGGAAGGAAGGAAGGAAGGAAGGAAGGAAGGAAGGAAGGAAGGAAGGAAGGAAGGAAGAAAGGGAGGGAGGGAGGGAGGGAGGGAGGAAGGAAGGAAGGAAGGAAGGAAGGAAGGAAGGAAGGAAGGAAGGAAGGAAGGAAGGAAGGAAGGAAGGAAGGAAGGAAGGAAGGAAGGAAGGAAGGAAGGAAGGAAGGAAGGAAGGAAGGAAGGAAGGAAGGAAGGAAGGAAGGAAGGAAGGAAGGAAGGAAGGAAGGAAGGAAGGAAGGAAGGAAGGAAGAATTCTGGGTTGGTAGATAGATCAGCAGGTATTTATGCATATAGACTACATATACATATATATGTTTCCTTGAAATCCTGCATGTTTTATTTAAACATTTCAAAATATTATTCTGATAAAAGGTCTCTAGGTTTCACCATACTACCAGAGTAGTACATGACACCAAAAAGATTAAGGTTCCTTAAAGCTGACCATGAGGGATTTGCCTCTGTTTTTAAAAATCCCTCTCCAAGGAGGGATTATAAAGTGCAAAGAGTTTTAGTGGTTACCCATCATTAGCACATTAAGCCTCTAACACTTCAGTAGAAGTGTATTACACAGTTTTCTTTTCTAGGTGAGGGGTAAAAGTGGAGCTAGTAAGAGCCCTGGGAGTAGAGGAGGACTATGACAGTCCCTGGGTCCAAATTTTGCCTTCAGTTTTTCCTGCTCATGAGATCAGGTTTGGATCAGGGGTTTCATAAGGAAAGAAGTAAGAGGACATTCCAAAGGCTTCAACTAATAGCTCAAAAGGCAGACCTCAATGTATTTTACTTCTTCCCCACAGTTTAGGTTTATAAATTTAGAATTCAAAGGGGCCTTAGAGGTTATCTAATCCAACCCTTTCATCTTACAAATTAAGAAACTTGGACCCACAGAGGTTAAATTATTTGTCCAAAATCATACAAGCAATAAAGTATCTGGTACAGAATTCAAATCCAAGTTCCCTGACTCCAACACTAGCACTCTCTCCACTCCCCCATATAGCTTTTAAAAGATTGATGGTGCAAGTGTGCTATTCTCTCTTCATGAATTATCTCTAACTGTCCTGTTCTAGTCATGAAAAGATTCTCCCTTCTCTTGCCCTTCATATATAGTAGGTTCATCTAATATTAGAGCTGAGAGTAGACCTAAGGAACATCTAGTTGAGGAATTCTAACCTTTTTTTTTGTAATAGACCCCTTTGGCAGTTTGTAGAAGTTTATAGAGTGCTTCTCAGAATAATATTTTAAAATGAATAAAATTAAAAATAGGATTACAAAGGACACTACTTATATTGAAAGAAGTGATCCTTTTTAAAATACTCACAGACTTTAATATTCACAGACTCCCAAGCTAAGGACCTCTGCTCTAATCCAATTTCTTCATTTTACAAAAGAGGAAATTAGGACCTAGAGGAGTAAAAATGACTAATCCATCATCATTTTGTCGGTAAGGAATAGAGCTAGGATTTTAATGCATATTCTCTAACTATTGCCTTGATACCACTTCAAGATTAAACTATAAATGTGACTGAAAAAGACAATATCACCCAAAGAATTGGAAATTAAGAAGATGTCTATGAACTGGAGAATGGCTGAATAAGTCATGGTTTATGATTGCAATGGAGTACTATTGTGCCTTAAGGAATGTTGAAAAGGATGATTTTAGGAAAACCTGGAAAGACTTATATGAACTGATGCAAAGTTAAGTGAGCAGACCCTTGAGAAAATTGAACACAGTAATAGCAATATTGTGCAATGATCATCCATGAATAACTGAGTTATTCTCAGTAAGACAATGATCCAAGCTAACCCCAAGGGATTCATTATGAAAATGCTCTCCACTTCCAGAGGAAAGACTGATGGACTCTGAATGCAGACTGAAGCACACTACTTTTCCCTTTTACTTTATTCATAGATTTATTTTTTAATATGAATCTTCTTCAACATGACCAATGTGTAAATATGTTTTATATGATCAGACAAGTATAATCTAGATCAAATTGTTTTTCAAGAGAAAGGGGAAGGGAGAGGAGAGAGAAGAGAGAAAAGGAAAGAATTTATAATTCAAAGTTTTAGAAAATGAATAACAATTGTTTTACATGTAATTGGGGAAATATATATATATATATATATATATATACACACACAGAAAATACCATTCAACATGATATCTTAGGAGCCAGTGGTATTTATTTTCAGAGTAAAGCATACTATATTGTGCATAAAATATCTATTCAAAGGTTAAATAATTTATTTTGTTGACTTTTTTGTAAATAGCCTTCAACATTGATCCTAGCACTTAATATTCAGTCTTGTTGTTAATTTTGGAGCCTCAGAGTAAAAGGGTTGGGGCAGGTACATTGGGCCTTCAGTATTTGTTCTTTGTTTTCTTTTAATTTTAAGCTAAGTACAAAATGAATAGAATTATACTGACAGATTCTTCCCCCACTCTACAATCTTTAACAAACATTTAATCCTTTATCAAGAGCTCAAGTAATATTAATGCTACCCATTAAGGAGACTAATTCCTATATAAGTACAGGACCCCCTGAGCATTCATAACAGATACGCTATGTAAAGATTCCTATATAATAGAAAAATTAAGAACTTTAATGATGAATTGGAGACTCAAATTCTGAAGAGATCTAAGACTCTAGAGAGAGTCTAAAGGAGCATCCAGGTCTCCACCAATTAGTAAACCTATTATAGATTTGAGGACTAGAAAAATCTGTAGAGAACAGTTTCAGCCCTTTTAATTGTTTTAATAAAAGAAGAAACTTAAGATGAGAGGAAGTTTCATAATTAGAAATAGCAGCACTGTGATTTGAACTCAGTTTTTTCTTAATCTACACTTTCTACTCTATTATAATTTGTCTATCTTTTTCCTTCTCACCCCTAACTGGAATTCTCTGGTCACTTCCAGCAAGAGAATCAATCTGAAAAGGTCCACATATTAAAGCAGTCCTCTGGGGTTTGCCCAAAACTTGCCACAAGCTGGGCAGTGGCATGGGAACCAGGGAACACTCACACACACACACAGAGAAACTCATACATACACACACATTCACATATACACACATAGATACTTTGAATTTTCAGAATATGAAAATAATGAGAGTTGCCTGAAACCTTAGAATTGGGAGGGATTTTAGATCCAGCAATTTCTACTCCCTCATTTGGGGGGAGATGGTCAAGTGATTTGTTCACAGTGGCACATAGAGCAAAACCCTGCTCTTAATACATGGATTTTGCTACTAAGCCCAGCTGCTTACCTCTACTATTGCATTGAGCCTTTAGAAGATTGCCTCTTCTGTCCCTCCATCTTAAGACCTATGACCGTAATATTCTATGAATCTTCCTGGTTCATTCTAGGGAAGTTGTCTGACAGAGAAAAATTGTAGAGGGGATTGGGTCCAGGAAAAGAGCCTTGATAAAGGAAAGGAGTTCATTTACCAAGCTCCAATTCTCTCCTTATTTATATTTATTAATATTAAAATCCTCAAAATATTTTTACTACTGTCATAGCTGTGGCTAACATGTCAACACCAATGGTGATAAAAATCAGCTAGTACTCCAGTGGCTTCCTAATCCTAAACTCAACCCAATATCATGAGTAAGAAATCAATTACCTCACTTTTTTGATTCACAGGCAGTGATGTTCTACATTGGGATCACAGGATTACAGCCAGAAAGATTATCTAGTCATAGTATAAATAAATAAATAAATATATATATATATATATATATATATATAGAGAGAGAGAGAGAGAGAGAGAGAGAGAGAGAGATGAGAGATAAAGATAGAGACAGAAAAAGAGATAGTGATATAATTAGAGGGAATGTGTATTAAATATTTTTTATGTACCAGACCCTATAATAAATACTGAGGATACAAATACAACCAAGACAGTTCCTACTGCCCTCAAAGACAAAAAATAACAGGAAACTAAAAAGGTTGGAGGGAGAGAAAACACACTACAATATGGTGGGGGTTCAATAAGAAGGAGTGGATGGAGAGCTAGGATCAGAATCAGGAAAACATGGTCTCAAGTTTCATTTCTGATTTATACCGACTGGGTTACCCTGAGCAAGTGTCTTAACTGGTCAGTGTTCCAAGGAACCCTCATTAGTAAAGGGATTTTTAAAAATTGGGGGTGAGGGCAGCTTGGGGGCATCTGGGTGGTTCAGTGGATTGAGAGTCAGGCCCAGAGACAGGAGGTCCTTGGTTCAAATCTGGCCTCAGACATTTCCCTGGGCAAGTCACTTAACCCCCATTGCCTAGCCCTTACCACTCTTCTGCCTTGGAACCAATACATAGTATTGATTCCAAGACAGAAGGTAAGGGTTTTTATTTTTTTTATTTCCTCTATGAGAGTTCTCCATACAGATATAATTCCTATCCCAATCCTGAATATTATATAGATATATATGAAATATATAATATATATGTATAAATAATATATGTGATATAAAGCTTAAAACTACACTAAAATTTTTGGATACTTTATAAATCATTATATATATTTATATATGTATATATATATATATATATATATATACGAGATAACAGGAAAATTAACACAGTAAAATAACTGGGAATCAACACAGTGAAATAGCTGCATTTTTTAAAAAGAGTTATGAATTATAATTGTTAACAGAAAAGATATGCCCAAATTCACACATTTAGTCGCTAATTGAGTCAAGATTTTCTCACTCCAGAGCCAATATTTTTTACTACTATACTAGACAAGGTACTTGTGTGTGTGTGTGTGAGTGTGTGTGTGTGTGCCCCTAGACATTCACCATAAAAGACACCTGCTTCATTAGGAAATATTTCATAACTGCCTATGTTACCAGTGCCCTGGGTATAATTCTCAATTCTTGACCAGTGCCCTTTTCTTGAATTGCAGCAAATAAGATGCTAATCCCTTCCCTGGGCAGAAATAAAATCCCTTTGTATCAATCCCATGTACTCAAAATGCCACGGTAATCCTTCCTCCCCAGCACTCTGCCTTCCTAGGTATGAAATTACAGAAACTCTTTCAATAGACCCTGTGTTTATATTGCCTAGGTAGGTATGTCCTGGGGAATAAGAGTAATTGTGCTAAGATATTTTACTAATCATTTTAGGGCAGAATTATTTTGATCCTGGAAAGATAGGAGCCACTAAAGTCTGAGTGTGAGATGGCATGTTCAACCTGATGTTTTAAGGAAATCACTGTGGCAGCTAAAGGTATTGATCAGAGAAGGGAGAGATTTGTAGCCATGGAAATCCATCTGATGGCTATGGCACTCATTCAGGCAAGAGGTGATGAGGGGCTAAATAAAATAGAGACTGATTAGAGAGATGTTCTAAAGGTAGAAACCAGAACACTGGGCCTTCAATTGGGTATGTGATGTGAGTGAGGATGAGGATGAAGCCCAATTTTTTGTAAACCCAAGTGACTAGGAAGATAAGGAAGTTAGATAGTGGAAGACTTAAGGGGGAAGATGCCAATCTCTTTTGGAAAGACTGAATTTGAGAAGCCAATGGGACATCCAATTTGAGTTTTCCCAAAGGCAGTTTGCTGCTAGGGAAATAAAGTTCAGAAGAGACTGGGACTAGATACTTAAATTTGGGAATCTTCTGCACAGAAATTAAATTCATGCAAGGTAACAAGATTGTAAAATTAAATAGTATAGATTATGACTCCATTTGGGGTGTCCTTGGAAAAGATATTGGAGTGGTTTGCCATTTCCTTCTCCAGCTCATTTTACAGATGAAGAATCTGAGGCAAATGAGCTTAACTGACCTACCCAGATGAACTCAAGAAAATGAATCTTCTTGATTTCAGAACTGGTACTCTTACCCACTGCACACCATCTAGTTGTCCCCTTTGGAAATGATATTTCAACATAATTTGGTTCCTTTTTAATCCTATATTCATACATTTAGAAAGCATTATTTTGAGAAGGGGTCCATAGGTTTTCCCTTTTCTGCCAAAGGAGTCCATGATACAAAAAAAGGTAAGAACCTCTGATATAGAGGTAAAAGAGAAAGAGAGCCCAGGTCTGAGCATTGAAAGGCATACATAGTTAGGAAGTATAAGATGCATAAAGATCCAGCAAAAGGATACTGAAAAAAAGTAGGCTGATATATGCCAAAAAAACTAGAGGTCAGCAGGGTCCCAAAGAACTAGAGAAAAGAGAGTCCAGCATAAGAGGATGATCAACACTGTAGAAGCCTACAAGAATCACAAGGATAAAAACTGAGAAAAGACCACCAGGTTTAACAACATCATTGGTGCCTTTGGAGAGGGTATTGTCAGTGAAATGATGAGGTTAAAATGAAATTACATAAAGTTTAGGAAGAGAAAGAGAGAAGTAGAAGCACAAATTTTCAGTGGCTTTCTCAAGAAATTAGAAATTTAGGCTTTCTCAAAGAAAATGGTCAGATCAAGTGAAAGATTTGCAAAAGGCATATACCTATATTCTTCAAACCCCAGGTATGGATAAGTGTAAGAAGCAGGGATAATGGAAGTTCACCTGCAAGGAATTTTTGACTATTCATAGGCAAGACTTTCTGGTTTCATGTTTATGTCAAATTAAATAACAATTTGATGCATTATTAGCCAGAGTGCTTGAATAGGAGCTGAGAGTTTTTTTATTTTCTCATCGGATTCTAGATCTGTTATATTCTGATACAATATTATGGATGATAAGAATTTAACCCAAAAGGAAAGCATAACTACTTGAAATAATCAGGGGAAGACAACAGTGGCACATTTGTAGGCAAAAGCAATGTGGCCAGTAGAGAGAAAGAGATCAAAAATTAGCCAGACAGTGGGGATGATAATGAGGTTTTGAGCACTTTGCTTCTGGAGAAGAAAAAAATAACCCATCTACTTATTCTTTCTGTTGTTTTCAGGAGTCTTTTGTCTCTGGGCTTCAGTGACCTTCCCCACACATTAATTATTTATTTTGAAAGTGAATTCTTCCACAATTCATCAACAGAGTTATAGATTCGTTGAATTCTAGAGCCAGGAACTTGACTAATCCAGGCCCTTTTATTTTCTCCTCAGAATTGGAATGGAAGGCCCCGAGAGGGAAAGAATTTGCTTTAAATCTCATCAATATTCAGTGGCAGCATGTGGATTAGAATCCAGATCTAGATTAATTAGTCCCTTCTATCCTAGTCCCAAATTGAAAAAGAATGGGGCAGGGATTAAAGGCCAGTCTCTGCTACAGAGGCCAAACAAAGTTCTCCTCATTCCACCTCACTCACCCCCCAAAAAAAAGCACACACATTCTTCCTCATGGCTCCTCTGCCCTTTCTTACTCATTCCCTTCTTCACCTCTGAAATGTCATTGAAGAATAGGAAAGTTTGGGGAAGTTATAGGGAGAGACAGATTTGATGTCAGCGAAGGAAGAGGAAGAATGTTGTTATAATTATAACTACTATATTTAAAATGGAATGTGATGTCTCATAAGGAAATGAGCACCCTGCCCCTGGAAGTGTTCAAACAGAGGCTGCCAACCTGTCAGATACATCAGAGAGAGAATTCCTGAATGAGGTGGGAGGTGGTACTAGATGAGCTAATTCTAATATTCTATGATCCTAATTAGAAATTCTTTGGGGTTTACAAGATTCTCTGAAAAATGCAAATATCCACCCATTTGGGGAGATTGAGTCTCATTTTCACCTTAGTGTGAATTATTTTACCCCAATAGTTGACTAACAGATAGCTGGCTAAAACTGAGAATATAGTAGGGAGGGATGTTGGAGATCATTTTAGTCTAACCTCCTCATTTTACAGATGGTGAAACTGAACTAAGGTAGAGGAAGTGTCTCCTGCAAAGATACAAAGTTGGTAAATAATTTAATTCAACAAACATGTCAGACACTGATTGAAGTGTTGGGTTTACAAAGACATATATACATATACACACATGATCTAGATGTCTCTACCTTCCAGGAGTTTATATTCTTTTTTTATTTTCTCTTTTTGGTTGGGGGGGAAAGGAAGACAGGAGTGGGGTGGGAATGACAGCAGATAGGAGAAACAATATGTGTCCATATAAATAAATATAATATAGACACAAAATAATTGGGAGGACCTCACAAGTCTATTAAGCATCCAAGGTGACACAATGGATAAATTCTGGGCTTTGAGTCAGGAAGACTCCTCTTCCTAAATTCAAATCTGGACTCATACACTTACTATCTGTGTGACCCTGGGCAAGTCACCTTACCCTGTTTACCTCAGTTTCCTCATCTGCAAAATGAAATGGAGAAGGAAATGGAACCACTCTAGTATCTCCACCAAGAAAATCCCATCTGTGGTCATGAAAACTGAACTGCACAAGTGAAGGAAGGGCAAATATGGAGGATAACATGTTAACTAGCATTCCAGAAGGTATGATGAATAAGGACATTTAAATGATGAGGTTGACACAGATGGATATAAGGAATCAGCCAGGAGGGGGTCAGGAAAAGGAGATTTCCTTTATATAACTCACAACTCAGAACCACAGGAATTCTGGATGTAGCCAAAGAGCAGTCAACTGTCATGTCCTTCATAGTTGCAAAAATAATGTTAATTTCATTATCAATCCCTGAAAAAGAAGTGAAAAGATAAGGAGTTTTGACAGTAGGGCAAGAGAAGACACGCCTCCATCACCACCAATCAAGGCAGAGATATCTGAATTCCTGGATCCAGGCTAGTTATAGAGGGATGAGACATATTTGAGATATTCGCCCACACTGAGTCAGTCAAAAATCATTTATTAAATGCTTACTATGTGCCAGGCACTTTGCTAAGATATGGAGATAGAAAGGCAAAAAAACAACCCTGTCTTTGAGAAGTGTACATTCCAATTATAATACCAATGGAAACATGTAAAGAAGTAGGTACGTAAAAGGTTAGCATATAAATGGGACATCCTCTCAGAAGGAAAGGGGAGCCAGGAAAGGCTTTCTGTATAAAATGGGATTTTAGCTTAGTCTTAAAAGAAATCAGAGAAAATGGGAGGCAGAATTAAGAAGTGAAGTGAAAAGGCAAAAAGAAAAGAATGGTAGGAAGGTTAGTGAGGCTGAATCATAGAGTACATGGAGAGGAGTTAGGGATAAGGAAACGGGACAGGTAGGAAAGAGTCAGTTTATAAGGAGTTTTAAATGTCAGATCCTAGCAGTGTTGGGAAGTTGCTTAGGCTTAAAGAGTAGGGAGATGCCAAGGTTAGATCTGCCTTTTAGAAAAAGCACCTCAACAGCTAAGAGGAGGCTGCATCTAGGTATCTAAACATGAGTTACTTTCTGATGTTCCTAGGAAGACCTTGGGTAGGGACAATAGTCAAGGCCACTTTCAGTCATCCCTCAATGAAGAGATCACCTAGAACTGCAAGTAGACCTAATCAACAGATAATTTGGTGCAGGTAGTTAGACTCACACAGAACTAAGGATTTGAATTTGTAGTAAGTGTGGAAGGCTAGACTTCTGTTCTAATGTCTCAAAAAACACTATGCATATAGGCTCATGCTTCTTCTGGTACCAAGTTCAGTGATACAGTATGAAACACTGGGTGATCTCCCTGCTAGGGAACAAATAAAAATACTGGATAAATGGCTCTTTTTTAATGGAAAGGAAAAAAGAAAAAGAAAAACCAAAGGTGTCAGAGGGCCATTTGAACTTGCTTCAGTAACTAGAAGGATGGAAGAGTAAAAGATTATGGGAAAGGAAAGGTAAAAGAGTTGAGAGAGTCAGAGTGTTTTTAAAAAATTAATAAGGAAGGGAATGTACCCCCACAGGAGGAGGCTTAGACCCTGAGGTATGGAGAGGGGGAAGGAGAGGAGAACCCCCTCAAAAAACAGGGTTCAGGGGAGACAGCAGATGCAATGGGTTGGCTCAGAGAGAGGAGAGGGGGTTTGAAGAATTTACCCCTTCTGCCTTCCCTCTTTAGCTAAAGCTGCTCTCCCCAATTCACTCTTGTCCCTCTTGTCCCCCCTCCACTACTCGAGACCAAAAGGTCTCCCCTTGATTCCATTCACTCATACTCAGCTTGGGGAACAGATAACTTTAATAATTACTCAATCAGATAATACAAAAGGAATAAAATGGGTAGGAAAGAATGGAAAAAGGAAAGTGGGAAAAGAGGGTCCCTGTTTCTATCTAAACCCTTTTCCTCCCTCCTCTAGTTTGGGGGGAACTCAGGCCTTGGCAGCCTGAGCCCCCTGAGAGAAAGTCAGGTTGACTCACCCCTGGGCAACAGGAGCTGAGGTAAAGTCTGCTCAGTCAGGTTTCTCTCCAGAAAACTCCCTTCAATTGGGAAGTGTTGGGGGGGAAAGATTTCCAGTCACCAGCA
Source organism: Monodelphis domestica (assembly GCF_027887165.1). Taxonomy (NCBI): domain Eukaryota; kingdom Metazoa; phylum Chordata; class Mammalia; order Didelphimorphia; family Didelphidae; genus Monodelphis; species Monodelphis domestica. The sequence goes on from NC_077232.1 coordinate 97,441,101, forward strand.
GGAAAAGTGGGTAACCCTTAGGAGAAAGTCTTTATCCATCTTCTCTCTTTGAGGTCTCAAGACCAAGAGACCCCTCACTGCTCTCCTCACCAGAGTCTTCTCTCCTCAGGAAATTCCAACCCTGGGGCCCCTCCCCCATCAAGGTGATCAATTTCACATACTCTTCTGTCTGGCACTTTTTCTTTAGTGCCAGCCTCTATCACAAATCTCCATTTCCTGTTGTTCTCATGGTGCCACTCTGGCCCATGCCAGGTACTTATCTTCTATGTCTATTCTAATCTATCTATGCTACTTATTGTTCCCATCTAACCTCCCCCCTCCCAAAATAATAAATCTTATCCTAATCTGTCTATTTGCTCATCTAAGTTCCTATCTTATGCTAAGACTGATTTGTGGGAAGAGGGTTAGGATTATGTACCAACAAAATTTGTACAATATAACAATTTCTTAATATAAAAAACATTTCTATTGCAATCAACATAAAATTTAAATCTTAAGTAAAATTGAATTATACTAAGCCTTATATAATGCTAATTCCAATGTAACAATTCATAACATTTATAGATATATATATACATATTAACTTGTATCAAAATGAAATCTGATTTATCCTGTCCCTATGTTACCTCTCTAGTTATAATATTCCCTTTTCCACCCTAAACTACTCTGTCCCTGTCTATTAACAGTTAGTATTTTAACTCTCCTTTCTATCTATATTACTGGATTAGATCATTATTATGCTATATATGTGTATATATATATATATGTCTGCTATTTTTACAAATTTACATATTTCACATGATATTTATATATATACATATATATATATATATATATATATCTTCTGGTACTAGAGATCTATTTACAAATATACAATTTATGGGCTGTCCTTATTTATGGCACAGCCCCTAATGTCAATGTGAAATTTGTTCATGTTCTAGTTATGTTGTGGTGAATGCATATTTATTCCAATGTATATGTGGATGTACTTCCCTATATGTGAAGTTAATGTGATCAGCGATTAATCTTACATGACCCATTTTCCCAAAGTTCATTTCCCATAATGTCTTTGATTCAAAGTTCTTTCCAATTGTCCATGTATCTTCCATCCTTTGGTATTGCTTGAAGTTTGTCACAGGACTGGGGAGCCTTCTCCTTTCCAGGATACATACTTTCCTGTTGTCTCACCTTGAAAGATGATACCAGGTATCCAGAACTACAGGATCATGCACGTGTGTGTAAGATTAACATATGCTTACATGTAAGAGTGAATAGTGTGATGCATGTGAGTGAAACTTTATATAAGATGGTTGTGCTATCCTCATGTGTGCAAGTGAGTTTTTTTTTCATGTAATAAATGTAGGTAACTTTCTTAATATGTGATTGTAAGATTCTATTCCCATGTGGTTGATTGTAGAGGTTAATGATATTTTAGTCTAGGCTTGAGATTGAAATTCGTTTATAGGTTCAATAATTCTAAGGGATTCTAAATCTACCCAAATAAACTCCCAGGTTCCGCAAGGAACTGCTTCTCCTGTGTTTCACAGGCTACACTTATCCTCCCTGATCTAACTAACCCAAATTTATACTATCTGTCTCGGGCATTATTCTATTTCGGTTTCACTGTCTCTGTTCAGTGTCTCTATTTCTTCTTGTACAATTTTGTTGGATTCATTCCCCCATTGAGGTGATCAATTTCACATTACTCTTCAGTTTGGCACTTTTTCTTTAGTGCCAGTCTCTATCACAAGAGATAGATAAAGAGAGAGAGAGAGAGAGACAGAGAGAGAGAGAGACAGAGACAGAGACAGAGACAGAGACAGAGACAAAGACAAAGAAAGAGACAGAGACAGAGAGACAGAGAGAGAGGGAGGAGGGGAAGAGACAAAAATACAGCAGATGAGAGAGATAGAGGCAGAGAGAAAGAGACAAAAGGAGAGAGGGAGAGACAGACAGAAATGGGAGAAGAAAGGAGAATAGAGTCCTTTGGAAAGTAGAGGTGATGCAGTAGATACAAGAATCCTAACACAGGGTGGGTATTTTGGAGAAAATTAATCTTCCTCCTCCTTGAAACTGACTCCACATGAGTCATTAGGTGAGAGGTCCTGAAGAGGAAGAAGAGACAAGTCATGGCTCTAGATGTCATCTTCTTTCTTCTACACTGAGTATATCTACTAATTGCTTTTAACTAAGAGTAACTACATTTTGGGCACATTCAGAGCTAAATAAGCTTTCTTGTGGCTTGAATAGGATGATCTGGTCTTGGAGTCCAACTACCATTTATTTGTTTCCAAGGCAATTCTCTCTTCCAAGGTACAGGGAGAGTGAGTGATAAGGTGACTCTATGTCAACATGTCTATGAATGATAGAGTGGTATGCTATTTTGTCACAGCAGGTATCTAGGAAATGACTATGGCTATCTAGATATATCTATAACTGCATTCATCTCTATCCCCCTCCCTCCTTCTCTCTATCCCTTTCTCCATCTATTCCTCCACTTTTCTCTCCTCTTCTTTCCTTGAGCAGCTGATAAATTTATGACTTGACTTAATGATAATTCCATTGTTTGAAAGGGGAACAGCCAGGTGGTTCAGTGGATTGAGAGCCAGGCCCAGATATGGGAGGGTCTAGGTTCTAATCTGGCCTCAAACACTGGACAAGTCACTTAAACTCCATTGCCTCGCCCTTACCACTCTTCTGCCTTGGAACCAATGCATAGTATTGGTTCCAAGACAGAAGATAAGGGTTTAAAAAAAAAGTTGGATAAAGTGATGGAAGAATGGCTGCTCTTCTAGGACCAATTCTAGGATTCAGCATGTGTGGATGAGAGAGAGATACAATATATGCAAAGACTAAATTTTACAATGAAATCTCATGCAAGAAGGAAATAGAATTTTGGCTGCCAACAGGGGATGGGACTAGAATCTCTAGCTAAGAAAAGCAGGTGGACAGTTGGAAAAATATTCTTCTTGTCCTGAATTGAGAGAGGAAGGAGCAATCTCACTGATCTTATTGGGCTACAATCCCTTGTTGATCTAAAGAGACCCAGATTAACCATCTTTCCTTATAAGTGGTGGATAGAGACATTTTTCCCTTTGGGGAAGGCAAGAGACTATCCACACCAAAGATTTTCCTTCAAAGTCTGTATCTCTATCTTAGGAAATTACACCAACCTGACTCCACATTGATCCTAAGGTCTTCTGGGACTTAGGTCCCTAGACCTGAGTCTCAACCCCTGAAGAAACTTTAAGTTGAAAATAGAATAGGGATTTCCTGTTTCCCTCTTCTCTAACCTACCATTCCAGCCTTATCAACTAATAAATAGATCTTATAACTTACCTAAGAACTAGACATCTCTTCTTCCGTGTACTAAGGGGATTACAGATAATAATAACCCAAAGAAGAGAAGAGAAACCAGAGAATGAAGGGGATTTCCTCTTATCCTTCAGCTCTGGACATTGATTAGCTTCACCTTCTCTGGGACAGGTCTGCCTGTGAGGCAAGTAGCATTTCTCTTTATCTGTTCCCTCCCTCTCAGTTACCTGTCAAGCCTTGGTTCTTGATCCCCCACTAGTACACATGGCAGAGTGGAAGGAGCATTGAATTCAAAATCAGAGCATTCAAATTGAATCTTTGCTCTCCAATTACCTTGGTCAAGCCATTTAACTTCTCTGATCCTTAATTTCCTCATACATATAATTAAGGAGTATGACCAGATGGGCCTAAAGTCTATTCTAGTTCAAGATCCATTATATCCATAAAATTCTAAAGTTCTTCAAGGCAAATGAGCCCAGAGAGTTAGAGTAGCCTTCAAGAGAGAACTTCTAATGACATAAATATAAATGATTGCAGTGAAGAAAAAATGAGGAAGTTATCTAAAGAGAATGATGTGATTGCACAGGAAGCTCATGTACCAAGTATATTTTAAAAGTCTATGCACCATTTCCCAATTGATAAATGGTCAAAGGATATGAACAAGCAGTTTTCAGATGAAGAAATCAAAGCCATCAATAATCATCTGAAAAAATATTCTAAATCCCTCTTGATTAGAGATATGCAAATTAAAACAACACTGAGGTACCACATCACATCTATCAGATTGGCCAATATGGCTGCAAAAGAAAGTGGCAAATGTTGGAGGGGATGTGGCAAAATTGGGAAACTAATGCATTATTGGTAAAGTTGTGAATTGACCCAACCATTCTGGAGGACAATTTGGAATTAAACCAAAAAGGCCATAAAACTGTACATACCCTTTGATCTAGTAATACCACTACTGGATCTGTAACCCAAAGAGATAATTCAAAAAGGGGGAAAGGACCTACTTGTACAAAAACATTTATGCCTGTTCTTTTTGTTGTGGAAAAGAATTGGAAATTGAGGGGTTGTACATCAATTGGTGAATAGCTGAACAAAATATAGAGTATGACTATGATAAAATATTTGTGAACTTTAAGAAATGACAAGCAGGATGATTTTGGAAAAATCTGGAAAGACATGAACTGATGCAAAGTGAAAGGAGCAAAAGCAGAAGAACATTGTACACAATGACAGAAATGTTTTTTTGAGGAATAATTGTGAATGACCTAATTATTCTCAGTAACAAGACAATCCCAGAGACTCAAGATGAAAAATGCCATCTGCTCTCGAAGAAAGAATTGATGCAGTCTGAATGCAGGCTGAAACATATTATATTTCACCTTCTTTCTACTTCTGTTTTGTTTTTGTTTCTGTTTGAGATCACTTCCACAAAATGACTAATATGGAATGATGTTTTGCAAGATTGCACATATGAAATCTTTATTAGATTGCTTGCCATCTCAGTGACTTGGGGGAGGGAATGATGGGAGGGAGGGAAGATAGGAAAGAGGAAAAGATTTTAGAACTCCAAACTTAAAAAATGAATATTTAAAAAATTATTTTTACATGTTATTAGGAAAAAATATTTTTTTAAAAAAGAACTCAAGTATCCTGACTCCAAGTCCAGCACTTTTTCTTCTAAACTACTTCCAAACATTGAAGACATGTTTAACAAAGTTGAAAATGGCACAAAACTAAGAAAGCTAGCTAATATAGGAGTCATGAAAGACCTGGGTTCAAATTCTGCCATTACAAAATATATGACCATAAATCAATTAACCTTCATTTGTTGAATAGGAACAATAACACCTATACTATAGTATCCACATGACCAGGATGTTCTGAAAATCAAATGTGGTAAGTTATGTAAAGTACATTATAATCCAATTAATGTATTTCAGCATGCACTAATAGTATATTTTTATTACTACTGCTGCTAAGTGATGGGTATAACAATATTTCTATGAGAAATTACATTTTGAGTTCCTGTCTCCTAGAATCACAATTAGGAACTCCATGTCTTGAAGTAGAAAGAGGGGGAAAGGATAGGAAAAGAGAAGAAAAGAAAACGAGCATTTATTAAGTACCTATTATATGTCAGGCACTTTTCTAAGCACCTTATAAATATTATCTCATTTGATCCTCACAACAACCCTGAGAGGTAGGTTCTCATTTTATAGTTGTAGAAAACTAAGGTAAATAGAAGTAAAATTACTTACTCAGGGTCACACAGCTAGTAACCATCCGTGACCAGATTTGGACAGAGGTCTTCCTGACTCCAGGTATAGCATTCTGTCTACTATGCCACCTAGCTGCACCTCACTTCCACTATATGAAAGCAAGTTATTCTCAATGTACAATAGAACACCCTTATCTATTTAGGATCATCAGATCACAGATTTAGAGGTACAGATAACCTTGGAGGTCATTCTAACATGTTTCGAAAAGAAAATACAGATCAGTCACTCCCTAAGTGTTTCATATTGAAAGAATAAAGGATAATTACTCCCTTAAGGGCTTTAGATATTCTCACAGCCTATTGACTTGCAAAGACCATTAATAAATCAAGTGTATCTTGGGAAGTGACCATCTGTGACCTTGGGCAAGTCACTTTTCCTCTCTTGGCCTCAGTTTTCTTATTTTTAAAATGTAAAGGTTGGAGTGGATGATCCTTAAGGGTCTTCCAGTTTCTTTCTCATCATTTTCTTTATTTAACATTTAATTTTTTCTGACTTGTAGACTTTCTCTCTTTTTTTTTTTGGATCTAGTTTCAAGTGCATTCAGAATTCATGACTGGAGTTCAGCACTAAAACTGAACCTTTTGGTATTTGAAAATTTGTTATATAATTTTTATTGTAGAAAAGAAGAATGTTTAAAAGTCATTAAACAAGATAGAAAGTCTTATTGGATACCAACTGACTCTTAAATGGTATTGCAATGATCTGAGCATAATTGGTCAGAAATTTAGAAAAGTTATATCCCTTAAAAAGTGATTTTAAATATTAAGGGAAGAATACTTAATGGAATGTACTTCATGTTTTAAGGTATTTCATGTAGAGCAAAGTTTTTTGTTCATGTCAAAATGCAGTAGCAGAGATTTATAAAATCTCTATTTGAATTCTGTGTGATTCAGCAGTTAGCAGCACCCTAAGAACCCCGCAGCACTCCAGGGAGAAGCCCGCACCTACAGGCTTTATCCACCCTCACCATGAAGTAAGCTTCTAACATCAGCTCTCAGCCAACATCATGCTCTCATCTTCAATCTCTCCCTTTCTACCGACTCCTTACAAATTTTCTAGAAATTCACTCAAGTCCTAAGCTTTCCTTTAACCACCATTTTCTCAAATTATTATCCTGTATTTCTCTCCCCTTTCAAAGTCAGACTCAAAGAAAAAGCCATGCAAACTGGTTTCTCCCAATCATTTTTCAACTTCTTGCAGTCTGACTTTGTCCAAGAATTAGCTAGTATCCCCTGGTTGGGTCAGTGTGAGGACTCATCTGTTCTGGATGCTTAGAAATTCCCAATTTCTAGATCCAAAATTTTTTCTGATTAGTTCTTCATATGTAACTTGAGGTCCAAATCCTAAAAGGCATGGTTCTAGCAAGAGGGGTTGTAAGAGTGAGGATTGAGGACAAATACATGAGTGGGAGTCCCTGAAATAATGAACCTTTGGATGAGGCTCACCTTCTAGATGCATAGGCTGAATGAAGAAAGAGCATAGTACTTTGGTTTTTGAACTCTAGTGACTAGGTCTTTCCCTACTGTCTATATCTATCTTAGGTGAATGAATAAAAAAATTTATTAAATACTTATGTGCAAAGTATTATGCTACGTATTGAAGATACAAATAGAAAAGTAAGGCACTCTTTGTCATCCAGGAGTTCACATTCTAATGAGGTAAACAACACAACACAAGATATATAGAAACTTTCCATTGTCTTATCAAAAGCTGTGGCCAAAGAGATGAAGATTATTTTTAAATGTCATTTTTATTTCTCAAATCCTATCAGTCTCTGATATTGAATCATTTAACAGTGCCAGATATTTTGATGATAAGACCTTTCTTTTCTATGAAAAGGAATCATATCTCCACAGGTGTTGTTTCCCAGAATACTGGCTGCAGGCTCTGAGCTGGAAGCATTGATAGTCCAAAGACTCTTTGGTTTCAGAATACTAGGCTGTTCTGATCAGCATCTGAGGCAACATGGTGATCAAGGTGGTGGTAGTAGTCTACATACTAGCTCCTATGTCTCTCTCAGGTTAACTTGCTGCTTGACTAGGCTAGTGTAAGATTTAAATCAATATCCAGTAACTCCAAGGATCACATTTTATAAGATTTATTAATAATTACTTGAAGTAGAAATAAAATAAACTAAAAGAAATAGAAGTTCAAACCTAATTATCTAACAAAAAGTAAACCCATGTGTATAGATTCTCTTGCCTGGCATAAAGTCCACTTTCCCAAGAGCAAGGGGCAGAGCTATGCAAAACTTATATCCTCCCTACATTAGCACATAACATGAGAGGGAACATGGGAAGCCAGGATTTAGAGTTCTGGGGAGCAAATTCTAATTATACAATCCCTCCTGTGATTCCATTGGAAAACAAGCATGCAGAAATCTCCCAGATTTACATGCCTAGTTTTCCTAATAAATCAATACATATAACCAACTTATATCTCTAAAGAGCTTTAACTAGAGGTCCGTACAATATTGTACTTTCTAAGGGGAAATTTCAATACTTTGGGGACAAGAGGTAAATAAAAGAGAAAGAGCAAAACCAAGGATTGGTGGGCACATTGACAAAAAACAAAATAAAAAAACAAACAAAAAAAACATGTCCCTTTGGCATGAGTTTACATTCAAAATAAACGCATTCAACCCCCCATGGTTCAATTTCACTACTTTCCAAAGTTCATTCTGGAACTTTTGATGCAGTATGTGGTTTCTACAGGCTTCTTTATGGTGCCTTTTTCAAACACTTCACTATCTTGATTCAGGGAGGTAGCAAGTTTCTTAACCTAAAATTACTCTTAAACAAGAAACATTTTTATAAATCTAGAATTTTATGACAATTATACACTAGATTATTTGCCCTATGAGTGACAATTGGTGGTGATGGTTGAGTCCCATAAGAATTGCTTCTCAGGATGATGGCTATGAGGACTGGGCTGGAATTTGTATCATATTCTGGAGGTTTGAAGGAGAGGAGTGGGGAGGATGCCACTTCCAGAGCTCTTGGACTCAACTGCCTTTGTATAACAGCTGGTCAGCAATTGTCTCTGATGGTGATAAGGAAGATGGGCTCCTTCTCCACAATAATTTTTCCCCTCAGTGAGGGTCTACTTCAGTATTCAGAAACTTGACCCTTCCATACCTTTAAGCTGTCCTCTATATTTCTCCTCCCTTTGATATTCTCCTAGAAAAACTGGCATACATGCATTGACACCACTCATTTCCCACTCACCTCCTAATTGCTTGATATTTAGCTTCTGGCTTCAACACACTTGAAATTGCCCTTTTCAAGACTTGTACAAGAATATTCATAGCTGTGCTCTTTGTGGTGGCAAAAAAATTGGAAAATGAGGGGATGCCCTTCAATTGGGGAATGGCTGAACAAATTGTGGTATATGTTGGTGATGGAATACTATTGTGCTCAAAGGAAGAATAAAGTGGAGGAATTACATGGGGACTGGAATGACCTCCAGGAAGTGTTGCAGAGTGAGAGGAGCAGAACCAGGAAAACATTGTACACAGAGACTAATACACTGTGGTACAATCAAATGTAATGGACTTCTCCATTAGTGTCAATGCAGTGATCCTGAACAACCCGGAGGGATCTACAAGAAAGAATCTACATTCAGAGGAAAAACTTTGGAAGCAGAAACACTGAAGGAAAACAACTGTTTGAATACATGGATAGAGGGAGATATGACTGGGGATATAAACTCTAAAGGAATATCCTAGTGCAAACATCAACAACATGGAAATGGGTTCTGATCAAGGACACATGTAAAACCCAGTGGAATTGCACATCGGCTACAGGAAGGATTGGAAGAGGGAAGGGAGGGAAAGAATATGATTCTTGTAACCAAGGAATAATGTTCTAAATTAACTAAATAAAATTTAAAAAATAAATAAAAATAAATAAATAAAAATAGAACCATAGTATAATATAGCCATATTGGAAAATAATATAGGAACATATACAAAAAACAGTCCTGCCTTTTGATTCAGCGATTAAAATATTTTACCTATAAACAAAAAAATAATAATAAAATTCATTATTAGTTTAAAAAAAGAAAAAAAAATTGTCCTTTTCAAAGCTACCAGCTATTTCTTTGGCACCCTATCAGAAGGCCCTTCTAGAACTCTGTTGCCCTCAGTGTAATCAGTCCTTCCACATATGTATGCATGTTTCAGCAACTCTGTACCTTAGGAGATATTTTGCCATGATCCCCCCAAATTCATAGAACAATGGCCAAATTTCTGGTGATGGCCTTACCACTCTTAGCCAAGCATGGCCATATACTGAAGTTTTTCCAGTTTGGTAGGACCTGCCAAAGCATGTAGTCCTTTGATATGGCCTCTGAGAATTTAGAATTATAATGGAGCATCAGGGGATGGGTTTATTGGATATACTATATGTTAAAATAGGCTTGTGTTATGGAATAAATCCCAAACAATGTTGGTAGTAGAGAAAATGCCTAATTAAGATAAAGGGTGAGGAAACTCAGTATTTAACAACTCTTGACTCTTTGAGGTTTCCTTCACCTGCTGACTCAGGGGTTCAGTGGGGCAGAGCCCATTTAGCTATTTAGTAACTTTTGAGTCACCCTGCATTGCCAGAACTAAACCTAAGAATGAATCGTAATCAGGGCAAGAAAGTGGGGAGTGGGGGAGAGTGAGGAAATAACTTTATGCACATATATTTTAGCAGCTCATGAGAAATGACATCTGAAATTTGCACAGTCACACAGGAAGACCTGTATAATGTGATGAAGAGTGAGGTAAGCAGAATGAAGAGGACATGATAAACAATGACTACAATAATGGGAACAAAAACAACTCTAAAAGTCATTCAAACTCTGAATAATTGTAATGATCCATCTTGGCCCCAGAGAACAGATGATGAAATATATTTCCCTTTACCTAGTAAACAGATAGGGGACTGAATATGGAATTTTGCACATGGGATTCATTTTGCTGGTTGGCTTTTTCTTAATCCTTTTTTCTTTTATGAAAGATTATTCAACAGAAGGTAGGTATAATAAAAAAAATTATTACGATATAAAAACAGAAGGCAACAATGAAGCCTAAAAAATTAAATAAGAGCATTCTGCTTCCTTCCACACTTCAAAAAAGAAATCTGACACAGTAATATTCACAATTAAGGATTTCATTTTTAAATTTCCATCACATGTAGGAATGCTGTTTAAGCTCTATGAATGCATTATAATTTTATATATTATGGTCTTAATGCTTATCTTTAGTATTGCTATATTTTTACATTTATTTCCAATTTTTTGTGCCCTAGTACAAGGTTAATTTTTGTGGAAGTTCCATTAGACACTAAATAATTTGTGTATTATCTGGTGGTCCCATTCAAGTTAACATAAGTCATTTAGATACAGTTTCTCAAATGATTAGTTTAATTCAATGTTTTCCCTTTGGCTTATCTTTTTGTAAAACTTGTCCAACCTTGAGAAATGAACATTAAAGCTTCTTACTACTATTGCGGGGCAGCTAGATGGTACAGTGAATAGACTGCTGAGCCTAAATTAGGAAGAGCTAAGTTTATATACAGCTGGAGACAATTAATAGCTGTGAGACCCTGGACAAGTCACTTTCCCTTGTTTGCCTCTGTTTTTTCATCTTTAAAAAAGAGCTAGAAAAGGAAATGGCATACCACTCCAGTACCTTTGCCAAGAAAACAGATGAACAATAACAGCTACCATTCTGTTATATCTATATCTTCTTGAAATTCAGTTAATTTGCCCTCTGTTAAATTCAATATTTGGGGGATAATGATAATGTCTGCTTTTTGGATTTCACCTGATGTATAGTAAATTTTGCTCTAGACCCTCATTTTTATTCTAAATATATCTGTTTTTTTTTAAACAACTATTTCTTGTAAGCAATAGATTATAGGGTTTTGCATTATCTAATCTGTCCCTCTTTTATTTTATTGGAGTGTTTAATCCATTCATATTTAATATTATGAGAGATTTATATGTAACCTTTTCTAAGCTAGTAGTTTATTGTTCTTTTTTATCATTAATTTGTCCTTAAAATTAGCCTTTTACAATGATTTCTGATTGGTCAATACTTTCTCTAATTTTTTGTAGTTATGCTTATTAATTTTGTTCTCTTTTTTAAGCCATTTAATTTTCTTCATCTTTTTAGTGTTTAATTTGAAATTTCTTCTTCACTTTCCCAACTTCTATTGTAATTTTTCTTTTTCTGAATACTTTTTTTAAAAATTATTTCTTTTTTGTCTTAATTCTATTCTCTTTTTAATTTGAATTTTTTTTCATTTTGTTTCATAATCTGGATACTCATATGTTCCTTCTTTAAATCTCATGTTCCTTATGGAATTAAAACATCTGAAATAGTGAGTTTAACTGCCCTTTTCTAGACAACTTCTTTATTGCCTTTTTTAGCACTTGTAACCTCATTTTTTCTCTTATGTCTTAATATTAGAACTACCATATCATGAGGAAAATAATGACAATAGAGACATTGCTCCAAGGTAGACATTTCCATGTGTCCTCATTTGTGCAGTCCCAAAACTTGATGTCTTAGCTGAGAGGCCATGAGAGTTATAATCCCTTTTTTGATCACAGTTGGATTTTGTTGTTCTTTTTATTCAGTAGTATCCAACTCTTCATGACTCCATTTGGAGTTTTCTTTGTATACATACTAGAGTGGTCTGTCATATTTTTTTTTCTCCAGATCATGTTACAGATGAGGAACAGTGTTAAATGACTTGCCCAGGGTCACAGAGTCAGTAAATACCTATGGTCAGATTTGACCTCAGGAAGATGAGACTTCCTGACTCCAAACCCAGCACTCTACCCACTGTATCTTTCCTTTCTGCATTTTAATTTTACAAAATAAATTGATTTATGTGGAAAAGATCAATCTATGGTGTTTTGCACTTGCTCCTCCACCAACATTTCTCCTATTTCTTTAAATTCTGCCTTTGCCTTTATCCCCTTGTATCCTTAATAACAATCTTACTGGTCTCTCGGTCTTTTTTTAAAACTTGATATGTATCTTTCTCTAGAGATGGTGGAAATTATTTCATTACTTACTCCTTTCTTGGTAATTGTTCTATTTTTCTTTCTTGTGTTATCTATTGTTTTAGGCATCTGAAAGTAGAACAATCTGCTCATATATAGGTTTTTTTGTTTATTTTGTTTTGTTATGCAGAATATTTCAGAAGTCTCTATTCATTGATTATTCATCTTTCCTAATTGATGATTATTCTAAGACTTGGAAGGCATTTCATTTGGATTTGCATTTTAAGCTCCCTTATTATTTGGAAAATAGTATTCTATTTCTGCATGGGCTTTCTGATGGGCTGATACAAAGTATTCTGGTGATATTCAAAGTTCTATTCTACTAATAAAGAACAACAAAATCCATCTGTGATCAATCAAGGGATTATAACTCTCATAGCCTCTCAGCTAGGATGACAAGCTATTGGGACTATACAAATGAGGACACATGGAAATGTCTACCATGGAGCAATGTCTCTATTGTCATTATTTTCCTCATGATATGGTAGTTATGATATATAAACTTTTTTTTCCTTTCCAATCCTGAGGTTAGCTGTTTGTTATTAGAAGGTTTAAATTTAGCTACTTTGTGCCTTGAAGTTTGAAGCATAGTTTTTCTTTTTCATTTTTAAAATTTGTTTTGTTTTTTTTGTTTTTTCTTGAGGCTATATTTGAGTTCTTTCAGTTAATGTTGTCTACTATATTCAGAAATTCTAGAGTAATTTTCTTGCTTATTTACTGTGTTCTGATATTCAAAATTTTCAATGCATCATGTTCTTCTGGGAAATCTTTTACCCTTAAGGTATCTGTACTCCAACTGTCTTCAGATTAATTTTTTTTGTCTGTATAAAGGTCATTTGTTCATTTGACATGACTGTCTTTTGCTTTTCTTCTTCTAGATCATCTTTCACTTCAGAATTCCCAATCTGTTGTTCTATCTCTGACTTCTTTAGAGAAACTTGCCCCTGTGTATTCAAATTTTTCTACCTGCTAAATAGTTGTCTTTTCAAGGTCATGAATTCTACCACTTGTTCCATTTAAACTTATTTCTGTTTTGAGGCTTTCTGGAACAGGCCTGTGTCATAGTTCCATCCTCTCTTAGAAATCTAGATGATTCTACTTTTCATCAGTTAGTTCAATTCCCTTTCTTCTGCAATATTTACTTAGAAGATGTCTGTCACATTCTGCATATTTTGATACTCATCTTCTCATCTACTTTTAATATTTTCTCCTTTGATTCGCCTGATCTAAGTTTTTAGAGATTTTTATTTCTCTTGAGAACTTAGTGGTTTTAGCCTTAGTCCTAATAGTTTCCTGTTAATTCAGATTTATGATTCCTTTTCCTTTAAAGGTAACTATATACTCAGAGCCAAACTGAAATGCACTTCCTCCTACTTTGAGGCATTTAATTTTTACCAGCTTCAGGTCACACTCCAAACAGCTTCTAGAGGACAGAACTGGGTCCAGTTGGATTACAATCTTCTTTCCTTTGTGTCAAACATACCCATGCAAATTGTAATCCTGCCTCAATTTCTGTCATTCTTTAATTCTTGGATGGGGACTAATCAGCATCTACAGTTTCTGTGGGGTTGGAAAAGATGGTCTCTCTAGCTTTGGGTCTCCCTAATCTAGAAGTCACCCACTGCAGTGAGAAATCTAATTCTTCACTTCTTCTTCCTCCTCACCTGACTGAAACAGGTCAATGTCTGGCTAGAGTAGAAGAATGAGAGAAGGCTGTGACTAGGATTTCTTCAGCAGAATCTTTGTGGTAGGAGACAAATCACTGAGACCCAAAGTAAAGTCAGTTTGTGTGCATTATGAGATCATTAAGACTGATGGTAGAGGTTTGCTGAGCAAGTGAATTGGGTACTAGCATTCTCCACTATTAATTAATAAAGTTATATCGGTTGGCTTCGTGGCTTCTTTTCCCATGGGTACCATTGTAATTTCTCTACCTCCGATACATAGTTCCTTTCCAGTTGGATTTTGTTTTGTTTTGTTTTGAGACTTAGAAGGGACTTACTGTAGAAAATGTCTAATTCTCCATCTTATTAGTCATATAATAATATTATTTCTACTGATAAGTCCATGAAGCTGCCCCATTCACCCTATCATCATATATCATGGTGTGTTTCACCCTAGTCTCCCCTAGATGGACTCCAACATGTCAATAGCCTTCATCAAATGTGGTACCCTGCTTCTTACACTGTAGGTAATCCATCAGATTTTCCCTTTGTATCTTCTGTCCTTCAGGGCAATACTTCCTGTAAGGTTCTTAGACTGTTTTGTCATTCCCCTCTTAGCCAAAGAATTCCAAGGACAAGGAACAGAGCCACTTTGAGTGGTATAAAATTTAATGTTTCATGAAGGCAGCTCAGTGAAGGACATACCATGGACTCAGAGTCAGGAAACCTTAGCTTTAATCTTGGCTCCTCTCCTAGCAAGCTGTACAACCTTGAGCAAGAACTAAACCTCTGACTACCTTAGTTTCTTCAGCTGCTAAATGGAGGTGGAGAGTGGGCCAATGTCAAGTGTTGGGAAAAGCACCAGATTCCGAGTCAGAGGACCTGGGTTCAGTTCCCACCTTTTCCCATGCTACTTGCATGACATAAAGAAAGCTGATTGACTTTTCTGGCCTTGATTTTCTTTGTCTCTAAAATGAAGGAGGATAAATTAAATGATGTCTATAATCTCTCCTGACCCAAATTTCTATTCCATGCTGTGTAACTATGAATATTATTGTTTATTACCTTTAAAGTCACTTCACAGTTAAAAAAGAAATGCATTTTTATTCCAAGACCTCATTTATTTTTAGTTTTCAACGTACTGAGGTTTATATAATGCTTTTAGGTTTGCTAAATGTTTTACATGTATTAGCTCATTGGAGCTTCTCAAAAATTCTAAAAGATCAGATCTACAGATATTAATACCCCCATTTTGCAGATGAGAAAAATTGACACTCAGAGAAGATAAAGTGAATCACAGAACATTAGAGCTGGAAGGGACTTATATTCAGTCATTTTCAGTCATATCTGTCTCTTCATGACCTCGTTTGGGCTTTTTGTGGCAAAAATACTAGAGTGGTTTGTCATTTTCTTCTCCAGCTCATTTTTCAGATGAAGAAATTGAGGCAAATGGGGTTAAATAACTTGCCTCGGGTCACACAGCTAATAAGTGTCTAAGGCCAAATTTGAACTCATGTCTTCTTGACTCCAGATCCAGCAGTCTCTACTATATCACCCAGCTGCAAAAGACTTGAGTTCAAATCCCAGCTTTGACCCTTACTTTCATTATGACCTTGTGCATTAACTCACTTCAGCTCTTGGCTTTATTTTCATCATCCATGAGTTGATAACACACTCCTGACATTTTTTGTGAACTACAAATAAAATAATGGTTATAGTGTTTATCTTGCTCCTGACACATATTAGCTATGTGTGAGACCCTTAACCTCTTTTGTGCATGCCCAGGTAACTTTTTGACAGTTAAGTTACAATAGAATTGCCAGACTCTGCTAGCTGAGAGAAATTTGACCCCAGAGCATCCCTACACTGAAGAAATCACAGGTTTAGACCCCACAAAAAGCAAGAATATTTCTGGTGTTCACTACAAAGCTGTGGTTCTTTAAGACTAAGCCATATTTCCCCTTCAGCATCCAACTTAGTAGCTAAGCTTCTCTGAGCCTAAGCAAACAAACTCTCTGTTTCCAGGTTTTTTTCCCTTTTTAAAGAAAAACAGCAAGTGTCACAGTAACATTTCCAGTCCAGCTTTGCTTACATTTTCCACTCTGAGCCAGATGAAACAGCAATAAATGGTGAACAAAGAATGGCTAACCTATAACCAAACTGCCTCAATAAATAAAATGTCAAGAGAAATGCATGAATCATTGAATCTGGCTGTCCTTTCCTGTATACCGTGTCCTGGGGATCTTGTTGATTTAGGATATATTGTGTTACCTGCTTTTTGGTTTTGAGCTTCATCCCTGCTCAGTCTCTTTTAATTCTGAGACAATTAACTCTCTAAAAAAGGAAAATGCAGATATGATTTGAAGATTAAATGACCCCAAATGGGCCTGGTTCTGTTCATTATAAATCTGAGGATTGGCATGACAAGTGACCACACCGAAGCTCAGAGTCCAGCTGGGGAGATGCCTTGTAATGTCAGGAGTTTCTCTCTGATTGCTGATTGCTCAAGAAGGTATCTAAAAGAAGTGGCTTTATAACTCACAGGTTGCAAAATAATTCAATAAAAGGTAAAGTCGAGGACTGCAGACCTCTCCAAATACACAGTCTCACTTGGTTTTTCTCCTGGATTTTATTCTGATCTCTAGTGTTTACTAAAAGGTTGCCTGGATGTGTCACTGCTAAGAAAACAAATCCTCATGACTCTTTTCCTTTTTTTCTTCTCAGGCAAAAACTCTTTGCAAGAGTGTTACTGCATGGTAGACTAGAAGTGTTACTTTAAACAGGGATGGAATGTGAAGGCTGGTTCAGAACTTCAAACGCAGGATGTTATTTTCGGGGCTGTAACTCAGCCATGAAATTTTGCTCCAGGCTGAATTTAACATGCCAGGTCTGGGCTGAGAGATGAATTTTTCATGCATTTATTTCATTTCAAAATCAGATGCATGCTTTTTTCATAATTTTTTTTATTGTGCACATGAAAGCTGAGGAAAGAACATTCACTCACCTAGAGGTTCTCTCTAGGCAGCTGATCCCAAAAAGCAAAATCTTAGGTTAATTTCAGTTGAGATCACATAGGACCTTAGATATGGTTGAAGGGGGGGGGGGGGCAGGGCAGCTAGGTGGCAGCACAGTGGATAGAGTACTGGATTTAGTGTCAAGAAGTTTCATCTTGGTAAATTCAAATTTGTCCTGAGACACTTGCTAGCTTTGTAACCCAGAGCAAGTCACTTAACCCTTTTTTGCCTTAGTTTCCTCATCTGTCAAATAAACTTGAAAAGAAAATGGCAAACTACTTCAATATCTTTGCTAAGAAAACTCCAAAAGAGGTAGGCACGAATGAAAAGTGACTAAACAACAAAACCTACACCTTAGACAGACACTACGGATAAACAATGAAGTGGACCCAGAATTGGAGAAGAGTGAACTGGATTACATTCTGGAAATAATATGAGGATTTCAACTGTCCCAAAGATCTACCTTAAATAAAATCCTTTAAAAAAAAAAACATTCTTCCAGACACTGCTATTTACTATAAGTCATGGAATACCACAGTCTCTGAAAATCTAAAGTTGTAAGTTAGACAAAGGGCAACTGAAGTGTTAATGAATAGGCTACAGCATTTTCCCAAAGAAAAATTGCCCAAGAGAAGTGTCACAACACATTATCATGGCTGTGTGGGAAGGAAAGTTGGTGAGCCAGTCCCATAGCAAGAACAAGAAATAACTGACAGCTAACCTCCAGACTCCACCAGAATCCATGAAATGTTAAGGGAGTTAAAAGAAGGTCCCTAGCACAGTGAGGGGACCCCATTTGCAGATGTCCAGAAAAGCATGGACTAGAGAGAGTCTCAAAGGATGAGAATGCATTGGTAGATTGTGACAGGCACTTTTGAAAGGAGTACTCACATCAGGGAGGTCAGAGATCCATTGAAGTACATAAAAAGTCATTTCTCTGTGCTTTGGGGGTGCAGAAGTAAACATGGACACAGACCTTGTAATGCAGCAGTGGGGCAGAGGGGAGGTGGTCAGGGATGACAAGAAACCTACACCAGTAAGTCTATACAAGTTAAAACATGGCAAGGTCCAAGAAAACCAACATGAAAAGAAATCTGAAGGACAGATGACTTTTAAAGGTATATCTGGGGTGAGGGAGAGGGGAATCATGAGGAAGTTAAGGAAGACTACATAGAGGAGGTGTCATCTTTAAAGAAAACAAGGAACTACAGCAGTCGGGGAAGGAAGGAACAAAGGAGGGAGAGAGGACTCTAGTTTTAAAATTGTGGCAAGTATGAATAAATCATAGAAAAGGGACTAGACAAAATAAGAACAGGGTATCAAGTTGGAGTGGAAAATGCATGATGGGGAGCAGTTTTAAAAAAAGTGGACAGGTAGGTAGAACCAGATTGTGGAGAGTTTTGAATGTCTAAGGAAGGAAGTTAAGTTTTATTAGATAGAAGAGTAGTAAGCTAGTAAAGGTTTGGGAATAAGGAGTGATGGGACATTGGGCTTGCATTAGGAAGAATACTTCAGTCTCCATTGATCTCCCTCTGCTTTGAAATCCTGGAGTACTTACAGTTTGCTCTAGCAGGTCTCACTTTTATGTACAGTGGGGAAAGCATCTTAAAACAGTATAAGACAAAGGTCTCCAGGTTCATGAGCTATCTGTTTGAACATGAATGGGAACTGTCAAAAAAAGGAAATAAGGTCAATAAGAAGAATTTGGTCTTGAATAGGCATCATCAAGTGAATGGAATGGTCAAAATTTAGTGTTGGAAAAAGTTAAGGGCTACATTCTTTAGAATATAATTTAGAACTGAGAATCAGAGAATGTTGAGTCTAGAAGGTACCTTAGATTATAGAAGGTTAGAGCTGAAAGAGACCCCCCCCAAAATATCATATGGTTCAGTCTTCTCATTTTACAAAAGGCCAAGGGTGAACAGAGAGATAGAACATCTTGCACATAGCTAGTAAGTTATACAGCACAGGAATACAGCACTGAGCCTAGCTTCAGGAAAGCCTAAGTTCAAATTCATTATTATTATTGTTGTTGTTGTTGTTGTTGTTGTGTGACAACAGGCATGTCACTCTGTCTGCCTCAGTTTCCTCAAATGTAAAATGAGAATAATAACACATACCTCCCAGAATTGCAAAACTCAAATTAGATAATATTGGTATTTAGTAGGCACTATATAAATACTAGCTAGTAGTAGTGGTGATGGTATTAGCTCTAGCTATATATTTATATATATATATATATATATATATATATCCAGCATATAATTAATGCAGGAGAGGGTGACTGAACAACTGATGATGAAGAAAATTCATGCACAAAAAATTAAAATTAAAAATTAAAATCTATGCCGCATAGAAGTAGAATTTGTTAATAAGAGCCTCAAGCACAGTCATGACTTCCCTAGCCAAGGCAAAACTCTAGCCCCTTCCCTACTTCCACTCTGGCTAGTATATACACCCCTCATTCTGCCCTTTTATGAAAACTTCTCTCCTTTGAACCTTCCTCTTTAACCTTGCTCCCTTCCATTTAATCTGAATTTCCCTGTATAAGAATGAAGTAAATGGAAGGAAGTGTGGGACAATAGTAAAAGCAATCGGTCCCACTTATATTGCCTAGGGATAGTTTCATACTCACCCCTACTCTGGAGACCTTCACTTACAGGCATGAAATACAGAGGTAGGGACCAAAGGATACAGGAATTCACAAGGAGAAAACCTTTTGCCCCCTCCCTAAAAAAAAAAAAAAAACTATAGGAAACCACCT
Organism: Monodelphis domestica; assembly: GCF_027887165.1. Classification (NCBI taxonomy): domain Eukaryota; kingdom Metazoa; phylum Chordata; class Mammalia; order Didelphimorphia; family Didelphidae; genus Monodelphis; species Monodelphis domestica. The sequence goes on from NC_077232.1 coordinate 97,461,208, forward strand.
CCCTTTTCCAGGTATCTGTTTTTCAGACATCTCTCCATGGGACCATTGGCCTTCCTTTTCCCAGACCTGCCTAGAGCTGGGGCTTTCACCTCTGGTGACAGAATATTATCAGGATTCCAAATGCACAAAACAGGAGAAACAAGCTGCTAATTTGTATTACCAACCAGCTCTCTCCTCATCAAAGGGTTTAGCATTTCCGAAAAGCAATTAACTCCTAATTCACAATTGTGTGTCTCTCCCTAAATAATGCTTTAGACTTGACATCTTTGTAACTGCTATTTATGTATCCTTGGCAGCCTCCCTTAAAATCGTGAGTGTTGGGGGGTGAGTTCCCACTCCTTTCCTTTTTTATTTCCCCCTGAAGTCTCTTCTTAAAGCTTTCCATAAGCATCTTGTGAGAATCTTTCAGGGTGCTACATTTCCTGTTTTAAGAAGTCAGGAGGACATTCCTCTTCTCTTCACTCTGCTGCCAAAAAAGCTGTTAAAATGGTCCATCTAGAATAGTAAGATACTGTTTAGCTTTAGAAGAATTGGTTTGATTATAGATTCTTCTTGGATATCTCAGGGGATCTCTGATCTGGTGTTGCAAGAAGCAGCACAGTAAGGGAATGTTTAGACCCCTGGACTGGACCTTAGGAGAGGTCCTACTAGATCCAGCCTCAGACTTTGCTAGCTGTGGAATCAAGGGTGAGTCATTCTCCCCAGCTTCTGTTTTGTCTTCTGTAAAATGGATATAAAAATAATACCGTACTACTAAACCCAAGGGCTTGTTTTGAGATTTTTGTACGTAGTAAACTTTAGAAGGAGAATTCAATGTCATTATTATTATTATTATCAGTATAAGTCATGTAGCATAAAACCCTTCCTTATTCTCTTGTCATGGGTGATTTTTGTTCCTGTCCTTCCAGGGGAAGCCCTAGGTGGGGGGAAAAACAGGGAAGGTAAAAATGAATAAAACTAAGAACAAAATGGTAGGCCACACTGAGATTTTACACAAACCAGAAAAGGGCAGGAGGGAGGGAATGTGTCACCAAACATTCCAAAATGGTAGAAACAAAAACCTTCCAACTCCTCCTCTAAAAAAAGAACACTATTGAGTAAAAAATAAAAATAGATCAGAAATATAAAACAATTTTGGGGAGGGAAAGCATATCAGTGTCCCCAATGACTTAACTTTTTAAAACTGTATTTTTATTTTCAGATTTAATTCTAAATTATCTCTCACCCTCCACCCCTACTTTGCCCATTGAAAAGGTAAGAAATATGATACCCTTTAGACATATAAAGTCATTTCCACATTAGCCATGTTGTGGGGAGAAAAAAAGGGGGGAATAAAAGCTTCAGTCTACACACAGAGTCTATCAGTCCTCTCTCTGGAGGGAGATAGTATTTTTCATAATAAATCTTTTGCCATTATCAGGGATCATTATATCATTAGAGGTGCTAAGAGACATAAATTTTAAGTTATTAAGGAAATATGTGGTCCCAACTATTCTATTACTCAAGGTATCATAAATACCTGACAAAATATTTCTTGAGATTATCACCAACAGTGAAGATGAGAGACATCTGGAGGAAAAAGAAAAGGAAGGAAATAACATTTATTAAGCATATGCAGGGCACTGTTCTAAGCATTTTTGAATTATTATCTTATTAGATCCTCATAAACCTCCATGGAAAGTAGATGTTATTATTGTTCCCCTTTTATAGTTGTGGCAATTGAGGTAGATGTAAGTTAAATGACTTGCCCAGGGTCACATAGCTTGGAAGTGTTTGAGGTTGCATTTAAACTCAGGTCTTCTTAACTCTACCTGATTCTCTTAGGTAGTCCTAGCTCAACAGTATGAGAAAGGGTCAATAAACATTTACTAAATGGTTACCATGTACCAGGCACTATAGTAAGGGATAGAAAAAAGTGGAGACAGCCTATTGGCATGAGATCTGATTGCCCACTCAGGTTAGACAAGTCCTGTCTCTTACAGCTACTGGTTGTATGGCACTGGCCAAGGTCCTTTGCTTCAGTCCCCAATCAGTTCTCTAAGACTATAAGTTGCAGGAAATGGATTATCTGAATATAGGGACAACTTCATTGGGAGTTCTCTGCACCAAAGAAATTATATATCCAAACACATGCACAAGGGAAAACACACACAAACATACACATATACCCACAGGCAGATAGATAGATAGATAGATAGATAGATAGATAGATAGATAGATAGATAGACAGATAGACAGATAGATAGACACATGCATATACACAAAGACTCAGTAAACACACATAGAATGTGCCAACCAAAGTCACACCTCCCTTATCGGAGTCCTTTCTTCCTCCATGCACCACTGCTTCCCTCTCCATAAAGTCTTTCAGAATATGTCTGTGCCAGGTCATCTCTTCTAAGGTATTCCATTGTTAATAAAAAGTGTTCACTGATGGGGGCTCATCTCAGGAACATCTGACTTTTCTGAAAGCCTTTCTTCTGAGACTGTACCGAGGCAGTACAGAATTCCAGCTCAAAAGAAATGAAATTAAAATGACAGACTGACAGGAAATGAGTCTGAATAGCACATGGAAACAGTAGTGGATATGGAATCAGGCCACTTAGATTTCAAAGATTTTTACTGACACTAGACAATTGTGTAATTTTGAGCCAACCACTTCAGTTTCCTGAGCCTTGAAAAATGGCCACTATAATAGTTATGTAATTGAAGAGGAAATCACTTACTGTAAAATACTATGTAATTGTGAATTGTTACATTATTTCTTAGAGAAGGACCTGCCCTTCACAAAACACAACTGTGTAGGCAGCCACCTATCCTGCCTACTTATGATGTCCTCTCTTCCCAAAGTGATGGGTTTTGTTTATATAAAGGGTGGGGACAGATGCCATGATCTCATGATCTTGGGAAAGGGAAAGATTTGGAGAAGGATAGGCAAACAAGTCACACAGCAGAACCAGGAGAAGTTGGTCCTAGTAAGAGGGACTATCCCCAAAGAAGAGGCAAGTCCTAAAAGGAAGTAGGCAGTAATGACCATGTAATTGGAGGGTTGCCTCAAAACCCCACCAATCCCCAAATGGGTCACCCACTGACCTGCCAAGATTACATTTCCTCCTCCTCCTTGACCTCAGATTTTCACTATTAGTAACGTGTTGCCCAGATTGCAGCTCTGCTTCTTGACCCATGAGCAAATCAGTCATTACTTATTTATTGAGAAGCTAAACCCATCAATAAAATCTCTCATTTAGATAATGCTTCAAAGGCTAACAAAGCAGTTAATTAACAATGATGATACTGTGTGGAAGGTTATAGAAGTATTATCACCCTGTTTTTCACATATGAAAACCAAGTGACTTGCCAGAGATCTCGTAGCTTATGTGTTGGAAGCTAGATTCTCACATAAAACCTTCCTAAGTCATGATCCAAAGGAAGCTGCCTACTTTGTGGGAAAAACAACAAATATCCAAACAATTCTCTCTCTCTCTCTCTCTCTCTCTCTCTCTCTCTCTCTCTCTCTCTCTCTCTCTCTCTCTCTCTCTCTCTCTCTCTCTCTCTCTTTCTCTCCCCTCTCCCCCCTTTTTCTCTGCTTCCTGTCCCCTTAACCCCTCTGCCTCCTTTCTCTCTCTAAAATTTATCTCTCTAAGGTTTTCAAAATACTTTACTTATCTCTTTTGATCCTGACAACAACCCTGAAATCAGGCTCTTATTATCAGCATTTTAAAGAGAAAGAAGTTGAGCCTTAATGAAGTTAAGAGGTTTGCTGAGGGTCACACAGTTACTGAGGATTTGAACTTAGCTCTTCCTGATTATAAGTTGAATATTTTATTGATGATTCAAGAGACTTGAGCCAAGGAGACCAATTAAAGACCTATCATGGTGGGACAGCTGGGTAGCTCAGTGGATTGAGAGCCAGACCTAGAGATGGGATGTCCTAGGTTCAAATCTGGCCTCAGAAACTTCCTAGCTCTGTGACACTGGGCAAGTCACTTGACCCCCACTACCTAGCCCTTATCACTCTTCTGCCTTGGAGCCAATCCACAGTATTGATTCCAAGATGGAAGGTAAAGGTTAAAAAAAAATAAGGTAATGGAGTACAATAGATAGTAGACTGACCTTGGAGTCAGAAAGACCAGAGTTCAAGTCCAGCTTCTAATCTATAACAGTTGTATGATCATAGGGCAAGGTAAGGGTTAAAAAAAAAACCCTATGGTGGGGCAGCTAGGTGTCTCAGTGGATAGAAAGCCAGGCCTGGAGATGGGAAGTCCTGGGTTCACATTTGGCCTCACACACCATCTAGTTGTGTGACCTTGGTTAAGTCACTTGACCCCAAATGCCTACTTCTTTCTTCTTAGTGCTTACTGATCTTTTGTCTTAGAACCAATAATTATTATTGATTCTAAGACAGAAGGTGTGTTTTTTAAACATATATATATATATATTACAGTATGTATTGTGCTTATTTCAAGATATTCTATAGCTCCCTTATTAAGCTCAAAGCTTGCTAAGGACAGGAACTGTATCATTTTTCATTCTTATATCCTCAGTGCCTAGACTAAGTCCTTGTACTTAGGAGACACTTGCAATAAGATTATTTAATTGAATTGAATTAAGGAGTTAATCAACTCATATGGTTACTTTTGAGCAGACCACACATGGAGTATTATATTCAGAGGTAGCTCTGGCTTGGAGCAGGGATCACCGAGGTCCCTTTGAATTCCCCCAAACTGTGCCTCTTTTAATTGATCTTACTGGTTCAATCAATAGTCCTTTTTTAGATAAATTTCAGAAGAACTGAAAAGGAAGCTTGTGAGAAAAGCCTGAAAAGATGAGTCCAAATTGAAAACCAAGTTAAAGAATTTGAATTTTCTTAGGCAATGGAGAGTCATTAAAGTTATAAAATAGGCAAGTAAGGGAACCAATCTATTTTTACGACAGCACTAGGAAAACCCAATAAGGAGGGACAGTGATATTCTTCCTTGCCACTTTACTGGGACTAATCATAATGATGTGTTGTTGGATTTGGTGGGGGGAAGGGAGTTGAAGTGAAGTAAGAGAGGGAGAAAAGTAGATGTAAGTTTCACTCAAGGCAAATTGAACCAAGTCCAAAGTGATTAAGAGAATGAAGAGATTTACTTAAGAGGAAAGATTAAAGGAGCTAAAATGTGTAACTTGGCTAAGTGACAACAAAGGGGGGAAAAGAGCATAACAGTCTACAAATATCTGAAAGGTATAAACTGGAAAGAGAGGGTTATTTTGCTTTTTCCTTCAACATAGTACAGGTGCATATAACAGAGGAAGTAATACAAGGAAGAAAAATGAACATTTAGCCACAGGAGAAACTTCCCTTGGAAAAAGGGTTTCCCTGTTGAGTGGAAAGAACAACTCCAAATTAGAACTAAAGAGAGCTGCATTCTAGTTTCAGCTCTGCCCCTAACTGGCCTTATGAATTGGGGGAAACCCTTAAACTCGCTGTAACCTTTCTCACTTATAAAATGCTGAAAAGACCAAATGACTAATAAAGTCCCTGCTAGCTATAAGATGGTATATTCCCATGTCTTATCTCCTCTAATAAACTCTAAATGCCATAAGAGCACAAAGAACAGAACCCTATCTAGCAGAACAAGGATGGAGATCCAGATCTATGATTGTCTTCTGCTTAAGGGAGCACCTTTACCAGTGGTGTAGATTGACATATTATTTAGAAATTTTTAATATTATCTTTATTATTATCTTTCATATATTATCTTAGGAAGCTATTTAAAGCACTAAGAGGACTTTCTCAATATTACATAGTCAGTATATGTCAAAGGAATGACTCAAACTCAGGTAATCCCAACTCTGAGACCGGCTCTCTATCTACGTTCTAATAGCCCCTAGTAGTAGTTGTCTTTTAATAGATGTATTTTGAAGGGAAGGCAAAATGCTCTAAGGTTTAAAATCTTTTTTTAATGCCAAGGACAGTAATTAGATGCCTTTATATATGCTCCAAAAACCAAGCACATAACAGAAGTGAAGACAGAAGCCAAGGGGATAATGAGATAATGGAGAAAACCCAACTAATGCTGTAAATGTAAAAATAAAGGAATGACTTGAGCACTTAGAAAGGGAAAAGGTGATCATCATGAAGCAGCATGGGTTCATAAAGGAAGCATCACATCAACTAACTTCATTTCCCTAAGCATAAACCAAAATACAACTCCTATCAAGGAAGAAATGTGGCCTGCTCCTTTCAAAAAGAGTAAAGTCAACTCAAATGAAATAAGATAAGGAAAGCAGTGATCACTATGAGCCAGCATGGTTTCATCAAGTACCAACCATGACAGACTAACCTGATTTCCTTTCCAATTGACATGATTAAGTTAAGTAACTCAGAAGAATGCTGTAGACATAGCAGGCCTGAATTTTAGTGAGGCATTTCATAAAGGTTTTCATAATATCCTTCAAGATGGAAAGATGTAGGATGAATGATAGAGCAGTTTAAGCAGATTAAAAACTGGTCGAACTACTGGGTCAAAAAAGCTACAGGGAGATCTCTAATGGAATTATCTAGGATTCTGTCTCAGATCTTATTTAGCTGAACTTTTCTCTCAATTCATTTCAGTTCAATAAGCATTAATTAATCTCCCACTCTTGGATAAAGACATAGATGGTCCGTCCATCATTCTATTAGATGGCAAACTCCTTGATGGCAAGAATAGACCTTTTTGCCTTGATATCTCTGATGCCAAGTTAAATATTTTGGACAAATTTAGATTCCAATAAATTGATTTTTTAAATGGATTAGTTTAAATAATGAAATATGTAAATTTCATAAAGCAGGAAGAAATAAATGGATGACTTTTAATATTATAGAATTAGTGTCCAAAAACACCTCAAGAAGTTAAAACAATAAACAAAAACTATGAATTTTTTAATGTTATTAATTCCTTTTATTCTTACATTACAGTCATTTCTAAAAGTGCCACTATTAGCATATTACCTCTTGAATTTTCCTTTCACAAAGAAAAATAGTTCAATAAAATTAAGGAACATATCAATGCATGTACAGTATATGTTAGTTCAATTGGTTAGAGTATGATGCTGATAACACCAAGGTTGTGGGTTTGATCCTATATGGGCCAGAATTTTTTCAAGTGACTCGTGAGGAAAAAAAAGCTACCTACCACCATGGAGTCTGAATGCAGATTGAAGCATACCATTTTTCAACTTTATTTCTTTCATGAATTTTTCTCTAATATAAGTGATATGTGTCATTTTGCAACATAATAAACATGGGAATACATGGGTATTTCATGGTAGCATATGTATAACATGTATCATATTACTGACATCTTGGGGAGGGGATAAAGGAGAGAAAGAACATGAATTGAAAAATGTCAATTATTAAAATCATATGCACATGTAATCTAGAAAAATCTAAAAAACTTTAAAAGACATGAGAAGGAAAAGATGTTATTAAAAAATAAATAAAACATAAAACAATGTATGCAACTTTCCATACCCATAATCCTTGTCTCTCTAATAGAATATGTGCACTTCCTCAATTCCTCTTCAGTCATGATTAATTATAATTACATCATATTTGACTTTCTTTTGTTGTTCTTTTTGCTTATATTTCTGAATTCGTTGGGTATATTTTATTTTGGGTTCTAATTCATTCTACCTGAGTTCCTACAAGTCTTCCCAAGTTTCTTTGAAATCCTAATATTTGTCACTTCTTATGGCACAATAATATTGCATTATACTCATATGCCATAATTTGTTTTCCCTATTTCTGTGCTGTCTCTCTTTATGTCTCTGTCTCTATCTGTAATTCTGTCTACAGCTATCTCTCTGTCTATATTTCTTTGCCTGTCTGTCTGTCTGTCTCTCTCCCCCTCCCTCCATCCTTCCTTCCTCTGACCTTATTAGCCTGTACCTAACAGTAGAGTGCTCAGTTCTAAAAGAGACATTGACAAGCTGAGGAGGGCTTCCAGAAAAGGACAACCAGGATAGTCAAGGGAACTGAAAACCACAATGCACTGGAAAAATGAAGATGTTTGTCCTCGATAAATAAAGTATCAGCGCATTGTTGGAGGAAAGGGAGAGAGAAATAGTAAAGACAGCAAATATCTTAAGGGAGAAATAGAGGGAAGTATGTTACAAGCAGGGCAACCCATCCCTGACAGCACCTTAAAAACCATTTCCCCTCTGACCCCATTTGGAGGCAACCCAGAACCCTCTACCCAAGAGTCCAGAAATAGCAGTGTCTCCTAGACTGATGACATGCTTCCAGGATGATTCCCCTATCTTCACCCCAAAAGCCATCCATTCTCTATGGGGCAACAATTGTGTAGACATGACTTTCAACTACCTTTGAAGGTACTGAAATTCCTTTTTTCTCTGAAGCCACCAAAGTTCCAGAAAATAAAAGCCTTGACATCAAAGCCCTTGGCACTAATGAATAGTTCAATATCAGAAATAGGTGTGGTTTTATCAGTGAAAATGACACTAAGGAATCATTGCCATATGATTTGCTGTTATCTCCCCCCCATTAGAATGTGGGTTTCTTGGAAGAAGAATCTGCCTCACTTTTCAAATTGTGCTCCTACTGGTTTGGCACCTAGGAAGCTCTTAATAAATGTTTTTTCATTCATTCAAAGGCACTTCACAATCAGGCTCCACCTTATCTTTCCAGCCTTGTTTCATTGTACTTTGTATCAATGGCCTCATCAGCCCTTCCTCATTCTTATCCTGTACTCTCATCTCTGTGCATTCTCCTCATTCCTGGAATACACTCCTTCCACATCTGGGACCTGTCAAACTCTTCTGTATTCAAAGTCCAAATCAGGACCTCTTGCTTCATGAAATCTTCCTAATTCTTGGCAGTGAATAGGGACCACTTCTTCAAATTTTTCCATGAGAACTTCATCTAAACTAAATTGCAAATGTTTATGTATATGTCATCTCTTCTCCCCTGCCCTGTTTACTGTAAGGTATGTGAGAGAAGGAAATATGTCATTTTTCATTTTGGTATTCTCAATATCTAACACCAGGTCTAGTACACAATAAGTGTTTCAAAAAATGTAAGCTTTCAAAAATGAACCTAAGTGCTGTGTAATTATGTTCATCAGGCTTGGCCTCTCAAAAAGAGAAGAAAATGCACTTTTTTCCTTTTTCGCTAAGGGAACAATACATATATAACTATCAGAGTTATTCATTATATCAGTTAGTTTTACAGAGTTGCTTCCCACCCACTTCCCTATTTTTTTTTCCTTGTTACAAGGGATGGCTTTCTGGCCAGGGATAGAAGTAGGGTCTGTCTGGAAATGAAGGTAATGGAAAATCAAAAATATTATTCTAAAAAAAAAAAAGGCATTGAATGTGAAAGAATGATTAGATTTGTTTTGTGTGACTCCAGAAAGCAAATGAAGAACCAATAGATAGAATTTTTGCCTCCTAATCAGAAAGAACTTTGTAATATTTAAGAGTTGTCCAAAAATAGTAAGACACTGGAAGGGCTCAAAAAGACAATCAGTGATTCCTTCCTTCCCCTACTCCCTCTCAATAATGCTATAGCCCTCTGGAGTTTCTCTGTCTGATTATCTAGAACTTCCATTTTAAGAGATCACCAGGACAATCATGTCTTCTTTCTTCCCAGGCTATAACTCCAACTCTTCAGACATTTTTTTACCATCCACCGGATGATACATCTCCTATTCTACTTTTCAGCTCCTACTTATGTATCATGTTCCCCCATTACAATGTAAGTTTATTGAGAGCAGGGACTATATTTTTGCTGATATTTGCATCCCCAGCACTTAGCACAATGCCTACCTGCTAGCTAATTTATTGACTTGAAAAGAATCTTGGAAAGTAGGCTCTAAAGCCCCTTCCAACTCAGAGAATCTGAAGTTCTGGGGAGTGACAGAAAGGCTAGTCTTCAGAAACAGCATTCTGAACTGGAATGACCCCTGGCCTTGGAGTCCACTATGTTCAAATTCCTCTTCTGATATTTTTTAACTGATATCTATAAGTTTGAGATAGTGACATCTTCCCTGCCCATCTATGGAGCTACTGTAAAGAATAAGTGAACTAATATAAGAGAGAGAGACAGAGACAGAGACAGAGACAGAGACAGAGAGAGAGTTTTATAAAAACTAAAAAGCTATGGATATTTGAGGTCTATGTTAGGCACATTTGTGACTCAGCTCTGTGAGATTAAGGAATGAGGGCATCACGAGCCCTATTTTACAAGCAGTGAAACTGAGATAGGACAGAGGGATCAAGTAACTTGTCTCCTATTCCACAGTGAGTCATGGTGTGGGCAGCTCCCAGGACTCCTGGCCCCTAGGCTGGTGTCTATTAGGTTTGTTCTTCTTGTAAAGCCTGTGATCTCTACAGATCAGACTGGGTCATGTTTTTATGATGCTTCCTTGAGGAATGACTGGCTTAATTCATAAAGAACCTGCTCATCTTGTCTGTGTGTTTATCTCATGATCATTTCATTTTAGTCTGTTTGCCCAGTTACACAGACCACACATTCCTAGTATGCATTGGTCATTAACCTTTTCTTGTGTCATGGACCCCTTTGACTATCTGGCAAAGTCACAGACCCTTTCTTAGAAAAATATCTTTAAATATGTAAAATAAAATATATAAGATTATTTTTAAAATCAATTATGTTGAAATGTATTTATAAAAATTCATATTTAAAAATTCACAGACAATAGTTTAAGACTAATTGAGAGGATTCTTATTAGCCATTTCTTTTCTCCAGTTATATTTAGGGGGAAACTTCATTTCTTCAGCAACTCCAGAGCCATTGACTATGATTTCCTTCCTTGACAGCATGCACAAGTACAATACAAGTCTGAAATACAAGTCTCAAGATCTGCCTCTCTGTTCCTTAGTTTCCTTCTCTGTAAAATGAGGAGGTTCTATTACATGATGAAGTTCCATTTCAGTTTGAGCTCTATGACCTGTTTTTTGATCATCATCAGGTTTTAACAAGGGAACAAGAGGGCCCCGTGACTAAATATAGTTGCCTCTGGGGTGGAGTATTTAATACTTGGAAGAATCTATAGTCTCATGGGTGTGGGCCCATTCTCCCACCAGGGCAACCCAGCCATAGCTTCCCATGTCAGATTCTTGCTCATATCTCCATAAATCCCAGATGCAATATCTACCAAGTACAGGAGGTGGGTGTTGGAAGGGGATGGAAGGAGCAGCCTGCCAAAGACAAGGCATTGGAGTATTGTTGAAAGGATGCTGAATAGGGGTCAGAATGCCTCAGTTTGAATCCAGGTCTAGGTTAGAGAGATGGAGTCACTTGTTTAACCTTTTTTAGCCTCAGTTTCCTCATTTTAAAGATAGGGATAATGCTGCTTACATTGTTCTACTTATATGGTTTTGTAAAGAGAATCCTTAGTAATCCTGAAAAGGTTATGGAAATATCCCCTTTTTTAATTGTTCTCTTTTTTTTTAATAGTTTGTAAATACACATAGAGCACTCAGGCTGTCTGTCCATCTGTTATCTCTGACTCTCCACAATATAACTGACCCACTCTCTTTTCCAAGTATCTATTGTCCTTGATATCACATTTCCAGTCCAAATTACAGAGTGCCTGTTCCTAACTAGAGACAGAGTGACAAAAGCAAGAGTTCTAATCCAGCCCCAAAGGCTAATTGATTTTAAAAAATGACCCACATTATGGAGCTAGATGCGTAGGAACAAGTTCACTGTGCTTCCTAATTGCAATCCCTAGATTGGCAATTTGGCCAGGAAACCAAGATTTGGAACTTTGTCATTTTTCTGAATCTGTCTCTAGCCTCCCATGCTCAGTGATCCTTCCCTTGTGCTAAAGAATGAAAAAGAATGAAGAAATAGAAGTAGTAAAGTCCACTAACAAATCATCGCCCTTTTTTTTACTTTTTTTTGCCAAAGGGACTCGAGGACCTTTAATCATCATAATTTCCAGAATTCTAAATACCATATCCCAATCTCAGTCAGTACAACCCAGGGCAAAGGCCATCTACTAGACTTCCAAGCTTTGCCTGGGAGAAAGTTTTAAAATGGCAGGACTTTTTTTTTCCTTTCCTGACATTTTTCCTGGGCCAATATTCCCAATTTTTCATTTGTAGGGGGACTAAGTAGGTACTAACTGCATAGGTTCCTAAATGAGTATACAGCCCCTTCCATGGAACACCGAGTGAACTGCTCACCACATAAGAGGAAGGGGACAATGGCCCATCTATCACAGAAGCAGACAGTGCTGTCTGGCTGAGCTGCCAAAGAGCTTCATTTGACCAGTACCAGGGGACATCCATTCTGGCCAGATTACCAATGCTACTTGCTGGGTCCTTAGCACAGGTTTAAAGGGATAGGCTTTCTTCAGAGAAAAAGAAAAATCTATGCACACACAGACAAGCACCCACACTATATTGTGGGGTCAGGAAACAAGCCCTGAGCTCAGAATCACAAAAACTGGGTCTGAATCCTGGCTCTGATACCATCTGCCTCTCACTAGATAAATCACTTAGAATCTCTCTCAAAGAGGACTAGAAGATATTGAAAGTCATTTCTAAATCTAAATCCTAAGAATTTAGAAATGATCTAGTGTCAACTATTCATCTTACAAAGGAGAAAACTGAGGCACTGTGTACTGAAGGGCATACAAATTAGAAATAATAGCACCCAGATTTAAACCTCAAACTCTTGATTCAAAGCTGGAGGAATCAGGAAAGACCTCATGTACGCTTGAACTGAGGTCTGAAGGGAACAAGGGATTCTAAGACCCTGTGATCTCAGCAGGACATCTCATGAGAGAGAGGCCATGGACTCAAGATGTAGGATGATATATATATCCACTTTTGGACTTAGACAATATGGAAAATTGTTTGCTTGACTGTTACAAGAGGCTTTTCTTTCTTCTTTCTTTCTTTCTTTCTTTCTTCTTTCTTTCTTTCTTTCTTTCTTTCTTCCTTCCTTCCTTCCTTCCTTCCTTCCTTCCTTCCTTCCTTCCTTCCTTCCTTCCTTCCTTCTTCTTTTCTTTCTTTCTTTCTTTCTTTCTTTTTCTTTCTTCTTTCTTTCTTCTTTCTTTCTTTCTTTCTTTCTTTCTTTCTTTCTTTTCTTTCTTTCTTTCTTTCTTTCTTTCTTTCTTTCTTTCTTTCTTTCTTTCTTTCTTTCTTTCTTTCTTTCTCTTCTTTCTTTCTTCTTTTAAATAAGAGAAGAAACCAGAGATGGGATTTCCTTTCTCCCCTGTCTCCCAGAAAGAAGAACAGAAATGAGAGAAAGAGTAGAAAAAAATTATAGGCAAGAGGAAAAGCTTTGAAAAGGTACATGCTGAATTTATTACATATTTTAAAACAAAGCAAGCTAGAAATAACAGAAATTTGCAGTTTCACATACAATCTCCATCCCATTTAATGCCTGAAAAATTCTATTCCCCATGCTATATTGCTACTTATGTTGCACAATATTTATGAAAATACTCAATTTACTTTGTATTCATTAAGTTCAGAATAAAAAGAAAATAAAATGGAAAAAATAAAACAAAGCAAGGGAAAGGGAGGGAAGAAGTCAGAGCAAAGACAGGGAGATAGTTGGGAGCTTGAAGGTCTTTTATGAGGAACAATTATGAGAAGGCAATTAAGGTTTAACAAAGCTGGATGATTCCTAAATCCAACACTTACTGGCTGTATGATCATGGCAGACCTTGATGTTGTCATCTGTAAAGTGACTCCATGAATACTTGCTTTAACTACCTCATAGGACTGTTTTAAGAAAAAAAATCAAAGTGCTTTGTTTGCCACAATCACAAGAAGTAGAAAGTGTATAATCAGTGTCTCACTTTGATATGTTTGGGAAATGGGGAAAAGAAAAACCTAGGTGGCTTGCTCAGGGTAACACAGCTAGTCAATGTTCAAGACAAGACCTGAACCCAGGTCTCTCTTAGCTTCAGCAGGAAGCAGTGCAGAGGAAAATTCTGCCTCTGGAGTCAGAGACCTAAATTAAAACCACAAGTCTGTCACTTAATGTCTTTGTGACCTTGGGCAAGTAACTCTTTAGAAGTAGCACCTGGCCAGGCTCCTAGGGAAAAAGGGATTTCAATAGGTGGAGATTGGAGGGGGGGGTTATTCTGGGGAGAATGGTGGGGGACATTGATGAGATTGGAAACAGCTAACAGTGGTGTTTGGGAAGGAAAATGGATTAGGAGCAAAGGCTTTAGGGAGGGATATAGTACAATGGCATGGGCACTAGGATTAGAATCAGAAGATCTGAATGTGAATTGTGCCTGGGCAATCAATCTTAGGCTTGGGCAGCTAGTTGGTGAAGTGGATAGTGATGGGACTGGAGACAGGAAGACAGGAGTTCAAATTTCATCTCAGACACTTATTATATGACCTTGGGCAAGTCACTTAAACCTGTTTGCCTCAGTTCCTCATATTTAAAAATAAACAGGAGGAGGAAATGGCCAACCACCCCAGTGCCTTTTGCCAAGAAAATGTCAATGGGGTCACAAAGAGGTGGACATGACTGAAACAAATGAACAGACCCTGGGACTTAGTTTCCTCATGAATAGAATGATGGAGTTGAATTAGAGACCTGCCTGTGAGATTTCCTCTAGATCTAGATCTAGGTCCAGTGTATTTCTGTCACAACACAAAATGGCAGTCATCATGATCAAAGTAAGTTCAGGGACTCTCTGAGGCACCAGGAGTCAGTAAGCCACAGGAAATGGTTTTCAAAACTAGCCAAAGGAGAACAAATGTCTCATCTTGGAGCAAAAGGAGGGAAAGAAGTTGTTCAAAGGGCAACCTGATATGGGAGACTGCAAGCAGGATGGGACAGTCAGTCTCCCAGCCCAACTTAAGACCTTGGTGATGAGATAGGAGGAGAATATGATTATAGTTTGCTTTTGACTCTGAGACTTGGGTCCTTTTTAGCACCAGAGTCACCCCCTCACAGCTGCTTCCCTTCCCTGAGTCACTGCTGAACTATAGGAAACACAAGGCTCTAATGCATGACTCACACATGGGACCACTGACCACAACCATTCATGGTTCTAACCCCAAACTATTGCCTACCAACTGAATGCTTTTTTCTGCAAACTAAAAGCTAGAGACTGGGCATTGACAAATCTTGCTTATTATAAGATGACTATTTTTTAATAGTGGTCTTTGTCTCTGGGTCATAACCACCTGCTTGATTGCACCTGGTACTCTTTTAGGATAGAGCATGACTTTAGATGAATAATAAAATATTCCTTCTTTGAAGAATTCTATTGTTTTTAAATATTTTTGTTATTCCATCAAGAGTTAATCAAGAACAAGCATATATTAAGAACCTACTATGTGTCAAACTCTGTGCTAAAGTACTGAGGATGCAAGAACAAAGAATGTCCCAGGAGGAGAGTCATCAAAGTGAGAGTAAAGGACTGTCCATCGTAGATATAACAAATGGGAATAGTGCCTACCTCTCAAGGATATTATGGGGAATAATAAGTAAAGTCTCCCCAGAGTCCTGGTCTTGCCCCTCTGAAGTTTGGGGGACAGAGGTTCCCTATCAACCGCCCCAGAACTAGAAGTAGCTCAAGGTTGGGGAAGGTATGAGTAATGAAATCTTAGAAGCAAAGACCATGAGGACCACAGGGTCCAAAAAGCATGATCCCTCCTTGACCAATATCAGCATCTTAGATCCAAGTCTTATTTGCCCTACTCTAGTTCCTGCTCTGACCATCATATTTCAACTCAAAGCTTTCTCAACTGGGGGGGACCAATCAAAGGCATAGCCTTTGAGATATAGGGTCACCAATACTGCAATGGTTAGAGGATTTTAGCAAAGGGAAAAAATAAAATATGAAATTGAATATGGAACAAAGAGGTAGGAAAATATGAGCTGAATTTCATAAAGAAGAATAATTTAATTTGAAATGATCAACATCAGGAAGATAGGACTTAAGGAAGAAGAATTTAAGTTTCAAGTTTCAGTTGGATTACTTCTAAAGTTTCTTCTAATTCCACAATTCTCTAAGAAAAGAAGGAACTATTTTTATCATATGTGAGATTATCAGTTTTACAGGTTATTGATTTATCATCGATAGAAGCAGCTAAGTGGTTCAGTGGATAGAGTACTGGGTCCAGAGTCAGGAAGACCTAAGTTCAAATCCAGCCTAAGATACTTATTAGCTAAGTGATCCTAAGAAAATCACTTCAACTCTATTTACCTTGATTTCCTGTAAATTGGGATAGTATCTTTCAGGGATATTATGCAAATGAATGACATACTAATTGTAAAGAAACATAGAACAGTAGTAAGTGCTATATGAATGTTAGTATGACAAAATGAAGGGGCTGGAATAGATGGCAACTGAGGTCCCTTCCAGCTCTATCTAAGATCTATATCTATAGATAGATATATCCATATATTCTATGATTTACTTATTTTTTTATTTTAAAATTTGATTTTTTAAAAATCAAATTATCTTATTTTGATTTTAAAAAATAGATATCACTTATTGAAGCTATCTTGAAGGCCAAGGGAAACCATGTTTATGATATTCTCCCAAAATATTGTGCTTGTGACTGGCATTCTTAGATCTTAATCAACAAATATTTAACTATTTATCACCTTCAGGATACTAGAAAAACTAGAAAAAAACATTAAAGAAATTCTCATCCATTTATTAATTCAAGGTATAAAATACAGGAATTTGGAAAATGCTAAGTAACACTTGGC